>NC_091619.1:58934489-59559489 GCF_027580195.1 Bos mutus
CTCATCTCTACTTACAATAAAGCTCTAAAATAAAGAACAAACCTTATTATAAGGACATGAAATTTCAAATGAAAGTATAATTGGCTTGCCGCATTTTAAGACTGCATTACTGAGCTACAACATTATTGTTGTAACTTTATTACATGCATTTAAAATTGAGCTTATTGTAAAGCAGTTTGGATTCTCTTTCAGTCTGCTTCATCATTCAGCCCATCTATTTACCCCAGTTCCTACTTGATGGACAACTCTCTCTCCCAGGCAGCATGGGTCAGAGTTTATTCTCAATTGCCCACAAATGGTATCACATGGCCTCTACATGATTTTCAGTCATAATTGTTGCAATTTATCATTCATGTAATATCATATTTTTGAAACTTTTTTTTAACTCTGTAGACATCAATTCTAAGCTAATAACATAATGAAGATGATATCTCCCTGTCATGATTTTTTTCAGAAACATGAACATATTCAAGAACATAACTGTTCAAAGCTTTCTAGCTTTGTTTTGAAATACTCAAGATCAGTCAGGGAAAACGAGTTTTACCTAACTATTATATATATATTAATATATTAATTATATATATGTAATAGTCAATGTATATAGATATACCTTTACTGTAAAAATTTGTCATGCTCATTGGACAGCTTAATCATTTTTATTTTAGTTCCACCTAATAAAAGATGATCAAAGCAAAACAAGACCATTCTGTTTAAGGATGAAATGTTTTCTATTCTAAGTGTAAGAATTATCCTTGAACAAAAATTAAACTTGAAGCAAATATAATACTTAGGAATTAATAATTCATTATCCTGTCATCCAAGTTTAAGGTAATCTAGGTTTTATATTCAGACTGTTTGGGCTCAAATTTTGATCCATCATTTACTCAGCTGTATGACCTTCAGGATTTTCTAAACTGTGAAATAAAGTTTTACAAAAATGCCTCATAGGATGGTTCTGAAGATTAAAGGAGTTAATGCTTGAAAAATGTTTTGCATAGTGCATGGCAAATTAGTTAGTACTCACTTAATGCTAATATTATTATTTTATAAACATCAGAGTCCTTTAGGGAAGACATGAACCACTGTTGCTTTCAAGAACAATTTATCTCCTATTTATTCCCATTTTTTATGTGAAATGGGAAATGCAGAGAGTGAAGGTAAAGAGAAAAATATTTAATACAGAGGAAATAACATGTACAAAAGCCCAGAGAGAGACCTGTCATATGTCTATACAATCTTAATACATACTTATCCCTTGAAAACTTTCTCAAATCAAGCCTACACAATTTTAAAAACACAAAAAAGTCATCATTCTCTCTCTCTCCTATTCTTTGTAGTCACACTTCTTTAAATAATTGAACCTGGATGCCACATTGATTTCCTCAGGACCTTCTCAGTGTTAAACCAATGGCAGTATGTTTACAATGGTCTCTCTATGTTAGTAAATACCTTATATGTATTTCAGTCCTTATTCTCTTTGAGTCTACTTGTTACCAACCCACCCTTAATTTGCTTGAGGACTACATCTTGGAATAGTATTTGATATCATGAACTATTCTCTTTACTTGATTCCCATAGCCTTATCTGGTTTTTCTCCTACTTCTCTGGCTTCTTTCTCCTCAATCTCCCTTGCCATCTCCTTAAATGGAAATGTTCCTTACAACAGAGTTATGTCTCTTTCTGACTGAGAGCCAAGGGATATTTCACTCACCTCCATCTCCAAGATCTATATTTTCTACCTGGACCTATCTCCTGAGCTCCTGACTAAGTCTACTTGAAAACCTTCTGAAATAGCTAGTTGAGTGTCTTAAAGTCACAGTGACTTCAAACTGAGCTCTTTCACTATGTCTTTTTTAAAGTTGCTCCTCTTCTAAATGTCTCCAGCTTACTAAATGATCACCACTATGTGATTTCTCAGGCAAGAGGCTGGGGAAGCATGTGTGCCTCCTTCCTGTTCATACAACCAGCGTTCCGTCATCACTAAACCCTGTCCCATCTACCTCCTATTGCCTGTTCACAGTGTAGTTCCATTTGTAGGGCTGTCATTGTAGTCTAGCCGCAAACATCTCCTTGAGTTACTACAATGCCACTAAACTGCTCTCCTCAGTGCCATCCAAGCTTTCCCTGTTCATTTCCTACCCTTATTCAAACATCAACCCTTTAAAAATGAAAATTTCATAAATGTTTTCCCCATGACAAGTTTTTAATGCCTCTCTGGAGTTCCTCGGAGAAGATGAAGATCAAAATCCTTTTGTAATTCAATCTTTGCTTACATATTCTTCTGGAAAAATACTCTTATGCCAATCTTAGTGTTTGATTTTCTATTTTTCAATTGCGTTTTCTCTTATTTCAAGGTTTCTCTTAATAGGTTGTATTCTGTGTCTAAAACATTCAAACTTGTTTAGTCTCTAATCATTGGGCACTATTGTCCTCATTGGGTTTAACATAATTTCTGAGGAGTAAGATAGGATTTTCTTCTCATTAAGTTATGTCACATCCCTCGATCCCAACCATTACACTTTAGAGGAGAGACTCCTATTTTTCAACCAATATTCATTATTAATAGATATAAGTGTATTAGTAGAACTCTCATATTTTAGCTACAAAAGTGGCAAATCTATCTAAAGACTGTATTCCTGGGGACTGTATACTGTATACATGGGGAACACATGTATACTAATTAAATAATTTTCTATTTAAAAAAAAAAAAAGACTGTATTCCTAGCCTCCCATTCAACTCAGAGAGATCATGTAATTATTATGTCTGTCAATTGTGAACAGACATATGCCACTTCTTAACTATGTCCCTAAAATGGAAAATGGACACATACCTATTTTCCTTTCCACCCTTCCTTTTGATGAGAAGATAATGAGAACTAAAGCAAGCTGCCAAGGATCCAGCAACGGAAGCCATGTATCGCTCCACTAGCCCCAGACTACTTACCATCATAAATTTATATGTGGTTTGTATCACTATATTTTCCAATCTCTCATAGCAGCTCAGGCTGTACTTATACGTACTATGTTTCCCTTATTTCAACCTATATTACTCTGTATTTCAATTTCTTTTTTAATGTCTGTTTAATCTGCCACACTCCATGTTTTAATCACCATTTTGTTCTTAAAGCCTAACAGAATCTGAATAAAAAGGAATGAATGAGTAAATTAATGAATGAAAGCAAGCCTACAAGGTAAAGTTGGGGAGAAGTCTCCTGATTCTTTACCCAATTCTCTTTCATTTCATAACACATTATTCCCTACAAATAACCACTCTAGCTATAGCTTGAACTCATAACATCACCAATACTGCTATCTAAGCACATTTATGCTGAGTGAAACTCCCAAATATTCCTTTCTAAAGATTGGATGATCTGAGATCTGAGCACTAGAGCCTTTTAAATCAAGGTTCAGAATGTACCATTTCTTGCTGACATGCTATATTTCCTTTTTGCTTTGAGTGAGATTATACAGAACACTGAAATGATACCTTCAGTACTGAATTATTTGGCATTCAAGAGAATTAAAATAAGCTTTCCTTTATGGTTAAAAGTAAATTACAAAAAAGGGATACTGGCAGGCAATTACTCTATAAGCTATAGGAATGATAGGGATTTCACAGTGTGAGTAGTTTAGATTCATATAATGTGAAGAGCTGTTGGCAAGTAGGAAAGTCACTCAGCAATCTAAAGAAGAGTACTGAGGCTACATATGCAATCTCTCCTCTCTCTCTCTGTCTCTCTCACTCTTTTTCTCTCTGTTTCTGTCTCTCTCTCTAATGCTCACAGACAATCATTCACACACCACAAATATGCCAAATGCAGTCACTCCAAGGTAAAGATGTAAAGTCTTACCTCAAAATGTATTATATTTTTATTTAAAAATAGTTGAGAATATATGTATTCTGGATATTTGTCATATAAAAAATAAATATTATAGAACTAGAGGTAAAATAGAGACATCTGCACTCTTAAATTATGTAATAGAATTTAAAATCTGGATTACATGAGAATTTAAAATCTAGAATTAATAAACTTAATGGCTTTGAAAATACCCTGGCATGGATTGAATTGTATCCTCTCAAAATCCATCTGCTAAAATGTTAACCCTCACTGCCTTAGAGTGTAACCTGATTTGGAAAAAGGGTGTCTGCAGATGATCAAGTTAAGATAAGGTCATTAGGATTGGCCCTAACCCAATATGAGTGACATCCTTATAAAAGAGTATATTTGGATATAGACATTCATTCACACGGGTGGAACATCCTGTGAAGATGAAGGTAGAAATCAGAATGATGCATCTACAAGGCAAAGACTGCTAAAAACTGCCAGCAAATCAGGAGAATATATGAGAGAGGCACTTAGAAGATGCCTCCTCACAGCGCTGGGGAAAAACTAACCTTGCTGAGACCTTGATCTTAGACTTCTACCCCCATAACTCTAAGATGATGAATCAGCCTCTGTTGTTTAAGCCTCTCAGTTTGTAGTACTTTGTCACAATAGCCTTGATCGACTAATACATACTCTGATGATTTTATGATGATTCAAAATGCCCTCTTTATTCATTTAATTTTTTAATGTCTGAAACATTCACAGTCAGTTCAGCAGAGCCTTCAAATGCTGTACTCAGCATTGCTACCAAGGAGAGAACATCAAAAAGACCTAAATTTTTAAACTCTTTGCTAGAGAAGGCAGTATCTTACTCTGTAAGATTTGGGAGCCAAGCAATTATTGTCCAAGATTACTGCATATCATTGTACAGGCTGAGCACTGACCAGCCATAGAGGTCACCATTTATAGTGTAGACATTGTAGAGACTTTTTTTACTAGATACATGGTAGACTTACTAAAATAATTTTGACAGATGGCATCAGCATCTCATATCCTAATAAAATCAATACATTATAATTTTTGACACATGGAAACAAAGTGTCTTGAGATAGGGGTACATTTTTCTAATTTACACAAAGATTATGTTGTCCTGTGCTGTGCTATGCTAAGTGGCTTCAGTAGTGTCCGACTCTGTGTAACCCCATGGACTGTAGCCCACCAGGCTCCTCTGTCCATGGGATTCTCCAGGCAAGAATACTGGAGTGGGTTACCATGCCCTCCTCTACACAAAGGTTATGAGCAAGCACTTGTTCTTGTATGTCCAACCAAAACTATTACTTCCAAGGTCTGTTAATGACACCTAAAGTTGTTATCATTTTATTTCCTTAAAGAAGAGGTTATAAATCATCAGCTTAAGAGTCATGTTTGGAGCATTTGCCCATCCCAGGTAAGTGAGAGATAGAAAATAGATAGATAGTAAGGATCACCCTTGGAAGATAGGTCTAGGCAAGTTGGTGAGCAGAGCCTGGGCTAGAGTGGCAGTGAAGATCTTTTCTCATTTATTTTATAGAGCCAATCTCTTCTGTCTCAGAAGCCTTATGTTTGGAAAAGTTTGAGCCCAACAAGTGCCACAATCTCCAGTGTGATTACCAGGTTCCCTTAGTCATTCAAGTCCTCTCTGAGGGGACTCTCTGACTCTTCCCTTCCACCAGCCATAGAATGCATTGACACTTCAGCTTCATCCCTTAGAAAAGAGCCCTGAGAGTCTTGGGCTGACAGTGAAATAGATTCAATCTGTTAGGTAGTTTGAAAAGGAAAATGGCTGTGGCTAAAGAACTGGACATGGAAAAACAGACTGGTTCCAAATTGGGAGAGGAGTACATCAAGGCTGTATATTGTCATCCTGCTTATTTAACTTATATGTAGAGTACATCACACAAAATGTGGGCTGGATGAAGCACAAGCTGAAATCAAGATTGCCGGGAGAAATATCAATAACCTCAGATATGCAGATGACTTCACCCTTATGGCAGAAAGTGAAGAAGAACTAAAGAGCTTCTTGATGAAAGTGTAAGAGCAGAGTGGAAAAGTTGTCTTAAAACTCAATATTCAGAAAACTAAGATCATGGCGTCTGGTCCCATCACTTCATGGCAAATAGATAGTGAAACAATGGAAACAGTGACAGACTTTATTTTTTGGGGGGCTCCAAAATCACTGCAGATGGTGACTGCACCCACGAAGTTAAAAGATGCTTGTTCCTTGGAAAAAAAGCTATGACCAACCTAGACAGCATATTAAAAAGCAGAGACATTACTTTGCCAATAAAGGTCCATCTAGTCAAAGCTGTGGTTTTTCCAGTAGTCATGTATTGATGTGAGAGTTGGACCATAAAGAAAGCTGAGTGCCGAAGAATTGATGCTTTTGAACTGTGGTGTTGGAGAAGACTCTTGAGAGTTCCTTGGGCTGCAAGGAGATTCAGTCAACCAATCCTAAAAAAAATCAGTCCTGAATATTCATTGGAAGAACTGATGCTGAAGCTGAAGCGCCAATCCTTTGGCCACATGATGCAAAGAACTGACTCATTTGAAAAGACACTGTTGCTGGCAAAGATTAAAGGTGGGAGGAGAAGGGGACAACAGGATGAGATTGTTGGATGGCATCACTCACTTGATGGACATGAGTTTGAGTAAGCTCCGGTAGTTGGTGATGGACAGGGAAGCCTGGCGTGCTGCAGCCCATTGAGTCACAAAGAGTCAGACACGACTGAGTGACTGAACTGAACTAAACTGAAAAGAAAGAATGGAAAAAGCACACAAAAAGGGAACAAAGGAAAAATCCTTGGACCTGAGTGAGAACCTCAGGTGAAACAAACAGGCCCCCTTCCTGGCTAGCCCTAATTTGCATAAGGCAGGCTCCAGGGATAGGAGACAAAAGGTATAAAAAGAGGGAGCCAAGGTGGGTTGGGGCCTCTCCTTTGGGGTTGGCCTGTCCTCATGCCTCAAGGGTGTACTATCCTTTGTTTGCCAAATAAAACTCTGAGCTGTAACCAAGCTGTAACACTGGTCTACTCATTCAAATCTTTGTTGCAGCAAGACAGAATAGAGGAAATTACACACTCTCCCAACAATTCAAACAAGAGTAAACAGGGAGACAAGGGCCCTATTCTTTGCTCATGGTGTAAACCAAGGATAAAGATGACATGGGCCCAGAGAGTTTCTCTATCCCAGGTGACATTTCAGCCACCATAGGCTGATTACATATTAATATGGGGGCGAGCTTAGTCATTCAGTCTTATCCAACTCTTCACGACACTTTGGGCTGTATTCTGTCCGGCTCTTCTGTCCATGGGATTTCTCAGGCAAGAATACTGGAGAGAGTTGCCATTTCCTTCTCCAGGGGATCTTCCCAACCCAGGGATCCAACCTGTGTTGCTTGTGTCTCTTGAATCACAGGGGAATTCTTTTACCTGCTGAGCTATCAAGGAAGCCCATAGTGGGGTGGAGGGTGGGGGTGCTTTAAATCTCATGTGCCTGAGACATATGAATTGACTAAGAATTGAATGAACTGCCAGCATTACATAGAATGGTTCTAGGGGACAAGCAATATTTCTATGAAATTGGCACTAGAAAGTTAGACAGTGAAAATCCTGGGATACTTTATTCAGTCCTCCCAGAGCAGTCTCTGCCCGGCTTCACTTGGCCCAGCATATTGCAGAGATCCTTGGGAGGTAGGGAGAAAGTGGGAAAGAAAGTTTTGGGGTTGGAGGAATTGTTTCTTGCCATGGAAAACCTTGGGGCTGGTAGGACTTGGACCCAAAGCTCAGAAAGATAGCCAGAAGTCAGAAACTTGCTACACTTATGACTCAGCCTGTAAGGAAAGGAGAAGCTGCTATACTTTGGAGTTTACATTTTTGGGAAGAAAAAAAAAAAAAACTGCCCCCTGGGGTAATTTATATTGCTTCTCAATCGTGGAAATGTTTTATTATTTCCCTTACAAAGTTGGCCACATCTACTACCATCCTCGGTCAGGACATCTAGCCAGCACACAGCACATGATGCTGTTTAAATTGGATTACAAACCAGTATTCGTGTTCAACTTGTACTATTCTATATAAATAAATTTGTATTTCAGGAAAAAAAGAATCATGTTTGAAGATACTCATTTTACTTTGTATACTTTGTGTTTTAAACATTTGAGCTAAAGTGTAAAAACTGGATGACTTACATGAAAATTTAGGTGTTTGCCTTGTTTTGAAAAACAATTAGAAAATTTTGCTACTTGGATATACATTTCAGCCTAGCAAGAAGAAACTGGTGATGAGTGATAGACTGCACTCACACCAAACTCACTGCAGTCCTAGAGGGCTAAGGATCAAGTGACATGTCGTAAAGTTGTACTCTTGTACATCTTATAGTAAAACAAACAAATGTATTTCTCTGAACATATGTCTTAAGTGAAAATGTTAAATAGTGAAGCTGATATTTCAAGAAAAATGAGAAGCAGCACATATGCCCCATAACTTCACTCTTGTCTGTGGCTCACCCAACCCTAAAGTACTTTGGTATGAGACCCCAGGTAAAGGCATCACATTCTGTTAAAGTTCAAAAGCTCCTGGGAGGAACCATTTAGCTTTATCAGTCATTAGCACCTTTCCGAGAATGTGCTTATCAGATGGACTGCAGTCCTTCAGGCAGGTGGTGACAGCAGTTTTGATAAAGGAGAGAAAGGAAGAGCAAGTATCTAAAAGAAGGTTGAGTGTCCATCCTGGTGGACTCCAGATCATGAAGATTCTTACTAACATTTTTGCAATAAATTTACCTTAAAATTGGATTTCTCTCCTTCTCAGTATATCAAAATAAATAATTTATTTGCTGCTGTGTTCAGTTGTGTACAACTCTTTATGACCCCATGGACTCTAGCCCATCAGGCTCCTCTGTCCATGGAATTTTTGGGGCAAGAATACTGCAGGGGGCTGCCATTTCCTACTCCAGGGGATCTTCACAACCCAGGGATCGAACCAGATCTGTTTCTCCTGCTTGGCAGGCAGATTCTTTACCACTGCACCACCTGGAAAGCTCATTTTAATATATTTACTGGTATAGAGCCTCCCAACCTTCTACCCTTACCTAAAACTCTTAAATAAACATTAGAATTGATCCAGCACTATAATAATCTTTACATCTGTAATTTCACTTTTGTGTTTAATATTAAGGTCTCTATAAATTAACTACTTCAGTAGGAAATAATAAATTTAGTACAATGTCATATGTGTATTAGAACAGACATGGTTAAGTATAAAGATATTTATTATTAAAAGTGCAAGCATCTAAGTTATCAATATATTGACCCACATATAGAAAAGGAGAAAAAGTAGACCCCCAAAGTTAAATGTTCTAACATAGAGCATACTACTTGTGTGGATTTGGCCAAGGTATTTAACTTCTCCAACTCTTATCACTTTGTTAAATCCCTGCTTATCTCCCAGTCTTGATGTGTGCATCAGTAAAAGAATAGTGGGTGGGGAAATATTTTATAAATGATAAAATAGGGTTGTATAAATACAAAGCATCATTATCAAATAAGATCTACCACATGGAGAAGTTTTCCATGTATATAGTACACATGTGTGTGTTTGTGTGTGTGGGGGAGATAGTTCAACATTCTAAGATAGGTTTTAATCCCTTCTGTTTATAGATATGAACATTTTAGCTGAGAATGAAGATATTTGTATAAAGTTATATGGTTATAAGTGAAGTCTCAGGGTTCAAATCTAATGCTAACTAAATTATGAACCCATAGAAACAAAACAAAACCAAATTTCTCTTTTTCACAATAATACTTTTAAAGCTAAATAATAAAGGGTATCAGAAAATATCTACCTTCCCAAATATGCTAGTTTGGCATTGGACTATTTTGAACTGGAAGCAACTAACAGATGCAGAAAGAAGCCTTCTTGGAGCTTCACTTTCTGACTAAAAGCAGAAACCGTTGAGGGGTGAAGACAGCCTTAAATTTTCTTTAAAGAGGGCTTTTGGGCCATGAACAAGATGGAGAGTGAGTAACTACTACATCTTCACAGACAAATCTTACTAAAATAGCCTTCCATTAGTTGCCCCATATATTTATCTTCTAACAATATACTACTCCTGGAAACCCTAAACTTTGTCTAGCCACTTCTTCACAATTTATCAATGACTGTTAAAATAATGTACAAGCTTTTGAGTCTAATTGCTTCTTGTCTTTTCTGTGTTGTTCCTATGTATGCCTTTTTCTCTTGTTTTGCTCTCTTTTGCTAGTTTAATTTGCAGTGTCCAGGCAAGGAACATAAGAAAGCAAAGGGAAAGTTTTTCCTCCCCCACAATGATATTGCATATAACTTAAGACAGCTATGTTTTCAGAAATACATTGTTTCATTTTTCTATGAACAACATTTTTATTGTCTTGATTCCAACTCTGAATATAACGTTTATATATACTTTTGAGAAGATTGTGTCAAAACCGGACAATAACTTTAAATATATAGAAATATATTTAAACTTAATATAGGTCAAGGAAATGTAAATTACGCCACAGTGAAATATTTTTCAGTCAACAGAGTGACAAAGATACAAGAATATTTAAAATCTTACAAGGATGTAGGAAAACAAGATTAAACACATTTTTTACTGAGGATAAAATAGAAATCATTTTCAATATCCATCAACATTAATTATAATTTTAAAGAAGTTTCCTGACTTTTGACTCAACAATCCTCATTTTGGAAACTCAGTCCTACAGAAATAATACCACCATTAAACTCATGTCTATATATGAAAGGAATTGAGTGTGGGGATATAATTGTAGTGTTGTTTGTTATGGGGTCTTCCCAGGTGGTGCAGTGGTAAAAAAAAAAATCTGCCTGACAATGTAGGAGACACAAGAGACCCATGTTTGATCCCTGGGTTGGGAGGATTCCCTGTAGAAGAAAGCGGCAACCCACTCCAGTGTTCTTGCCTGGAAAATTCTAGGGACAGAGGAGCCTGGTGGACTACAGTCTATGGGGCTGCAGAGTCGGACACAACTGAGCATGCACACATCTTGCCTGTCAAGGTAAATCAACAAAACTGAAATTGCACCCTAAGGATCCACCAACTGAAGAAACAGTTGAAATATTGTAATCTATTGATCTATGTAATATTTCACAGCTATTTTAAATGTATTGGCTTAGAGAGTATCTGCAACATTAATTGAAAAGCCAAAATAAAAAGTAACATTTTCCATAAGCCCATTTTTATAACAAATGAAAACACAAGAAAACCTTTCTACCCTTGTCTCAGCTCATATATGAATATACAAACAGAAATAGACAAGAGTAAGAAATTAATCATCAAGTATTTGTAAACTAAGGCAAGGCATAGAAGAGAAGATAGAGTTTTTTTAATAAAAGTTTTTTTAACATGATAAAACACAAATATTATTTTATGTTTTATAACAAAGTTTAATAACATTTGGGGGAAAAAAAAGCAGTTCAAGGAGTCATCTTTGATGAATGGAGATTTTTGAGGGAAACTAAGCCAAGTAAATAAGCCATTTAAATCCCTTTTCAAAAATATAATAATGGCAGAAATTAGAAGTATCTCCGCAAATGTGCTATTGGGTAAAGGATGCAATACAGTTATAGAAATATAACAACCTAAAATAGTGTCCTTCTCATTACCTAGGATAGTTTTATGTGTCAATTTGAAATCATGTGAACCAGCTCCTTAACATAATCACAATATACTACATAATATGTACTATATATACTACTGTTTCTGTTTTTCTGGAGAACCTTGACTGATACACTAAAATGTAAACTGCCTTTTATAAAATCACTAAACTAAGCAGATTATTAAGCATTTATTTGAATTATGTTTCAGTGGTAAAGGCCTAAATCAGTATACGTGGGCCAAAAGTGCTGATTGCATTTTGTTGTTTTAATGGAAAGGCTTGTGTTAGTTACAGATGTCGGAAACTGGTGTTCGTTATAGTCACAATGTGGACAATATTCCCTCCAACTATCACCTAAGTATTCAAAAATATGACACACAACTGTTAATAGAAACTTTCTTAATCTCCTCACAATGTCAAATCATGTTTTCTTAAGGACAGGATTTTCTTGTGGAGTTTTTCAAAGGACTCATAAATAAACAATGACCTAAAATGAAGATAAATAAAAACGCCTCAATGTGTCCATTAAGAACCATTCAAAAACAGTTCACAAAGTAGAGGGTTAAATGCAGGACCAGTTTGATGATACATCTATGTAATTACATTCATTTCAGCTTTTAACAAATTAGTAAATAACATAATGGCGAGTCAGCGTTTCATCAAGTACAGAAACTCCTCTAAGCAAAGATCGGACTAGACAGATAAGATTTTAAATTCTTGCAATTTCAGTGAAGATTGTAATTTTTTTCGTCAACTCAAAAAGACCTTAAGCACATAGACCATTATAAATAGTGAATCAGAAAAATTGTTTGACATAGGGTTATCTCCTTTTCATTTATCTTCCTAGACCCATTTCCTCCTGCTAGTGCCCTCTGGCCTTATTTCCATTGGTAATAATCTGTAATTTCTGCTATTTTCTCTTTCAATACAACTAAGAGTCAGATTTTCCTTAGGACATATTACCTATCTGTAGCCATTTAGAACATTTTACACCAATCTGCACTTTGGAGCTGTATCTTGCAGTGTAACTAGCATTTACAGGGTTTCTGCAGACTTTTATTACGTGGTGTGACATTAGATTGATGGACTGTCTCAATCTTATTCTCTGTCAATTGTACACTGATCCGTGACAGCATAATGGGTCTGTGACAGTGTTTGGAAGGGTGAGAATGACTACAATAACATTTTGGGGAAGATGGATATCAGAGTTCCTTTTAATACTCTTCTTAATTTTCCTCTCATATTAAAATTTCCAAAAGCTGCCAATGTTAGGATGTGCCAATTTTCTTCATCAAAAAAAAAAAAAAAAAAAGACACTTGTTTTAGACAATTGGTATTAAGTATGATGGCAAAATAGCTGTCGATCAGGCTGAACAGGGCTATTAGGCATTCCCCTGTAGCAAGGAGACTTCCAAGGACCCGCTCAAAAGGGAATCATGTTGTGTTCCTGTCTAGGTCAAAGGTTATTATATCTCAGAAGGTATTCTCTGTTGACCGAGGAGGAGAAGGGTTTACTGCTCTCACAGCAGAGAATTACTCAGGACTTGCCTGAGGAGATAGTTGAACCTTCCCCTCAGCAGGCACGTGGAAGCTGTGCCAGGGAACTCGCTTCTGTGACTAGCTAGCAAGCCTTTCAACACTAGACAATTTCAAGTTTATTTACTGTTTCAAAGGTTTTACTACTGTCCTCTCTTGGGGAGTAGAGGAAAGAGTACAAAAATGTTTGCAGCTCTTTGCTCCTTTCTGAAATGCCATAAATGATACCCTTAAGCCTGTGGCTTTGGTTTTTGGTGAGAGAGGTGCCAGGAAACTTCTGGAAAGTGGCAGAGAGAACCAGTAAGTTGGAGAATGAGCAATAAAGCAAAAAGCACTGGAGGGGAAGAACCGTGACCCAACTTTAGCTTTGTTTCAGCAGGAACAGCAGTCAAGGTTAACAGAGTGCAGTCAGACAGGGTGGCAGCCTGCAATATACGACATGATAATGGATACAAAACAGGGAGCCAGGGAGAAGTTACCCAGTCAGCAACAAAGAACCAGTCAGGGATACATACACTCTTTGTCCAAATGGAGAAATTCAGTCAAAGGTTTGGCAGCTGTGTGAATCAGTCTCATTTATTTAAACTTTATTAGAAGCCATGTTATGCTTTTATTTTTGGAGAGAATGAGTATTCTGAAAAAATTTTATACATGGGAAATATGTAATTTACATCTTTCTTCCCTGCTGTGGGTCAATGCCAAGCATACACATACATGCATACACACACCAGCCCAAGTTTCTCTCAGTATGAAAAGAAATTGGAAGAGTACATGTCTTTGTTAAAAAGATAAGAAAGGTCTGAATGTGCCAGTGGTTTGGGCTAGAGAACATTAAGTGTCAAGACTCAAAGTCTTTGTCAACATCGCAGGGAAGGTGTCAGTCTCAACCCCAACTGTCTAAAATGGAAAGTTCAGCCGCAGCCGGCTGCAGAAGACTTATCATAGTCTTGGGATTATGGCTTTGGGACGATGGCTCACCGGGACTTATTTCCACTAAGTCAAATGTGTTACTTGATCCTCATCCACATGGGTGTGATTCTGTGGGACTCCAAACCCAATGGAAATAACCAGCATGACTTTGATTCAGGTAGAACATCTAGGCTAAAAATAATGCAGCACTCAACACAACATGGGCTTCCCAAGTGTCGTAGTGGTAAAAAAATCTGCTTCCCAATGCAGGATACACAAGAGATGAGGTTCTATCCCTGGGTTGGGAAGATTCCCTGGAGGACAGCATGGCAACCCACTCCAGTATTCTTGCCTGGAGAATTCCCATGGACAGAGGAGCCTGGTGGGCTAAAGAGTTGGACACGACTGAGCGACTGAGCACACTGAGCAAACAACACAAAATACCTTAAGCAATGAAAGTCTGGTTCAGATGATCAAAAAATTAGGAGGAAATGCTGGCTTCTGACAGTCTATTTTAACAGCATGACCAGATCCTTCCTGTTCTACTCTCCAGGTTTTCTCTTCAGGATGGTGGCCAGGGGCTAGATGAGCCTCAGAATTTCTCTTTCACATCATATAAAGTTTGGGGTAGAGCTGGCCATAAGAAAGGACAGATACTTTATAAAATGCTCCTGTCTAAAAGAGAAATGGGTACTTAGTGGCAATAAATAACAAATGTCAACTGCTGATCCTGTGTCATTGTGCTTCCTCCTCACCATTTTATCTCTTGAGTTTCATCCTTGTCCATAACTGGCCATTCATTTAGCCTGTCAGTCAACCAGTGTGCAAGCAATTGTTGGGTACCTACTTTATGATCTGTCTTATATACTTGGGCTACAATATTGTATTCCTATCTTTAGGAATTCTCACTGTAGTGAGAAGAGGAAATATAAACTTTAATTAAAATATTATCCATACATTCTAATTATGAGGATAAATGCAAGATATTGTGGCAACATGTCCATGTAAAAGGATGTCAAGGCAGGTTTTTTAGTAGCTGGATTTGGAATTTGACCCCAGTAAGAGTTCTTCAAGGTGGGGACCAAGTATGAGCAGAATAAAAAGCATATACAAAGGAAGGAGTAGGAATGATAAAAGTGCTCTGTGTTTTTGAGGAACATTTAGAGAGATGATAAAGATAGTAGTCATAGAATTTGAATAAAAAAAAAAAAATGGACAGAGGGCTGCAGTTTTCGGTCATACTATTTGACAGCTGTGGGTCTCTGGACACACCAACCATCCTAGTTTTATGCAGTCAGAGGAAACTATTTGATGGTAACCCAGAATGGGGCCAACCTGACCTGGGATTTGTTTAACAATTTTTTGCAAGATGTTTGCTATGTGCAAAGCACTGGACTGCTTACTGCAGATGCGCCTGACCTCAAATAGAGCTTTTCCATTGAAGTCCCCTGACTCATCTCTCTAAAACATGTCTTCTCTCTTTATGATTCAATGTAGTCAAACTACATGTTATAAACTTGTATCCATCCACACTTAATCTTCAAGATGTGTCTACCTTTACATTCTTTTTCAAAACCTAAAATTTCATTTTCTGCTGTGATTTGTCTCCTCCTGTTACCTGGTTCCAATCTCTGAAGCCTTGCACAAAGCATGCTTAGCCCTTCCTGCCAGATGATGCTCGGCCAAGCTCTTCAGTGATTATTTCAGTGTTAAATATGCTCAGGATTCTGCCTGAAGGAGTCTGATATGGCCAGGAGTAACTTCTCTTACCTCCCTGGTGCGTTGTTCTATCATTTATCACTTTCCTCTCTTATTAGCTCCCTCTTCACTGACTCTTGCCCAATGACATTCAAAATGCACCAATAATCCATCCTCCCCAAACAAACACTAAAAATCACACATCAATTCTAATCTCCCTCAATATTCTTCTTCACATGGAAGAAGTTTAATTCTTGCCTTTTTTATATCTTATTACTAATTATTCACTCATTCCTTAGATTATCAAAATGAATTTTTTATATAGCATTGGCCACATGATTTGTGGACTCCAGCACAAAAGGAAATTGTGCTGTTTGTTACAGAGCAAGAGAAAAATGTATTCTCTAATTCAAAATATTTCTGCTAACCTGTCATAGAGTTTTTAATTTACCATTTAATGTCATGCTCCCTTGGCCACATGGATACTCAAATGAGGAGTGCAGACTATCACAGGCACCCTGGGACTCTACTTTGAAACTCAGTACATAAGATATGTACCCCCATATCAGGGGAACCCACAGGGGCAGAAGGCGAAAGTGCAACACTATATCCAGGCAAAAATTCTGAGATAATGTGTCATCAACTCTGCCCTGGTTTGCAGTAACTTTCTACTTCCCTTCAGATAATTCTGCAAAGTTCTTCATTTCAGAGACACTCCTTTTCTTTCCTTGCTTCACAGTGGAAATTGTTGTGGTCTTTGTGCAAACTGCCTCAGCCACTAAGTAGGTGCCTAATTTTTTAATGAAAATAATTTTTAACTATGCCTATCAGAAGAGACGGAGAGGCAATGGCAACCTACTCCAGTACTCTTGCCTGGAAAATCCCATGGATGGAGGAGCCTGGTAGGCTGCAGTCCATGGGGTCTCTAGGAGTCGGACACGACTAAGCGACTTCACTTTCACTTTTCACTTTCATGCATTGGAGAAGGAAATGGCAACCCACTCCAGTGTTCTTGCCTGGAGAATCCCAGGGACGGGGGAGCCTGGTGGGCTGCCGTCTATGGGGTCGCACAGAGTCAGACACAACTGAAGTGACTTAGCAGCAGCAGCATCAGAAGAGAAAAAAAAGGAGAAAAATGTCACTGACTGCTGCCTATCAAATAATTGGAGTTCTCATGAACAAGCCCTAGATGACACAGCAGCCTTAAATAAAAGATAAAATGGAAACAAGACTCTTTGAATAATACTGCCTGAAAGCAATTTCCTTCTTGAACTAGGACAGTGCTGATCTGAAAGCCACAAATTTTAGAGAATCATGCAGGGCCTGAGACTTTGATTGTATAGCTAATAAAGGATTAAAAAAAATCTTCATCTTATACAGTTGATGACATGCAAAACAAATTCAAGATGTTCAGTGACAGAGTTGCAAGAATTCTAAATAAAAAATGAAATAGGAGTTAAGGCTGTTCTGCTCACAAACTTATACCTACAGGGTCAGATAATTTTTTTCCCCTTCAAATCACAGCATTGAAGTTTGGGGATAGAAACATTTCAAAAATTAATTCTCAAGATGTCTGAGTCATCCTTATATTGTCAGAAATTTCTTTGAAAACAAAAAAATTAAATGCCTTAGGACTTTTTATGCATTTAAAAAAAATTCTTCAACTGGGATTGTGTTTTAGAAAGACCTCTCCTTTTCTTGCTTCCCAGGTATCTCAGTGGTAAAGATTGTGCCTGCCAATGCAGAAGACACAAGAGATGTGGTTTCGATCCCTGGGTCAAGAAGATTCCTCTGGAGAAGAAAATGGCAACCCACTCCAGAATTCTTGCCTGGGAAATTCCACAGACAGAGGAGCCTAGTGGGCTACAAGTTGGACATGACTGAGCATACATGCACTCCTTCCCTTGCTCTCTATCTTTTTTCTCAAGTCATTGCCTCTGCATGAAGGAAACCAGTATATCTGACATTTAGCTCAAGCCATTTTGCTCAAGACTCTAATAGCTTATGTTCTTTCCCAGAATCATGAAGTTTGAACTCGAGAGAAAATAAATATATTTCACATTTTTAAATGTAGTTGTTCTATTATAAGCACATTCTTCTCCCAATATTGATGATATTAAAAGGTTAATGAAAAAATATAAGGAATAAGCCAGCCACTAAGACTCCAGGCAGAAAGAGGATTGTCTGGCCAGATGATATAATTCCAAAAAGATAAAAGGGGTTAAGACTCCATTTAGTCAAGTACAGCAACAGGAAATGAAAGTCCTAAAAATTAGGTTTGACGGATGTAAGCAAGAAAGGAACGTACCATCATTTTTAAGAAATATGAGAGAAAATTTCAGAGATGAGGCACAGAGGTGACCATTGGGATGAATTTTGCTGTGGTGGCAAGACCTCTGGACCTTCCTGCTAGATTGTGTCTGTAATTGCTGTGATCATTTTAAAAGAAATCATAAAAATATTATTGTAATGTATATGTTTGTGCCTCTTTTTGCTAAATTCTGGGAATATCCTAAGATGTGGTAAGTGAAGGTCACTGAATTTTTTGTTTCTATTTAATGAAACTCATTTTTTTTAGTGCTAACTTTCTATCGATGTGACTATTATTTTATGCTTTTAGCAATCACAGAGTGTTTATCTTCTGCTTATTGCATCTTCTTAATGAAGAGAACTTTGCTACAGACTTGAACTTTTCCCTCCTAGATTATTTTTAACTAGGGTAGGTCAATTGAACTTGAATCTGTTTCTCTTTCAGTGCTTGATCAAATCTGTATTGGGGGTGGGGGTTGGATCTGGGGAAGGGGAGAAGAGAGGCCTGTGCTGTGAAAAACTGTAGATGAGTCTAAAGGGCTTCCCTTTTGGCTCAGCTGGTAAAGAATCCACCTACAATGTGGGAAACCTGGGTTCAATCCCTAGGTTGGGAAGATCCCTGGAGAAGGGAAAGGCTACCCCCTCTAGTATTCTGGCCTGGAGAATTCCATGGACTGTATAGTCCATGGGGTCTCAAGGACACAACTTAGGGACTTTTGCTAAAGGTGGAATCTTCCACAAACCTTTTAATCTTATCAAAGTTATTGCTCCTTTTTTTCCCCCCACTGAAAAATTATGAGTAGAAATGGAGACTTTATTCTGCTAACATAATCAGGTCATTCAGGGACAGAAATGCAATGTTTTTGGCCTTTGGTAATGATCTTCTTTGACTGATATTATCACCTAATCCGCCCCCTGGAAGTAAATAAAGAAATCTAAAATCTTTGTTTAATTTTTTTTGTGAAGAAAAATCCTTCTGGCAAAAGTTCTATCAGCTGATACGAATTAATTGTTGCCATGGGGAAAGTTAGTGACAGGTATATTTTTGTTTTGTTATAGAAGTATTTAGATTTAATAATAATCAGGGCTTCAGGTATACATCTAGTGATTATATACTGTTATTGTTGCGTCCCTCAGTCATATCCAATTCTTTACCACCCCCATGGACTGCAGCATGCCAGGCTTATATATTAATATATGTTATATATATTCAATTCAGTTCAGTCACTCAGTCATGTCTGACTCTTTGTGACCCCATGAACTGCAGCATGCCAGGCCTCTCTGGCCATCACCAACTCCCGGAGTCCACCCAAACCCATGTCCATTGAGTTGATGATGTCATCCAACCATCTTATCCTCCGCCGTCCCCTTCTCCTGCCCTCAATCTTTCCCAGCATCAGGGTCTTTTCAAATGAGTCAGCACTTTGCATCAGGTGGCCAAAGAACTGGAGTTTCAGCTTCAACATCAGTCCTTCCAATGAACACCCAGGACTGATCTCCTTTAGGATGGACTGGTTGGATCTCCTTGCAGTCCAAAGGACTCTCAACAGTCTTTTCCGACACCACAGTTCAAAAGCATCAATTCTTCACTGCTCAGCTTTCTTTATAGTCCAACTCTCACATCCATATATGACCACTGGAAAAATCATAGCCTTGACTAGATGGACCTTTGTGGACAAAGTAATGTCTCTGCTTTTTAATATGCTGTCTAGGTTGGTCATAACTTTCCTTCCAAGGAGTAAGTGTCCTTTAATTTCATGGTTGCAATCACCATCTGCAGTGACTTTGGAGCCCAAAACAATGAAGTCAGCCAATGTTTCCACTGTTTCCCCATCTATTTGGGACCACTACATGGTCCCATCCCATGAAGTGATGGGACCAGATACCATGATCTTAGTTTTCTGAGTGTTGAGCTTTAAGCCAACATTTCACTCTTCTCTTTCACTTTCATCAAGATGTACTTTAGTTTTTCTTCACTTTCTGCCATAAGGGTGGTGTCATCTGCATATCTGAGGTTATTGATATTTCTCCCGGCAATCTCATTTCCAGCTTGTGCTTCATCCAGACCAGCATTTGTTAAATAAGCAGGGTGACAATATATAGCCTTGATGTACTCCTTTTCCTATTTGGAACCAGTTTGTTGTTCCATGTCCAGTTCTAACTGTTGCTTCCTGACCTGCATACAGGTTTCTCAAGAGGCAGGTCAGGTGGTCTGGTATGCCCATCTCTTTCAGAATTTTCCAGTTTATTGTGATCCACACAGTCAAAGGCTTTGTCATAGTCAATAAAGCAGAAAAGTTGTTTTTCTGGAACTCTCTTTCTTTTTTGATGATCCAGTGGATGTTGGCAATTTGATCTCTGGTTTCTCTGACTTCTCTAAAACCAGCTTGAACATCTGAAGTTCACGGTTCACATATTGCTGAAGCCTGGCTTGGAGAATTTTGAGCATTACTTTACTAGTGTGTGTGATTAGTGCAATTGTGTAGTAATTTCAGCATTCTTTGGCATTGCCTTTCTTTGGGATTGGAATGAAAACTGACCTTTTCCAGTCCTGTGGCCACTGCTGAGTTTTCCAAATTTGCTGACATATTGATATATATTAAATATATACTATATATATATTATGCATTTATGGATTTATATATGTGGGCTTCCCTGATGGCTCACTGATTAAGAATCTACCTGCCAATGCAGGAAACAGAGATGTGGGTTCAATCCCTGGTCAGGAAGATCCCTGGAGAAGGAAACAGCAACCCAACCCAGTACTCTTGCTTGGGAAATCCCATGAATAGAGGATGCTGGGGTGTTACAGTCTATGGGGCCACAAAGAGTTGGAGCTGATTTATCAACTTAACAACAACAAATATACATATATAAACACACACACACACACACACACATATGTATATAAATCAATGTTTTTATTTAATAGTTCTAGTTGATGCCAAAAATGGCCCCTGTACATTTGTGTGGAATTGAATCTCAGAGACAGAGCTTTGGGTGAAGTAGAAAGTAACAGTTCTATTGCATTGCTTAGGTAAATGTTTATGTAGCAGGTTTTTGCCTCTCAAAACTGTGCTGCCTAAGCTGGGAGGATTTGGGAAGGAATTTTATAGCAGTGGTTCAATAAGTGTTGATAAGATTAAGGGGTGTGTAGCATGCCCTCCTTTAATATGGTCTCAAGTAAACTTTTGAGAGCCTCTCAGTTTCCTTTAACGTGAACTCAGGTGGTATTCTCTAGAATGAAGAATGCTGGCATTTTCCATTTGTTGGCCCACCAGGCTCCTCTTGTCCATGGAATTTTCCAGGCAAGAATACTAGATCTTTGGACTCAGGGATTGAACCCATATCTCTTATGTCTTCTACATTGTCTGGCAAGTTGTTTACTAGCAACTGGGGAATCCCTTTTAGTTCTGTAAAGAGTCAACTCATTGGAAAAGACCCTGATGCTAGGAAAGATTGAAATCAAAAGGAAAAAGGGTGGCAGAGGATGAGATGGTTAGATAGCATCATTGATTCAATGGACATGAAACTGAGCAAACTCTGGGAGATAGTGGAGGACAGAGAAGCCTGGTGTGCGACAGTGCAAGACTTGGGAACTGAACAACAAAAACATCAACAAAGGAGCTCAAAGATAGTGTTGTGTATCCCTTGAGGCTGATTGATGCTTTTGAACTGTGGTGTTGGAGAAGACGCTTGAGAGTCCCTTGGACTGCAAGGAAATCCAACCAATCCATCCTAAAGGAATTCAGTCCTGAGTGTTTATTGGAAGGACTATTGTTGAAGCTGAAACTCCAATACTTCAGGCACCTGATGCGAAGAACTGACTCATTGGAAAAGACCCTGATGCTGGGAAAGATTGAGGGCAGGAGGAGAAGGGGACGACAGAGGATGAGATGGTTGGATGGCATCACCAACTCAATGGAGATGAGTTTGAGTAAACTCCGGGAGTTGGTGATAGACAGGGAGGCCTGGAGTGCTGCAGTCCATGGGGTCGCAAAGAGTCTGACATGACTGAGGGACTGAACTGAACTGAGGCTGAACCAGGACTCTGCCCCAAGCCTGCACTATTGTTTCCTGGCTACTCCTCTCTTGTCTTTGCATCCCCTGCCTTTCCTGATAAGCAACTGAAAGGTCTCCATGGCCCAGGAGCCTGACAGTTTCCTCCTCAGTTTCATAGGTTAGTTTTCCAAAGTGTTATGAAGAATTGATTTTTGTGACAATGTGGGAATATATCTTTTCTGTCAATTTCATATGTGAGAATCATTTGAATTAGTAAATAAGTAGGAGATAATTTCCTCTATAAGAATGATTCAGTACGAAGATTCAGTAGTTGATCGTCAAGCAGAGTACCATACACTAGTTATCAAACTCAGGGCACGACTCTAACAACTTCTGCCCACAGCATCTTGGTATTAGAGTCACCAAGGAAAACACAACTCAGTCAAGCATTGAATGAAATAACACATTACTTATATAGAGAAGAGACAGAATACAATCAGCTTCACTACTGGGCATTGACTCCTCATGGCCAGCAGATCTTTCCCCAGTGCCCATGCAGGGCAACTAGCCTGTGTGCACCCTTCTTGTGCAACAAAGGAAGGACACTGCTCCCACACTCCCAACAGAGGACAAGATATAGCAGAGCTGGAGGTGGACAGATGCCGTATGATGCACATGCTTAAGCAGAACAAAAGAGTACACAATGAGCATGAAACAGGAAGAGATATTCCCATACAAGGTGATAAACCCAGCAAAGGATTTGTTGGCTTTTTATCCCTGGTAAGGAAGTATTCCAGGGCTTCCCTGATCAGTCAAATGGTAAAGAGTCTACTTGCAATGCAAGAGAGATGGGTTTGATTCCTTGGTTGAGAAGATCCCCAGGAGAAGGGAATGGCTATCCACTCCAGTATTCTTCCATGCAGAATTCCATGGACAGAGGAGCCTGGTGGGCTACAATTCATGGGATTGCAAACAGTCAGATACAACAGAGCAACTATATTCTATTCTAATTCTATTCTAAGGAAGTGTTCCAGGTTCAAGGTCCATTCTTATGTAACTGAGCAGAACCCAGAAGACAGCATGAGACTACCTTTTCCAGTAGGAATGAACACATACCGTAGCCCATTAGGTGTGTGTGTTCAGTCACTCAGTAGTGTTCAATTCTTGTGACCCATAGACTGTAGCCTGCCAGGCTCCTCTGTCAGTGGGATTCTCCAGGCAAGGATACTGGAGTGGTTGTCATTTCCTTCTCCAGGGGATCTTCCCAACCCAGGGATAGAACACAGGTCTCCTGCATTGCAGTCAGGCTCTTTACCAACTGAGCTATGAAGCCCCTTTCAAAAGAGGGGGAGTTGTGGTATCCATGGTGATGCCCTCTCCAAATGGTCCGTTAGGTGTATAGTTGCAAAGATAGTGGTCTTCATAGTTGGGAAGTTTTAGTTTTAATTGTAAGGAAATTAAACCATTCAGAAGAGATGTGTTTATGCAACCTCTTAATGGTTAGGGCCATGCCTTAATTGTGTGATATACTCTAATTGAGTAATAAGATGACTTTTTAATGAAAATATCAGGACACTTTTCTTATCCTGAGCTACACTTGTTCTTTTCTATCCATGAACACCAAGATAACTTTGGAAATTTCTGGCTTGAAGGAAGGAGTAGTTAAATATGACCCAGATTGGGGGCCCAAATCCATGCCACTCAGAATCATAAGATGGGTATTGATGTATTGGGAAAAATTAAGCAGCATATTATTTAAGATTTCCTGAGGAATATTTTATCCAATTGAGCTGAACTCTGAGATGAATCAACACCTACAGAAGGTGTAATAAACCAGCAGGATCTAGCCAAAGGAGTAGCTGACTTGATGGCTTGATGAAAATCTCTACCAATGCCTAACACTATGGAGAAATTTTGGAGCTAAAACAGCTAGTATTGTTCTACATTGGGTGGGGTGAAATGATCTGGCATTTATATAAACCCTCCATCATCAAGTGATATGGCCACTCTTGTAAGAGGATGATGCTGGACAAGGAAGTTCTTTGCAACTGAAGCCACTACTAAAGGTGCTGTCAATTGCAGCTTGCCCTTGAAGGTGGATTTGTGCAACAAGTACACCTTAAAGGAGGATCTGGAGAGGGTGTCACCATGGCTACCACAACTCCCGTTTCTTTTGAAATAAGGCCGTGTTGGGCAGGAAAAAAATGTGCATGGAAGGGTTGCATACAATAATTCACTAAGCACGATTTATCATCATTTCCATGAGTACCTTAGATTTAATGTCAATTCCTACATAGATTTTCTTCTTCATAAAAGAAGACTCTCCAAGCTTCACCAGCATCCCACCACCGCCCCCACCTCCAAATTGTAGTAGTTAAATGCCTTGATCATAGAATATGTCAATAAATGTTCCTGGAGTTGATTTTTTCAAATCTGAGAGTTGTCCATTGAGAAAACTTCTGATCAAAAGAACCTCATGGCACTTTTAAGTGTGAATGCACAACACTAGTAAATCTAAGGGTTCAAATTTCACTTAAAGTTTTCACAGTTTTAAAGAAAGCTGTTTCATGTCCCAGAATCTAACATGAAGGTGATTTTAATATGCTGTAATTATAACTTGTCTGGTAGAAGTGCTACTCCTAAAAGAACATTCATTATATATAATTTAATTTATAAAATATTATATCTTTCAAAAAATTATTACAACGTTTTGACATTTAAGATCAAAGATGATTTAACAATATTTCCCAAGAAAAACACCATTAAGTACAAACATTACAAAGGATCTCTGAGTGTTATTAAGAGTCTAAATCATGTTGTATACCTTAATTATGTACAGTTTATGTATTTTTGTACATATAAGAAAGGGCCGTTCACTTTAATAGAGTATTCTGAGCATTTTTGTGCTCGTGTGGTAGTTGCTGTTTAGGATACCAGTTGGAAAACAGCTCTGCAGACATACTCTTTAGATGAAAAACACTATCTTCCTGACCAGTGGAACCAAATGCTTGTTTAGTGTAGAGATGCAGGTAAAGAGTATCTCTTTTCAGGCCCTCCCATCCCTGCCCCGGGCTTAAGATCCATCACAGAGCTCTGCTGTATCCTTGATGACCAGAGGTGAATCCATGCTGTTTAAGCCTAGGATCAACATCTGGGAGAACAGACTGAGTTGATCTCATCCAGGACAACCCATTCTCCTCTTTATTAAGTCCTTATTTAGCTGAACTATAAATATTATTAAACATTTGCTTATGAACTGCCAGAGCACCATGCTGTTCAACAGATGAAGCTGGTGTGTTTTAATTTTATGCACTCTGAATGTGCTTAGTTTAGTTTCCATTCTGCACTCCACATTTTCCTAAGTTCCAGTTATTGGAAAGAATTTTTACCTACAATCCAAGGCACAGATTGTCTTAATTTTTATTTTCTGTTGTTGGTGGGGTGGGGGTTGGTTTGGGGGCATGTGTGAGAACAGAAGGATTATGGGAGTGGAATGGGTTATGACACATTTTCATTTGCAGCTGCTACAACTCCCTTGCCTTAATCCAGCCCAGATCTCAGCGGAAACCTAAAACCATTCCAGTGACCCTAGAATTGCACCAGCACCTCAAATGGCCAAATAAGGTAAGTCGTTTGTTATCTGAGCCATAAATATTTACATTCACTAGTGACAAATGTATAAAAAGTGTGGAGTGACTGTGTAATTTCAGCTGCCCTCCTCAAGCCTGTCAATAGTTTCTGTTATCTCCTGAAAGCCCCAATGACTGATGTGTGCTAGTTTAATAAGAATGCGCTCACCAGCTTGTTACCCTCCTCTAATTGTTCGCTCTGACCACATTTGTCATCTAGAAAGTTTTCTCCTTTTAAATTTAGGGCCTGTTACATGAAATTGTTTGGACTGGCAAGCATCCATCACCTTCCTGACCTCCTTCATTCCTTTACACGTTGTCTTCCTATTGTTACCAAAGCCTAAGAGATCAGCACCATTTCTTTTTCTTTTCCATTTTGCAACATAATAGAGACAAAACAATTTCATTTTTCTGATTTGTTCTGCATATAGATGACTTTGAAGGGTAAATCTTAAGAATGTGTCTAAGCAATGCTTAGGCATAGGCTGATGCTTTCTGAATCTTACAGGTGACCACACCACAAAGCACTTATGATATCAAAGCACTTTCAAGCAAACACAGTGAAAAATCTTTCGAATATTAAATGGACAGAAACAGAGTATGCTGAGGGCAAAGTGAATCCTGTTTTATTTTTGCATCAAGAGTGAACCAGTAAGAAAAATGGAAAATAGTAACATCACACTGTTGGTCTTTTGTCCACTAGGCCAATATATAGAGCTTGCATTTTGATATAATCACTAGGCAAAGAACTCCAAAGATCAGATAGGGTGAAAAAAGTATATTTAATGAATTTAAAGGATAAGATCTAACAATGTTTAAACATTTGGGTAATTCAATTTTTGAAGAATATTTTGTTAAAAGGAGTTTTTGATTGTTACTAGGTTCAGTTCAGTTCAGCCGCTCAGTCATGTCTAACTCTTTGGGACCAATGGACTGCAGCATGCCAGGCTTCCCTGTCAATCTCCAACTCCCAGAGCTTATTCAAACTCATCCCCGGAAAGTTGGATGCTGATGCCATCCAACTATCTCATCCTCTGTTGTCCCCTTTTCCTCCTGTCTTCAATCTTTCCCAGCATCAGGGTCTTTTAAAATGAGTCCGTTCTTCTCATCAGGTGGCCAAAGGACTGGAGTTTCAGCTTCAGCATCAGCCCTTCCAAAGAAATCCCAGGGCTGATCTCCTTCAGAATGGACTGGTTGGATCTCCTTGCAGTCCAAGGGACTCTCAAGAGTCTTCTCCAACACCACAGCTCAAAAGCATCAATTCTTTGGCACTCAGCTTTCTTTATAGTCCAACTCTCACATCCATACATGACTACTGGATAAACCATAGCCTTGACTAGATTGACCTTTGTTGGCAAAGTAATGTCTCTGCTTTTTAATATGCTGTCTAGGTTGGTCATAGCTTTTCTTCCAAGAAGCAAGCATCTTTTAACTTCATGGCTGCAGTCACCATCTGCAGTGATTTTGAAGCCCCCCCCCACCCCCCAAATAAAGTCTGTCACTGTTTCCATTGTTTCCCATTTATTTGCCATTATGTGAAGGGACCAGATGCCATGATCTTAGTTTTCTGAATGTTGAACTTTAAGCCAACTTTTTCACTCTCCTCTATCACTTTCATCAAGACCTTCTTTAGTTCTTCTTCACTTTCTGCCATAAGGATGGTGTCATCTGCATATCTGAGGTTATTGATATTTCTCCCGGCAAACTTGATTCCAGCTTGTGCTCTCTCCAGCCCAGTGTTTCTCATGATGTACTCTGCATAT
The DNA here is from genome assembly GCF_027580195.1 of Bos mutus. Classification (NCBI taxonomy): domain Eukaryota; kingdom Metazoa; phylum Chordata; class Mammalia; order Artiodactyla; family Bovidae; genus Bos; species Bos mutus. The sequence goes on from NC_091619.1 coordinate 58,961,854, forward strand.
AAGTTAAATAAGCAGGGTGACAATATACAGCCTTGACATACTCCTTTTCCTATTTGGAACCAGTCTGTTGTTCCATATCCTATTCTAACTGTGGTTTCTTGACCTGCATACAGTAGTCTTAGGAGGCAGGTCAGGTGATCTGGTGTTTCCATCTCTTTCAGAATTTTCCACAGTTTGTTGTGATCCACACAGTCAAAAGCTTTGTTATAGTCAATGAAGCAGAAATAGATGTTTTTCTGGAACTCTCTTGCTTTTTTATGATCCAACGGATGTTGGTAATTTGATCTCTTGTTCCTCTGCCTTTTCCAAATCTAGCTTGAACATCTGGAAGTTCACGGTTCACCTACTGTTGAAGTCTGGCTTGGAGAATTTTGAGCATCAGTTTGCTAGCATGTGATATGAGTGCAGTTGTGCAGTAGTTTGAGCATTCTTTGGCATTGCCTTTCTTTGGGATTGGAATGAAAACTGACCTTTTCCAGTCCGTGGCCACTGCTGAGTTTTCCAAATTTTCTGATGTATTGAGTGCAGCACTTTAACAGCATCATCTTTTAGAATTTGAAATAGCTCAACTTCAATTTCATCACCTCCAATAGCTTTGTTCGTAGTGATACTTCCTAAGACCCACTTGCATTCCAGGCTATCTGGCTCTAAGTGAGTGATCACACCATTGTGGTTATCTGGGTCATGATCTTTTTTGTATAGTTCTTCTGTGTATTCTTGCCACCTCTTCTTAAGATCTTCTGCTTCTTTTAGGTCCTTACCATTTTGTCCTTTATTGTGCTCATCTTTTACAAAATGTTCCCTTGGTATCTCTAATTTTCCTGAAGCGATCTCTAGTCTTTCCCATTCTATGTTTTCCTCTATTTCTTTGCATTGATCCCTAAGGAAGGCTTTCTTATCTCTCCTTGCTATTCTTTGGAACTCTGCATTCAAATGGGTATATCTTTCCTTTTCTCCTTTGACTTTCACTTCTCTTCTCTTTTTCTCTCAGCTATTTATAAGGCCTCCTCAGTCAACCTTTTTGCTTTTCTTTTTCTTGGGGATGGTCTTGATGGCTGCCTCTTGTACAATGTCATGAATCTCTGTCCATAATTCTTCAGGCACTCTATCAGATCTAATCCTGTGAATCTATTTGTCACTACCACTGTATAATCACAAAGGATTTGATTTAGGTCATACCTGAATGGTGTAGTGATTTTCCTTTTCTTCACTTTAATATGAATTTGGCAATAAGGAGTTCATGATCTGAGCCACAGTCAGATCCCAGTCTTGTTTTGCTGAGTGTATAGAGCTTCTCCATCTTTGGCTGCAAAGAATATAATCAAATTTGATTTCAGTATTGACCCTCTGGTGATGTCCATGTGATGGTACTAACTGAATATATACCTACATTATAGGTATTTTTTGTTGCTCAGTCGCTAAGTTGTGTTCAACTCATTGAGAGCCAATGGACTGTAGCCCACCAGTCCCCTCTGTCCATGGGGTTCTCCAAGAAAGAATACTGGAGTGGGTAGCTATTTCCTTTTCCAAGGGATCTCCCCAGATCAGGGATCAATCCCATATCTCCTGCATTGGCAGGTGGACTCCTCACCACTTAACCACCAGGGAAGCCCAAACATTCTAAGTATAACCTTTAAGAAAATGGTTAAGGATTTTCTAATATACTATAGTGGTTTGATGGATAAATTCATAGTTTAGTGATGTTTTTTCCTTTTAGTAAGAATTTAGATATAACAAAAACATTAACAGATCCTCAGAAAAAACTAAGTTGGTAACTTGCCAAAATTTGCATCATACCTGAAAAGAAGATTCAACTCACAGATCCTCCTAAAAGTTTCCTAACACTTCAGGCTAAATTAAGTGCTACTCTTTTCCAGCTCCTGTACCATCCTATGAATATTCTTATTATAGAATGACCCAGAAATTTCAATTCTTTGAATCAGGATTCTGCTGATTCATTTCAAAATCTCAAATATTAAGCACAATTGTTAATTTGAGCATAAAAATGTTAGTTGAATGAGTGAATGAGAAAAGAAGATGATAAAGACAAAGTGGAAAGGATCTTAAGGGAGGGGGTGTTAAATCTTCTAAAATCTTGATTAAAATAGGCGGGTATCACGAACATTCTGTGTGTGTGTTTATGTGTGTGTGCGTGTGTGCGTGTGCACAGTATCTACTATATAACACTGTTTTTCAAGAGGCAATGACTTATAAAAGATTAAGGTGAAATGAACTGCAGAGCCTGAGCTGACTTAGGGAGAGTTATATTTGTAGCCTTAAGAATTATTTGGAATTCACTTACCTGAATTAACAGCCATGTGCACAAGATAATTTTCACTGATACATTGGCTGCTATCCAGGCTCAGGGGCACAACTTGCCTCTAGTATACAACTGCTTCTTCACCTTCCGCTCTGCCTTCCACCTTCTAAATGTTCAGTGCCCTCTTAATGGTTCCTAACAGTGCAAAGTTCTTCCCTTCCCACCAGGGTCTTATATCCTCCAGGCTCCCAAATTTCCTTTTTTCCTTGCCCAGCAAAGCTCCTATTTCCTGAGTTACTTTTTAGCTTCATATTCGTATGATTATTCAAATAATTGTCACTATGACTTACAGATTTGATCTCCTCAGGATATTTGCTTTTAAAAAGAGGAGTTTGCTAATCCAAATTAGTTTCTAATTGTTCAAATATTTATATGAGAAAAGATGAAGATATTTTAATTAGAAGGCCTTTTGGTGGCTCTTTCTATTCATACCTATCCTGGCTGTGCACTCCCACACTTACTCATCAAATAGTACAGTATACAAATCAATACTGTTCAGGTTCATATGGTCACACTATGTATCTTGCTACGTTCTTTGGCCAGTGTCTTTTTATCTCAAAATTTCCCGTGAAAGAAGAATTGCAACAAACAAATGCAACAAGGTTTAAAAGAGCCATCATTCAAAACAGGAGTCAGAGTGCATAAAAATGTCCAGTATCCAAGATGATGCTCTATTGTGGCAGATCATCTAGATCAAGATTTATGTCATTTGGAAACTCATTTAGGCTTTTATCCACCATTTCCTTATGTGTAAAGTGGGAATAAATGCTGTTACTATGGATCGAGGAAGTAATATATATGAGAGTGCTGAGTAAAATAATCATCTTGAAAATATAAAACATTATTAATATCAACTACTGGAGAATATTGGAGAGGGAAATAGCAACCCACTCCAGTATTCTTGCCTGGAAAATCCCATGGATAGAGTAGCCTGGCAGGCTACAGTCCATGGGCTTGAAACAGTCAGACATGATTTAGTGACTAAACCACCACCGCTGCCACTGGAGAATATAAGTAGAATATATACAGTATGATTATTCTTGAGCTGACATTTTCTCATTTGAAGAATAAATCCTCTAAAAATATGATGAATATTTTATTATTTAAAAATTGTTTTGATTCTTAAAATACAATTCAGATTCAATGCAGTTCCTATTAAAATATCACTGGAATTTATCACAGAATTAGAATAAATAATTTTAAAATTTGTATGAAAGTACAGTAAAATTTGTGTTGATCCAAAATCCCCTGCATTGCAGGCAGATTCTTTACCATCTGAGCTACCAGGGAAGCCCATGGATAGAAACACAAAAGCCCTCAAATACCCAGAACAATCTTGAAAAAGAAGAGACATAAAAGTATCATGCTCCTTGACTTCAGACTACACTACAAATCTACAGTAATCAAAATAGTATGTTACTGGCACAAAAACAGACACATAGATATATGAACTAGAATACAGAGCTCAGAAATAAACCCATAGACTTATGGGCAGTTAATCTATGATAATGAGACAATGAGACACACTGGAGAAAAGACAGTCTTTTCAATTGGTAATACTGAGAAATCCAGAGAGTTATATGTAAAATAATGAAATTAGAATGTTTCCTCACATCATCTACAAAAATAAATTCAAAGTGGATTTAAGGCCTAAATGTAAGACTGGAAATAATAAAACTCTTAGAAGAAAACACAGACAGAACACCCTTTGAAGTAAATCATATTTTTTAGATTTATCTCAAGGCAAAATAAAACAAAGTAAACAAATGAGACCTATTAAACTTAAAAACTTTTGTACATCAAAGGAAACCATCAACAAAACAAAAAGACAACATTCTGAATAAAATAAAATATTTGCAAATGATATGACCAATAAGTAGTTACTATCCAAAAATATATACATAACTCATACAATATATCAAAAAAGAAAAAAGAACCCAATTAAAAAAATAGGCAGAAGACTTGAACAAAGACTTTTTCAAAGAAGATATACAGGTGGCCAGTAGGTACATTGAAAAAGACCCTGATGCTGAGAAAGACTGGGCAGGGTAGAAGGGGGCAACAGAGGATGAAATGATTGAATGACATCACCAACTCAATGAGCATGAGTTTGAGCAAACTCTGGGAGATATTGAAGGACAGGGAAGCATGATGTGTTGCAGTCAATGAGGTTGCAAAGACTGGACAGAATTTTGCAACTGGACAACAGCAACACCACTGATGATCAAAGAAATGCAACTTAAAGCCACAATGAGATATTACCTCAGATCTGTCAGAATCAGTTCAGTTCAGTCACTCAGTCATGTCCGACTCTTTGCAACCCCATGGACTGCAGCACTTCAGGCTTCCCTGTCCATCACCAACTCCTGGAGCTTGCTCAGACTCATATCCATTGAGTCAGTGATGCCATCCAACCACCTCATCCTCAGTTTTTCCCTTCTCCTCCTGGCTTCAATCTTTCCCAGCATCAGGGTCTTTTCCAATGAGCCAGTTCTTCTCATCAAGTGGCCAAAGAATAGCTATCAGAATAGCTATCATCAAAAAGTCTACAAATAACAGATGCTAGTGAAAATGTAGAAAAAAGGGCATCCTAGTACACTGTTGGTAGGATTGCAAATTGGTGCAGCCATAACAGAAAACAGTATGAAGTTCCTCAAAAAACTAAAACTAAAGTTACCATATACTTCAGCAATTTCACTGCTGGATATGTAGCCAAATAAAGCAAAAACACTAATTAAAAAAAGATACATATGCCCCAATGTTCATAGCAGTGTATACAATAGCTAAGATATGGAAGGAAACTAAATGCCAATCAACAACCTAAGGGATAAAAACAATTGAATATATCTCAGCCATAAACAAGAATGAAATTTTACCACTTGCATCAATATGGATAGACCTTGAGATAATCGGACAAAGACAAATATTGTATTATTTATATGTGGAGTCTAAAAAATAAAACAAACCAGCTAATATAATATAAAAAGAAACAGACTCACGAATATAGAGAACAAACGTGGTTACTTAGTGTGAGAAGAGGAAAGAGGGGAGGGGCAAAACAGGGAGGGATAGAAGATTAAGAGGTACAAACTATTATGTATAAAATAAATAAGCTACAAGGATAAATTTCATAGCACAAGAATTACAAATTCCTCTTTCTAAAACTTGATGTAAGGGATGATTCATTGTGAAGTTGCTCAGTCATGTCCAACTCTTTGCAACCCCATGGACAGTAGCCTGCCAGGCTCCTCCGTAAACTATATTATAACTTATGATAATATATGGAGAAGGAAATGGCAACCAATTCCAGTATTCTTGCCTGAAAAAGCCTATGGACAGAAGAGCCTCTGACCATCCATCAGTTCGCAAGAGTTGGATATGTCTTAGTGGCTAAATCACCATCACCATGATAATATAATTTTAGAGCCTCAAATTTAAAATCAAGGACTTGCAGTTGAATATTAAAGCTTAGAGAAAAATTACAGTTGGGAAAGTGAGTGAACAAGATACAACTTAATGTCTATTTGTCTGAGTTACATGTTTAAGGAAGAAATTTGGTTCTGTGTGGGATTGGTTGGCAAGAGTTATATGTTGCCATGTTCGGAAGGAGGCTGATTTTTTTTTTCTTTTTTTCTAGCTAATGTTTCTCCTTTCACTGTTGCCTTTGAAAGATTTCAACAGTTCTAGTTGCATGTGTGCAGAGGAATGTTTCTACTTTTAGTTAATTCATTATAGTGTTTCATGCTTATTTTAGATAAGACTTCTACCTTCTTTAATGCAGCGGAAACATGTTATGTATGATGTGAAAAAAAATGTTTAAAGAAGAACTATGGATCAGAATGTCATGAAGAAAACATATTGCAGATCCCAAAACACCTAATCAGGTTGCAGCTAGAAGGGCTCTCAAAAATATTAGTGACACAAGAAATGTCTTTGGGAATATCTTCATTTTATGTATATGTTTCCTTTTTTTTTTCCTGAAGTGCTTCATTATTCATATATTATGAACTGTTCATAGGACTTGGCTTAGATTCTCTCCAGGCACTTTGGTCTCCAGTGACCTGTTAAAATGGTCTTAGCACATTCACAAGGCTTTTCATTGCAGTCCAGCCTGTTTGTAAAAACGATCAATCAATATCATGTTCAGATGACAGTCTATGTACAACCTGCCTTTGCTTAACCAGCCTGTCTAATGCTGAGAGCATAGAATTCTATCCAGGAATGACATCTTGAATAAGTTTGAGTTGGGGCATATTGCATTCTTCTTCAAGACTATTTTTTTTCCCCTTCTTTGCAGACATTTCCTTGCTTTTACAAGGCTATAAAAATAGGAACACATTTTTTTTTTCCTTTGAAATGATGTTGGCCCCAGTTTTTCTCTTCTCTGGGGTGCAAGATAATTAAATCGGCTTGCAAAGAAGGAAATGTTTACAAAGCCATGATTTTGATGTTAGATGCAATATTCAACCCCAATATCTATGCCAGCCCATCCGACCTCTGCTAGTTGACGTCAGCTGAATTTTCAGGGCTGACATTTATGGGGGTATCATTTATAAGACTTCCAGTTGTCTTCCAAAGTAATATTCAAAGAAGTTCTCCAAAAGATAGTCTCACAATTGTTACCCACACTGACTGATTCCTGTACATGCAGGAGAAGACATGACTAATTAGACTGAATTAAAAATAGCCCAGAAAGCTGTCAGTGACAGATATACATTACATGTGCCAGTTCTAGTCCAGATGCTGGAGACAGAGCATACTCTTCTTCCTTTAGCAGCCCTTAACTGAGATTCAAGTTGGTTTGCGTATTTTTGAATACTTTTAATGCTATTATTTTTCTTTTTTAAAGAACTCACTTTTTATTCTTTTTAACATTACTGCTCCATTAGTAATCTTTTCCTCTCCCAGGGTGGGCTGGCTGACACACAGCATATGTCTTTTTCCTCAATGTGATGCTGATGAAAGGGGTCCCCACCACTTCCTTTCTGCCTTCAGCACTCTTCCACGGCATGCCCTAAGTCAGTTTATGTTCTTAATAACAAAAGTGCAAACAGACCCCAAAAGGTATGAGTTCATATGCTGGGGAATTGAGGGAAGGAGGAGGAAGTCCATAAAGAATATAAAGTACTACTTGCTACACAGTAATCTCAATGTTTTATTCTATAGAGTAGAAGACTGAAAACACTGACTTGTACTTAGAAAGAAGTGATACCACACAGACCCCTTCTTTGTGCATTGTCTGAGTGCCTAACTCACCATAATAACTAATTTATGTGAACCTATATGCCAAGCATTGCATTATATACATTAACAATATCATCATATTGTTATTTATTTCAATTACACTATGAGAAATGTACTATTGATGCAATCATTTTATAATCATTGGAATTGAGGCTTATAGAGATTAAATGTGTTTTACCTAAGATAAGAGAAATAAAAACAAGGAAGAAAGAAGACTCTAGGCCAGTTATGTTCACCCCCAGAGGCCATGACCTAAAATTTCATTCTGCTGCATCTTCAAAATCACAAAATAGGAAGAAACTCTTTTAACATTGGCATTTTCTTAGGTGATGAAATAAGAGCTTATGACGTGATTCCAGTTCCTTATTAGTTAATGGTAGAACTAGAACTCCAACGTGTAAGTTTTTAAGCTCTCAGCCCACATTTTGGGCAGTAATCCCTCTAGTGATCACAGAAGATCCTTGAAGAAATAAATCTGTTAAAATACACTATCCAGATTCAGTTTCTGTTTAACATCTGTCTACCATTTTATACCTAACAACTCATAAGTGCTCATCATTACCTATATATTAAGATACAGCATTTTGAAATTCAAGACTGTAAAAATTATGGCCCCACTTCACCTTAGAGCTTGTGTCCTACTGCACGTCTACACAAACACTCCTCTCCAGTCATATCACTTTACTCTTATCTCTCTGAATATTCCATGTTTGTTTTTCCTTGTACTATTAACTCTATTTGAAATGTTCTCTCATATCCTTTCCTCAATATTATGAAGTATTATTATCAGCAACCTCCAAAGAGGGAAACTAAGGTTCATAGAAGGGGTATATTTTGCTTGACTTATTTCAATTGTCATTTCCTTAAGAGAAGACAGTGTGGTGCTGTTGTGAGATCAAGAGTTTGAGATAAAGGGAGACCTAACATTCAGTCCCCATTCCGAAAACCATTAATGATACAAATTTAACTTCCTCCACCTCTCTAAACCACAGTTTCCTCATTTGAAAATTTGGGGTAAAAATATCCAACTCATTGAATTATAAAGCTCAAAAGTGGCAATGTTAGAAAAGCACTCAGTACACAGTAGGCTCTCAAAAATATGCAATTCCTTTCTCTTCTATACTCTTTGCAAATACTTAAGAAATGTTTATTGTCAGTCACAATATTTTTGACTCAAGTATTCACTAAGAAGAGAACATCCTGAGCAAACTCTTCTCTGCCCCAACATTGCAAATACTAAGTATCTAGTTGGGAACATGTGTTCAAAATGGAATGAAGCAGTTCAGCAGAAAGATCTTTTCACAATTGCTTCTATTGAGAAGACAGATACATGTTTCCCTATATCTTATGAAAGAATATGAATCTAAAATGCAGAATGATCAGGAGAGAAGAGAGAGGAAGATAAGATAGCTGCCTGATGAAAGGATAAATCTCTATCTGACTTATGACTATAAGAAATCTGGGTTGCATTATTGGGGTTTAGGACCAAATTCTTTAAGCATCAGCCACAAGCACAGCTCTCTGAGACAGATGATAATAAGATTTGGATTTGGATTATATGGAATTATTTATACAGATTCCCTGGAGAAGGGATAGGCTACCCACTCCAGTATTCTTGGACTTCCCTGATGGCTCAGCTGGTAAAGAATCTGCCTATAATGCAGAAGACCTGGGTTTAATCCCTGGGTTGGGAAGGTTGCCTGGAGAAGGGAATGGCTACCCGCTCCAGTATTCTGGCCTAGAGAATTCCAGGGACAGAGAAGCCTGGCAGACTACATACAGTCCATAGGGTCACAAAGAGTCAGACACAACTGAGAGACTGTCATAAGCACAGCTCTCTCAGACAGATGATAATAAGAATTGGATTTGGATTATTTGGAATTGGAATTGGAATGGTTTACACTCAGCTTCAATTTTTAACAACCATAGAAGCTAAAAATTAAGAACTTCAGTGGCTGGTATTCCACAGATGTGGGAGAAAAAATATATAATCAGTGATCCCCAACTTTTTCTACAAGCGAGGGCTGGATGGGGGTGGTACATGCGGTAATGCAAGTGATGTGGAGTGGCAGATGAAGCTTTGCTTCCTGGCCTGTCGCTCGCCTCCTGCTGTGTGACCTGGTTCCTAACAGGCTGCAGATCGGTACCTGTCTGCTGCCCGAGGGTTGGGGACCCCTGATCTGAATCACCAAACATTGAACTCCCATCTTTTACAGCCTTGACTTTAAGGTATGTTTCCTCACACCTGCTTCTCAGCCAACAACAGCAATAATGGCAATAAACTCTTACAGAAAGCACCATTACTCCTTTCACAAAAGAAGACACTGAGATTTAAGGGGTGAACTCTGTTTCATGGTCTCAGTGAATGGACTGAATTGTGTCAAACACTAGAAAACATGTTCTCTTTCTTTTCTGAATCAAAGCATCATTCTGCTTACATGAAGATAACATTTTTAACTGCAAGCTTGGCTCCCCAGTCTTGGTAACTGCAGACAAAAAGCCCAATTATAACTGACATGTTTTTCTTACTATATGAAATCAATTTAAATCTCTACTTAAAATCCTTGTATAAATTTTTTAAAGTAAATGTTCTTTGCATAGGACACATAGGAATAGTTAGAAATAATTTTCTAAAGAATTTTCTCATCAGTAATTTGCAGAAGCTGCTAGATTCCTAAGCTATATTAGGGCATTTTAAAGATATTAAAAAATTAAATTAGCAAGGTGGGAAATCACTTCCTATTCAGTTAGTCAGGTCATCAGTTATACAGTTTTTCTAAGGACAAGTTTTGTTGTTGTTTTCACAACTTTATGGTAGACATTGAATTTTGAAGATGATTGGAAAATTTATTAAGTGAGATCTAACCTAACTCTTTCCAAATAAAGGGTGGTGTGCACATCCATTACTATAAACTAGGCTTTGCTGTGGTAAAAAAGCTCCAAAAACTCAGTGTTCTGACAACAGTAAATAGATTTTCCACTCAGGTTATATCAACCAATGAGGTCAGCAGAGCACCTCACCACAGCAAGAACCTGGTTCACAGATGCTCCATCTCAACATACACAGTCACAGTTTCTGTGGTAAGTAGATGGAAGCATGATACATCACACACTGGCTCTTGAAACTTCCACCTGGGGGAGACACACGTCACTTCTGCTCATATTTCATTAGACAAAGCAAGTCCATGGCCATGCTTAATTTCAAAGAAGGTGGAGAAGTATAACCTTACTGTGTGTCTGAAGAAGGAGGTCTGGATTATATGCAAATATCCTAATGCCTCCCATATAGGTATTCCAGCTTCCCTTGACTGTTGGTTCATTGTCATTTGTCTTAAAGTCTCTCTAATAAAGAGAGGTTAAGACACCTTACTTCAGAAGAAGCTAAACTACTTTTTGCCAGCCCACAAGTGATTAGCATTAAAGTTTTGGCAGGATTCCATGCTTATTTTGCCATACCTAGGATGGGAACTGGTTTTGCTTCTTTGCTCAAACCAACCATGAAAGTGAAAGTGAAAGTGAAGTCGCTCAGTCCTGCCAGACTCTTTGTGACCCCATGGATAGTAGCCTGCACCAAGCTCCTCTGTCCATGGGATTTTCAAGGCAAGAGTACTGGAGTGTGTTGCCATTTCCTTTTCCAGGGAACCTTCCCAATCCGGGGATCGAACCCAGATCTCTCACATTGTAGACAGACGCTTTACCATCTAAGCCACCAGGGAAGTCCAAAAGCAATTGAATTTTATGTTAGTAGAAAGATTTTAAGTCAAATTTTTCCAAGCTGCTTGGGAAAATGTCAGTCACTTAGGACACATGAATTCATTCTTCTAGCCACTGCACTTCATTTTGTCTGGCTTGCAAGTAAATAAACATAAAGGGTAGCAGTGTTTTCAAATTTGCAAACTATAATTTTATTATATTTTTGACATGCACTCTCTTCTCTCTCATGGAAAAGATGAAAGTACAATCCAGTAATGGCTATTTAAGCTCTGTAGTGGTTACAAGAGGAATTCTCTAAGTTCAGATATACCGAATAATAGCCTTTATATATAAAAAATACCCTAAAGTTAAAGCACAGGAAACTTGGCTCTCGATATAATTCAGCATAGATTTAAAAGAAGTATATTAGTCAAATTGGATGAAACAATACAAACAGATAAAGGTAACTGATTATAAATAAAAAGATTTGAGGGTATAATTTAACCAAAAGAAATATTAGTATAAGGGTTAGTATTTCATTTTATCTCTTTACTACTTTTACTTAACTTATTCTTTTCAAAAGAGAAAATACATAATTGTAATCTATATATCAGGAAAATTGTGCTTATTTTGTTCAGATTTCATATACTAGATTATATTGTCTTTTGGTTGCAAGCACTCTTATGTCAGAAAACAGAAAATAAGGACTTTTAATGGCTAAATATGAACACTTAAGATAATGAAGTGAGACTTAACGACCAAGTAGCCAACATCCCCATGAGAAGCTTCTATTTCTGTTGTTCTCAATATAGTAATATTGAATGTCCTGTAATAGCTTTGCCCTTACTCTCTAACACATGTGATTATGTGACAATGACATATTCTTATGTCTGAGGTAGTTGACCCATTTTTGAATACAGTCCAAGATAGCTTTGTGATATTCTAAATTATATTCTATTTTTTTGCACAGCTTTTAGCAAGGTTTTAAACAATTGATATCGAAGAACTCAGAAAACTCCAATACACTCAGAGTTTTCATCTTTAAACCACAAAGGGAAAGAACTTTGCCAAAGGGAAAAACATATACCAAAGACAATGCTTGCAAATTAATATTACCCCAAGACTATGGCTCCAAATTTCAATATAGAATTCCTATGAGGTAAACATCCATATATGTGGCCATATTTATTCTAGATAAGGATTATTCTAGAACAGTATCCATTATCTCTTCTCCTTTCTCACCAAAACAACACACTAACACTGAGAGGAAATTAAATGAAAGATATTTACCTCATATGTGGGTAGGTCTTTGGAAGCTGTGGTGGACTGAGATCAGAAAGGAAACTTTTAGAGCTTGTTTCACTCACTATTTTAGCATCACAAGAGAAGACGTGAACCACAGTATATGCGTCTTCTTTTTTCTCTGGTTAACTTTTTGTGTGCAGTAGGATTAACCAATGATGAAGGTAGTATAGGTAAATAGTGGATATATGCTGTGTTTTCTTTTTGTGCATTTCTTAAAACTGTTACACAATAAACCTGTATTTATTAACAGGGATTAGAAAGGAAAGCTTATGAATTTTAGGGTATGACCAATGGTGCTTTCTACATTGCATACATCTACAATTTTTGTCTTGATTGATTTAAGTTAAAAGGTAATATTTAAAGGATAGTTTATTTGCAACTCTGGCTTTCTAGACTCAGTTCAGTTCAGTTCAGTCGCTCAGTCGTGTCCGACTCTTTGCGACCCCATGAATCGCAGCACGCCAGGCCTCCCTGTCCATCACCAACTCCCGGAGTTCACTCAGACTCACATCCATCGAGTCAGTGATGCCATCCAGCCATCTCATCCTCTGTCGCTCCCTTCTCCTCCTGCCCCCAATCCCTCCCAGCATCAGAGTCTTTTCCAATGAGTCAACTCTTCTCATGAGGTGGCCAAAGTACTGGAGTTTCAGCTTTAGCATCATTCCTTCCAAAGAAATCCCAGGGCTGATCTCCTTCAGAATGGACTGGTTGGATCTCCTTGCAGTCCAAGGGGCTCTCAAGAGTCTTTTCCAACACCGCAGTTCAAAGGCATCAATTCTTCGGTGCTCAGCCTTCTTCACAGTCCAACTCTCACATCCATACATGACCACAGGAAAAACCACAGCCTTGACCAGACGAACCTTTGTTGGCAAAGTAATGTCTCTGCTTTTGAATATGCTATCTAGGTTGGTCATAACTTTCCTTCCAAAGAGTAAGTGTCTTTTAATTTCATGGCTGCAGTCACCATCTGCAGTGATTTTGAAGCCCAAAAAAATAAAGTCTGACACTGTTTCCACTGTTTCCCCATCTGTTTCCCATGAAGTGATGGAACCAGATGCCATGATCTTCGTTTTCTGAATGTTGAGCTTTAAGCCAACTTTTTCACTCTCCACTTTCACTTTCATCAAGAGGCTTTTTAAGAGTATACCAAATCTTTGCAGAAATTAATCAGTGTATTCTGGTTGATGGTTGCCAATCATGAGTTGATATTTTAATTGTTGCTAAAGCCATAGGTGTCCAAATTGAATGAAATACCCTTTAAAATATTTTATCCATGCTGCTGGCAGCAGTGCTAATTTGAGGATACTAAATGAACATTTTTTTTTCTTTTCAATACCTATATTGATTGATAGCAGGGGAGTTATCTTTAGACAGGTCCAGTGTTTGGATATGTTTCAGCACGAAGCAATATAAGAAACACTTAAGAGGGGGAAGTTAGATATCCAAATCATATACTCTAGAAGACTCATTATATAATGGGGACCTTGATAAATTTATAATAATTACTCATTATTGAGTGCTGTTTATGCATAAGGAATTGAAATTATTTTGTTGTTGCTGTTGTTTAGTCACTAAGTCATACCTGACTCTTTTGTGACCTCACAGACTGTAACCCATCAAGTCCTTTCTCCACGAGGTTTCCCAGACAAGAACATTGAAGTGGGCTGTCATTTCCTTCTTCAGGGGATCTTTCTGACTCTGGGATTGAACCCATATCTCCTGCATTGGCAGGCAAATTCTTTACCATTAAGCCACCAGGGAAATCCCAAATTAATTATTTATATGATAGCATTTCTAATGCTCAACAGTCATATTAATTACAGGCATTCATCAATATTTTAGAGTGAGGATCCTGAAGCTGGAAAATTAATTTAATGCTGCAAGTTAGCACTGAAATTAAAATCCAAATCTGTTGGAATCCAAAATCAGAAAAGTTACACAGTAACCTCAAGCCCCACTTTCTCATTAAAAAGGAAGGTAAACATGTATCCCAATGGATATTATGATGATTATATTAAATACTATATCTGAACAAGCTCAATGGCTAAAATCTTCAAGAGGACTTATACTGCTAACCAATACCAGGCACTAACTGGTGATGCTGAGCAAATCATAATCTCACTTTCCCCAGTTTTTCCCCACTTTCCTCACTTTTCTCATCAGTAAAATGGTAGTTTTTAATGATAGTAGTTTTTCTGTAAGTTTTGTGTGTGTGTGTGGGCAGTTAGATAGGTCAACTGCTTAGAATAAGACCTAAAGCATGTGAAGAACTTAATGAAATATTTTAATGGATTCTACTGTCACTTGGATGAAATCTCAAAAATGACAGAATGATCTCTGTTCATTCCCAAGGCAAACTATTCAATATCAGGGTAACCCAAGTCTATGCCCCGACCAGTAACTCTGAAAAAGCTGAAGTTGAATGGTTCTATGAAGATCTACAAGACCTAGAACTAACCCCCCCAAAAAAGATGTCCTTTTCATTATAGGGGACTGGAATTCAAAAGCAGGAAGTCAGGAAACTCTTGCTTTTGCTTTGGAGTACAGACTGAAGCAGGGGAAAGGCTAATAGAGTTCTGCCAAGAGAATGCCCTGGTCATAACAAACACCCTCTTCCAAGAACACAAGAGAAGACTCTACACATGGACATCACCAGATGGTCAACATGAAAATCAGATGGGTTATACTCTTTGCAGCCAAAGATGGAGAAGTTCTATATAGTCAGCAAAAACAAGACTAGGATCTGACTGTGGCTCAGATCAGTTCAGTTCAGTTCAGTTCAGTCACTCAGGTATGTCTGACTCTTTGCAACCCCATGAACCACAGCACGCTAAGCCACCCAGTCCATCACCAACTCCCAGAGTCTACCCAAACTCATGTCCATCAAGTCAGTGATGCCATCCAACCATCTCATCCTCTGTCGTCCCCTCCTCCTCCTGCCCTCAATCTTTCCCAGCATCAGGGTCTTCTCAAATGAGTCAGCTTTCTGCATCAGGTGGCCAAAGTATTGGAGTTTCAGCTTCAACATCAGTCCTTCCAATGAACACTCAGGACTGATTTCAGGTCATGAATTCCTTATTGCCAAATTCAGACTGAAATTGAAGAAAGTGGGGAAAACCACTAGACCATTCAGGTACGACCTGAATCAAATCCCTGATGACTATACAGTGGAAGTGACAAATAGATTGAAGGGACTAGATCTGATAGACAGAGTGCCTGATGAACTATGGACAGAGGTTCCTGACATTGTACAGAGACAGGAATCAAGACCATCTCCAAGGAAAAGAAATGCAAAAAAAGAAATGGCTGTCTGAGGAGGCCTTACAAATAGCCGTGGAAAGAAGAGAAGTGAAAAGCAAAGGAGAAAAGGAAAGATATACCCATCTGATATTGGGAGGGATTGGGGGCAAGAGAAGAAGGGGACGACAGAGGATGAGATGGCTGGATGGCATCACTGACTAGATGGACGTGAGTCTGAGTGAACTCCGGGAGTTGGTGATGGACAGGGAGGCCTGGTGTGCTGTGATTCATGGGGTCACGAAGAGTCTGACATGACTGAACGGCTGATCTGATCTGATCTGATACCCATTTGTAAGCAAAGTTCCAAAGAATAGCAAGGAGAGATAAGAAAGTCTTCCTCAGTGATCAGTGCAAAGAAATAGGGGAAAACAATAGAATGGGAAAGACTAGAGATCTCTTCAAGAAAATTAGAGATACCAAGGAACATTTCATGCAAGGATGGGCTCGATAAATAACAGAAATTAGATGCACCTAACAGAAGCAGAAGATACTAAGAAGAGGTGGCAAGAATACACAGAAGAACTGTGCAAAAAAGACCTTCATAACCCATATAATCACGATAGTGTGATCATTCACACTCACCTACAGTCAGACATCCTGGAATGTGAAGTCAAGTGGGCCTTAGGAAGCATCACTACAAACAAAGCTAGTGGAGGTGATGGTATTCCAGTTGAGCTATTTCAAATCCTGAAAGATGATGCTGTGAAAGTGCTGCACTCAATATGTCAGCAAATTTGGAAAACTCAGCAGTGGCCACAGGACTGGATAAGGTCAGTTTTGATTCCAATCCCAAAGAAAGGCAATCCCCAAAATGCTCAAACTACCACACAATTGCACTCATCTCACACACTAGTAAGCTCAAAATTCTCCAAGCCAGGCTTCAGCAATACGTGAACCGTGAACTTCCTGACATCCAAGCTCGTTTTAGAAAAGGCAGAGGAACCAGAGATCAAATTGCCAACATCCACTGGATCATCGAAAAAGCAAGAGAGTTCCAGAAAAACATCTATTTCTGCTTTATTGACTATACCAAAGCCTTTGACTGTGTGGATCACAATAAACTGTGGAAAATTCTGAAAGAGATGGGAATACCAGACCACCTGATCTGCCTCTTGAGAAACCTGTATGCAGGTCAGAAAGCATCAGTTAGAACTGAACATGGAACAACAGACTGATTCCAAATAGGAAAAGGAGTACATCAAGGCTGTATATTGTCACCCTGCTTATTTAACTTATATGCAGAGTACATCATGAGAAATGCTGGGCTGGAAGAAGCACAAGCTGGAATCAAGATTGCCAGGACAAATATCAATAACCTCAGATATGCAGATGACACTACCCTTATGGCAGAAAGTGAAGAACTAAAAAGCCTCGTGATGAAGGTGAAAGAGGAGAGTGAAAAATTTGGCTTAAAGCTCAATATTAGAAAACTAAGATCATGGCATCCGGTCCCAGTACTTCATGGCAAATAGGTGGGGAAACAGTGGAAACAATGTCTGACTTTATTTTTCTAGGCTCCAAAATCACTGCAGATGGTGATTGCTGCTATGAAATGAAAAGATTCTTACTCCTTGGAAGGAAAGTTATGACCAACCTAGACAGCAATTAAAAAGCAGAGATATCACTTGCCAACAAAGGTCTGTCTAGTCAAGCCTATGGTTTTTCCAGTGGCCATGTATGGATGTGAGAGTTGGACTATGAAGAAAGCTGAGCACCGAAGAACTAATGCTTTTGAACTGTGGTGTTAGAGAAGACTCTTGAAAGTACCTTGGACTGCAAAGATATCCAACCATTCCATCGTAAAGGAGATCAGTCCTGGTTGTTTGTTGGAAGGACTGATGTTGAATCTGAAGTTCCAATACTTTGGCCACCTGATGCGAAGAACTGACTCATTTGAAAAGACCCTGGGAAAGATTGAGGGCAGGTGGAGAAGGGGACAACAGAAGATCAGATGGTTGGATGGCATCTCTGATGCAATGGACATGGGTTTGGGTGGACTCTGGGAGTTGGTTACAGACAGGGTGGCCTGGCATGCTTCTGTTCATGGGTGGCAAAGAGTCGGACATGACTTAGCGTCTGAACTGAACTGAACTGTCACTTAATCCAACATGAAACACAGCAAATAAAGGATGAAGACAAATGCTTAGGATCCACAGAGTTCAAATTCTTATTAAGAATTTTAGACACTACTCTTTATTTTTATTCTTTGTCTTACTTTGAAATCTGAGGGATGATTTTTATCTTCAGGATTTTCCAGAACACATTATGCTTTGATGTAATTTCCTGTACATCAATCAGTGTATCATTGGATCATGTACTGAGGAGTACAGTAAAGGATCTAAAGAGACAGTGCAAACTCTAAGTGCTCACAGGGGATCTCATTTTGTCATGCCCTTTAAAAATAATCTCTTTGCTTAATTCCTTGCTGCCATTCATTCTCCTGTTCAGATGCAAGTGACACTAGGTGACTAAATTCTTTTGGATTCTTATATCTTTGTATTCTAATTTCAAAAATTGAATATATATTTGATAAAATTTTTGTGCTTGCCTTACTTATTTTGAGCCGGCTGGTCCAACATGGGTTTTTTTTTTTTTTTTTAATGAAGACATTAAAATACTAGGCTTAATAAATTCTTTAACTACTTTTTTGCATATCATTAAATTACACATGTAAGTGCCTGCTGATTAGCCACTTCACAGAGAAAGTGAAGTGAAAGTTATTAAAATACCTTCAATGCCTTGAAGGCAGTATGTTGTTTAGAGAAATAACAAAAACTGAATTGCTTATCATTTTACTCATTGAATATTATACCTCTCCCCACACTCCTCCACAATACAACTATAAGTAAAAAGAATCTGGATGTTTGGGAAAATTTTGTTTCTTGTCTTTTTTATTTTTAGAATGCTAATAGCCCACATTTAAATGTAATTTGAAGAGTTCTAAGAATATGCACTTAAATTAATTTCAAAATACAGTATATAGCATATCTATACTCCTTGGCATATTTAGACAGACAGTATCATATACACATGAACATGCAGTATCAATTTTCAAAAAATTATGACAAAAATGGAAACTTTAGACTTTACATTGTGCAATCTACCTTGATGGTTCAGAAAACATTTAAGGACTAAAATGTCATGTGGTCAAAATTATGAACATAATTTATCTCTGTAACACTCATTACTACAGATTTTTAGAGGTGCCAAATGAATAACACGTTCCAGTTAACCATCCATAATGTCCTTTTTCTTCAGTTCAGTTCAGTTCAGTTCAGTCACTCAGTCGTGTCTGACTCAGCGACCCCATGGACTGCAGCATGCCAGGCCTCCCTGTCCATCACCAACGCCCAGAATTTATTCAATCTCATGTCCATTGAGTTGGTGATGCCATCCAACCATCTCATCCTTTGTTGTCCCATTCTCCTCCCACCTTCAATCTTTCCCAGCATCAGGGTCTTTTCAAGTGAGTCCTTCGCATTAGGTGGCCAAAGTAATTTAGAGCACTGATTATCAAAGTAGTTCCCAGACCAACAGGATCAGCATCATCAGAGAATTTGGGGCCTTTCCCCAGACCTTGTGAATTTGAAATTCTGAGGATGGGACCCAGCAATCTGTTTACCATGTCCTCTGAGTGATTCATGTGCAGCTAAACTGAAGAGCCACCTAATGAGAGATTCACAATGAGGTAAAAGAAATGAAGAATCTCATACTTATGACTTTGATCTTTTGAGTTCCTGACTATAGGAAACAATGCCAGGCATTGGGCAGTCCATTTAAAGTAAGGTATGGGTCTTAAGCAGCAATAAATTTGGAAAAAGAAATCCTATTTCTACTAGGGCAATAGGTTGTTCCAGACTTGAAGAGCCTCATGAGAAATGCTGCACTAGATTAAAATTTTTATGAACATATAGCCACCAACTAATCCCTCCACCTTGGCTTGGCTTCAACTTTAGGGCACCCCAGGAGTGTGAGACTAATTCCAGGGCTTTAATGGTTGTAGATGCCCTACATAACCGAGGAGGTTCATTTTAATTTTCACTATTCCTTTTGCATGAAACAAGGACTGAAGGGAGATCTACATTAAAAAAAAAAAAAATTGGAACAGAGGACAACTCCTGGGACTATAATATAAACCAAATTTCACATATAGGGAAAACAAAAACACGTTAATTGAATTATAGTTTTGTCAGATACAGTAGAAGATGTTATGTTAAATTGGAATTTTGAAAACTACAATTCATTTTTTTATTACAAGTATTTACTATTGTTCAGTCACTTAGTCATCTCTGACTCTATGTGACACCATGGGCTGCAGCACGGGCAGGCTCCTCTGTCCTTCACTATCTCCCAGAGTTTGCTCAGGTTCATGTCCATTGAGTTGGTGATGCTATCTAATCATCTTATCCTCTGCTGCTCCCTTTTTTGCTTTCAATCTTTCCAAGCATCAGGGTCTCTTCCATTGAGTTGGCTATTTGCATCAGGTGTTCAAAGTATTGGAGCATCAGCATCATTCCTTACATGATTCACTTCAGTTCAGTTGCTCAGTCATGCCCAAATCTTTGCGACTCCACGAACCACAGCATGCCAGGCCTCTCGGTCTATCAACAACTCCAAGAGGCCACCCAAACCCATGTCCATTGAGTCGGTGACGCCATCCAACCATCTCATCTTCTGTTGTCCCCTTCTCCACCTGCCCTCAATCTTTTCCCAGAATCAGGGTCTTTTCAAATAAGTCAGTTCTTTGCATCAGGTAACCAAAATATTGGAGTTTCAGCTTCAACATCAGTCCTTCCAATGAACACCCAGGACTGATCTCCTTTAGGACGGATGGACTGGTTGGATCTCCTTGAAGTCCAAGGGACTCTCAAGAGTCTTCTCCAACATAACAGTTCAAAAGCATCAGTTCTTCAGTGCTCAGCTTTCTTCATAGTCCAACTCTCACATCCATACAGGACCACTGGAAAAACCATAGCCTTGAGTAGATGGACCTTTGTTGGCAAAGTAATGTCTCTGCTTTTTAATATGCTATCTAGCTTGGTCATAACTTTCCAGGGAGTAAGCGTCTTTTAATTTCATAGCAGCAATCACCATCTGCAGTGATTTTGGAGCCCAGAAAATAAAGTCAGACATTGTTTCCACTGTTTCCCTACCTATTTGCCATGAAGTGATGGGACCGGATTATCTGGTTTCTGGTCCTGTCACTTTATGGGAAATAGATGGGGAAACAGTGGAAACAATGTCAGACTTTATTTTCTGGGCTCCAAAATCACTGTAGATGGTGACTGCAGCCATGAAATTAAAAGACGCTTACTCCTTGGAAGGAAAGTTATGACCAACCTAGATAGCATATTGAAAAGCAGAGACATTAGTTTGCCAACAAAGATCCGTCTAGTCAAGGCTATGGTTTTTCCTGTGGTCATGTATGGATGTGAGAGTTGGACTGTGAAGAAAGCTGAGCACCGAAGAATTGACGCTTTTGAACTGTGGTGTTGGAGAAGACTCTTGAGAGTCCCTTGGACTGCAAGGAGGTCCAACCAGTCCATTCTAAAGGAGATCAGCCCTGGGCGTTCTTTGGAAGGAATGATGCTAAAGCTGAAACTCCAGTACCTTGGCCACCTCATGTGAAGAGTTGACTCATTGGAAAAGACTCTGATGCTGGGAGGGATTGGGGACAGGAGGAAAAGGGGACGACAGAGGATGAGATGGCTGGATGGCATCACTGACTCGATGGACGTGAGTCTGAGTGAACTCCGGGAGTTGGTGGTGGACAGGGAGGCCTGGCGTGCTGGGATTCATGGGGTCGCAAAGAGTCAGACATGACTGAGCGACTGAAGTGAACTGAACTGAATGGAACCAGATGCCCTGATCTTAGTTTTTTGTTTTTTTTTTAATTGATTATCAAGCCAGCTTTTTCACTCTCCTCTTTCACCCTCATCAAGAGGCTCTTTTGTTCCTCTTCACTTTCTGCCATTACGGTGGCATCATCTGCATAGCTGAGATTGTTGATATTTCTCCTGGCAATCTTGAATTCAGCTTGTGATTCATTCACCCTGGTATTTTGCACATTTTTTTATAAAAGTTAAGTAATCTGAGTGACAATATATAACCTTCACATACTCCTTTTCCAATTTTGAACCAATCCATTGTTCTATGTCTGATTCTATTACTTCTTGACCTGCATGTTGGTTTCTAGGGAGACAGACAAGATGGTCTTGTATTTCCATCTCTTTAAAAAATTTCAACAATTTTTTGTGATCCTCACAGTCAAAGGCTTTTAGCATAGTTGATGAAGCAGAAGTAGATGTTTTTCTGGGATTCCCTTGCTTTCTGTATGATCCAACAGAGTTTGGCAATTTCATCTCTTTGTCCTCCGCCTTTTCTAAATCCAGCTTTTACATCTGGAATTTCTCAGTTCACGTACTGCTCACTTGGAGGATTTTGAATATAATCTTACAAGCATGTGAAATGAACACAATTATATGGTAGTTCGAACATTGTTTGACATTACCCTTCCTTTAGATTGGAATGAAAACTGACGATTTTTTCAGGATCAAACTCCCATCTCCTACATTGGCAGGCAGATTCTTTACCACTTGGCCACCAGGGAAGCCCATGACTAGTATGTCCATGCAATATTTGGGGGCATACTTATACTAAAAACAATATTATCTATTTGAAATTTATATGTACCAGAGTGTTCTGTGTTTATATTTGGTAAATCTGGCAATATTAACTGAGTATATACTATTCCTAATTCATCCATCCAACAATAAATTGGTATGTTCTTATTATATTTATTCAAACCAGACACTTACTGCTCTGCTGATAGGTTAATTTATACATGTTTTTCTTAAACTTGTCAAATATATAGATGGGATTCAGGTTTTCAAATTTTCACTTGAAAGAGAGAGGCAAAGTATATATCTAAACATTAATTGTAAATTTTCATGTGAATTATCTTTATCTAGAAAACTATGTTGCATGTTATGAGACTTAAATGGTATGTAAAATAAATGTAATTCCATTTATCTTCCTAGTTTGTAATAAAGATATATTTCTGAAATATAATAATTTTAAAAATCTAACATCACTTTAAATAAATTCTGGAAGTTTCATATTTCCGACATAATTGGTGGATAGTTTTTAAGAGTAAGAAAAATCCTACATTTGAATATTAGAAGAGTATCTGCCATTTGTACAATGTTATAGCAGACAAAGCCATTCTATAGATACCATGTCTTTGATTCTCACTATATTTTGTGAAATTTGTCATGATAGAAATATTACATAAATTTTTACCATAAGGAAAGTGAGGTGGAGAAATGCTAAGAGTTTTGCTTAAGAGCACATTGTAGGAGAACTATTATTAATATATATCTCATTAAAAAATCATAACATATACTTATCGTGATTTAGTACACATGCATGCTTACATCACTGATTCCTCTTAGATGCTCTGTGTAAAGAAAGCAGATTATATTTAACTCCCTTTACAAGTAAATAAATATAGGCTCAGAAAAATGACTTGTCCAAGATTATAAGATCATAGTATAATAAATGATGAAACAATGACTCAAGTATAGTGTTTTATCAGTCAGGCCATAAGGAGACCCCTCCTGAATCACAAATAATAAATTCTTTATTTATCAATTTTGGTAAGTGTAGAATTGTTTTATTTTTAGAGACTATAAACCAAGATTTTTTAAATGTCTCTCTTTCCCTTTGATGAAACATTACAATTCATTCAAAAGTTAGGAAGCAATATAATATACTATAGGGCCTTAATTAATAATAAATTATCTCTGTGACAGCATTGAATCAGGTGACAAAAAGACTAAAATCACCCTTCGAATAAAGGCCCATAGATACATAAGATCAGAAGAATTAAAACTGCACCAAAAATTCCTTTACATTCTTGCATCTACTTAGCACATAGAAATCTAAAGATAGTACTGTTGCCACGTTCA
Organism: Bos mutus; assembly: GCF_027580195.1. NCBI lineage: Eukaryota > Metazoa > Chordata > Mammalia > Artiodactyla > Bovidae > Bos > Bos mutus. Next base: position 58,985,686 of record NC_091619.1, read on the forward strand.
GTTCAGTTCAGTCGCTCAGTCGTGTCCGACTCTCTGTGACCCCATGAATCGCAGCACGCCAGGCCTCCCTGTCCATCACCATCTCCCGGAGTTCACTGAGACTCACGTCCATCGAGTCAGTGATGCCATCCAGCCATCTTCACAGTAAGGAAAAAAGTTGAACAATCTATAGAATCATAATATTTTTATGAACTTATCAAAGAGCTAAAGATGCAGGACAACCAAGTAGACTGAAATCTAAGAAAAAAACAAACTCCTCCAAGGAGACATGGCATGAAGATGAGCTTACTTGGAGTAAGAAAATAGTGTAGGAAGAAAATAAATTCATTAAATAAGATATTAATTTTTTTCTTAGAGTGGCCGATACAGGAGAGCTGGCCAACAATACAGGAGTTCTGGCAACAGACCCTTCTCCACTGACCTAACCATTTAATCACAGGAAGGGTTGGAGATAGGCGGGGAGCAGAGATGGCTTCCTTAGGTGGTAAAGGCCTTGGACAGGGAAACAGTATCTGTGTAGGAAAGACATGAAGCCATGACTGGGTCATTCTGCCATTTTCCCCTTTGGTACAAAAGTTTTATGACATTGGGGGAAGGACAGTAAACCCTCTTTGGATCTGAACAGGTGTAAAAGCATTGAGACCAGGGGATAGGAAAAGGAAACAACCCTCTACACTGGTGAAATGGCAGGAAGCAATGCTGAGTTCAGACCATTAAAAATTTCCCCATTAGTGGAGGAGAAGCCATAGAAAACTCTCTTCCCCCAAAGATTTATTGAAGATACAAGGTGAAGTTTGGCTGCCATGGGGGAAGAACAGTATCACTGAGAAAGCCTCATTCCAGAGACATGATGATGCTTGACTAGGACAGAGTCTGAACTGAACAACAGAGAAAATCTGCCTGAAAATCCCCACTAGGCTAGCAAGCTGCTGCTGCTGCTGCTGCTAAGTTGCTTCAGTCGTGTCCGACTGTGCAACCCCATAGACAGCAGCCCACCAGGCTCCCCAGTCCCTGGGATTCTCCAGGCAAGAACATTGGAGTGGGTTGCCATTTCCTTCTCCAATGCATGAAAGTGAGAGTGAAGTTGCTCAGTCGTGTCTGACTCTTCGCGACCCCATGGACTGCAGCCTACCAGGCTCCTCTGCCCATGGGATTTTCCAGGCAAGAGTACTGGAGTGGGTTGCCATTGCCTTCTCCACTAGCAAGCATGAAGAAATAAATAAATGTAGCCTTCTACTGCTAGAAGCAATGCAGGGTATAGGTCTCTCTGAGATGCATGCTGTAAGAGAAAGCCCAATGTTGATCATGGAACACAAACACTGAATAAATGTTTTGGCAATCAATTCAATTATAAGGAACACAAAAAGGATTTGTAACCTGTAGTTTGCTGAAGAGAATCATAAAACAACAACAAAACCAACAATACAAATCAGCTCATCTCCTAACTAGATTGATTCAATCTGTCCACTGTAAAGTAAAGAAGAAATGCCATTCCACTGGCCACTCTGCTTAATCTGCCTGATAGAAGCTAGAACCAATTGTATTCAGCTGTGTCACTGAGCGTTAATTAGGTTATTATCTCTAGCACTAAGAGCAGCAGCTCGAGGCCAACTAGTGATATTAAACTTCAGTATGATCCCAGGCTCTGGGAACCAACCAGCTGGTCTTAGAAAGCCAGGTGGCTTTATCCACAAGTTTCTGTGTTAATTTCCCCAGTTGGCCTGAGGCATTAATTCAGGTACAGCAGGGTATATTAATTATTGTACTAACTCCATATTGATCCATAAGGACAAAATCTAGAGCAATTCTGTATTCATACAAAACCTGGACAATACACTGAGACTGAACTAAATGCTTTTCCAGATCAGGGTGATTTTTTAAATTATTTCCTTCAGTCAAGGATAAATTCCTTCATATTTTTTCCTAATTCGAGGACAACATCATAGAGTTAAATACCTATTGATCATAAATTATGAGTTATACATCCCTCCAGAAAGTTCTCTTAAGTAACAAATTGTAGTCTCATTTTGGAGGGATCTTTGCAGTTAATGGGCTTCCTTGGTGGCTCAGATGGTAATGAATCTGCCTGCAATTTGGGAGACCTGGGTTCAATCCCTGGATCAGGAAGATGATCCCTTAGAGAAGGGAATGACAACCCACTCCAGCATTCTTGCCTGGAGAATCCCATGGACAGAGGAGCCTGGCAAGCTATAGTTCATGGGGTTACAGATAGTCAGACATGACTAAGTGATTAACACTCTCACTTTTTTTCAGTTATCTGCTGTGTGTGAAATCTACTTATTTTGTTTCCTTAAATGTTTCAAGCTCTCTTTTGACCATCCTTGAATTACAAATCAGGCTTTTGAAAGGAAAGCAAGTTAATAGCTGGCTTCCATATAAGTAGAGTCCCAAGGCTGAACATGGTGCTGCTATAGTAAAGTGTCATTTAAAATTGGTGGACACTTCAAATGGGACCTTCCTTGGAAGGAAAGCAAAAGTTGACATTGCCTCTAAGTTAGTCTCCTGACTGGCTGGTACACCTTCTGATTCCAAGTTCAACTTAAATTTGAAGCCCATCTTTATTTTATAGGGGACTATCTGAGGGCAATAAGTTCATCCCCTTATGTTTGCCTGTATTGTCCTCAGTTGGCATTTATACACCTTGCAGAATGACTGAGTGATGGCAACAGTAATGAAGGTATGAAATATAGGAGTCTTGATAACTATTTCTTGTTGGAAATGTAAGAACTGGGCCGACCAACTCCTATAGTTTCCAATACTCAATAAGTTGAAGGAAGATGAAGGTTAAATTGTGTCAGAGCCCTCTGGCAGGGCTGGTAAACCCAGCAGTCCATTAAAGTTGTCCCTCAGTATCCATGGAGGATTGATTCCAAAACATCCTTCAATACCAAAGTCCACGGACTTAACTCCTGTACAGTTGGCCCTCCACAACCACAGATGTGCAACCCATGGCTTAGAAAGTCTGACTGTGCATTTAAACTTCTAGCAACAGTTTGGGAAAACCTCATCAGGAAGTTCCCTTCATGAGTTGACCTTCAGGGGTAATTCTGAAAGACAAAAATAATATTGCTCCCTCCCTCATAGCTCCTGGGGTCTGAGGTTTTCTCTCTACAGGTGCCAAAGTTTTGTTTTTTCTCATCAACTTCAAAATCACTGTTTTCTATTCAAGAAATCATAACTTTTATCTTTTTTGCAATCACTTTTTATTTTCACCCAAACTCCCCCGTTTCCCCCCGAAGGACCGAGTGCAAGGAAGACAGGGTATTTTTATAAAACTGACAAAGATTCACTATATCCTCCACTTTTGGTTTGTGTGGGCTGTTATGTGGGACTTGGAGAGATGTGTCATCAACAATATGGTCATTATTCTCGTGATATAGGGTCATGTCAACCCAACAAGAGAATCTAGGTAGCTGAACCCAAACTAAGTCTGAATCACCTATACCATCTTTTGGCCAGGCTGCCACTCAGAAAATGTACCAAGCAGACTGTTTAACACTGCTATCAGGGAAAAGAAAGAAGACCAAGAGTGGTCAGGGCAAAATATCAAGTTTTCAAACTAGGAATATGCAGTTCCCATCTTTTTCATCCTGATCATTACCCAGAAAAAGATCTAGGGGGATTATTCCTTTTAAGAGTCAGCCACATTCAGTGACTAAACCACCTTGCTAAGGAAGATGCAAAGAAAGTAGAGTCAAAAAGGTTTCTAATACTTACCAGATAACAATGGATGATACAGAGAATGCAGGTCCATCAGCTTTGTTGAGTAGACCATCAGATTGTAGCTGATTCAGAAAGCTGCAAGCATGACATAGATTAGGATTAAGGACCACAGTAGTGTGATTGATTGGACTCAAAGAGCAACACAGTGGTTTGAAAAAGTGATGAGAGCAGTGAAGCATCACTGATAGTCCATAAAAGGGGTAAAAGGTCCAATTTAGTCAATTTTCCAGAAATAAGTGGAGTCTATGCCCCCAGTGATGTGGCTTCCCTCACCATGAGAAAACAGGTCAGTTTTGTCAGATATCACAATATCCGACATGTACTGGTAACTCCTTAGTCAGAAACATGCAAGCTTTTATCTTTCCTCCAGTCTATAATAATGAATATGTTGCCATGGCTGGTAGAATGATGGATTCAGACAACAACAGTGGAAATTCAGGGTCTGTAGACTTGATCAGCAATTTGATTCTATTCAGTCTCATCAGAGAATGAGATCTTTTCATGGACATGAGTGACCCAAACAGTTGACATATAGCTGTAGTTTATTTCTGTTGTTCACAGTTCCAAAAAGGAGTTTACCACTTTCCTGTTTTCTAGATCATCAGCAACAAGTGAGTAAAGTGCATGGAAGGAAATAGTGACCAGAGCTCAGAGAATGGCATTGAAATCTGTCCACTGAGTGGAGTAACCACATCCATCATCAACTCTGCATAGCTGATGCTAAAGTTGAGTGGCGACAGCAGGACAATGGACAACATCAGGTTTTGGCACAGCCAAACAATCAGTGAACTGTTCCCAGGCTTTTAGGTGCCTCTGTGATTTGAGAGCTCTTTGGAGCCAGTGGTTTTCTTCACATGGTAGAACGGAGGATACAGTTTCTCACAGAGGAATAGCTGTCACTTTTTCTTCTAACACGAAGATGTCTCTGACGCCAACTGTGTTCTTAATATACCATTTACCACACAAGCCCAGTTGAAGCCTTCTCACCTTGTTAGTTACTGAATCTGAGTTGATATACACTCAAGTGGAAACACCACGCAGAGGTGTCATTGCAGGGCATCCATGCATCAAGAGTTCAGCTTTGATAAAAGCCCAGTAGCCAGCTAACAATTTCTTCTCAAAAAGGGTGGTAGCTGTGTCACAGAGGCAATAAGTCCAAATCTTAAAAGAGATCCCCTGAGTGGAGGTTGCCTTCCTTTGATGGAGGCTCTAATTGGCAAAGTCATTAGCTACAGAGACTTGTAACTCAAAGTGGCCATTAGAGGAAAGTGAAAAAGTGAAAGTGCTGGTCACTCAGTCATGTCAGACTTTAGACTGACAGGCCCCTCTGTTCATGGAATTCTCCAGGGAAGAATACTGGAGAATACTGCCACTTCCTTCTCCAGGGGATCTTCCTGACCCAAGGATCAAACCCAGGTCTCCTGCACTGTGGTATTCTTTACCTTCTGAGCCACCAGGGAAACCCCAAGCCTACAGCACTCCAGCCATTCCCAAATGGTCTCTCATCCAAGTACTAACCAGGCCAACCCTGAGTAGCTTCCGAAGTCACATGAGATCAGGCATGTTCATGGTGGTATGGTGTTAGCTGGCCATTAGAAGAGGGGAGCCCCAAATGTACAGAGAGACCACAGCTTCCTGGACCACTTGCAACTCTGCCTGTGGATCAGGGCTCCTCTTGAACTAGGCTGACGTGTGGCTTAGCCAACATTAAGGACCAGGTAGAATACCCAGGGGAGATATATACTGTCTCTAGTTTTCAAGGAATTCAATAAGGGGTTGGGCCTTATTTTGGGTGTGTGTGGGTTGAAGTAACAAAAGGATTGACATATGAATCTATCCATATATTGTCAAGAAACTTTACCTGGGATTCATATAATGCCTTCTTCTTACTATTCCACTAGGAAACACTCAGTCTTCCATGGCTGCTTTCTATACAAACATCCCAAAAAGATAGCCCAGAAGAGAGGGCAGACAGTCCCTGTTTGAAGGAAAGGCACAAATGTGAGAACCCATGCACTGTCTCTTAATATTCTACACTAAGGGCTTCCCTGGTGGCTCAGATGTTAAAGAATCTGCCTGCAAGGTGGGACACCTGGGTTCGATCCCTGGTTTGGGAAGATCCCCTGGAGGAGGGCTTGGCAATCCACTCTAGTTTTCTTCCCTGGAGAAACCCATGGACAGAGAAGCCTGATGGGCTACAGTCCATGGGGTTGCAAAGAATCAGATAAGACTGAGCAATTAAGCACAGCACATCACAGCACTCTACACTAAAAAGCATGAGTTTTTCTTTATGTAAATCATACATAATTTTTGGGAAAAAAATCAGAATAGGAGATGAGGTTTGACCCAAGGATCAAACCCAGGTCTCCTGCACTGTGGTATTCTTTACCTTCTGAGGTAAAGAAAATTCTTTCTTCTTTTCTGTCCTCAAGGTACGTATTTCCAGTGTGAGAGTTTTTTTTTTTTTAATATATAATTGGATTGGAAACAGAACAAATAACAAAGCCATGCATGTTCTTAAGCAAAAGAACCTAATAGTATACTAAGTACTGGAATGCCCTTCAGTTCAGCTCATTTCAGTCACTCAGTCGTGTCCGACTCTTTGTGACCACATGAATTGCAGCACGCCAGGCCTCCCTATCCATCACCAACTCCCAGAGTTCACCCAAACTCATGTCTATAGAGTTGGTGATGCCATGCTGCCATCTCATCCTCTGTTGTCCCCTTCTCCTCCTGCCCCCAATCCCTCCCAGCATCAGAGTCTTTTCTAATGAGTCAACTCTTCGCATGAGGTGGCCAAAGTATTGGAGTTTCAGCTTTAGCATCAGTCCTTCCAAAGAACACCCAGGACTGATCTCCTTTAGAATGGACTGGTTAGATCTCTTTGCAGTCCAAGGGACTCTCAAGAGTCTTCTCCAACGCCAGAGTTCAAAAGCATCAGTTCTTCGGCGCTCAGCTTTCTTCATAGTCCAACTCTCACATCCATACATGACCACTGGAAAAACCATAGCCTTGACTAGATGGACTTTTGTTGGCAAAGTTATGTCTCTACTTTTTAATATGCTGTTTAGGTTGGTTATAACTTTCCTTCCAAGGAGTAAGTGTCTTTTAATTTCATGGCTGCAATCACCATCTGCAGTGATTTTGGAGCCCCCCCAAAATAGTCTGCCACTGTTTCCCCATCTGTTTGCCATGAAGTGATGGGACCTGATGCCATGATGTTAGTTTTCTGAATGTTGAGCTTTAAGCCAACTTTTTCACTCTCTTCTATCACTTTCATCAAGAGGCTCTTTAGTTCTTCTTCACTTTCTGCCATAAGGGTGGTGTCATCTGCATATCTGAGGTTATTGATATTTCTCCCAACAATCTTGATTCCAGCTTGTGCTTCATCTAGCCCAGCATTTCTCATGATGTACTCTGCATATAAGTTAAATAAGCAGAGTGACAATATACAGCCTTGATGTACTCCTTTTCCTATTTGGAACCAGTCTGTTGTTCCATGTCCAGTTCTAACTGTTGCTTCCTTATCACTAACTTTATTTAATTGAGCCCAGTCAGCTCCATATATCTTGAGAAATCCTCTGACATGACTGTTTATTCTCAGAAAAGATAAAATATGTAATAATGTATTTGTTAATAGTTGATGGGGTTTTATATAATGAGGAAAAAAATAACTTTAAGAATGGAAGTTCCTCTTATTACTCTGAAACAATATTTTAGTAATATAAAAACAAGTTATTCTAGATCAGTCTATGGACAAAGGATTTCTGGGTCTTTGGCCTATATCTATTGTTCTCAACTCTAACTGCATATTACCTGGAGAACTTTATGAATATTGATGCCAGATTTCACACCAACAAATTCTGATTTAATTGGCTTGGGGTAGAGCTCATGCCTAGGTGTCTTTTAAAATTTCCCTGTTATCCCAGGATTATAGACAGAATTGGGAGCTACTGGCATATGCAACAGAACATGCTGCTGTGAAGTTCTCTTTTAGCTACTTAGTCTGTGAGAACATTTCTAACACAGATCCACTAGTGTTATTTAACCATATGAAAAATAAAAGTACACAGAGCAATTTAAGAATTTTATGGTTTTGACTGTAACATTGAAACATGAAAGATGAGACAAAAATACGTCATTAATTTATTTCAGCATTTTTTAATTTTGGGTTTAGAGGTGGCAAATCAGAACCATCTGGGTCATTTGTTCAAATTAAAGTAGCCATGTTCCCACCAGAAGTGTCTAATGTTTAGGAAAGGACAAGAGTAGGAGAAATGTCTAATTTTTAAGAGTTCTCTGTTTGATTCTGAGTCCCCACTGTGGCCACCACCATTCTATTTTTTGTGAAAAACAAAACTGATTTATTTCTTTTGCTTCTGACTTGCCAAATAAATTAGATATTTGTTCCAAGAATCTGTGGTCAGTCCCAAATCTCTACCCTCTTGTTATGTGATCAGATTAACCATTTGGGAAGCCTTAAATACAAATTTGAGAAGAGGAACACTGTTACAAAGACACCACAATGAAAGGAATTTTAGCACAGAAATAGCCAAAAACTTTTCTAATCTAAAAAAAAATAAATTTGTTCTAGGAACAATCACAAACTTGTGCTTATCCTTAGAAATGTAAAATTCATACAATGAAAAGAAATGATCATTTTAGTAAATTCAAGGTATCATATTCTGGAACCCAACTTTGTCTATAAGGTTTCTAACTAACCCAGATAAAGCCACAAAAATGTTCAATTTCTTTGACAGTTAGAAAGAAAATGAGTTTCAAAACTTCTTTCCATGGATACACTATCTTCACACTTTTCTCCAATAGATAAGCAGAAATGTATCTCTGTAGAGTCTTTTAACCCTTTGCTACTCATAGTATGGTCCATGGACCAGCAGCATCCTATCATCTTGAGACCTGTTAGAAATGCTGAATCTCAGGCTACACCCCAGGTCACTTGAGTCAGACTCCGCATTTTAACAATAGCTATCAGTGACTCATATGCACAATAAAATTAAGAAGCACTTTTCTAGCCCTTTGTTTCTATGATGGACATCTAAACTATCCAGAAACGTTCAATAATACCTAAAAATGCCTGTGAAACAAATAGAAGAAAATAATTCATTTTAACAGAATTCTTTAAGAAGACAAAAATAAAAGCTTTAGAAAAGCCGTGTCCTTTCTGTAAACCGTTAAACAAGATTCTTACACTCTAACATGGTGGGAATTTCATCTTTCTGTTTGAATGCAGTCAATGATGACAGAGCTGAAGCAAGCTTGCTGATGGTGTTAGTAGTAGAGTTTTGTTGCTATTCTTTTTTCTCAGTTTTCCATTTCTATTTCAGAAAGTGAACACAACAGGCTGCAGTTTGCTAACAAGCAGAACTGCAAACTGCTCTTGGGGGCGGGGGGAAAGAACAAAACATAACCATAGCTTCCACCTGTTTTTTATTTAATTTTAGATCAACACTAGATAATACTTTTTGTCCAGGCATTGAATATCAAGGAGGAAGGGGAGAACAGGGTACAGGCCAAACTTAAGTTGTGTCACCTTAAGTAAATAAATGACCCTTTATCCTCCAGGATGGTAATTCAATTCAAGCTGATTTCTAAAAGCAACCCTAATTTAAACACTAAAGAATAATAAAAAACAAAAGCAACAATGGCAAAAATATTTAAAGCCTTATTCTTTCCTACTAGCACATTTGAACATTCCATCATCTGAGTTTTCCCATTTTTATTAACATCTTTTGTATCCCCTTCAGTTCTTTCTGTTATTTCCAGGTAAGAATGATTTAATATAATTCTTCTCACCAAGTGAGCTGATAAATAGCATTGTAAGCATTGTAAGGGTAACACGCTAGACTTTGTGTTAAGGTCTCCACAGTAAGTAGTTTGAACTGGAGAGCATTATATCATACACATAATATTTTCACAAGCAAGCAGCGAGAAGGATTTTCTTTTCATAATGTATAAAACACTGAACTTTAAAATTTCCAATGTTATAATTTTAATCTACATGGATAATTATGTCACTAATAAACACCATGCCTGAGAGTAACACCTAGAATATGCATTTAGTGAAAACCTTGGAAAACAGTGTCCATATGTGGACTATATATGATGTAAAGGGCCAAGTCCTAATAAAGATCCTGCCTTATAAAGAATGCATTGTGGATTGGCTGAGATACATAGAAACAGGTCTGTGCTTCCAAAGTAACACCTTGTGTCAAAATTCATAATATGAGATGTTTGGCTCAATGCCACTGTAGTAGGTTGTACCTGTAGGTACATTGTGTTTCTGTGATGGTTTTAGGCCAACCTTCTAATTGCCATAAAAATGATTGAAAATTGCAAGTGATGAAAATAGAAATTAGAAAAACAGTTTAAGTCAAATCGCTACTTTACTTTGTTTGCTTGTTTTTTCTCATATGATTATCTCTCTCTTTTTTTTTTTTAAATTTCAGAGGAGATCCTTTGCATTATAGGTTTAGAAGAAAAAACAGTCTGATTTTCATTAGGCTTTAATTTAATGATTCTATTTTCCCAAGTTTGTTCTAGTCTGATTCTGATTTCATGCCTGTATCAATGCAACGAGAAATAGGAGTTTATACAGTGCTACTGTCTTGGGAAATGATAGGGGGCTGGGATGATTGTTATGACTGCGAAAGGAAATTTAAATAGAGTTGAAAACTAGTAAGTTATTGGTCTGAAGTTTATGGTGTAATTCAACATTAGACTATGTAAGAAAAGATTGGTTCAAATTATAAGGCTCAGGCTGCAGTTAGAAAAAAAAATTGTTGTTCAGACACTAAGTCATGTCCTACTCTTTGCAACCTCATGGACTGTAGCAAGCCAGGCTCCTCCATCCTCCACTGTCTACCGGAGTCTGCTCAAATTCATGCCCATTGAATTGGTGATGCTCTCTAACCATCTCATTTCATCCTCTGCTGTCCCCTTTTCCTTTTGCCTGCAATCTTGCCCAACATCAGTATCTCTTCCAGTGAGTTGACTTTTTGCATCAAGTGACCAAAGTATTAAAAGAGAATAAAAGAAAGTATTTTCGAGAGTGCTTAACATAGCCTGTAACACCTACTATTTATTGATCCAAAGAATAAATGAATGGAAAAGAATCATTGAAAAAGACCCTGATGCTGGGAAAGATTGAAGGAAAAAGGAAAAGGGGTGGCAGACGATGAGATGGTTAGGTATCATCACCAACTCAATGGACATAAATCTGAGAAAATTCTGGGAGATAGTGAAGGACAGGGAAGCCTGACATGCTGCAGTCCATGGGGTTGCAAAGAGTTGGACATGACTGAGCGAATGAACAACAACGCTCCGGGTCCCAAATTACCTCCGTGCCTTCTCCGACCAATCTTTCTATGGCACAACCATGGCTTTTCAATTGTCATGGTTCCTCTGTCACATTTCCTGCTAATTTTTTCACTATTATAATTCATGGGTGTTTTCTCCCTCTCTCCTTTCTCTCTTTCTTCCTTTTCCTTTTCCCCATGTAAAGGTAAGCTTCACAAGGATAAGAAGCCTCTCTATCTTGTCTGCTGTCTTACACTCTGCACAGTACAAGTGTTCAGTAAATAATTATTTTATAAATAAATAAGGCTTTACATGTATGATTATCAATAGAATTTTATTTAAATTTCAAAATCCTGCTACAGTAGTTATTTCTCAACACATCAAAAGGTAGCAGAACTGTCAGCTTTCTTTTTACTGCTGTAAAATGTCTAAAATTACATTGTGTGAACTTCTAACAGACTTCTATCATGTAAACTTTTCCTCTTTGGGAAAAATGGTTGTGCTGATGGTTAGGAATAATTACTTTTATCATATAATCTATACTATTTAATTACAGAACTGCTGAAATAAAAATATTTACCACTGATATGCCCCTTATTGTTGGATTCAGCCTGGCTATACCTCCAGTACTTTGCCTGGAGAAGCCCATGGATGGAGGAGCCTGGTGGGCTGCAGTCCATGGGGTCGCTGGGAGTCAGGCACGACTGAGCAACTTCCCTTTCACTTTTCACTTTCATGCATTGGAGAAGGAAATGGCAACCCACTCCAGTGTTCTTGCCTGGAGAATCCCAGGGACGGGGGAGCCTGGTGGCTGCCGTCTGTGGGATCACATAGAGTCGGACACGACTGAAGTGACTTAGCAGCAGCAGCAGCATACCTCAAAAACCAATTGTACAATAACAAATTATGGTATTGCCATTAATGTTATTTGTGATTTGTTGAATTCAGGAAGAGAGGTTAACTCTGTAAAAAAAACTATTCATAAAAACACAGGACTTGCTACAAAAAGCTATAAATGATTCAGAGCTTTCATTTCTACCCTTCCCATATTTCCATTTTTTCATTTCCTCTCCTTTTCTTCACATCCTTGTGAGAGTATGATATCCTGAGCATCATTCACAGTTCTCTCTTCAGCAGATGTTAGCATGCATATGTTAATTCAACACACTTCCTTCCTACCCATTTCTAAATTCTCAACATCTTCAGTGTTTTCTAAACAAAAACTCAAACTACCCAGATTAAAAATACTGATAGATGTATATGGTGTGTGTGTGTGTGTGTGCGCGTGTGTATACATATACACAAACTATATATATATATCACAAAACTTGGCTGCAGAGAACTGCATTTTTTCCTGAAAAGTTTTGAATATCCTCTAAAATTCCTGAAAGTCTGAGCTTCAGTTTTATCAGTGCTTTCATCCTCAGCGTGAGTATCAGAAAAAGAGAGAATTTATATCTGATAAGAAAACAAGACAATATGGTTTTTACAATTATTTAAAATTATTTCTTCATGTGGAGAATAGTTTAGGTGATAAAGAATACATCCAAACAAGTGAATAAAACAGTATGAAGCTGTGCCCTGAAGAAACAGCCTTAGAAGACTTCTCCAAAGTGTTACCCTTTTTTTTCCAGAAAGTATTGTTATCATTTCCTTTCCTGGAACCTGAATTTGCATATTTGTTTATTCATTTTTTATTAATTCAACAATAATTAAGTATATATTTTATCCAATAAATTATATACTTTGTAAAGCATAAAGAGCTGGGCTCTCTCCTCAAGAAATGTATAGTTTAGATGTGTAGACCATGCACATATTTGACTAAAATTCAAAGTAAAACAATGAAGAACATTAAAAGATGTAGAAATAAAATGACTTCAACTGGATCTTAAAGAATTGATAACATCTAATGGGTATTTAGCATTAAGACTCAGAAGGAACAGCATGAATAAGGTCAACAATAAAACGGCAAGAGAAATTTTCTCAGAAATAAATAGAAGTTTGCCTGGAAATAAAATACAGAAAAGAAAGTGAAAACAGTAAGAATACATATATATACAGAGGGCAACTTAAAGAAGACCATGAATGCAAGGATAACATATATACTTTTTTCTACAGGAAATGAAGAACCATTGATTGCTTAGTGAAAGAAAATGCTTGATTATGTGTTTTTACAGAATTAAAATGGTAGAAAGGACTATAGACAAGCAACTTAGAAAGAAATAGATCAAATAAGTTACAAAATATAACAGACAACTCAGATGGTAATTAGGAAGTCAACTGTTAAGTGAGTAAATGAGAATAGATGTGATAAATACTAAGGATAGAAAATGGATTTAGGAATGAATCAGACATGGATGTGAAGGAAATGGAGATTTTGAACTTGGATGCATATGTGATAGTTGACAAGTGAAAGGAGATACAAGTATGAAGCTAAAGATAATAATAATTTTCAAGGCAAGTTTATATGTAAATATATCCAGTTGACAACTAGTAATGTTGGATTCAAACTGGGATGGTGATTGAAGGCCATAAAAAGAATTCTGTTAGTTCCTCTGAGCTCACTACAGTTTCAGGAAGTGTTTTCTAGTGATTTAACTTCTATGTAGCTTTTCGGTGTTCAAAGAGTTTGTCTCAACTACCCATGTGTACTAATAAAGTGTCACTTCTTTTTTTTTTGCTCCACCCTAGCCAATAAGACAGAGAAGCCAACTGCACCCCACTCCAGTACTCTTGCTTGGAAAATCTCATGGACGGAGGAGCCTGGCGGGCTGCATTCCATGGGGTTACAAAGAGTCAGACACAACTGAGTGACTTCACTTTAACTTTTCACTTTCATACATTGGAGAAGGAAATGGCAACCCACTCCAGTGTTCTTGCCTGGAGAATCTCAAGGATGGGGGAGCCTGGTGGGCTGCTATCTCTGGGGTCGCACAGATTCAGACACAACTGAAGTGACTTAGCAGAAGCAGCAGGCAATAAGAAACACTTTATATATCATAATTATTATAAAAAACTCATGAGGTAAGTATAAGTATTATCATCACTTTATAATTGAGGAGATCAAGTCATAGAATAAGTAACTTAGTCATGTACAGATGTGAGAGTTGGACCATAAAGAAGGCTGAGCACTGAAGAACAGATGCTTTTGAACTGCAGTGCTGGAGAAGACTCTTGAGAATCCCATGGACAGCAAGAAAAGCAAACCAGTCAATCCTAATGGAAATCAACCCTGAACATTCATTGGAATGATTGATGCTAAAGCTGAAGCTGCAATATTTTGGCCACCTGATGCGAAGAGCTGACTCACTGAAAAAGACCCTGATGCTGGGAAAGACTGAGGGTTGGAGGAGAAGGGGGCAACAGAGGATGAGAAGATTGGATGGCATCATCAACTCAGTGGACATGAGTCTGAGCAAAGTCCAGGAGTTAGTGAAGGACAGGGAAGCCTGGCATGCTGGTCCTTCCTCCTGGACCCCAATCACTGGGATTTCAAAGAGTCAGACACGAACAAATGAGTGACTGAACAACAACAAGATTATACAGCTAGTAAAAGGCAGATCTAAAATTCTAATCAAGGTCTTGAGCTTACCATTACATCCCGCCATAAATGCTTCCCCTAACCAAGATTTTCAGGAGTCGTTCACAACCTGAAATTAGTCTCATGGCTCTAAACATGTTATTAGGTGCATGAAGTGTGGATCACTTGTTTTCACATGTTTACTAAGCTTTGGTTTTCATCATTACCCCTATATTTAGTTTACTGAGTAATGTTCAATTTATCTTGCTGGTTTGGGGGCCTCTCTTCATTCTCTTGCTTGGAATTTCACTTATCCTAGTATACATTTTGCTGGCTTCTTCTATAATAGACTGAATTCCAGACTATATAATTCCATCCAATAACATGGATTTCCCTCAACTCAGTTTAGTGATATTAGAAGTACAATTCTATAACTCTTCTCACTTTGCTTAGAGATTCTATACATTAGTCACCAGAAATAATTTGATTAAAATAGATAATCAACAATGATCTACTATATAGCACAGGCAGCTCTGTACAATATCCTGTAATAACCTAAGTGGGAAAATATTTGAGAAAGAATAGATTCATGTATGTGTACAACTGAATCACTTTGCTATAATCCTGAAACCAGCACAGCATTGTTAATCAACTATGCTCCAATATAAAATAAAATAAAAACATCTAACTAGAATAGAACTGTGTTGCCACCTCCTCCCTGACAGCCAGATATTAACTATGAGTAGCTTTATTCCTGCTTATTCATCAGTTCTCCAGGCCTACTGATGAATACACTTTATCTTAACATTATACTGGGCTTGACATAATGAAGTTGATACAGTCAGGAGGATGTTTAATGGTCTTATCCAAGAAATGCCATGATGGGCATGTTTCTGCCCAATGAGGATAATATTTTTCAGCTTAGATACCAAATAATAAGTACATTTTTCTCTCAAAAAAGCATTCTCATCAGTCTTCTCATTGCTACAGCATAGAGCAGAATGCAGATAGATTAGTGACAGACCCATGGACTAGTGTAAGAAGATGATGTAGCTTAGTAGAAAAGCAATGGACTTTGAAACTTGTTTTATGACCCTATAAAAGTGAATTTTCCTGTCAGTTTACTTAAATATAAAATGGAAGTAACAACTATTGTGTGTGTTTTTTTTGAGACTTATATGAGATAATATTTATAAAATACCAAGTATTGTTCCTAGAGCTTTGTGGAGTCTAAATAAATGGCAACTAGTTATCATCATCATCATCACTTTTATTATTAAACAAAGGTTCACCCATGAAAAGAGGAGCTATTTCTTAGTGATAAGAACTAGCATCTGAAAATTTCAAGACCATTTGGAGAGGAAACAACCTTCAATATGAGATGATAATCATTAAGTTTAAAGTTCACTTAAGCAATTCTAAACGGAGAGATGCAGGAAAAAAAGTGAAAAAAAAAAAAGAAAGTGACGTGCTGGCATAGAAAATATTTTTTTCAATTATAAAAAATAACAAAAATATACAAGCAACTCCTACAGCTCAATTCCAGAAAAATAAATGATGCAATCAAAAAATGGGCCAAAGAACTAAACAGGCATTTCTCCAAAGAAGACATACAGATGGCTAACAAACACATGAAAAGATGCTCAACATCACTCATTATCAGAGAAATGCAAATCAAAACCACTATGAGGTACCATTTCACGCCAGTCAGAATGGCTGTGATCCAAAAGTCTACAAGCAATAAATGCTGGAGAGGGTGTGGAGAAAAGGGAACCCTCTTATACTGTTGGCGGGAATGCAAACTAGTACAGCCACTATGGAGAACAGTGTGGAGATTCCTTAAAAAATTGGAAATAGAACTGCCATATGACCCAGCAATCCCACTGCTGGGCATACACACTGAGGAAACCAGAATTGAAAGAGACACATGTACCCCCCAGTGTTCATCGCAGCACTGTTTATAATAGCCAGGGCATGGAAGCAACCTAGATATCCATCAGCAGATGAATGGATAAGAAAGCTGTGATACATATACACAATGGAGTATTACTCAGCCATTAAAAAGAATACATTTGAATCAGTTCTAATGAGATGGATGAAACTGGAGCCTATTATACAGAGTGAAGTAAGCCAGAAAGAAAAACACCAATACAGTATACTAACGCATATATATGAAATTTAGAAAGATGGTAACAATAACCCTGTATACGAGACAGCCAAAGAGACACTGATGTATAGGACAGTCTTTTGGACTCTGTGGGAGAGGGAGAGGGTGGGATGATTTGGGAGAATGGCATTGAAATACGTATAATATCATGTATGAAACGAGTCGCCAGTCCAGGTTCGATGCACGATACTGGATGCTTGGGGCTGGTGCACTGGGATGACCCAGAGGGATGGTATGGGGAGGGTGGAGGGAGGAGGGTTCAGGATGGGGAACACATGTATACCTGTGGTGGATTCATTTCGATA
The DNA here is from genome assembly GCF_027580195.1 of Bos mutus. Taxonomy (NCBI): domain Eukaryota; kingdom Metazoa; phylum Chordata; class Mammalia; order Artiodactyla; family Bovidae; genus Bos; species Bos mutus. The sequence goes on from NC_091619.1 coordinate 59,002,739, forward strand.
TTTGGCAAAACCAATACAATATTGTAAAGTTTAAAAATAAAATAAAATGAAATAACATGTGATCCAGTGAAGAATTCTTGTGAATAGAACCTAAATAATGAAAAGATGAGAGAAATATAGCCTGTAATAGCAAATGCACACATAAAAAAAAAGAAAAGACTCACAAGCTATTTAGTTAGGGGACTTAGAACTTAATATCAGAACTTTAGTATACTATATTTTAGTTGATATTATTATGCTTTAGATACATTTGTCATTTAGCTATATACACTTTTTATTTTCTAGTGTTGGATTGCTTTCTTTATTAATTGCAATTATTGTCTTCATGAAGTCCACAGTTTCTGGCATAGACAGCATGCATTGTATATGCTCATTCTAACCAAGATTTTCATGCTCTGACTGAACAATATAGACGGTCGTAACCCTTGTAGAGTAGGAATATTATTGGTGATTGTTAATCAGGTGAATCTTTGGTATTCATGATATTGAATCATGGTATTCATGATATTGGGTCACCAGTAGCTATTTTGAAAGTATTATGAGACTTCTTTTGACTTATAAAAGGTATATCAATAAGTATAGGTGGGTTAGCCTGCAGTAACAAGCAAACCCCAAACTGTATTGGCTTACAACAGCAAAAGTAGGTTCATTTCTGCCCACATTACATGTTGCTTGAGAAGCAACTATAGTTGACAACCTAAAGTAAGCACTATTTTTCAAACTAAATGATGTTATTTTTGTCTCTTTAACTAACTTTTTAGGAAGCCTAGAAACACAGCAGTCAAAGAACTATGTCTGATTAATGTTAGGTTTTCTGTGCATCACAAGTCATGTGTAGGCCATTTATAATCACATTTTTATTATTTTAAAAAACTTGATAGTTTTACCATATATCTTCAAAAGATTAACTGTCAAAGCTTAATAGAAGACACTAATAATTTCAAGAAAGTAAAAAATCAGATGGCATTTCTGAGTCTTACTTTTAATAGACACTAAATAAAAAACACACATAAGCAATTTAGCAATGGAGTTCAATGTTAAAATTAAGTAACTAAAAACATAAAAAAAAAAAAGGAACAAAAGATGCTTATTTTTAAGAACTTAAATATTTTCCTGTATAACCAGACACTTTGATTAAGTCAGGCCTAACTTCCTGATATGTCTCCTGGTACTTCCGTGAAAACTTATTTTATGACAGATGTTCCTAGAGGCAATACCAGAAGAGAAAGAGGTAAAAATGGGAAACGATGTCACTAAAGAATGACATTAAAATGTATTTTCCTCTAATACCAGATCTGCAGTCTATTTTGTATTTAGACTGAGGTATTGGTCGGGATGTGATTTGTACAGGAAAGGGAAAACTATAAAGGAGTAAGCTGTTTGTGGGCCTGTATTCCTCCTATTTCCCTACTTATTGGTTCCAAATAACTGAACTTTGCACATCCATATGCTGCTGCTGCTGCTAAGTCGCTTCAGTCGTGTCCGACTCTGTGCGACCCCATAGACAGCAGCCCACCAGGCTTCCCCGTCCCTGGGATTCTCCAGGCAAGAACACTGGAGTGGGTTGCCATTTCCTTCTCCAATACATGAAAGTCAAAAGTGAAAGTGAAGTCGCTCAGTCGTGTCCGACTCTTAGCGACCCCATGGACTGCAGCCTACCAGGCTCTTCCATCCAAGGGATTTCCAGGCAAGAGTACTGGAGTGGGGTGCCATTGCCTTCTCCGGCACATCCATATAAATGTGTCTAAAATCAATAGGGGTTGATTATAGGACAAATGTGTTACCCAGGACACATGTGCATACATACACACGTGCACACACGCACAGCTGAGCTCTATTAAAAAAGATATCGTGTGGGACTTCCTTGGTGTCTCAGTGGTAAAGAATCTGCCTGCCAATGCAGTAGACACAGGTTTGATCCCTGATCCAGGAAGATCCCACTTACCTTGGAGCAACTAGCCTTGTGTGCCGTAACAACTGAGCCTGTGCTCTAGAGCCCAGGAGCTCCAAGTACTGAGCCCACATGCCACAGCTGGTGAAGCCTGCATGCCCTAGAGCCCCTGCTCTGCAACAAGAGAAGGCACCGCAATGAGAAGCCCAGGCACTGCAAGTATAGAGTAGCCCTCTCTGCAAATAGAGAAAAGTCTGCAACCAAGATGTAGCACAATCAAAATATATATATATTTTTTTTTTTTTTTAAGAAAGTTATCATAGAGCAATGCTCTTCAAACCATCCCTACAGACCAAATCTGGTCTTAGGTCAGTTTTAGTATGGTTACCAAACCAAGAAATATTAAAAATATTTCTAATGTTAAACAACTTAAAAGAAGAAAAGAATTTTCATAAAATGTGAAAATTATGTGAACTCAAAGTTTGGTGTTCACAAATAAAAAGTGTTACTGCCACCAACACATTTCCTTCTTTCTGCAGTGTCTACAACTGCATTGACAGATACTGTATAGCCCACAAGGCTTAAAATATTTACTTCATGGCCCTTTACAGAAAAAGATTGCTGACTTCAGTCTTAGTTTATTCTTAAATTAAAATGTCTAAGAAGCATGCTCTAATGATCAAGGTATAAACTCTGTAATACAGAAACCGTTCTGGTAAACAAACATTGCTTTCACAGTGTGTGTGTGTGTGTGTGTGTGTGTGTGTGTGCATGGGCACGCGTGCATGTGTGTGTGTATGTGTGTGCTTGTGTCTGTGTTTTAGACAGTACATATGATATCTTTTATGTGGTTGACTCCATGATGCAGACCCATCAGACAGCATAACTTTCTTGCCTTCAGAATCTGAACACTTTGCTGTTTAGTCACTCAGTCTGATCTGACTCTTTGGACCCCATGGACTGCAGCACGCTAGGCTTCCCTATACTTCACTATCTGAAGACGTTGCAGCTTTTCTTTTTCTGCTTGCATTGCTATAACTTTTGGTCTGAAGGTAGTTCCCTGATTGAGGTTGGTTCTGAGACCTTAAGGTTATTTCATTATCGGTATAGTTTCCCAACTTAACTTTTAAGATCTTATTTCATGTATAGAATAAAATCACTTTGCAGTATTTTCCTTTAGTTTCACAAAAGATCTCATGATTTTGATATTCTACAACCCTGATAACTAATCTGGGAAGAGATTCCTCGTTTTAAATTTGGAATCCAGCTTGTTCTTTAATGAAAGTGGAAATGAAAGTCATTCAGTCCTGTCTGAATTCTTGTGACCCTATAGAATACTGGAGTGGGTAGCCTTTCCCTTCTCCAGGAGAATCTTCCCAACCCAGGGATCAAACACAGGTCCCACGCATTTCAGGCAGATTCTTTACCAGCTAAGCCACAAGGGAAGCCCTAGAATACTGGAGTGGATATCCTATCCTTTCTCCAGAGGATCTTCCCGACCCAGGAATCAAACCAGGGTCTCCTGCATTGCAGGCAGATTCTTTACCAACTGAGCTATCAGGGAAGCCCCTGTTCTTTAACGGTTCACTTTAAAAAATACAATTTATGTAATCATTTGCAGGTAGTTTTCCTTCCATTTATGTTTGCACAAAATATGAAAAAGTGTTAATGGTCTAGTACTTCTATTTTTTTTTTTAAATCAAGTAATTGACTATTTGTGTTCTCTACCATTAAAGGGGAAATGTTACTTAAATTAATGTTTAGATTAGCAATTTTGGTATGTGAATAATTTAAAGGTTTGTTTTCTAATGTTTAAGACAGACTCCTTATACCATTTATTTTGGAAAATTTCCAATTATTTTCTGAAATTCACCAATTTCAGTTATCATTACCTTCATGCTGACAGTTATATAGCATTTTTATTGCACTTTTCCTAATGGTTTCCCTCTTTTTTTTCATAACCTTTTTCTACCATGGACTTTGAAGCATCAGACTTTTGTGAAGAAGTTTCATACTTTCCTTCTCAAATCTGTTATAATAAAATGTCAAGTTCCATGAATCTTAATCAAATCAAAATAGTGTAATAGGGAGAAGATAAAGTAAGTTAATCAAATACATAATAAGTGTTTAATAATTCTGCCTGCATTCAAATGTGCTTTAAGATTTCAGAGAAGGATGCTATAACATAATTATAGACATATATCCTGTTGTGTATATATATTTTGAACATATCTGAAAACTTGTTCATGATATGTGTGACATAATAAGTATATATTTGGTCTCTGTCTGGTTCCTTACATAGAGCTACTCAATTCCTTGGAATTTCCTGGATAATAGGAGCATCCTTTATCATGATGAAGCATCTCTTTGTGGGATTCTGAATAAATTCAGGATAAGGGCTGATCACCAGTGAAGCCAAGACATGATTAGAAACTTGGAACTTTCAACCACATCTCATCTTTCAGAAAAGGGAGAAGGGCTAGAGACTGAGTTAATAATCAATCATGCTTATTTCTGCTTTGCAATAGAGATACAGATGTAGAGAGCAAACGTATGTTACCAAGGAGGAGGGAATGGATTGGGAATTGGGATTGACATATATACACCACTGTGTATAAAGTAGATAACTGATGAGAACAGATTATATACCACAGGGAACTCTACTCAATGCTCTGTGGTGATCATATGAAAAGGAAATCCAAGGAAGAGGGGTTATATGTATATGTGTGGCTGATTCACTTTGCTGTATAACAGAAACTAACATAGCATTCAGTTCAGTTCATTTCAGTCACTCAGCGATGTCCGACTCTTTGCGACCCCATGAACTGCAGCACGCCAGGCCTCCCTGTCCATCACCAACTCTTGGAGTTTACCCAGACTCACGTCCATCAAGTCAGTGATGCCATCCAACCATCTCATCCTCTGTCGTCCCCTTCTCCTCTTGCCCCCAATCCCTCCCAGCATCAGAGTCTTTTCCAATGAGTCAGCTCTTCGCATGAGGTGGCCAAAGTACTGGAGTTTCAGCTTTAGCATCATTCCTTCCAAAGAAATCCCAGGGCTGATCTCCTTCAGAATGGACTAGTTGGATCTCCTTGCAGTCCAAGGGACTCTCAAGAGTCTTCTCCAACACCACAGTTCAAAAGCATCAATTCTTTGGTGCTCAGCTTTCTTTATAGTCCAACTCTCACATCCATATATGACCACTGGAAAAACCTGGAAAAATCATAGCCTTGACAACATAGCATTGCCAAGCAACTATACTCCAATAAAAATTAGCTGATCTTGCCTACGTGATGCCTCCATAAAAATGTGTAAACTATGGGGTTCATAGCATTTCCAGTTTGATGCACACACAATGGTGGGTGAGAGGGTAGTAGTCCTAGACGGGGCATGGACACTCTGTGCCCCTTCCCCATATCTAGGTACCTCTTCACCTTATTATTTATTCTTATCCTTTATAATAATTCTTTGTAATAAACCAGAACATGTAAGTAAATGTTCCCCTGAGTTTTTTGAACTTTTCCAGCAAATTATCAAAGCAGAAGAGGGGGTCATGGGGAAAGTCTGATTTATAGTCATTCAATCAGATAGACATGACAATCTGGGATCTGTGATCCGTGTCTGAAATGAAGGACAGTGTTGTGAGACTGAGCCATTAATTTGTGGTGTTTGCACTAACTCCAAGGAGAATTGAGTTAAATTGTAGGACACCCTATCATTGTTCACCAAGAATGGAAGAATTATTTGTTGTGGAAAAACCCACACATATTGTGTCAGAAGTGTTCTGAAAATAAAGGAAATAGTCTATCTTTAGTCATAACAATTATAGATGTATATCTTTCTTTGGACAATACATACACATCTGAAAATTTTCCTATAATATGAAATTTCATTTATATGCCAACACAAGACTAGGTGCTTCATGTATATTATCATGTTTGACACCCACAACACACTCTGCATTGTGTATATCACAGGTAATATTCTCCATAAGGAAATGTTGAGAAAGACTTTAGATGCAAGGTATGTATTGGGGATCAACATAATCCTTGAAATTTGTGAAAGAAAGTGGAGGAATGGTCAGAGAAAAGTCAAATAATGATGCAGAGCTGAAAATATCTTAGCCAACCATGTGAGGATTTTTGTAATGAATATTGCTTTTCAAAATTATTCTGTATTAAATAGAATAAGATCAGGCCTTTTTAATACCACCTTGCTCAGCCATGGGCTGCAGCTTCCCCAAGCATGATAAGAATAGCCTGCCATCCAATGAGGTAGTCCCTTGCACTTGATGCTGACTCTAATCAAGAGCTGGAGGCTCTCTAGTGACTATGCTTTCTATTTTAGGGGAAACAGGGGATATATCTTCATGTTTTCCACAAAGAACTAATATCACCCTCATTTTATAGCTGCAAGAGAAAAAATTAAGTCTTAGAGGTGATGTCTAAAAAATGACAGATGGAACTCAAATCTAAATATAGGTTCAAAATAAGTAATCTTAACCAATTTGGTTCACTTACAAGTAACAGTGACATGATGAGTCATTATTCATTCAACCAGTTAATTATTGCATGTTTCTATCTATATCATAGGTTAAGTATCAGCTTATAGATACATAAACATGGGAAAACAGTTCTCATGAAGAGATATCTCCCTATGAGGTAAGGGATATCATTCATAATCAAAAACACTTAAAATAATGTCTGAGAGCACCACCATGGCTTATAAGATCTGACCTGCACTGTTCTGCAAACTAATTTTATTCCACTTCACCCCCAGCACTGTCCCTGCCATTCACTATACATTCACTATAGAGTAGCCAGATTATCCTTGCATCTAACCTTTAAACAACTCAAGATACCTCTTTAGGGATTTTAGAAGTTTAGGTCCTCTGCCTGAAATTTCCCCTACAATTAAAAGGAAATTAATTTTAGAATGATTTTACATTTTCAAAAAACATAAAGATAATACAGATAGCCCTCATATCTTGTACCCAGTTTCCCCTACTGGTAACAGCTTATGTTAGCTGGTATATTTATTATAATTAATGAACTAATATTGATCCATTACTATTAAATACTATACATTATTATTACTATCCATACTTTATTCAAATTTCCTTATTTCTTATTTAATTTCCATACAGAGTACATCATGAGAAACGCTGGGCTGGAAGAAGCACAAGCTGGAATCAAGATTGCCTGGAGAAATATCAATAACCTCAGATATACAGATGATACCACCCTTATGGCAGAAAGTGAAGAGGAACTAAAAAGCCTCTTGATGAAGGTGAAAGAGGAGAGTCAAAAAGTTGGCTTAAAACTCAACATTCAGAAAACGAAGATAATGGCATCTGGTCCCATCACTTCATGGGAAATAGATGGGGAAACAGTGGAAACAGTGTCAGACTTTATTTTTTTGGGCTCCAAAATCACTGCAGATGGTGATTGCAGCCATGAAATTAAAAGACGCTTACTCCTTGGAAGAAAAGTTATGACCAACCTAGATAGCATACTGAAAAGCAGAGACATTAATTTGCCAACAAAGGTCCGTCTAGTCAAGGCTATGGTTTAGCTAAGGCTAAGGCTAAGGCCAGTGGTCATGTATGGATGTGAGAGTTGGACTGTGAGGAAAGCTGAGCACCGAAGAATTGATGCTTTTGAACTGTGGTGTTGGAGAAGACTCTTGAGAGTCCCTTGGACTGCAAGGAGATCCAACCAGTCCATTCTGAAGGAGATCAGCCCTGGGATTTCTTTGGAAGGAATGATGCTAAAGCTGAAACTTCAATACTTTGGCTACCTCATGCGAAGAGTTGACTCATTAGAAAAGACTCTGATGCTGTGAGGGATTGGGGGCAGGAGGAGAAGGGGACAAGAGAGGATGAGATGGCTGGATGGCATCACTGACTCGATGGACGTGAGTCTGAGTGAACTCCGGGAGTTGGTAATGGACAGGGAGGCCTGGCATGCTGCGATTCATGGGGTTGCAAAGAGTCAGACACGACTGAGCGACTGAACTGAACTGAATGTCCTTTCCCACATTACATTTATTAGGCTTCTTTCCTTACAATCCACTTGGCTTTAATAATTTCTATCACAAACAGATACCTTCTAAGATTACTCTGTAGCATATCATTTTATTTATCAATTAAAAATTTTCAATTTGTAGGTTTAGTCTAATTGACAGGAGTAATCTGATTCCCAAGATGATGCTTGAAATGACAAAGACTCAGAAAAGCCATTACCTTAATTGGAATTTACATGATTAAGAAACAAACATAAATTGTGTAATGTTACTAAAACATGTTTTTGAAAAGATAGCTTCTGTATACTTAAATGTATATGGTTTATGCTTCTCAGAAACACCAACCAGCTTCTAACTAGTAGAACAGACTGCAATCCAATTTAAATAGATCTTTTACAGGATGTTTTTTACTTAAATAGCTGTCAGTAATATGGTGTGTCAGTCACTAAGTCATATCCGACTCTTTGTGACCCCATGGATTGTAGCCCATCCGGCTTCTCTGTCCACTGAATTTTCCAGGCAAGAATGCTGGATCAGGTTGCCATTTCCTTCTCCAAGGGTCTTCCCCACCCAGAGACTGAAGCCAAGTCTGTTGCATCTCCTACATTGGCAGGTAGATTCTTTGCATCAGCACCACCTGTCAATAATATAATTAGTTTTTTTTTTTTTAAACAAAGAGAAGCAGATATTTAATGCCTTCTGTTTGAGTGATAATAGGAGAAAAAGAGACTGCTGCTGCTGCTGCTGCTGCTAAGTCGCTTCAGTCGTGTCCAATTCTGTGTGACCCCATAGACAGCAGTCCACCAGGCGCCACCATCCCTGGGATTCTCCAGGCAAGAACATTGGAGTGGGTTGCCATTTCCTTCTCCAGTGCATGAAAGTGAAAAGGGAAAGTGAAATTGCTCAGTTGTGTCCGACTCTTAGTGACCCCATGGACTACAGCCTACCAGGCTCCTCCATCCATGGGATTTTCCAGCAAGAGTACTGGAGTGGGTTGCCATTGCCTTCTCTGGAAAAGGAGTCTAGACCTTAGCAAAATTTGGTCAACCTGGCCTCTACATAAGGGAGGGTGTCAGAAGTACAGAAGAGAAAAAGGGAGAAAGGATTGTCTGAATATAGTTGACTATTACCAATCCTGTGAAATCCATGCAGATTTGTTCTCTATAGTTCTATTTGGCACATGAAAAGACTGTTTTAATATATAAAAATGTTTGTAGATACATTGAAAAATCAAAGATTATCTGTATATCCCAGATAATGACTCCTAAGTCCATAATTAGGGAGGTAATTAAAGATCAATATTTCCTTCATGTAAAACAGAGGTGGAAAGAGCATAGTGTAAATATTGTGTATAAAGCAACAGAAGTTCAACAGTTTTAAAAAGCAATTTAAAATAAAATATTGCTCAGCTTGATTTACATTATATATGTAATGTTGCTATAAATTTGGCCGTTCTCATATTACAAATGTAATTCTACCACAGTTCACTGAAAGATTTTCCTACTTCTAAACCTGAACATCTTCTTAAAAATAAATGAACATTTGGGTTACTTTTGTTTTATTAACAAAATTAACATTTTGTATCTTTTGCTTTAAAAGCACTGTAATATCTTTCATTACTCTTCAAACACTATACATAGCTAAATTTATTTTTACTATATTTCATTTAATCATTAATATAAGCTTCAGCAACCAAGAAACTTAGTTCAGATAATTGGCAATTTACTGAAGCATTGTAGATGGGATAACAGAAGTAAAACTCTCCTTTGGTCATTCTTTTATAATCAAAATACCAGTGCTCATAGTCTGAGACTTGCCATTTCAAAGAACATCATAGACAATTAGAGTAAAACTACCCAAGTGCTGTGTTTTTTCACAATCTCTCTTGGAACAAATTTTGATGACAAATATGGCACAGTGGTTAAGAACATGGGTCTGAGGGTCACTTAGAACTGGAGCTAAATTCCTTATCCTGGTTATTTCCTAACTGGCCTTGTGCATGCATTATCCTCTTTTACCCTTAGTTTCTTTTTCCCTAATATAGAGATGATAATAGTACTTACCTTACAGGAATATGCTGAAACAGATAATGTTACTAATGTATTAATATTGAGAATAGAACAAAGTAAGCTTTCAAAAATGTTATATTATTTGATGAATACTCTTTTATTTATTTATTCATTCTTTTTTATTAATTTTTTATTTCTTAAACTTTTTATTTTGTATTGGGGTATAACCAATTAACATGTCATGATAGTTTGAAGTGAACAGCAAAGGGACTCAGTCATGCGTATACATATATCCATTCTCCCCCAAGCTTCCCTCCCATCCTGGCTGCCACGTAACACTGAGCGGAGTTCCATATGCTATACAGTAGGCCCTTGTTGGTTATCTGTTTTAAATATAGCAGTGTGTACAGGCAACCATAAGTTTATTCTCTAAGTCTGTGAATTTTTCTGTTTGTAAGTTCATTTGTATCATTTCTTTTTAGATTTTCCACATGTAAGAGATGTCATACGATGACAAATATTCTTTTAGTCAGGAGCTCTAAATTGTGTAATTTTATTGTACTCTGGGGTCATAGAAAAAACAAAACTAGATTAATTAAATTATTCAGGAAAATGTTACCTAGTAAGTTGATTATTTACATTTTGTTCTCTGACCTTTATCACCCTACTGATATGTGTATATGTATGTGTGTGGAGGAGGGTACTTTTCTGGGAGGGAGTAAAGTCTTTCCTGGTGGCTGCTGCCAAAGCAGGAGACATGGGTTCAATCCTTGGGTTAGGAAGATCCACTGGATAAGGAAATGACAAGTCACTTCAGTATTCTTGCCTGGGAAATTCCATGGAAAGAAGAGTCTGGCAGGGTACAGTCTGTGGGGTAGCAAAGAGTCACACATGACTTAGCAACCAGACAACAAACAAAAGCTGTTGACTATATTATCTTACCCACTGGTGAGTTTTTTATTCCTCAAGGGAAATAAAAAAATACAACTTCCTTAATTTGGCATTGAAGAGCCTATATTCTGAGCTTCATTTTACCCACAGTAGGAGGATTAGTGGGAAGATTTTATAGCCTTGATTGCTGCAGTCAGTCCCAAGGCAATAATAGATGTTTATAAACTCTTTACTGAACATTCTGGATCCAGCCTCACCCCTGACCTATAATTTTACTGATCTAGTTTTCCCATAGAACATTTTCCCATAGATTCGGAAGTAATTAACTTGCTACCAAGTGACTGGTTGGTCTCATTAAGAGATAGCACCCTAATCAGTACTCAGTATTGGTCTCTACTACTCACTTGGTTTAGGGGAAAGAAATGTAAGCAATTGAGTTCATGCATAACTTCATTTTTGTCACTGTGAATACTCTGTTCATGGGTCCCTTGAACAAGTACCACCATGGTTAGGGACATAAGCTGGCTGACATATACTGGTTGAATCATTTTATCCAGTGTTTGTCCAACATCTCTTTGCAGTGGGCACTTTCTAGTGGACATTGATATAAGATATCAAGATCTTATATTGATTATAAGATATATTGATGTAAGATATAAAGATATCTTTACTGATATATTGATTATAAGATATATTGATATAAGATATCTTATATCTTTAAAGATAAAGATATAAGATATAAAGACATCTTATATCTTTAAAGATATAAGATACAAAGATACTTAGTGCCCTCTCCTATAGGTCCCCATCTTTAAATCTTTTATCCCCTTCCTCTGCACTCTGCCGATGTGATTCTGGCATGTTGAACTTGTAGGCCATCTTTGTCTCTAAGCTTCAAGGAGATGTTACAGGTCCTTGTGAAAATACCGAATTCTGAATCACAGGAGACTGTCCTGCTATTTGTAAGTCTCCGTTGTCTTGTCTTATATTCTGCACTGCACTCAGTGGGTCATTTTAGGAATATTCTCATAAATACCCTGCCATTACATAGTATAAGGGTTCTTCAGATTTTTCGTGAATAATCCATACCAGGGACAGACTTCCCTGTTAATGCCAGGACAAGACTTGATCTCATTTATTGAACATAGAATTGCTGATGCAGAGGAGTGGAGCAAGTACAGAACTTGAGGGGGGGCAAATATCCTTCTGGCATGGACCTCATATGAAACCTTTGAATATGTCCAGACAAGGGGAGTGATGTTTTCCTCTGCCAGTGATGAGGGAGGTATAGAGGTTGAAAGTTCTCAAGCACACTTACCTAATAAATGGCTCATCTGAGTCCTTGATGTCTCATTCTTCCCTACATAGCACTGAATTTGGCATATAAGATTTTTGAGGGCTGTGAACTGATATTTGTTTGTAGTTACACCTCTCTTATGATCAAATGGTGAGCCTAACGGTTAGCACATCTTGCACTTCAGCTGCAGAAGAGGATCTCAAACACTGCCATGAAGGCTTTCTGCTCTCACAGCTCCGAGCCGATAGTTGGTTGACCTAAGGCTGTCATTCTCTTTCTTCAAGGCATTTACTTAAGTTATAAAAAGTTAATCTGCTCCACAATTCTTATATTTATCCTCATATATTTAAAGTTCTAAAGCATTGGCTCTTAAACTTTACACCATGTTAAAATCACTTGTAGAGCTTTTTAAAACACAGGGTTTGAAACCCCCAATCCCCGAGTTTCTGATTCAGTAAGTCTGGGAAATGGCATAAAAACCATCATGTTTACCATTTTCCCTTTTTACCATTTTTCCAGGGGCTTCCCAGGTGGCACTCATAGTAAACAATTCACCTGCCAATGCAGGAAACATAGAGATGGAGGTTTGAACCCTGGTTTGGGAAGATCCCCTGGAGGAGGAAATGGCAACCCACTCCAGTACTCTTGCCTGGAGAATCCCAGGACAGAGGAGCCTGGCAGGCTGCAGTCCAAGGGGTTGCACAAAGTTAGACACAGTTAAAGGGACTTAGCATGCATGCACACACCAATTTTCCACATGATGTTAATGCTGATGGTCCAGAGACGACATTTTGGGAATCAGTGTGCTAAAACTATTGAAAGCCAGCACTTTCTCTTCCATTTCACATCTCAGTCTGTCATTGATGTGAATCTGTGTAATTAGATGTTACATCATGCCTCAATTAAGACATACCAGTTTTAGTTTGTATCACCCAAATGCAGACTCTGCACAATGATTCGGGTGCAAGTAGTTTATTTGGGAGATATGTAGGTCTGGGTACATTTAGGAGATAGGACTCAAACAGAAATTTAAGCATGGAAAGCATCATACAAAGAAGTATAAACTGTAAAATGAGATTGGAGTAACAGAGATTAGCTAAAACTAAGGAATAAAGAGAATCTATAAAATGTGGAAAAGGTAGATATAAGCAGCAGACACTAACTATCCCAATGCTTACATGGAGCAACAAAGAAAGGTCCTCTAGCAGAGTGCTTCCACTTCTCCACCACACACACATACAAACACAGACACATCCTCAGGGCTAAGATCCAGACCTCGCTGACCAAGGTGCACCTCTGGCTAAGTGAGTTCAACTGAGGCAGTGAAGATGCCCAAGGGGTTCTGAGAGGAGCCACCTACAGGGAGATACTATGCCAATGCCATTTCACTTCAAAACTGCTTTAGGTACTGCCATGAAAAACCTTTCATGGCAGGCACTGTGCTGGAGGGACTCTGCTGCCAAACCACCTGGGGAGTATGCCAGGAGAAGTTGTTCACGGAGTTCTGACTGCCAGGTGCCCTGGAGCATCGTATTTTGTCATACATAACTTACCTAAAGAAGCACACTGAAATCAGGAGGAGACACCCCCTTCCTCTCCAGGGTGTTTCTCCATCACCCTCTACTGAAACAGCTTAACACTGGATCAACTGGCAGAAGACAAATTCTACAGGGCTCATCTCCATTACCCAAATCAGGAAATAAAGCCTAGATTTGGAGCAAATAACTTGATAACTGGCATAGAAAGCAAAATGTGAGAGTGATGAAGTTAGACAGCAAAAGGAGAAGAGTCACAGAACTTCTTTATTCATGAGAAGGGGACTCTTCTAGGAAGCTGGAGACTCTATCCACTGAAGATCATCTGATAGAATTTCTGGAAGAGAATTCAAAGCTACTCCATAAAAGGAGAAGAAGCCTAGGTTCTCACCCATAAATTCCCTTCTTCATTAGTTGGGGATCACTCTTATGGTTGTTCCCTGGCTTGTACTTCTGGTCTACCTATGTGAACCAAGGTTAGGCCTCACTTGAAGTCAGGAGAGAATCAGGAAGTGGTAGGTTTACATGGAAACTTTGTGATATCACTCCTTGGCTAGGCCACTGGATGTAGGTGGCATGAACAGCAATGACTGTGCCATCTTGAAATCCTAATAAACTAGGATTTAATTCATAAAAAACTAAAATAAAGTGGAAAACAAAAGAAGTATACACCCACAATTCATTATAAATAAAATTCTCTGGGCATTTCAAATGGTTTGTATAAATTCTACTATTTTTGTCCAAGTTCTGAGACTTTCTAATACTGATAATGGTTGTTAACAGTTACTGAATACTTACCATGTTCCAGGCCCTGTTCCAGCTGATTTGGTTACTTCATATCTTGTTTACGGTAAAAAGAAAAAGTTAGATCCTATTATTATTACTGTCACAGCTAAGGAAATTTGGTTTAGAATGTTTAAGATTTAGGAATTGCTTCACAACCCAGATAATGACAATGGTGTGATCACTGACCTAGAGCCAGACATCCTGGAATGTGAAGTCAAGTGGGGCTTAGAAAGCATCACTATGAACAAAGCTAGTGGAGGTGATGGAATTCCAGTTGAACTATTCCAAATCCAGAAAGATGATGCTGTGAAAGTGCTGCACTCAATGCGCCAGCAAATTTGGAAAACTCAGCAGTGGCCACAGGACTGGAAAAGGTCAGTTTTCATTCCAATCCCAAAGAAAGGCAATGCCAAAGAATGCTCAAACTACTGCACAATTGCACTTATCTCACACGCTAGTAAAGTAATGTTCAAAATTCTCCAAGCCAGGCTTCAGCAATATGTGAGCCATGAACTTCCTGATGTTCAAGCTGGTTTTAGAAAAGGCAGAGGAACCAGAGATCAAATTGCCAACATCTGCTGGATCATAGAAAAAGCAAGAGAGTTCCAGAAAAGCATCTATTTCTGCTTTATTGACTATGCCAAAGCCTTTGACTGTGTGGATCACAATAAACTGTGGAAAATTCTTAAAGAGATGGGAATACCAGACCACCTGATCTGCCTCTTGAGAAATTTGTATGCAGGTCAGGAAGCAACAGTTAGAACTAGACGTGGAACAACGGACTGGTTCCAAATAGGAAAAGGAGTTCGTCAAGGCTGTATACTGTCACCCTGTTTATTTAACTTATATGCAGAGTACATCATGAGAAACGCTGGACTGGAAGAAACACAAGCTGGAATCAAGATTGCCCAGAGAAATATCAATAACCTCAGATATGGAGATGACACCACCCTTATGGCAGAAAGTGAAGAGGAACTAAAAAGCCTCTTGATGAAAGTGAAAGTGGAGAGTGAAAAAAAAGTTGGCTTAAAGCTCAACATTCAGAAAATGAAGATCATGGCATCCGGTCCCACCACTTCATGGGAAATAGATGGGGAAACAGTGGAAACAGTGTCAGACTTTATTTTTCTGGGCTCCAAAATCACTGCAGATGGTGACTGCAGCCATGAAATTAAAGACGCTTACTCCTTGGAAGGAAGGTTATGACCCACCTAGATAGCATATTCAAAAGCAGAGACATTACTTTGCCAACAAAGGTTTGTCTAGTCAAGGCTATGGCTTTTCCTGTGGTCATGTATGGATGTGAGAGTTGGACTGTGAAGAAGGCTGAGCACCAAAGAATTGATGCTTTTGAACTGTGGTGTTGGAGAAGACTCTTGAGAGTCCCTTGGACTGCAAGGAGATCCAACCAGTCCATTCTGAAGGAGATCAGCCCTGGGATTTCTTTGGAAGGAATGATGCTAAAGCTGAAACTCCAGTACTTTGGCCACCTCATGCGAAGAGCTGACTCATTGGAAAAGACTGATGCTGGGAGGGATTGGGGGCAGGAGGAGAAGGGGACGACAGAGGATGAGATGGCTGGATGGCATCACTGACTCGATGGACGTGAGTCTGAGTGAACTCCGGGAGTTGGTGATGGACAGGGAGGCCTGGCGTGCTGCGATTCATGGGGTCGCAAAGAGTTGGACACGACTGAGCGACTGATCTGATCTGATCTGATGTAAGTCTCCAAATACAGAAATTGTTGAAGCTTTCTTTCCTCTGGCCCTTAGATTCCTAATCCCACATTGCTAACCCCTGGGGGCTATGATGCATTTGTGTTTGCTTTGAACAGAGTACTTGATCAGATAATGTTAATCAATAATGATGGCCCTCAAAATGAGAACTCTTGGGCCTCTCAGATGGCTCACAGGTAAAGAATATGCCTGCTATTGCAGGAGACCTGAGTTTGATCCCTGATCCAGGAATATCCCACATGCAGCAGAGTAAACCTGTGAGACTCAACTATTAAGCCAATGCTCTAGAGTCTGGGAGCCACAACTACTGAGCCCACGTGCTGCAACTAATGAATCTGATGCACCCTAGAGCCCTTGCTCTGCAGCAAGAGAAGCCTTTGCAATGAGAAGCCTATGTACTGTAACTAGAGAGTAGGCCCTGCTTGCCACAACTAGAGAAAATCCTGCACAGCAATGAAGCACAGCACAGCCAAAAATAAAGTAAATATTTTTTTTTAATTAAAAAAATAGAAATCCAGAATTCAGTTGTCTAAGACATATCAAGCAACATTTTCAGGTACGATTAACATTAAAAGTTGCCAGATTTGTCTCCTTGCTTCTATATCTTCAGATTCAATCCATTCTGCACACCATCAACTTCTCGATAGTTCTGATATTCTTTTTTTATATCGTCTCTCTGATACAAATCAATATATTCTGACTAAATCCTGTTAATTTATTCTAGTTCAAAATATTTTTTTCATCACCTAATCCCTCTAGAACTCTTATTTCTAGCTAGTTACATACTTCTTTATATTATTGTTATTTATGTCAATATATCAGTGTTAATGTTATATTTTATGTTATGTCTATTTTCATGCACAAAATAATAAACTCAGTGAAGTCAGGGATTATATATTATGAATCACTCATATTTGCTCCTATGCCTACTGTTGTTGAGTCCATATTAATTCAGTGAGAACTGCTTGAATAGGCGTTGCTAAAAGTAGGAATAGCAACAACAAGGCGCCAGTTTTTTTTTTTTTTTTTCTTTTCTTTTTTTGTCTTAAAGAGAATTAATGAGAAAATCCCATTATCCAAATTCAGAGTGTACCATTTAATCAAGGTTCTACTGTACTATTCTCTTTCTCTTTTCTGAGTAATTAAAGCCTTCCAAGCAGATTAAATATGCAAAGATAGAGCTTTCCTTAATTTTATTTTCTATCTTAAATTCAACCAGTATTAAGAAGAGATGTTCTGATCCCCCAGTTTGAATTAATTGCTTCTACCTCCAAATAGCTCTTGTAGCCTTTAGTTTATACCAGCTCAGTGAACACCACAGAACATACATTACCTTTCATTAGTCATGCATGTACTTACTCTTGTTTCTCACTAGGCTATGAGATCTTGGAGTTCAGGAACCCTGTGATTTTAATTTTGAATCTACAAGCATATCTAGCAGAAGGAATTTGTACATAGAGACACTCAACTAAAGAATGGGTCCAGTTTTAAGTTACTGATATCTGGAAGTATATCAAATACTCACATAAGAGTATCTGACGCATTGATCATTGACACTTTGAATGCACTTGCGGCCCCGGGTTCCTCCTAGGGCTACGCCTGAACGTCACCTCATTTAACTCTTAGTGGTGGATCACTTGGCTTGTGCGTCAATGAAGAATGCAGCTAGCTTCGAGAATTAATGTGAATTGCTAGAGTATCTATGTATGGCAAGCAAAATTTGATATTTTCACATACTCTCATATTCTCAACTTCTCAACAATATAAAATGTAGGTGTAAATAGGGAAGCACTCTTTCAGAGGTTGAAGGTTGGAATAACATTTTTAAAACTCCAACTATATATTGTATCTTCCATTGTATGTTTTATACAATCATTCTATTTTTTACTAATTGTCCAGGGCATCAAATGTACATAACTATGCTGTAATTGACTGTTATATTCCTATTAGTAAAATGAGGCTCAAGGAGGTTAAGAGGAATTTATTTATTTAGACAGTGCTGCCAGAGCTGAAACTCAAGTGTTTTTGTCTTTGTTTCCAGGACGCACACTGCTGTGTCTAAAACACAAAGAAATAAAAGGCAAGATTCTTGACCTCAGAAAATTTACAATCATATTTATGAACTGATTCTGAAGGCCAGTAGAATTGGGAAGAAGCAGCTTAGATGATTTTTTGCGGGTCACCATCAGAATCCTGTAGAAAGGCTCTTTCAAAGAGACTTGAAATGACCAGCATTGAGCTCTGGACCAAATGCACAGTTAGAAAAATGAGTGGATAAATTGCCTCCCAACTCTCCAGACTCAAATAAGAAGCCAAAGGAATAAGGCTCACAGAAAACAAAACAAAACAATAAACAAACCAAAATAACAAAGACTGAGAATGCACTTATTTCCTTTGTATGAAGTCAGGCTCTTCTCTACCAAGTCAACAGAGGTTTGACTTTGCAGCTCTTAGCGGGAAAGCGAGCACTGTGAGGGCTTCAGAGAGCACTGAGCTGTGGAAGAACTTGTGAGCACACAGAAAACAGCCTTAATCAAGAAAAACAAGAAGAAAAGCAGGGAGAGAAGCGGAGAGGCAGAAAAGGAGGGAAACAGGCAGGCCTGAAGGAAGAAGGAAAGGGGAAAGCACAAAGAAGAAAATGAGAGTTAAGAGTGTAAGAAATTTCAGTAACAAAAAAACAAGAATAGTGTTGGAGAAAAGGGGAACAATGTCATGCTCCACCGTTACAATCCGGAGAGGCAGAGAGGGCAATTCTACTGCATGCTTTATTAAACTGTCTTCTCCATTTCTCCCCAGGCTGGACTGCACAGAGGAAATTCGTTAGCTCCATTTAAATGCACACCCCAGAGCCTACCTTCAGCTTCCAGCAGAGCACAACACATTTCACATTGGATAAACCACTATGACTCTAGAGAATAAATTTTTTTTAAACTTAAATCAGCCTTCATGGAATACTTTATATTGTTATGATTTTTTTCCCCTTATAAGTGAAGAACTACTCTATAGACAAAGACTGGGAAAAGTCATTATAAAAAACAATTCATAGTAGAGAATTTTGTTGTAATGAGATCAACAAGACACTAATGCTCTAGGTCATTGGCCTGGGCTTAGAAGTAATTTTATTATTGCAAAGATTTTTTCAATATTGTTTCTTGTTAAAATAGAATTTAACTCTGCAAATAAACTTTCATCCATTTACAACTCACAAGTGAAGACCAGTAACCCATGCTTGAAACTTTAGAATCATTTTTAACTCCTCATGTGTGACCCCCCACCACATCCAATAAATGTCCAAGTCTTTTCTCTACTGTGTTTTCTGTTGTACCTCTTGGATATTCCAACATATCCTTTCAGAGTATTGTACCTGAGCTGTCTCTAAAATGTTGACAATCTTTTGCCTCAGATCTTCTCTTACTGTAAGCTTCAGAGGTTAAATTCTCCATTCTCATGACTTTAATTACCATTTATACTATCCATTCAAAGTATCAGTTCCTGACTATCTCTTAAATTTTGATAGTCTTTTGCCTCAGATGTTTTCGTATTGCAAAATTCAGAGGATTAAATTCTCCATTCTGATGACTTTAATTACCATTTATACCTTGGTAACTTCTACAATTATATTTCTAGTCCACACCACTTTCATCAGATTTATTTGCATATTATCAACTATCTTCTAGTTATTGTATATGGATGTAACACAAAACAAAGCCCAAAGCTGAATTTTTTATACAAACCCAATGGCACACTTTCAGCTCCTCCTGTAATCCTTGACTCAGAGACTATGACCTCACATTCATTTAATGGGCCAGACCAGATGCTCTTTCCTCTATCATCCATCATTCAAATTACCACCATCAGAAATACTTTATTAAAATGGGAAAGTGATGCTTCCCCAACCCTGGGACCCAAGTACCACCAGATAGCAACAGTAATCACTGACTTGTTGAAGTGACCTCCTTCTAATCTCAGCCTCAAAGATGGAGGGTATAGACTAGGGAGGGATTCTTGTATGGAAAACAGGAATAATTGATTCCTAAGATTTTGTGAGAAAGCTGGAGAATTTTCAGAGAATCCTGTAGAAATACTTTGAGAAAAGCAATATCTAGCAAGTAAATCTATAGGGACTCACACTACTTTTTATAAGTTATTTCAATGAAATGGGACATCATTCTGGAGTCCTACCTTCAGCCTCCAGCAGAGCACAACACATTTCACATTGGATAAACCAATATGACTCTAGAGAATAAAATTTTTTTAAACTTAAATCAACCTTCATGGAATACTTTATATTGCTATGATTTTTTGTCCAAAAACTGGACAAAATGATGATGTTATTACAATTAATTATTACAATTAATCGTGAAGAGGAACTAAAAAGCCTCTTGATGAAAGTGACAGAGGAGAGTGAAAAAGTTGGCTTAAAGCTCAACATTCAGAAAACGAAGATCATGGCATCTGGTCCCATCACTTCATGGGAAATAGATGGGGAAACAGTGGAAACAGTATCAGAATTTATTTTGGGGGGCTCCAAAATCACTGCAGATGGTGACTGCAGCCATGAAATTAAAAGACTCTTACTCCTTGGAAGGAAAGTTATGACCAACTTAGATAGTATATTCAAAAGCAGAGACATTACTTTGCCAAAAAAGGTCCATCTAGTCAAAGCTATGTTTCTTACAGTAGTCACGTATGGATGTGAGAGTTGGACTGTGAAGAAGGCTGAGCACCGAAGAATTGATGCTTTTGAACTGTGGTGTTAAAGAAGACTCTTGAGAGTCCCTTGGACTGCAAGGAGATCCAACCAGTCCATTCTAAAGGAGATCAGTCCTGGGTGTCCTTTGGAAGGAATGATGCTAAAGCTGAAACTCCAGTACTTTGGCCACCTCATGCGAAGAGTTGACTCATTGGAAAAGACTGATGCTGGGAGGGATTGTGGGCAGGAGGAGAAGGGAGCGACAGAGGATGAGATGGCTGGATGGCATCACTGACTCCATGGACGTGAGTTTGAGTGAACTCCGGGAGTTGGTGATGGACAGGGAGGCCTGGCATGCTGTGATTCATGGGGTAGCAAAGAGTCGGACACAACTGAGTGACTGAACTGAACTGATGTGTAGAGTCTTCTCTTTTGTTGTTGGAAGAGGGTGTTTGCTATGATCAGTGCATTCTCTTGGCAAAACTCTATTAGCCTTTGCCCTGTATCATTCTGTAGTCCAAGGCCAAATTTGCCTGTTACTCCAGGTGTTTCCTGACTTCTTACCTTTGCATTCCAGTCCCTTATAATGAAAGGACATCTTTTTTGGGTGTTAGTTCTAGAATGTCTTGTAGGTCTTCATAGAACCATTCAACTTCAGCTTCTTCAGCATTACTGGTTGGGGCATAGACTTGGGTTACCATGATATTGAATGGTTTGCCTTGGAAATGAACAGAGATCATTCTGTTTTTGAGATTGCATCCAAGTACTGCATTTTGGACTATATTATTTATTATTTTAGAGAAGTCTAAATACAAACTAAGTAATTGCAATTGTTGAATTTTTATCACAGTGATATATGGGTGATGGGTAGAAAGAAGCAAATTTGATAAATTAGGATGTTTGTCAATGTAGATTTGCTTTTAGAAATGGGCAAATGTACTGCCTAGAGAGTTGCCCAGTAACATTTTGAGAGTAAAGAAGGACTGAATCTATGCAATTCAGAACTCCTTGGAAGTCAGCAGGAATGAGGAGAAACTGTGGCATGTACTTAGCTTTCATGAGCAGGTCAAATATTTAGAAATCATATACAGCCCTGGGAAATGGGGCACTCAGGATCCAGTCAGTAAGCTGGCTTCCTAATTAGTAGACTGACATATAGAACATTCTTTACCATCATGTATCCTCCTAATATCACCAGAATCTTATATAGCAGCCCAAAATAACCAGATGCATTGAAAGGCACTTGAAGAGAAGAAAGCTGCTTTCAGCAGGTATTCAGAGCAGATACTATCCATTATTGCCCCTACATCAAGAAAGATCTTAACACTTAAAAAAAAAATCAACATTTTTTGTTTTGACACTATACACCCTACTGGGTTGAAAAATCTTTAAGATCAAGCTACACTGGCTCTACCTGAGAGTAGGCAGCTTGTACAGGGTGAACCGCAAGAATACCATAAAGACCAGCATATCCTATTTCAGTAAACATGTTCAAATGGAATAGAATTTCTTTAAAGCAGACAGAATTTGCAAGTTATGTGAACTTTTATGTTAGTGGCCCTGTATGTTTCTTTTCTTCTGGTAAAGTAAATGAGTCATTTGCCTGAATCCTATCCAACCACTCCAAATCACTGCTGATGTTAGCGTTACAGGCCTCTAGTATGAATGACTTATTTGTAGCCTGTTACCTGTCAGAAAGGGAATTTTCATTGGTTCTCCACAAGGGACCATAGGAATTCAATCTCCCTGATAGTTTTTGAAACAAGAATTCACCTTACAATCAAAATTTATAAAATAATGAAGACATTTTATTACCTATGTACTTTCTTTTTCTGTTGTTGCTATAATTTCTGGCTCCATAAAGGTTTTCCAGTCATTACTTTCAGGTCTTTGCCACCTTCTTTATTTTAAGGACTTCTCTCTATCTAACAGACTTACAAAGTCTAATAGATATAGGAAAGTATTCTGTGTAAAGGTTTTTTTTCTTTTTCCATTACACAATCAATTATCAAACATTGCGAAATACCCAATATGCTTTTTACTTTTACATCTTTAGATTTTTCAGACTAGAAAATCATTTCTACAATTTTGGCCCTGGAGACCCAGAGAGCTGGCAGTGTTGCAGATGACAGCATTTCTTGGCTGTGACATCCACCCCTGACTGCCTGTATTTCTCCTCCCTGAGCTTAATGGGAACCTTGAAGCCACAGTCAAAACACAATAAATGCTGGTCTTAGCCCTCCCTTCTGCCCCGTTGATACTTTCCTGAATATGATATGTTTGTTTCTATTTCTTCTTTTATCCTTTTTCTTTTTTACTTTTGTGATTACCTTGAGAATTATTTCTCCTAGTTCCAAGAGAGCAGCTGCTGCTATAAAAGTCCACTGAATTTTATCCCTGTGACAAGGAATCTTATGCTGTCATAAAGATACCTTCAGTATCCCTCTGCCTCCTTAGGCACAGGAGAAGGGAGTGCAGCAGGAAGCACATAGTTGCAAACAGCCTGAGTATTGCCAAATATTCGAGAACCCAGGTCTGGCTGGTGGTCAGCCCACGCTCTGGCATCCAGCCACAGAATGCTGGGAGACCTGGAGGGAATTTCAAGCTATTAAAGACTCTAGCTGATGCATTTTTTTTTTTTTTTGCAGTAAAATTAAAATATTGGTGTCTAGTTGATATTGATGTTACATTTTAAGGTTTATTTTCTTTCATAGAGCTTTTTGAAAGACTACCAATCACACAGCAATTCAGCAATTGGTAAGTGATATTATTTCTACAGGTCACCTGAGAATTATGTGCATACATAAATTAACACAGATCCAAAGTAAATCATCCATATATGATTTCCAAACCACCACTTCATTTTGTCAGAGTGGATTTGATGTAACATCATAGCATTTATTAAAATGCCAATAATTGTCTCCTGAATCCTATATTAAAATCTTTACCATCACTACTTGTGATTCGCCTGACTAGGAACCAGCAGGCTCAACAACATTGTCAAGTCCCTCGATAAAATATTCTACATGGCAGAAGATGCTGTGCACACCCAGATTAAGACCCAAACTCAGAATCAAGGTACCACCAGATAGCCTGGACTCAGTACTTCTGCTCTAACATCAGGGTCTGTCAGATTCACTAAGTCCAGTCTTTCTATGTGACCTGTTTCCACAACTAAGATTCATTCTTTTCTGAGTTCTGTTAAATGACCTAGCAATCTGGCTTCTTCTTACTCAGTTCTGTGGATTGTTTCTTTTAGCATCTGAAATCTCATATGCTTATGGAATCTACCATTGTGTAAGTCTTGATGAAACATGGGTCCCTGATAGGCCGCCAAGAGGGAAAAAAAAGATATTTGCTATGTCAAAAATAGAAGAAGCAGCTAATGGGAGTTTACATGTGATTTAAGTTTGCCCCATTGGATTCCTCCCGCCAGGACATTTGAAATACATGACCAAATAGGCAAGAATGATTCATAATTTGTTTAGGCAGCAGTAGTACAGCATCCTTAGCAGAGTTATGGTGGCAGCAACAGCCCAGCTTCCTTGTTCCCGTCCATTTTCTAAGCCTGGTGTTCTAGGCTTAGTTGATTTTAGTTGATTACAACCAAGAAACAAAAAAGCAAACCAAGAAACCAAATCAAACAAAACAAAGACTTTGCTTTTGCAACCCTGACCCTGAATAGCCATCAAGTCCAGCTTCCTTGCTCTCATCTGCATAGCCAACTAAATTTCTCAGTGCCATCCAGGCTAGAAGTCTCCCCATATGCCCAAACCACCAACTATCTCATTGTGGACTCCGTCAATGATTTATTTTATTCAGATTGGATGTAATTGTGATTAATTTCACCTATTCATTCTGTGCCTGCTGCTGTAGATTCATCTTTCTCTGGAAGAATCTGCAACTGCATCAACTCTTCCACGACTAGACCTGTAAAAGAGACTGAGAATGTCAGAACCCAGCTTCTCTCTGTCTGATCCCATCTTAGGAATGACTCTTTGTGACCCTGTGGACTATACATGGAATTCTCCAGGCCAGAATACTGCAGTGGGTAGCCTTTCCCTTCTCCAGTGGATCTTCCCAACCCAGGAATTGAACCCATGTCTCCCACATTGTAGGCACATTCTTTACCAGTTGAGCCACAAGGAAAGCCCAAGAATACTGTAGTAGGTATTCTTACCTATTTAATCTCCAGGGGATATTCCTGACCCAGGAATCAAACCGGGATCTCCTGAATTGCAGGCAGATTCTTTACCAACTGAGCTCTCAGGGAAGCCTCCCATCTTAGGAAAGAGAACACATTACCTTCAGACAATTGATAGTGTATAAGTGTGATGATAAATGTGGGAGGATAGGCCTTTTAGAGACCTAAAACAATCTAGCTACTTTGAGGCTAGAGGGAAGTTGCTTCAAAATTATAGGCATTGACTTTTGAAATCCTTGAGGAATCACTGATCTTTATTTTGGGTTTTCTCAAAGGTAAGGTATAAAAATTTATAAAAATTGACAGAACTCTTCCCATAGGAAAGCTTCCTAATGTTCTCTTGAAATTCTTTTAATCACTACATCTGCTCATACTCATTCTGTCCCTGTCCATTGGTCACACTTGTATACCTACTTCCCCTTCAATCTACTCCCCCAGCCACAAACTCCTCTGTAGGCATGAGGCAAGAAGAACCCCTCAAGAAACCTCTCTACTCACTTTCTTCACACCTCTTTTCCCATGATTAATGGCCCCTGAGTGGTACAGCCCTTTTCCCACTGAATATATTTACTTGCTTGTTTTTGCTAGGAGTAATTCTTTAGAAATTCTGGGTCATTCTTAGAACAAATATTTATTGGTGGCCTATTATATGCATGTGACCCTTACACATTGAACTTACTTAGAAGTTGTAAGAAAGAATTCTTTTAGTATACTGCTTTGTTTTGGTAGATTTAATTTTTTAAAGAAAGCTTTTACTTATTGACTGAAATTATACATGCTTTTTATTCTATCCTAGTTTTCATCATCATTGAATTAGGAATTTTGTAATAGAGTCCTTCCTTGATATCTGAGAGGTATTGGTTCCAGGACCACCCCTCCCTCACTTCCAGCAAATATCAAAATCCACAGATGCTAAAGTCTTTTAGTTGGACCTTCTTATCCAGGCATTTAACATTTTCAAATTCTACCAGTTCCTGATAGTACACAATTGGAGGTTGTTGAGTCCAAGCATGTATGCAGAACCCCAAGACATGGAGCCTGCACAGACTGTACAGGCATGCCTGGGAGATAATGTGCATTTGTTTTTGATTTTGGCAAGCAAAAGTACTTGGCCCTTGACTTCTTAGAAGAAAGAATTCCACAGAGATCAAGATTGTAAAGCAGGTATAGAGTTTATTAGAAGCACAGTATATGTGGGAAGACACATGAAGAAACAGTTTATTTAGGGCAGAAGCAAAAGATCAAAAGTTACACACTTGGAGAAGAGTGTTTAGACATCCTTGCAAGTGAGAAGTGTGCAATAGGGGCAGCTTAGGTTGTTAACATGGGCTTAGTCTCAGGGTTTAGATGTGAGTGATTCCCCTTTCCTTCCCCTGTGAGTGTGTCATCTGCAATTCTTTATTTGGACTTCCACTCGGCCTGAACACCTAAGAGAAACCCACCAGGAAGGTGGGTCAAAACCGCAATGATAATGATATTACAATGATATTACATCGCAGCCAAGGTTACTAGAAGATGACTTGAAAGCCCCATCTGTGCATGTGTCAGACTGGGAAATCTTGACAGAAAACACAAAGACGCTGCAGTGGACTGCTTTGTCTTTCAACCCATCATCAGCTACTTGTATATTTTTATTTGCATATGTTCCACGCCTTTTAAGGTTAGAGTTTCTTGCTCTAAAAAAGTTTCTGTTTTAGAAGCCATTCCTCCATGCATTATGGCCTCATTAAGTGAAAAACAAGAAGGTGGTTTTGGCTTCTACTTAATGCCTATACATGAGAAGGCTGCCCTTGCCCTTGTGCTGTCTTTCCTGCCTCAGTTTCAGACCACAGCAATAAAGTGAATATTGCAGTGAAATAAATTACACAATTTTGGGGATTTCTCAGTATATTGAAGTTATGTCTGCACTGTAGTGTAGTCTATTAGTGGGTAATAGGATTATGTCTAAAAAAATACATACCTTTAATACTTTAAACATACTTACCTTAATTAATAAAAAAATAATTTCTTTTGTGAGAAAAATACTAACCATCACCTGATCATTTAATAAGTCCTGATCTTTTTCAATAGGAACATCAAAGATCACTGATCACCATAACAAATACAATAATAACAATGAAAACTTTGAAATTTGAGAGAGTTACCACAAAGTAACACAAAAACATGAAGTGACAAAATGCTGTTGAAAATAGACTTGTTCAGTTCAGGGCTATCAGAAACCTTCAATGTGTCAAAAACACTGTATCTGTGAAGTGCAGTAAAGCTGAACACAATAAAATGAAGTATGCCTATACAGGATTTCAACAACATCTAGAAATAAAGCAATAGTTTTCTGTATTGGGGGTTGGCTTAATTCTCCCCTTCTGTACCCTAATTTGAAATTTGTATAGTTTACACAATCAGTTATAATATAATAGGTTATACTTGAGGACTGAGAAGCAGGAGAGTATAGTAAGCTCATTGTTAATAAGATAATTTTAAATGATTGAGGGACTGAGGAATTCCTGGCCCTGGGAAATACAGAAAACTTGTTGAAAGAAGAAAGGAATAAACAGGGACTTTGACACAGCATTTCAGTGACTCTGAGAAAGAATAATAACAGCAAATACTTTTGCCAGCAAAATAGCCACATAGTTTCATGATTTATCAATCTGTGTGTGTAAAACACATAAGAGGATCTATCATCTCCCTGTTACTTTCTAGCCCTAGTTCCTATTGTATAGGCACCCTTGGGAACCATCTGTTGGTAGTTCTCAGTCAAGGGAACCTATGATAGGGTCAACCCACTAACGTAGGGGGAACTAATTCTGTGGGGCCTCAGGAGCACTTAGCAGAAGAAGAAGGAATTGGGATCTTCAAGTGTGTAGAAAAAGCCCAGAAGGAAGCAACTTTTTCCACCCCTAAAATACTAATTCCTGAAATTCCTTGAGGTTGCTAAGATTCTGTCTAAATTCTCAGGATTGGCCTATGCAGGAATACAGAATTGTACAGAGTCTAAATAGAAAGGGAAAAAGAAGACAGATTTCAAGGACTTGGTGATAGATGGGGAAAAGATGAATTGGGAAGAGGCTTAAAGAAAATCTCAAGAGAATCATTACAAGCTCATTACTCAATCTGTAATGAATTAAGGTCAAAATGGCATCACTGTTTGTAATCATCCCAGGGAATATGACTGAAAGATTATGTAGCAGAAACTGCTTAGGAAAGGAAAACAGATTCTAGAGGCTATGCATGGAGCAAAGGGATGGTAAAGTGGTGAGGAAATTAGTTAACTTACCAAGTAAGTCAAAAAACCACCAAGAATCCACTGGAATGGTGTGAACAGTGTGTATTAGGAAATATGCCCTGCTGAAAAATCTCTAAAAATGGGTAATATTCTAGCAAATAGGTTTTGAATAACCAAGTGTAATACCTGAAGAAATTATTAATCTCACTATACAAAAACCTTTTCAAAGAATGATATCCAGCTTATGGAGCCCCAAGACAATTCTTACACTGGAGACAGAATTATACAGTTAAAAGAATGGATCTGCTCTCATTAGCAGGAGTCTTAAACTTTAAACATAAACTAAGTCTTAAACTATATACATCTTAATACAGTCAGTTTCATTTTTTTAAATGTCCAATTAAATTTTTTAAATGAAAATCATTTTATGTACTTACTTATGGATTTTTATTTGAAAATTTTCCCAAACAACAAGACATTTATAACAAGATTGTAACCCAAACTTAGTGTTGCCTGACTTTAGCAGTGCTTAACTTCTCTGGGGCTCTACTGTCTTATCTATAAAATTTGGAAATACAGCATCTGCCTCATAGGGTTAAATGAGAAAATCCAAGTAATGTTCTAACTCTGTCTGATATGTAAATATGAGCTCAATAAAATGTTGGTTATTGCTATAAATTCATCAAGATTCTTATCATCCAAATTACTTGACCAGAAAGACAAAATGCAACCATGTAAACATGTGTTTCTTCTTTTTACTTCATCACAAGACCTTAGGAGTGTGGAATTGGAGAAGTGATGACCATAGGCAAATATACTTTGACAGAGAGTGTGATATAGAGTTGAATATGACAGTCAATGATTTATGATCACCATTACCAAATAATGATACTCGATTAGTTCAAGTCATAGAATTTGGGGCAAAAGAAAAAAAATAAAATAATGCAGGAAGAAGGGGAGGCAGAGAGGTAGGGAGTAAGGTAGAAAAAATAAAGGAGGAAGAAAGCAAGGAAGGAAAGAGGTAAGGAAGGGGTTATATTGTTATATTTCAGGTTGCTAGAGGAATCCAGGAAAATGTAACTGATCATCCATATGTTGGAACCTGAAGAGAAGATTGGATTTATCTAATGTAATAGGATTGCTATTTACTGTCATATGAATGTGTCCACCCAAAATTCATGTTGAAATCCTAATTGCCAAAGGTAATAATACTAGTCGGTGAGGCCTTTGGGAAGCAATTAGGTCACGAGGGAGGAATTCTCAGGCATAGGGTTCTCTTATAAGAGATTCCACCGAGCTCCCTAGGCGCCTCTGCCATTGGTGGTGGTGGTTTAGTCACTAAGTTGTGTCCAACTCTTGCAATCCCATGGACTGCAGCCCACCAGGCTTCTCTGTCCATGGGATTTTCCAGGCAAGAATACTGGAGTGGGTTGCCATTTTCCTTCTCCAGGGGATCTTCCTGATCCAGGGATCAAAACTGCATCTCCTGCATTAGCAGGCAGATTCCTTAGGATAGGATACAATAAAAAGTGTAGGACCTGGAAGAGGACCCTCACTTGATCCTGCTGGCACCCTGATGTCACACTACCAGTCTCCAGAACTGTAAGAAATACAATTCTGTTGTTTATAAACTATTCGGTCTATGTATTTCATTAGTGCAGTCTGAACAGGCTAAAATACCATTTATTTGAGAAACTGGAGATATACAGAGCTGATAATACCATTAGTCGCTCCTTTAAAATTTGCTTTGTTAACAATTAGAACAGGCTCTTCTGCTTTCCAAGTTTCCTCCCAGACTCCATGGCTGGCAACTAAGGAAGAAGAAGGGAGTACAGCTAAGGACACTTCAAAGTAGCTATTTTAGGAGACAGCTGCAGGGCCACGGAGTTTTATGGGCCCTCAACTCATAAAAAATCAAGAAAAAATAAAAGGAAAGATAAATGTGATATTCATGTTTTAAGGAAACAAAAACCTGAAGTCAAAAAAAGTCAAATTTGGGTGGTAATAGAATAGCAGACTAAAGGGAGAAAAATTTGTCTCACTGAGGGAAAGAGCATGAATAGATTATAACTGAAGACAGGGAATCATCCATCCAGCCACTATCACTTGAAATGCATTTTATGCTCTTAAAAAAAAACAAAACTGGCTTGAGTTAAAGTGAGAATTTATAGTGATAATTTCTTCAGGTGGAGAAACAAAACAAAACCAAAATAAAACACAGAAATATGTCTGATCCTAACAGCTATATCAACAAGAGAGCAACATCTTCTTTCATATTTGCAAATAAAAAGCTGTGGTTTTTCTATGGACGTGATAGTTGGACCACAAAGAAAGCTGAGTGCCATAGAGTTGATGCTTTTGAACTGTGGTGTTGGAGAAGATTCTTGAGGGTCTCTTGGACTGCAAGGAAATCCATCCAGTCCATCTTAAAACTTCCAGATGTTCAAGCTGGTTTTAGAAAAGGCAGAGGAACCAGAGATCAAATTGCCAACATCTGATGGATCATCGAAAAAGCAAGAGAGTTCCAGAAAAACATCTATTTCTGCTTTATTGACTTTACCAAAGCCTTTAACTGTGTGGACCAAAATAAACTGTGGAAAATTCTGAAAGAGATGGGAATAC
The DNA here is from genome assembly GCF_027580195.1 of Bos mutus. Classification (NCBI taxonomy): domain Eukaryota; kingdom Metazoa; phylum Chordata; class Mammalia; order Artiodactyla; family Bovidae; genus Bos; species Bos mutus. The sequence goes on from NC_091619.1 coordinate 59,033,653, forward strand.
CAGACCACCTGACCTGCCTCTTGAGAAACCTGTATGCAGGTCAGGAAGTACCAGTTAGAACTGGACATGGAACAACAGACTGGTTTCAAATAGGAAAAGGAGTACATCAAGGCTGTATATTGTCACCCTGCTTATTTAACTTATATGCAGAGTACATCATGAGAAACGCTGGGCTGGATGAAGCACAAGCTGGAATCAAGATTGCTGGGAGAAATATCAATAACCTCAGATATGCAGATGACACCACCCTTATGGCAGAAAGTGAAGAAGACCTAAAGAGCCTCTAGATGAAAGTGAAAGATGAGAGTGAAAAAGTTGGCTTAAAGCTCAACATTCAGAAAACTAAGATCATGGCATCTGGTCCCATCACTTCATGGCAGATAGATGAGGGAAACAGTGGAAACAGTGGTTGACTTTATTTTTCTGGGCTCCAAAATCACTGCAGATGGCAATTGCAGCAATGAAATTAAAAGACCCTTACTCCTGGAAGGAAAGTTATGACCAACCTAAACAGCATATTAGAAAGCAGAGACATTATTTGCCAACAAAGGTCCGTCTAGTCAAGGCTATGGTTTTTCAATGGTCAAGTATGGATGTGAGAGTTGGACTATAAAGAAAGCTGAGCACTGAGAATTGATGCTTTTGAACTGTGGTGGTGGAGAAGTCTCTTGAGAGTCCCTTGGACTGCAAGGAAATCCAACCAGTCCATCCTAAAGGAGATCAGTCCTGGATGTTCATTGGAAGGACTGTTGTTGAGGCTGAAACGCCAATACTTTGGCCACCTGATGCGAAGAGCTGACTCATTGGAAAGACCCTGATGCTGGAAAGATTGAGGGCAGGAGGAGAAGGGGACGACAGAGGATGAGATGGCTGGATGGCATTATCGACTCCATGAACATGGGTTTGGTTGGATTCCGGAAGTTGGTGATGAACAGGGAGGCCTGGTGTGCTGCAGTTCATGGGATTGCAAAGAGTTGGACACAACTAAGCAACTGAACTGTTATAACCTGAAGAGAAGATTGGATTTATCTAATGTAATAGGATTGCTATTTACTGTCATGTGAATGTGTCCATACTAGTCAGTGAGGCCTACTGGAATTTTATTAAAACATCTACCCAGAAACCATGTATAATTTCCTAATGTTGCCCAGAAGTGGCTGCCAGACAGACCTCAGAAACGATATGAACTCTATGGCAAATTCCCACCAGCTATCTGTTTTAACATGGTAGTGTGTATATGTCAATTCCAATCTTCCAGTTTGTCCCACTCTCCCCTTCCTACCCTGTGTCCACACATCTGTTCTCTATATCTATGTCTCTGTTCTTGCCCTGGAAATAACTTCTTCTGTACCATTTTTCTAGATTCCACATGTGTGCTTTAATATATGATATTTGTTTTTCTCTTTCTCATTTTCTTCATTCTGTATGGTATGCTCTGTGATGACCTCGAAGGGTGGGATGTGGGGAGAGGGAGGTCAAAGAGGGAGGGAATATATGTACACATAGAGCTGATTCACTTCATCATACAGCAGAAACTAACACAGTATTGTAAAACAATTATAATCTAATAAAAAATGCACAAAAAGATTCAAAAACATTTCAGCAGAATATTTAATTTTTCCATATAAATTATTCAAGTTAAGATTGAATAAAGAAAAGAAAAAAGGAACCAGTGCGAGGCAGAATTTCTGTTCTGAGGGCTGAGCCAACTCCAGTAGTGTTTCGATGGATGTACTCTAGAATACAGGGTTCAGTAGATGTTAAGTGAGCGCTTAGTCTATGGTAGGCACTGTACAGGAAAAGGACAAAGACGGTCTCACCATGAATCTGTAAGTGTGGCAAATGGCACTAAGATAACCTAAAGTGGTTAATGAAGTCTGAGGGTCATTGTCTCAAATTCCACAACCCTATGGAATCAAGTCAGAGGATTCCCTGGTAACCAAGACAGTAAACAATCCGCCTGCAATTTAGGAGACCCAGGTTTGATCCCTGGGTCAGGAAGATTACCTGGAGAAGAGAATGGCAACCTATTCAAGTATGTTGCCTGGAGAATTGCATGGGCAGAGGAGAATGGTGGGGTTCAGACCATGGGGTTCACAAAAAATCAGACACAACTTAGCAACAAACACTTTCACTTTCATGGAATCAAAGGGAGTTATCAAGATGTGAACCACAACTTAATTTTGGCAAATGCAGGCATTCTCTTTATTCAAATTCAAGATTGTTCAGCTGTGAATTTTAGATAATCTAAGTAAGGAGAACCTATATTTTATCACATATAAGATATTCTTGATTCATTACTTAATGTTTGACTAAATCAGAGACAGAAAGAGAGAGAAGAGAGGAAGAGGCTTAGACTCTGGGATTCTAATAGCTGATTTCTACAGATACCATCTTAAATTCTCACTGCAAGGATAAATAAAAATTAAACTCGACACCCAGGACAAGACAATGAAAGAAACTTGCTTGTTTCAACATTGACTGTGGATAGAGGAAGAAGCAAAAATATCTCCAATGAAAATTTGAACTGCACTTTACCACTTTAGCATATGTGCAGTCTGAATTCACAGCATTAGTATGGTCCAAAAATCTCAGTAGAAGGTTTAATTTGAAATGGCCTTGGCTTGATAGTGTCCTCAGGTGATTGGCAAGAACAAACATAAAAATTTCCTGGAAGAAGGAGAAATAAGAGTGACTTCAATGTAGTACAGTGGAAGTGGTAAGATGCATCAAATGTGAGGAGCATCCAGATTTCAGACAGATGCAAATGTGAACAAGGTACTTTGTAATCTGAAGAAATCAGGCAGCTCATATGAAATGCTGGTTGGTGAAGCATAATGGCTTTCACATATGCTCATTCTGTAAAAACCATGTCGATGATTTTGACTTTGCTGGCTCTGATGTGGAGAAATTTCTTTGTTCCTAGGTTCTCTTCTGATTTTGGTCATCCTGGAGCTTCAACCTAAGATATCTTCATTTGATTTCATCCTACTCTTTGCTTCTTATCTTTGGTTTTATAGTTTTTTTTTTTCTACTTTTTTGTTAATTCATTCATTCAAGAATATGCATTCAGATAACTTAGAATTTCATCAGATTCTTGACTTTCTGGAGTTAAAAGACGTACCTAGGGATTTTCAGACTTAAGTAAATGCCAAGAATCCTATTAAGAATACAGGTGTTCGTTCCTCTTTTAGGGACTCTGATTCAGAAAGTCAAAGATTGGACCTCACCGATGCATACTAAGCTCTGGGCTAGCCCACTGCTATGCACTCCCATCTCACCTCCAAAATCCCAGAGTTCACTTTGCTTTATTTCCACAAATCATTGCTACTCATCATCATGGGTCTGAAGAAACAATTAGAATTAAAACATGTCCATGACAATTCATTAAGGCAGCTTTGATCCAAGCCAACAGAATCAAATTACTTTTTATAATTGGTTGGATTTGATCAACCTAATGGGCTCAGCCATGTAATTCTACTGCACTATTTGCTTTAACAGCACCTGAATTGCTTGGAAAATTGCCCCAATTGCCACTATGGAGGACACAACTCCATAACTCAGGGCCACGCTTTCTGGGATTCCTATTATGTGATGAGTTTTTCTATAGGTATTCATTGAGATAAATAAGCTGGAGCCCTCAAAAAATTCCTAAAACCCTTTTGAATGACCAGGAGAAACTTCTATTAGAAAATAAGGTATTTTGTACTAGTTTGCATTCCCACCAACAGTGTAAGAAGGTTCCCTTTTCTCCACACCCTCTCCAACATTTATTATTTGTAGACTTTTGGATCGCAGACTCTGTGGGAGAGGGAGAGGGTGGGAAGATTTGGGAGAATGGCATTGAAACATGTAAAATATCATGTATGAAACGAGATGCCAGTCCAGGTTCAATGCATGATACTGGATGCTTGGGGCTAGTGCACTGGGACGACCCAGAGGGATGGTATGGGGAGGGAGGAGGGAGGAGGGTTCAGGATGGGGAGCACATGTATACCTGTGATGGATTCATTTTGATATTTGGCAAAACTAATACAATTATGTAAAGTTTAAAAATAAAATAAAATTAAAAAAATAATTAAAAAAAAAAAAGAAAATAAGGTATTTTGTTAATAGCAAAAATTCTGATTCTACGTGGTGAATTGTATTCTTTTTCCCTGGAGACACATGACTAATTGTTAGTGTGTATAGAAAAATCAGAAGGTCCCATTTTATAATCATGTCAGACATCAGACACTTTTCTATTTTTCTCGTTACAAGCATATTTGCAAAGCATGCCATATTAAACACCCTGATCATTTTCCAGCTTGGTTATTGAAGTAGAAAGGGAAAGAGAATGAGAAAAATTTCAGAGATCTAGTCCTGACTCTGTCAGAAACAATCTCCATTGCTTGGGCTTCCATAACTACACTGTAAAATGATGAGTTTGACTTAACATGCTGTGTAAACTCTCAGGCTTAACTTGTGATAAATACAAAATGCAAGGTAGAGTTTTCATTAATAATAATGTCATTAGACTGAATGAACCAGCTGTTGTAATTTGGTTACTTTCAAGAATAGTTTTTAAAATATAATTGGGAACATATTACACTGTAAATCCTTCATTCATTCAGCCCTTCTGTAGGCATTCAGTTTCGGAAGGGCACAACAGTACAACTCTAGATTTGACATCACTCTACACCTTTCAATCAGGATTCTCATGTATCAGGCTATTAAGCAAAGACACATCATCCATTGTTTTTACTGTAGAATGTTTAACACACCATGCCTATGGCTGCCTTCTGAAAAATGAGCTAGAGAAAACTGATTGTCAGACTGTGTCACCCTACTCTGAAGGCAAACAAGGCTTTCTGAACCCACCACTTTTCTTCTTCTTCATCATATTATACAGACTGGAAAGGTGTGGGTAGGTCTTCAAGGTGCTTGATCTTGTGATGGCAGATCGATTGTTTCCAAAGAGCATGCTTAGTGACCTTATGTTCAGTGGCAGGAAGGAAATGGCATGTCAGCATTCCCCACCATGCCCAAAGTTTTACATTCTTCTCCCCCCACCCCCAAATTCAAATCATTTTCTTTTATGCCACTCCAGGCCTTAAAAAACAAATTTTGAAAACTGTCATGTGCTTTATTATTTAACTACCTGAGTGTTATTATTACTTCTCTTACTGTTGTTATTAAGTAACGGATCCTCTCTCCAAATCAGTACAGAAACCCCAAATCTGGATGTTTTAGAAAGTGAACCCACAGGGGCACTGTTGACTTGGTGAAGGAAAACCATGTTTCACTGCTGTGTTTATTCAAGGATTTCCCTGATAATATTTATTTCCCAAGAAAGAGCATCCCATCTTGCGCTGGGAAATTGGAAGCCTAGCACTACAATCCCATAGGGATTGAAATGGCCATCCGTAAATCTGCACAGTATGTCTGATTCTGCCCCCATCAAGCAAGTGTAATAAGAGTTCTATAGACACGGCAGGAACTGAATCAAGACTGTGGAGTGAGAGAAAGCTGCTGTCAATGCTGTATACGTATTAAAGACAGTAGAGGGTGGGACATGCATTCTGCAACCATAAGGTTTCCCAATGAGATCAGTCTTTCATTGTAAAACCACTTGGGTTTATTTACCAATACCTTGCTATTTTATTTATTAAGTTTGTCACTAAACTGTGTTTTGCATACACTCATACTTGCTCATGCATGCCTTATGAATACAGAAATTAGCATCTCATTAACTTGATAATTAGGCCAATGATAAACAGCTGTTTGGTTGCTGTGTAGGGCAAGATTTCTACCCAAGTTACTTATCTGCCATACACAATAGCAGCACAATTATTTGTCACACAGTCAATTATAGACAGACAATAGGAAATAAACTTTTCTTTTATACAATTGCTTTCATTGTAATTAAGATCCAAATTCACGCTCTGCTTTTGGAAAAATGATAATACAGTGTTGTCTGACAATCTTGATAATGTACATTTTCAGCTTGGCTTTCATGTTTTGCGTGCAGTTTAAACATCTCACAGTGTGCATTGTGTTACAAATGACAATTTCCAATTTTTCCCCTTTAACTCTCTTGTTTCCATTTCATGATGCAGAGAACATGGCATACTTTGAAATTCAGAATTTCTCAAGTTGGCCTGTTTTGCTCTAGTTTCTGTCTACTTCCCCCTCTGAGATTAACCCATACTTTGACCTTCTCTTGCTTATAATAGGTCTTGTGCTGAGAAAAATCATCTAAGAGATCTTAGAAGCACAATGAAAGCTATGAGAACGTTTTCTCAATTGTTTAGGCATAGCTCAATCCACATTTTTTCCAAAAATAAGAAAAGAAAATAAAAAGGAATACAATGTATTTCCCTTTCAATCTGGATTTCAAATTGGAGATATAATTAAAACAACAACAACAACAACAACAACAAAAAACAAGAAACCTATCTTTCCAACTAATGAAAAAGAACTCAGTGCTGTGCTCACAGTGAATTCGTGGAAGATAATTTGAAACTTCAGTTAGTTTCCTGTAGAGAAAAATAACAACCACCAAACTAATGGGTAATCAATGGCCAATTGCTTCTGAAAAGAGGCGCCCCACAGAATTCCCTGGGAATTAATGTACTACATAGGAGGCACTGGGAAACGGCCTAAGACCATCCAAGTGAACCCACTTTTCTTAACAAATAAGTGAGGTCTAGGGGTGCTATTTTTGCTAATCAAGACCTGGAGATGAAATGCTGTCTTCATTTATTTTTCCCTGTGCTCTTCTCTGAACCACTATATTAAAAACAATCTTCCCCCATGATTTCTAGTGCCGAAGTGGGGTATAGTTTATGTGAAAGTAAATCTGGAAAGATTACCTTTCAAAACTGCCAGATGCTTCGCATTTTCTGGTAGAAATCTGGATTCCAGGTCTGTAATGATATTTCCTGCTGTGCTCAACACTCAATCAGAACGTATACTTCTTGGAGGGCAATATAAGGATTCCAAGGCTAACTGGGCTGTTTGGCTTTTATATTTTTCCAGGCCAGCTGGGGGGTATAAATTTAAATTCTGGGCCCCCCAAGCTAAACTTCAGAAGGGGGTCTTTGTTAATTTTAGAACTCCTGAAGTCAAAGCCTGCTCCTTTCCTAAATTTTCCCATGCAATGCAGTTTATGATTATATTTATATCAATGAATAAAACATACCTTTTTAAAAAGGAAAATAAATTATTGCATTAATGATACAGGAATGCATGGGTACTCACTGCCCCTGGCTCTCCCATTTTAGATTCCAGTTCTTGCCTACACCCAGTTTGAATTACATTAATGTCCCCTTCTCTTTTTTCCAACATCCATCTTGTACATTCCGTAATATGGTGTGTTGGTTATCAGCACATACTCTGGAGTCTATGAGACCAAGGTTGAAATCTTAGCTCTTTGATTTTAAAGCTGTTTCACCTTGGGATGATTAACTTAATTTTCTGATCTGTGGTTTACTCATCTATAACACAGGGCCAATATAGCATCTATTTCCTGGGGTTATTCTGAAGAGTAAGTGAAATCACATATACAGAGCGTTTAGCACAGTGTTACACGTAGCACATATCAGGCCATGTTAGCTGTTTTCCAGGCCATGTACTGGGGGACAGCTTCCTGGAGAGGGAACATGGTAGGGAGGAGGCAGATTCTTGCTGCCTTGATTCAAATCCCAAGTCTTGTGTGAACTTACACAGTGATCAACATCTCTGTTTCCTTATTTCAGAAATGAGAAATAATAGCAGTGCTTTTCTCAGGAAGCTATTGTGAAGATTTAATAAGTTCATGATTGGTAAAGAGTAAGTTCTATAGGTTCCTCCCAACCATTTCAAGTTGAGTCAACTTTTCCTCTCACCTCACTGTCCAGTCACACCATTTCTCACACTGCTTCTACCACAACTGTGGGGAAACACCACACCAGGCTCTCCGGTGTTGGGCAGCATATGATGGTGAGGCCCGAGGCAGCAGTGTCTTGTGAGGCTAAGTGGTCATTTAAGACAAGCAGACTAGCCTGGTGATCATGTAGTCATGCACTTCAGGCTGACAGCACCTGCTTAGTTTTGAGATTCTTTCTTTTCTGATTCCACTTATTCATCCTTATTCTTCCTTGCTCTCTGGCCTCTGACCCTATGAAATGGTGGATATATAAGATAAGGATGGTTGCCTTACTGCTGAGGGGCTTCTTGTGGCACTTTCAGCCACAACACACTGGGACTCAGCAGACCTCCAATAAGTTCAAGTCCGGAGCACTGTGTGTGCTCCACAGTTTCCTTGCTTATAAATTGCACTCAATTAACCCTGGTATATATTTTGTTGTTCAGATGGCAAAGAATCCACTTGCAACGTAGGAGACCCAGGTTCCATCCCTAAGTAGGGAAGATCCCCTGGAGAAAGGAATGGCTATCCACTTCAGTTTTCTTGCCTGGAGAATTCCATGGACAGAGGAGCCTGGCAGGCTACAGTCCACGGGGTTGCGAAGAGTTGGACACAACTGAGCAACTAACACTAACACACACATGTATTTGTATTGTGGCTAGTATCTCTGCCATCTTTGTAGGATGGTTGTACCATGATTAAAGTATGTGTATTATTTACTAGTTAGCTGTAAAGTTCCTTGGGAATATGTGACACTGTGTGTGACCTCAAAGTCTGGCCCTATACTTAGCCTATCAGACACTCAGTACACCTTTGTGTTTGGATGATTTTGATAAAAATAGTTAGGGTTGAATTTAATGGCAAGTATCAGAGAAAAGTCCAAATAAATCATTATGATTTAACCTAAATTGTATATTTCCTTCTTACGTTCAAAATTATGGATTCTAGTGTTAATGTGCCCAGAGCACAGGGATCTAGGTTCGTTCTCTCTCTCTGTTCTGACTTCAGATCCTGGCTTTAGATATCAAGATTTTCACATGGTCCAAGAAACTGTTGGGGCATCAGACATTGTGTACCAATTGCATAAAACAGAAAGACAAAAGGAGTGAGCCCCTCACTTGAGGAAAATTTACTGGTATTTGAACACCAGGCACATGTTAACAACATTCCATTGGATAATGGATCATATGTACCTGCAAGGAAGATGAGAAAATGGCCTTTGTTCTTAGTGGTGATGAGCCCTGTTACAAGGTACAATATAATGACTGAAAAAGAAGGAGAGAATAGACAGTGAGTGTACCAAGCCTTGGAGAAGGCAATGGCACCCCACTCCAGTACTCTTGCCTAGAAAATTTGGAATTTTCCAATTTGGAACCAGTCTGTTGTTCCATGTCCAGTTCTAACTGTTGCTTCTTGACCTATATACAGATTTCTCAGAGGGCAGGTAAGGTGGTCTGGTATTCCCATCTCTTAAAGAATTTTCCACAGTTTGTTGTGATCTACACAGTCAAAGACTTTGGCGTAATCAGTAAAGAAGAAGTAGATGTTTTTCTGGAATTCTCTTGCTTTTTCTATGATCCGATGGATGATGACAATTTGACCTTTGGTTCCTCTGCCTTTTTTTTTTTTTTTTTTTTTTTGCCTTTATTTTCTTTGGCTCCAAAATTACTGCAGATGGTGATTGCAGCCATGAAAGTAAAAGATGCTTGCTACTTGGAAGAAAAGCTATGACTAACCTAGACAGCATATTAAAAAGCAGAGACATTACTTTGCCGACAAAGGTCTTTCTAGTCATGTAGTCATATATGGATGGCTACACAGTAGTCATGTACGGATGTGAGAGTTGGACTGTGAAGAAAGCTAAGCATCGAAGAATTGGTGCTTTTGAACTGTGGTGTTGGAGAAGACTCTTGAGGGTCCCTTGGACTGCAAGGAGATCCAACCAGTCAATCCTAAGGGAAATCAGTCCTGAATATTCATTGGAAGGACTGATGCTGAAACTGAAACTCCAATACTTTGGCCACCTGATACAAAGAACTGACTCACTGGAAAAGACCCGGATCCTGGGAAAGATTGACAGCAGGGGAAGAGGATGACAGAGGATGAGATGGTTGGATGGCATCACTGACTCGATGGACATGAGTCTGAGCAAGCTCTGGGAGTTAGTAATGAACAGGGAAGCTTGGCATGCTGCAGTCCATGGGGTCGCAAAGAGTCAGACACGACTGAGCTACTGAACTGAATTATGATTTTAACTATTCTATTTAAAACAGACATCCTATGGAAAATCGACATGGTAATAGATGCCTTTAAGGAGTGAAGGTGCAATAAATCACCTCAGCATCTCTCACAATTTTGTAGCTCTTATTTAGAACATCCTTTATTTAAAGCTCATGTCTCATAGATCTCATAGTGAATTAGAGGCATTCTTTCCCTCTCTTTTAGTTTTCAGGTTATACACTCACAGGGTTAGGATGAGCCAGAACAGAGTTATAATCTTTAAGTGTTCTTGGAAAAATAAGAGTAAACCGTAAGGTCTGATAACTAAATTACCAAAGTTGTTCCCCCAGTACCACCTCACCTGCAAATCTGTGGAAAGTTTTTCCCCATATCACTGTATGTTTGGTGTGCCCATATTAGAAACAAAAAACAAAGTAGTGTTCCAGAAGAGGGAAAAGGCTCTAGTTGCCGAATAAAGGGATGCAGAATATTCCTGTCTATATTAGCATCTTTCCCATGACAATGAAAAATAAAATGTAAAGACAATTTCTAGGCTCAACTGAGTCCCCATTCTTTCAGAACTGCTAGTCGCATGTCAACCCCATACTCTAGCTCTGACAACAGTGTTTATCACTTAATGATCCCACAACCCTGAGTTGTGAGTTATCATAGGTAACTGGACTGGTGAGGGAAGGGCCCCTGACTAAGACATTCAGATTAATTCTTCCTCAAGAATTTGTAATTATGGCTGAGGAGCAGCCAGTCATTTTAGGCTCATACATGATTCTTTTTCTTCCTTTTGTTGGAAGAGATGAAGAAAGTTGAACTGTGGAGAGTCAGAAGCAAAGTACAGATGATAAGAGGACCAAAGATGTAAGATAGAGAGGTTGAATGCCCTGTACTCCTTAAGGCTTTTTGCTTCCTGCTTCCCTCATTTCTTTCCTCTTTGCTTGCATTGGCTCAGTTTGATTTCTGATATTAAATGTAGCCCAAAGAACCTTAACTAATGCAGGAGGGAAACAGAATATTAAGAGGCAAAATGAGACAAGAACTTTTAAAACCGTTTGATAACTGCTCAGAAATGAGGCGGAAAAACCAAAACCCCTCGAGAGGCAAAGCAGCCCTGTTGGTCGTACTCCTCCTACCTGTCCCGACTCAGAGTAGAGAACACTTTTCTCACTCGTCAGGCCACTCATGACAGTATCTAATCACAGAAATCTCTTCCAGAGGGGCATTCCAAGATCTTTGCCCTGCAAAATACTTGAAACTGAACTGTACGAGCTTATGAACAGACTCCCACTATCCTCAGTGTAATGGAAACAACAGGACTCCCTATGCGTATTTTTGGGCAGGGAAATCTCTTAGAAGCTATGAAGCTTGAAACCAAAGATTCTTGAAATATAATGCATGAAGATGATCTTCTTTGTCTTGGCATTCTTCCACAAGCCTTCAATCACTCTGTGAGCTAAATTTCCTTCCATATGTTTTTCATTCATTTACATTTAAGATAAAAATTATTGGCTCTGAGAGCCATTTGTTGAGTGGTGATTCAGTGATTCTTTTCATTGTGATCTCAGCTCAGTGATGATGCATGTCATCCACATGATGTTCAAAAAAATCAGGATCTTTACTGATGCCATCTAAAGTCATCGCTTGGTAATAATAGACTTGCAGTCTCTCTTACTCTCCAGTGAAGAAGTTTGAAATAGGATCAAAATCTGTTTTGTTTTTCTATTTTGAATTCATACTTTTTGAATTCATTAGCTGAGAAATCAACCGTCTAACTGGGACAAAGTCCCCTCATTTAATTTGAGAAAATCATGTGTGTATTTTATCCTGATTGCTCCTTCCAAGAACACATTAAGTCACAATTAAAATCTCTAAAGCTAATTTTGAGAACTTTTGCCTTAGTTTACCTTCTAGAAACAAATGATTATTTGATTTATTTTTCATTATTAGAAACAGTGAAAAACTTTCATTATGGTCATATTTATGCTACATTGAGTTGTTTGACTTGCAATTACTTCATTTATTCTCCTGACTTTGCCAATATGTACATATTAATATTAAGAATATAAGCATAAAGAAAACTTTAAAAAGCAGCCACTAACAAATATTTGAAACATTTACCCTAATATCTTCCTACCCATAATCTATCTTTGATGAAATGTAATTTTTATCTTGCCTTCTCTGAAGCTGTGCCTATCTACCTGATGCCAAAATATCAAGTAATTTTGATAAATCAATAAACCATTCAAAAATCAATTAAAAAATCCATTTAGCAAGTTCTGTAGTGATATATAGCTTTATGTTTTTCTTGATTGGGATTCTATATAAGGGAGTTAGTCTAGATATAAAGATAAAATAGTTAGATCTTACAGAAACTATTTTTATCATTAAAAAAAATATGTATATATATATATTTTTTTTCTTTTTTCCTGATCCTTCACTGAAACTATCCCACCTGGGTTTTTAGAATGACAAAAGGCATATGTTGCCTCTGTGAAAATATGCTTTCTTGAGAGGATGGAAAAGTCTATACTATTTGAAGTGCAACTTGATAAGTGTTTCATTTTTTGTGCACCCCAGGAAAAGAAATTTACTTCATTTTTACAAATAGTAAAGTTTTTTTTTTTTTTAATTCTTAGAACCATCTCTGTTGGTATCACATGCTGAATATTTCTTATGTAGAGAATTATTTATAAAAAAGAACACAAGTTTTCTTATGACAATTACTAGAGTTAATATTGAGGTTCTGATTAGTGTTGAGTGTTGTGCAAATATTATCTCATTTAATCTTTCATAAGCCTAAATACCCAGTTATCACCCCAGTTTACATGTCAGAAAACGATATTGTAAAGAGTTTAAATTGTTTGCTTTAGTCACATAGCTAGTAAAAAGAAAAGCTGAGATTCAAACCCAAGTTTCATCAACTTTCAAAAACTCAAGGTCATCATTGTAGGAAGACACATCCATTATAAGTTTTGAAACCATTATTAAGGAGAAGAGATGCCAGGAGCTAGGTTTGGCCTTCCATTTACTTATAAAGTGGGTTTGAGAAAGGCACCTACTTTTTCTGCATTTATATACTTATATTTTCCTTTCTATAGCACAATAATAATAATACCTTCTGCCTGAGAGAGTCAAAGGAGATAGTTTTTGTGAAAGTGTTTGAATCTGTTAAGTGCTCTTCATAGATAATTTAGAAATATTAAGCTCACCTGCATCTAAAATCCTAAAGTGTGACTGTGTCTGTTTGCTGTTTAAGGTCACAGATGAGAACCAATGCTTTCCAGGCAGCAGGGTTATGCATTTTTTCTGAGTGGGGAGTGATGGGTACTGATTGCTCCAGCTTTTCAAGTTATCTATAGAAATAGAAAATATTGTGTTTTATCTGAAGAAACAAGATACAGTTTCTGAGTATTCACATTCTCATCAATTTCTCTTGAAGAACATATAATTACACAATGGATGGATCTGAATCCTGAGACTGAAAAGTAAAAGATGGAATTGCAGGATGCTGGAAGATGTGAGGAGCACAGTTGAAGATGTATATTTGCATTCACTTCCTTCCCGAAAATTATGGCTTCATTTTCTGAGAGAGAAATGGTAATGATAGCTTATAAGAGAAATAGTTTCTTCTCTGAAACATCTTGAAGAGTATTTTCAGAATAAAAACTTGTTTCAGAACTGATCATAGATCCTAATTTTGGGGGCAACTTTAGTATTTAGAAAAGTTCTTGTTGGAAAGATAAATTAAGAGTTTAAGATTAACATAACACTGCTATATAAAATAAGTGAACAACAAGGACCTACTGTATAGAACTGGAAACTATATCTTGTAATAACCTATAATGGAAAAGAATCTGAAAAATAATACATATATATACAGATATACACATACATATATTCTTTGCTATACACTTGAAACTAGCACAACATTGTAAATTAACTATACTTGAACAAATTTCTTCAAATGAGCTACTTTTGGTATTGGCATTATCTCTTTCTCTCCATGTATATTACTTATGTATGTGCTTATGCTCAGTTGCTCAGTCGTGTCCAACTCTGCAATCCCATGGACTGTAGCCAATCAGGCTCTTCTGTCCAGGGTTATTTTTCAGGCAAGAATACTGGAGTGGGTTGCCATTTCTTCCTCCAGGGGATCTTCCTGATCCAGAGATCAAACTCATGTTTCCTGCTCTCCTGTGTCTCCTGTATTGGCAGGCGGATTCTTTACCGCTGAGCCACTGGGGAAACCTGTATATATATATATGTATATATATGCACATGTATATGTATATATGTGTGCATGCTAAGTCGCTTCAGTCATGTTCGACTCTGTGTGACCCCATAGGCTGTAGCCTGGCAGGCTCCTCTGTCCATGGGATTCTCCAGGCAAGAATACTGTAGGGGGTTGCCATGCCCTCCTCCAGGGGATCTTCCCGACTCAGGGATCAAACCTGTGACTGTTCAGTCTATCTGCATTGGCAGGGAGGTTCTTTACCACTAGTGCCACCTGGGGTATATGAGAGAAAAGGTAGTGTTAGTATTTGGATAGCTACCTCTTGCTGCTGCTGCTGCTTAGTTGCTTCAATCATGTCTGACTCTGTGTGACTCTATGGACTATAGCCTGCCAGGCTCTTCTGTCCATGAAATTCTCCAGACAAGAGTACTGGAATGGGTTGTCATGCCCTCCTCCAGGGGATCTTCCCAACCCAGGGATCAAACCCCGGCCTCCTGCATTGCAGCAAGTTCTTTACCACAGAGCCAGCAGAAAAGCCCAGCTACCTCTTAATGAACACATTACATACCAGTCAAGGGCTTTCCTTTCCCTCCCAGTGATGTTCTGAATGCTATTACCAGATGAAAAGTAGAGGTTTGGATAGGTTGGTGACCTCCACTCCTTACCTCTGATAATAACCATAACTGAGAACCAACTGTATGTCTGACATTTTTACATACATAATATCCAGTCTTCATACTAACACTACAAGACAACTAACATTGTTCTCATGTTGCCATTGCAAACACTAATTCTCAGAAGACTTGAAAAAAACAAGTCATATAACTAGCAAGTCACCAGCTAAGAATCCATGCCATGCTGGGCTAGCTTTAAAGCCCAAATCCATGTATCATGGTACAGATTATGAATGGTCAATAAATTCATTGGCTGTAGGCAGAATTAAATTCCTCAAGGCATCACCTGACCCTCCCCGTCATATAGTGTTCTCTAGGACACAACAGTTTGCCTCCCTAAAACCAGATAGAGAGCATGTCTTTTTAGTATGTTAGAACAGTCATAGAAAGCATGTCATCAGTGGAATGACAAATCATCGCTTCTGGCATATAAGATATCCTTTTCAAAGAGGGACATCTCATCATTTTTGTTATATTCTTTTGGATGGAAACAAGACACAGTTTTTTCACTGCACTCAAAGAGAGGAAATTATACAAGGGTGTGACTCATTGTGGGTCACTTTACAGTATGTCTGCCAGAGTTAATACCAAATAATTCTACCCAGGTTAGAACTGTCATATAATCTAAACGCTATGATTCTGTGCTGTATTATGTAGTTTGCAAGTAGATGAGAGCTGAAAAAATAACAAAAGTTTCTTTATAAAATTATGTAGCCAACATACTCTGTCCTTTAAGTTTTCATTGTCACTATTTTCTTACTTATTTAGTTCTTGACAATCATTTTGTTCATGAAAGTAAGTGCTCACAGCCTCACTAATTAGTAGAGTATTTGACTTTTTTAATGATTCTTTCAACATTTATGCTTCAGTTGATTGATGAAATTTACCATATAAAATTCAGGAGATTTTTCTTTTAAGTTATGTCTAACATTCTTGCCTATATTTGAAGTTATTTGGATAGTAATAATAAATTCAAATGTTATACTTTGTTCCTATTAGCATAGTTGCAGTGATTATTTGGGAAAGGAAACTATGTAATCATATAAGCATTGATAATACAGCATTCAGGAATGTCAGCTAGCTGAAGTAAGCAATAGGCTATTCAGCTTCCAAAATGCTGACTTTAGGTGGAACCCAGTACCAAAGTGAGAGCTATCACTGTTGTTTCTGCTGATTTGCCCTCATGGTAGCTTTAGAAGTGCTACTGTAGCTGAAGTTCTGACCCATTTTTCACTCCCATTTTTTATCTAACTTGTAACTTCTATCCTTTTCTCTTGATTAATTTCACCAAAGTTTTGTCTGTTGGTTTTGCTGAAGAATTATTCCCTCTGGATTTTGTTATTAACCTTCTCTATTTCTTGGATTATTTTCCTGTAAAAATGAAGATGATAACAAATTTATTTTCTATTTCCAATAATTTCTGTTCTTATTATTTCCTTTTTTCTACTATATTTGGGTTCCTTTTTTACCTTAAGTTAGGTTTTTAGCTTTTAATTTTTAGCCCTTTCTCTTTTGAACATGAGTATTTCTAGCTATAAATTTTCTTCTAGCTACTTCTTTAGCTATACTTTTCAAATTTTGACACACTGTAATTTCATTACTTTTCAGACCTAAGTGTTTAAAAAATTTATTACTGTCTCTTTTCTGACCCAAGAGTTATCTATAAGCTTGATTTCTTATTTAGAGATGCCTTGTTTTATTGACCTTTTTATTGATTTCCAATATAATTGCACTTGGTCAGAGAAAATTACGCGACACTTCTTTTTGTAAAATTCATTGAGTCTTCCTTTATGAACTAGAATATGGTCAATTTTGTAAGTGGCTTAAAGATTTTAATATTAGGTATTCTTTAATTGCCTTTATTTGATAATCCACAAACATCTTAATGAATTTACATTACAAAAGTTTATTTCGAAGTCAGGTGAAAGTCCAGAAGAGATACTGGTGGTCACTTCAAGTAGTGATTCAGAATCATTCTGCTTCCACATTGTACCTCCAACTATTTTTGAAATGCCACTTCTAAGGTCATCTTGAGGATTATCTTCATTCTAAGTAGCCATGAGGGGAAAACATCATGGAGACCATCTTAGTCACATGGCCAACGATGACTGCCAGAGAGGTTGAGAAATGTACCAAGAAGAAGAGGTAATGGATTTTGTTGGCTAGCTGCAATACCACCTCAGTACTGATATTTTTATTAACTCATAAATTAAATATCTTCACTATTTTTATTCTTTTAAACACAGAGTTACAAATTATGTTTGTTTAGAGTTCTACATGTTTACTAATATCTTTGCTCATTATTTTCTTGATTTTGGCATTTTTGTATTAGCCAGATAGACAGTTTAGGCTAAAGCAACAAATTAACCCTGAAATCTCAGAGGGTTAACTGTCAAAAATGTATTTCTCACTCATACCAAATGTCAAATGAAGGTGAATGGAGCCCCGTCTCCTTAAAATAAGTCAGGACCTCAAACCAATAAGACCTCATCATATTGCGATGCTGCTTTGGGATTACATGTCCCTCCCTTTTATGGCTCATTAGTCAGAACCTGCAGTATGGCCTCCAGCTGACGGCAATCACCACACAGCGGAAATAGGCTGGTGAACACATGGGACTGTCTCTGCCACACTTCTCTTCTGGTTTCATTTGCTTCTTTGTTCAGAAATTTCCTCCCATGAACTTCTGTGGGTTGTAAACATTCTTGCATTCTTATTTTACTCTGAACATATCCCTATTTATCTTCAGTACTGAACAATAGATAGTTTTGTTGGATTCACAATTGTAGGTTAATTATTATTTTCTCTTATGAACATTTTGAAAATAGTATTCCATTATCTTCTGACTTCCATTGGGCTTATGGAGGTTAGAAGACATTTAACTCTTTTTTTTCCCTATAACTTTATAGTTTCTAAATTTTTACCACAATATGTATGTGAATCTTATTAATTATTCCTGGAACTAAGTGGCCCATTCTGAATTTTCAAGTGTTTTCCCTCAGTTCAGTGAACTGATATTCACTACTTTGTTCATTATTTTTCATCTGTTCCCTTTGTCCTTTAGTAATTATACTTTTCATTAGGTATCCCAGATCTTTCTTCCATATCTCATGTTATTTAGCTCATAATTTCCTTTTCTTTGTAAATTTCTTTTGCACGGGTGCTTATTTCTTCAATTTGATCTGAGATAACTATTATCCAATACAACTATTTCCTACCATGTTGTCTTTCTTTAAAACTGTCATATCCCTTCCCTGTTTTGTTTTAATAAGGGGAACTCACCATACTTCTCTGAGTACAAGATCTATCAGAGAAGTCTTCTTTATCTTCCTAGTATGAAATTGGTTTGCTGACACCCATTTTTTTTTTTTGCCTTTGTCCCTATTGCAATGGTGATTTATTCTATTTGTGCTACAGATATTAATACCTTCTTCATAGCTATTCCTTGTCTCTATTTTTCCACTTATATTAGCATACAAACATGTTATGGTGGCAGATAATACAACATGGCACTTATGGAGTCAAACTGTAGAAATTCAAAGCTTATCTCTGCCAATTCCCTGTCTTCTATCCTGAACAATTTGATTAAATTTGCTATAAATCTCTTTTATCATCTAATGGGAGGTATACTAGTAATAACCTCTTGGTATTGTTAAGAGTAAATAATTTATTTATTTGAAGCAATTGGCATAGTGCCTGACCCATATCATTCAATAAATAGACTTTAATATTGTTATTTTAAAAACAGAAGGCAATCTCACTTGATGCTACAGGATGCCCTGACTCTTGCCCAGTTGTCTGCTCCCTTTCACATCAAAACTATCTTCACAATGTGTCTGTACTCTCTCTCTGACTCATCTTATTCATTCCTTGACTTGAAATATTTATCAACATGCTGCTGCTGCTGCTAAGTCGCTTCAGTTGTGTCTGACTCTGTGTGACCCCATAGACGGCAGCCCACCAGGCTCCCCCGTCCCTGGGATTCTCCAGGCAAGAACACTGGAGTGGGTTGCCATTTCCTTCTCCAATACATGAATTTGGAAAGTGAAAGTGCTGGTAACTCCTAAATTTGTATCTCTACCCACTTACTCCCTTTGCATCCTAGACTCATATCTGCCCATTCAGTATCTCCATTTCAATATCTCAATTGCTTCTCAACCTTAACATGGTTAGGACTGAAGCCTTGATCTTGCCCCTCTCCATCAAATGTTTACTTTTCCTAGTGTTTCTGATCTCATTAAATGTCACTACCACATTTTGTTGCTGTTCAGTCACCCAGTCACATCCGATTCTTTGCAACCCCATGGACTACAGCACACCAGGACTCCCTGTCCCTTACCACCTCCTGGAGTTTGTTTGCCCAAGTTCACATTCATTTCATCAGTGTTGCTTGTCCAGCCATCTCATCCTCTGATGCCCTCTCCTCCTTCTGCCCTCAATCTTTCCCAGCATCAGAGACTTTTCCAATGAGTCATCTGTTCCCATCAGATGACCAAAATACTGGAGCTTCAACTTCAGCATAGTCCTTCTAGTGAATATTCTGGGTTGATCTCCCTTCAGTTTGACTGGTTTAATCTCTTTGCTGTCCCAGGGACTTTTAAGAGTCTTCTCCAGCACCACAGTTCGAAGGCATCAATTCTTTGGTGTTCTGCCTTCTTTACGGTCCAGGTCTCACAACCATATGTGACCACTGGGAAGACCATAGCCTTGACTATATGGACCTTTACACTACCACATAGTCAATTTCTTAAACCAAACTCCTAAGAATAACCTTTGAGTCCTGTATTTCCCTCTCCAACTATATCAGTATGTATAATTGGTTTTATTTCAAAATATATCTTAAGTTCACCCTTCTATTACTATCTCTGTGGCCATAGGCATGTTCAATCCAGCATCATCACACACTTGTTGTATGACACAATAGCTTCCTAATTATCCTGCCCACTTCTGTTCCTGCACCAGGGGTCCCTTCACATATTCTCCAGATAGTTGCCAGAATCATCTTTTTATAATTAAAATATTACCATGTAGTGATCCAACCTCTTTCCTACTTTTCTTATAGCCCCAAAGTTGAATTCATACACAATTTATAGATCTCTGACTATCTCTCCTCCTTTATCTTGATCACTCTTCTTGCATTCATCATGTTCTAAAGTCACAAGCTCACTGAGACTTCACAGGGCATTTGAACTCCTTCCTGTATCAGCTGAGTCTTTTAGACATAGTTCACTGTAATTAAAATGATACTCATTTGTTAAATTACTTGAACTCTTTGGAACTGTGCTAGGTCCTCCATAGACAGGATTTACCTACAACACTATATAAAGTAGTCCATACTCCCCTCTCCTATTTGTTTCCTATCTTTGCACTGTTCTCATTGTCTTCCTGGCACTTCACACAATTTATTATTCTCTTATATTGTGGCCTCTTGTTTGCTTTCTCTCTCTCTCACTCAAATATAAGTTCTTTAAGGACAGGAACATCTATCTTGTATCCTGTTAAATACACTATGCCTAATACACGATAGATTCTGCATAATGCGTGTATTAAACACACAAGTAAATAAATGAAGACTAAATTGTTTCTGAACTATATTATTTTGTTAATCTCTCTCTTAAATTTTAAAATAAAATAATATGTCTTATTTCATTTCAGAAATACATTTTAAGTTTTAAAAGTATCTCTTCAAAAGATTTCATTATAGTTGTATTCAGTTTTCTTTTTTCTTCTGTTTTCTCTGTCTGTTTATTTGTCATTCCATACTGCTCTTGCACAGAACCACCAAGCTTTTTCTTTGACTTATGATCTAATTGTATCAACTTAAACTAATTGTGATGGCTCCTTGGCTGGTCATGCTTGGATTGGCCCGTGGTGGATGTCTTTCAAGCACTGTTGGTCTGGAAGTCACTGAAGATAAAGAAGTAAATTTGTTTTACAGTGAGTCAAATGAACTGTAAATCAAATGAACTGTAAATCAAATGAATTGTAAACCAGGGAACTCCCTTTTAAGTCATGTGGTGAAGCTCCCTGTTTTTCAGGTGCAAGTGAAGACAGGCTGTCCTCAGTCCAGCACTACAGAGAATGCTTGTGCTGCCTCTGGTATCTTGGGGAAGGCAATGGCAACCCACTCCAGTATTCTTGCCTGGAAAATCCCATGGACAGAGGAGCATGGTAGGCTACAGTCCATGGGGTCACAAAGAGTTGGACATGACTGGGCGACTTCACTTTCAGAACAATCATATTAGTTTTTTTCTGAAGGTAAGCATCATGCACTGATCAGAGCAGTCCCCTAGATTTACACTCTCTGTCATTGTACTCATTGCCCTCCTCCTGGATGTGATAGAAAGGTAGAGCATATTTCCAAATCACCTAGTTCTTAATCGTCTCCACCCCCTTGGTTAATCACATTGTTTAAACAATTATACACCCTTCAGGTACCTTCTACAATAAGCCTGGATATCCAGATGTTCCAGGGCTTCTTCCATGAACTAATAATGATAATCTCAGCAGGAAATTGGGAGAGAGACAAAGGGTCAAGAGCAAGTTTTTAAGTTCCCATTTCCCATCTGTGTTTTATTTTGAAAGCCTGGGTTGAATCAATAAAGAGTAAAGGTCCCTATATGATGATAAGCCCAAGCAAAGATCAAGAAAACAGCATAAAATTTGACTCAGGTGTGGAAAAAAGCCTAGGTGTGGGCTAGGGATGAGAATAGTTGAGGCAGGGGTAGCATGAAGAATTAACTAGAAAATTTAACAACTTTTCCAGATGTTTTTGACAGTGAAAAAAAATAGTTCAAAACTATGTAAATTAATTTCAATCAATTAAGTTAAAAAAATTTTAAATTTGTTGCAATGCACCTTACATTGTACTGTAATATATAATATATATGAAATTCATATGCTATAAATATGTTGTGATCAAATACTTTGGTATTAGCTATATTGACTGGCTGGTGGATGGCTTCAGATGGTCACTTTAAGCAGATAATATCAGCAAAAATATGTTGGAGAATTTATAGAGAGCTCAGCAACTGTGATTTATACTGGTCCCAAAGAACAAATCTGATATTATCTTGATGTTTGTTCAGTGTCAATAGCTATAAATAGCTGGACCATAGGAAAATTTATACATTTTAAAAATGTGATTAAAGGAAGTAGCACAGTTTGACTTATACTTGCCTGCAATATTTTTTAATGATTTCATCCTTCTTGATCTACTGCAATTTTAATACTTAGCACAAAGCATGGGACAGAGAAAGCAGTCAATAAGCACTAAATACTGAGCTATGTTCTAGATTGTAGAATTTAGTCTTTGGGCTGATCATTTTGTATTCTATTCATGATAAAATGGAGAGGTCAGAAACAAAAATATACTAATATTGAATAATAATTTTACAAAGGTACCTCCCTGGTGACCCAGTGGTTAAGACTCTGCACTTCCACTGCAGGGGGCAAGGTTTAATTCCTGCTCAAGGAACTAAGATCCCACATGCTGCATGGTGCAGCCCCCAAAAACAGTTTTATAAAAGTTAATAAAATACATAATGAAAGAATTACTGGAAAGAATAACAAAAATATAGATTATAAGGAAGTCAAAAATAAAAATCCCAAGGGCTAGAAAGGCACTTAAAGGAATAAACTCAAGAGAAAGGAAGTATATTATAAAAAAGAAAACTGTGAGCAATAGAAATGTTAGAATATGTTCTCCTTCTGTACAAAATGTCTGCTCATGCAGTTCTTCCCATTTAACAAAACTAACCTAAGAATTGTGTCCCTGTAACATAACTTATTATGAGCCCCACAGTTAGAGGGGCCATTGTTCTTATTGTCTCTTATTGTTAAACTAATCAAGAAATAATAATTTAAAAGAAGAATGAAAACTAGGAAGTCGGTCTGGATAGGGGCTTTTAATTTTTCTGAAGCTTGATGACTATTAGAACAAGTTCATTTTTGAATATGCTTCTTAAGAACAAAAAAGTGGCTGCTTTGAGCATTGTCAAGTCCATTCTTTTTGTATCCTGATAAATGGTTTTACTGACACTTGAACTTTATAACACAACTCACCAATAAATTTTGATGACAGGGTACAGACTACTTGGGTGGCAAAGGATGACACATTCTTTCTCAGTTTGTTTCTTTTTAGAGAGGATGATTTTTTTGGCTAAGTTTCTGCTGAGTTGAGTAATTTCTGAACTAAAATGCAATGCTTTAGAAGTTTTCCTAGCATTTAGAAAGGGCTCAAAAGCTGGTGTGTTATTTTAAATGTTGTTTTGATGGCATAATGGTATTTAGATTGACGTGAAGATGCCTCCTCCTGCACCCTTTGTGGGAATCCACTACGGGAATGCATGTTTGGAACCATCTTGTGACCTAGTGCATACTTAGAGTGATAGGATGCTTTAAGACAATAAACTCGATGGAATTTTAGTTAATCTGATAAAACACAAAAATCCCTGCCTGGAAATGGACACAAATGTGTCAGGTGGCGCTAGTGGTAAAGAATCTGCCTGCCAATGCAGGAGACGCAAGAGACACAGGTTTGATCCCTGGATTGGGAAGATCCCCTGGAGAAAGAAATGGCAAACCACTCCAGTATTCTTGCCTGGAGAATCCCCATGAACAGAGAAGCCTGGCAGGCTATAGTCCGTGGGTGTCACAAAGAGCCAGACACGACAGTACACACATACTTATGTCTTAGACATGGATGCTGAGTCAGAAAATTCTAGAAGAGAGGAGTTAATAAGCTGAGAATGCCAGATATTACGGTATATGGTGTTGGAAATATTCAATTATTGCTATGGTAAAAGAAACAAATATGTTGTTTTTCATGGTTTCACTGGAAACCATGGTGAAAGGGAAAAGATGGCTGGATTTAAAAAGAAAATCTGAATGACAATTATAGTAAGGTGTGTTGAATACTTACTAACATGCCCAGCCAGCACTGTGGTCAGCACGTCCCAGAAAAGAGGTCATTTAATGGTCTCCAAAAAGCTAATGAGGCAGAAACTGTATCATCCCTACTCTAAAGTTAAGGAAACTGAAACTCAAAGAGAGCAAACAAGTTATCCATATAGATATAGAAATAACAGAGCTAGGATTTGAATTCATGACTGCCTGACTCCAACATGCTTGCTCTCTATTGTCTCAATAATATGTGTGTATTAATTTGAGTAAGACCCAAAATCTGCCTGTTCTAAATTGAATTGTCTTCTGATATCTACAAAGAGCAGCACTTTTGAATCTAGAACAGAAAGCTGCCTTTTCATTTTGGCTTAACTATGGGCTGTAAAATTTTAATTACCTTTTGTTTAGAAAGTGCTATAGAACCTGAACTTGTAATCAGTGCTGGAAGTAGGCACACCAAGGGGTTGTTGATTTCCCTAGTGAATTTGAGTATCATTTATGGAAATGTAATTACAGTGGAATCCTATTGTAACGATCAATTTGGGCAACCCCCATTTGATCATTACATCCAAATGATCACCGCACACAGACCATAAAACAGTGAGCCTCTCAAACCAGACAGGCTAAACAGTAAAATATCCATCTTGCAAAAACAGTATTATTATCACTAAGTACCTCAGAACCAGCACAGGGTCAGTAGAATTATTTGCTCTAATTAGCTCTTCTAAAGCCTATACATTCTTTAGCTAAATTGTAATGGCTCATATGAAAGGTTTGGAATTCAACTAAGTCAACTAGTATTTATTTTGTACCTGCTGTGTACTCTGAATGAGGCTAGTCACTGAGGAGAATATAAAATAAATAGGACTTCTTTCTGAAGCTTACTATCCACTTTCAGAAACAAGTTGCATAAACTCCTTGGGCAACTCTGCCTAAAATGAGAGCCTAAAAGGACCCCATATTATAATAACGGTCAGTTTCAGAGGTGAAAACTTTGGCACCAGTGAAAAACAGGTTAGGAGTATATTCTTTTGTCACAAAAAATGATTGCAAAAGAAAATGCAATAGGAAATGAAAATAAATAGGTCCTTCCTGCAGAGGCAGCACTTGAAGTCAGAGACAGCAAAGGGGGTTCATCTCACATTCCAACTTCAATGAATTGGTACTTAAGCAGGGAGAGCAATGGGATTTTTTTCTCTCTCATATCAATATCAATAAACAGTTAATGGCTGACTGCATAGCTGGGCTGAGAAGGATCTTTAGACCAAACTGAGACTCAAGGGGAAGAGTGATTACTGCTAGCGAGTAACTCCTGACACTGAGATTATAGATGGAAGCCACAGATGAAGTACTGAAGCAGTGTTCTCGCTTGGATTTCTTTAATTTCAAGATCTCTGAATTTACATGCTCTAACTACTGTCTTAGAATCATAGCAGAGGAAACTCTGTAGTGTGATGCACATAATAATCTGTTATCTTTCCTGCCCTCTTTACTTTCCTTTTTACTCTCCTATAACCTCACACTCTGCTGTAACCATTAGCAGCACCCAAATTACTACTTTGTCCACACCAATAATCCCCATCTGACCCCTCTTGTTTCCGTTCCCAAACCAGATACTATAATCGATCACTTTAACCTTGCTTTCACACCCTCCATTCTAAACACCCTGACATTCAACATTTTCTCTAAGCTTGTTCAAGCCAGTACACATCTGGAGCCAAGCTGAAAACATTACCACTCTGCTCAGGCAGATATCAATACCTCTCTCTCCCCTGACTTCAAGGAAGCTCAATTTATGCAAGCAATGCTATCTATTTAAACTGCTATCTCACCCTGTAACTACATGTTTCTAAACACCAACTGTTCCTTAGGGCAGAAGGCAGTTGCCTTGTATTTTGATTGTTTCCAATATCCTCTTTGTGTTTTTTTCTCTCCAGAGAATCCACTCCAGAATCTTCCTTGTGATTATCCAACATAGTATCTTCTTGGACTTTAGCCCCAATTCACATATATCATATTTTATCATATAAGATACATTCTATGAAGCTTTTTCTGATCTCTCAATACTTTGTATAACAACAGTTATATTTTGAAATGTGCTAATATGGTGTCAGTACAAAATATCATATCTTTTCCAGTCTATCTTTCTCATATAGCTGTGGGCCATGTCTTTTCATTTCTGGGCCCTTATCATTGGCAAAGTTCCAGACACATAGTAATTTCCCCAAGATACTCTTCTCAAGCTTTTGGGGAATTTTAAGGAAGGAGTCATAACCAAATAGATTCTTGGGTATCATTCTGTTTTTTTTTTTTTTAAACACATACCTTTGAGAAAAAAAATATGGTGCAGAAAAAAAAAATAAAGCATAGATTAAACTAATATTGCCTATTGAGAATGCTTACCATGAAAAGCTAAGCACTGATGTTTGAAGTGCACATTAGTTCTCTCCATTTCTACAATGATCTGGGATAGTAGATTTCCACCACTCCTTCCCCTCCACCAGAACTTTCTGAAAAGGATACACGTAGACTAATTTTTTACCAAACTACAATGGAACAATAGTAATGCCAACACTTATCCCAGCAAGTTTCAGGGTTATAAGGCTTCCCAATCATAGTCTTAGTGTTTTTGGAATTCGGGGGCCCTACGATTCGACTCACAGCTCTGTAGGTAAAACTTGTAAGAGTAGCATGTAGTCCAGAATTGTTTTGAGGGCAGGGAGGTAGTAAGACAGAATTTAAAATGAAGAAAAAATCTTGTTAACATTCACAGGGAGACAGCCACTTTTTAAAATAAATAGTCAATGAAAAAGGGATCAGTAAATTTCAGACAGACAAGAGAACAGAGGAGACCAAGACTACAGCAGTGAAAATAAACGTGTATCATCTTGGCAAGCCTGTAGGCTGGAAGGGACAGCCCAGATAGCCCTGCACCAAAACTGGCATCTTAAAAAGTGCTTTTGTAATGCATTTCTTTGCTTAGAAACCTTAAGGCAGAGACAAGAAGACTGGAATCAGTTGAAATTAGGACTTCCTCCAATGCTAACAGTAACTACAGTAAAAACCACAGATTCCGTTTTTCTGGTGACTTTTCCTAAAAATCGTTTTCAGAAACAGAGAAAGTTCTTTTTTTTCTTCTTCCTATTTTTAACAGATCCTGGAATGAAAATTGCTCCTTAGGGTCCCTTCATTTTTGCTGATTTTCTATTATAGTGATTATACCTGAGGGTAACTTCTTGAATGATGAACTTTGGTCCTGAATTATTAAAAGAACACCATCAGGTGGGCAGGCTTAGAAAAGGGCCTGCTTTGACCTCAGTTGCCAGGGGGCAAGAGAAAGTGCCTCGCCAATTTCCCCATCATCTAGTTCATCACTGTGGTAGGACAGCCGGCTTGAGACAGAAGCCCAGTCAAGAATAAAAGCTGGGCAACTGATTAAAGTATCCTCCCTGTTGTACTTGTTAACATGCTAAGAGCAGTAGTTGGAGGTTCTTGCCTCTATTGAGCACCTGGAAAACATTTGATCATAATTAATTTCCCAGTTCAGTGATTAGTGAGTGAATTTTCAGAATTAAAGAAACCTAGAAACAGAAGCCAAAAGTTGGGTCAGCTTGGTAAAGGTTGAAATGATCAAGTGGCAGGAAAATTTTACTTTAGGAGAATAGGATGGATGTGATGGGGGGATTTCTTGAGCACATGCTTTGCCTTCTCCATTGCATATTACCTGCCTACCAGATACAGGAAAAAGCAGGTTGAGTGACACCTCAATTGGAATCATGGATTTGCCATGACTTGTGACCTTGGCCAATTTTTTAAGTTCTGAATAATAAAAACAAGTCAATTAGTACTTTCCTAACAGAGTTTTGAGGACTCAATAGGACAATATATGCAGTCTGCTCAGTACAGAGCGTGGCATACATGGGGCCATCCATACATACCATTTCCTTCCTTCTCTTCATTTTACCCCAATTTTATAAAGTCACACATTAATAGAATTAATCTTGAATTTAGTTGTGAGTTAGGTTCAAATATCAAGAGCTTATGAATCAGGGATCAAGGAATTCTGTGGGGCCAGCACCTCTTCCTTTGCCGCCATTTGCATTGTAGAGCTCGATCCTCTCAGTTTATCTCCCAGAGCTGTATGTTTCCAAGGTAGGTTGTTTATTTCCTTCACTGGGTTTGCGTCAGAGCTGGAAGATAAGAGCCTTACATTTGTGGAAGTTCTTGTGAGACAAAGACTAGGCAAATGATTTCTCCATGTGCTGCCCCCTCCTTGAGTGAACCAACTCAACTTTAAGCAGAGTTATTACGTGTGTCTTTTGGTGCCAATACTATGCCCAAGATGAATATGAGGTATCAACTTCAGATTGTGAAATGTATACACTGATGGATGACAAAGACTCATTCAATTACAATTAGGACAAAACAAACAGCTTTTTTGAAATGGAGCTCACTGTGGGAAGAGAAGGGGGTGAAACTTCTACCCTGCTATACTGATACGTTTCCTTTTCTAAATGAGCATGGCAGCAGACAGGTTATACAGAAATGCCTCTGGCAGTAGAGGTGACAGTGACATTAGCAGCATTTGGGAAAGAAAACAAGTTGGCGTCATCAAAGTACAGCGTGCACCTTGTAAATTTCTTTCTTTATTATTTCTTCTGCAACATGCATAGCATATCTATGTATCTGTAATAGCCATTGAGTGCAGTAATAGCACCATACAGCATATTCAAAATCACACATAAATGAATAGTTCAGTAAACTAATTATGGCATTAACTTGCCTTTTTAAGTAGAGAGTCCGGCATATTGAAAATCAATAAAATGAAGAAGTAGTATGAATTTTAGGGTGACTCTAACCTGGACTCAAATTCTGCCTCTATTTTACAATACATATGTCTTTTCCAGATTTCAATTTTCTCATTGGAAAATGAGAGTATTAATATCTACTATGAAAGGTAGTTACCCCTACAGAGCTGTAGTGAATGTTGGCAGTCTCGTTTGCTCCTAGTTACTTACTACTCTCTTTATAGACTGAGATGGGATCATCCTTCCCTACACTTACCAGGGAATTCAGTGCCCTTTAGTTAGAGAAGTCTTCCAGGACTTCTCTGAATTATGTGCTTCCCACATGACTCAGTGGTTAAAAATCTGCCTGCCAATGCAGGAGCCATCAGAGACACAGGTTCAATCCCTGGGTTGGGAAGACCTGGAGGAGAAAATGGCAACCCACTCCAGAATTCTTGCCTGGGAAATTCCATGGGCAGAGAAGCCTGGAGGGCTACAGTCCATGGAGTCATAAAGAGTCAGACATGACTGAGAGATTGAGCATGCATTCTGAATTATAAATGTATCTTGACTTTTCCATATCCTGCAATTAGACTAGGAATTTTTTTATATGTTTCTATAAACATAGATCAGAGCATGAATACCTTAATTAAAAAGTCCAAAGTTAGGGACCTCCTTGTTGTTGTTGCTCTTTGGTGTGCTCAGTTGTGTCCAACTATTTGTGACCCCATGGTCTGTAGCCCACCAGGCTCCTCTGTCCATGTAATTTTCCAGGCAAGAATACTGGAATGGGTTACCAGTTCCTAGCAGGGATTGAACCTGCATCTCTTGTACCTCCTTTGAATTGGCAGATGGATTCTTTATCACTGTGCCACCTGGAAAGCCATAGCGATCTCCTGCTCTTTATCAAACATTTCCAACTCCCTGACATTTGGTTATAAGAGATAATCTGAAATATTATCTTCCAGATCAGTTCTCCAGTGGACTATCTGGGAGAATCATCGCTAATATAACTTTAGCTGGACCTTCATGCTTACTTCACCCTCAAATACATGGGCCTAATATGAAATAGGTTTTCATGTTTATTTTGAATATAGACACAAGATTAGAATCCTGCAGAATCTCAGTATTTTCAAAAATAACTACTTTTTCCCCCAAATTTATGTTAGTCTCATTTTATATATAAATATTAGTATAACTTTGCATGTAAAATATCTGTATAAAGGTGAATGTGATATATTGTAATTAGAAAAAGATAAATAATTTTTCATTTAACATTTTTCCTCCAAAGGTAGGAAACTAGATCCATAAACACAAATTATAAGAAAATAACTCAAAAAAGTTATATACTCTGAGGCAGGGAGTAAACAAGTGGCCAGATGGTTGTTAGCAAAATTTGACTTGGATCTGAAGGCAAAGGCCATTGCTTATTTTATGGAAAATTTCAAGCTTATAAAGACATTAAATGATTATATATGTGTATAGGTATATATACACATATACTAAATAAATATGTATATGTATTATACATATATATATATATATATTATACATACAGAGATTTTGATGTTATATTTATTTTATAATATAAATGATATATTGTGTGTCTGTACCCCCCCACACACATATATACACATATGGAGGGTTAATAAAACTTTTAGCCATGCAGTTATTGTCCCAGGAGGTTGTTAGGAGACTATTTCATTCATGACACAAATCTCTTCCCTAGTAACAACAGTGGTAGCGGCAGTTTAGTTACTAAGTTGTGTCCAACTTGCGATCCATAGACAGTAACCCTCCAGGCTCCTCTGACCATGAGATTTTACAGGCAAGAATACTGGAGTGGGTTAACATTGCCTTCTTCAGGGGATCTTCCTACCCAGGGATCGAACTCATGTCTCTTGTGTCTCCTGCATTGCAGGAGGATTCTTTACCACTGAACCACCAGGAAATACAACAGTGCAGTATATAGAAGTAGACAACAGGAAGAGAGATGATTTTTTAATGAAAATACATATTTTTCTTAGCTTAGATTATTTTCAAAGAGCTGATGAAGATGTATTCTTAGGCAAACAAAAGGGAGTAAACCCTCCAAAATATCACAAAATTTCTGGATGAAAAATGTATTTTTCACCAAAGACTGCACCACTTGTTGTTTCGTCCCCACATAACCAAGAGTTTTCCACTCTCATTACCTCTTAGAGAATTCTGAGGCTAGGAGGACAATGTGCAAAAGTTGTTCTTGTCCCTCTGGACTGGCCTTTTGGTGGGCCCTGTAGTAGTACTCACTCTGCTGAGAATGAATGGCATTGATAACATTGTACATCACATTTCCTTCCTCTGAAATTTGTATTATTCAGATGCACTGAAACCATACAATGTTATGAGGGAAAAGCTACTCTCCAGACCTGTAAAAATAAATGTCACTCCCTGACATACTGGGGAAGGGTTGTGCCCCAGAGAAGGTGCTGCCCCCTTCCCTTCGTTGTCTGTATACTGTGATGCTCACGATGTAGCAATGCTTCTCTTCTCAAAGAAGAAGGGAACATATGTGAAACAGTCATTTTATTCACAACAAGGTCAGAGAACAAAGCACTCTGAAACCAAATGAGGAAATTGGGATGTGAAGATAATAATTTTAGAATCTAGCTGGAAATATGTTAACCAGTCAAGACACATTTATTTCCAAGTGTGGCATTATGATTTGGCATGGGGATTTTAATTCTGAGTATTTTTATCATGATATGTAGTGCTGAAGGGAATATGTTGACATGTCTGAGAACTAAAACAAATGTGAAGAATGAAGCTGAAAATAGCCGGCTGTGAAGAAAACATTAAAAAGCGCTGGGTGGCACTCAACGTTGTACATCTAGAATTCAGAGGTTTGTAAGGAGAAGGTGATAACATGGCACTCATAGCCAGTTTTCCTGAGAAGGAATTAAGGAAGGCACACTGTTTGCTACTACAGACTCAGGGATCTACACATCTGTGCTCCTCCAGTGCCCATAGGGATACACATGAAGAAGATGCAGCTGCACCTCTCTTTGCATAGTGCATTCCTGAAAAGCTCTGTGCAAATCAAATCCCATTATAAACCCAGAAATGATTCATCTTTTCTGATTGATCTTCAATAGGAATGGCTCCAATAGGAATGGCTCATTTAACCTTTAAGATCCTCTGTCTGAGCCACAGGGGGTTCAACTTCCTTTTCAATGTGCCTGGTTCCTAAATATTAGTTCTTGATGAAGTTTTTACCAGACTGGGGTGAAATAAGAAAAATAAAGAAAATGAAGTCAATTTTTTTGGAAGAAAAATGCATTCAAATTACTGTTTTATTCTGAAATTATGCTTTCCCTTCCTTTTTTTGGTGTTTACAACAAGATTTTTTAAAAATGAAGTAGTACTGATAATAGATGCTCATTTTAGCGTGTTGCTTGCAATTTTACTAGTTTGTGAAATCTAAAACTATTGAGCTCACAGTATATAACTACCCAAGCCATCTAAATCCAGTTGCCCTCAAAAGCTGACACACGTTTTAAAACAAATAAATGCAAAACTTTCTTTTTAAAGAAAATGTGGGATTTCTCTGGTAGTACAATGGCTAAGAGTCCGCTGGTTTATGCTTGGGACACAGGTTTGATCCCCGGTGTGGGAAGATTCCGCATGTCTTGGAGTGACTAAGCCCACATGCCACAGCTACTGAGCCCGAACTCTGGAGCCCGTGAGCTGCAACGACTGAAGCCCACTCACTTAAAACCCGTGCTCCATAACAAGAGAAGACACTGCAATGAGAAGTCCATGCACAGCAAAGAAGAGTAACCCCCATTCATCGTAACTAGAGGAAGCCTACGCACAGCAAAGAACAGCCCCTGCTTACCATAACTAGAGAAAGCCTGTGCACAGCAACAAAGCCCCGATGCAGCCAAAAATAAATAAATCATAAATTAAATAAATAAAATTCAAATGCATCATTCATCTTAAAAAAAAAATATGCTATGCCTCATCTTGTAACTCATGGAGATATCTCCAATATTCCTGGCTTCCAGCAGAGGATGCTACATATTCCTTTTCTTTCTAGCAAACTCATCAGACTGGTGATATGAATAACAATGTCAGTATATGTGAAATATAGTAATTCCACCATCCAGAATTTCACATTTTACAGGTTGTATTAGCCAATGCTCTTAGCAACAAGAAACAGAATTTAAGTATTCCCTCCTCTTTAAGATTGTTTATGAAAATTAAATAAGATAATGCATATAAAACATACAGTCAACTTGAAAAATGTTTTGTATTATCACTTCCCCGAAGAGTTATTTGGTAATGAAAAGTGTTGGTTATCTTAGCACAGTTACACAGGTACAAGCAAAACTATAATAGATTCATAAAAAACAAACAAACAAACAAAAATGAGTAGGGTAGCCTGTGTATTCTGATTGAAGGTGCAGAGTCTGAACTGGCAGAACTCTTCACATAGCCAGTTGAGTGTTTTTGTTCTGTCATGAGTTCTAGTCACCACTCCGATTTCTCCAGCCCCCCACCAAAGGAAAGATCAACCCCCTAAACCATAGTGCATATTTTAGTGGGAATGACATACTAGTCGCTGAAATATATCACTATAAATGATGACAAGTGCCATGGCAGAAAAAGTGCATGGTAAAACAGAAACGTGTTACTAAGAGCCCTGGTGTGGACCAGCAGCTTCCCTGAGGAGGTGACATTAGAACTCAGAATAATAGGACAATTAGAAGTTAATGAAGTATTTCCTGTGAGGGAAATGGTCAGGATTGGGAGCCAGGAGGGAGTAGGGTGAATTAAAGAAATTGAAGGTCAGTGCGACACAGTGAGTGGCTGAGCATGCACATATGCATGTGGCTGTAGCCTAGTGAGTTAGAAGATGTAAGATGGTGCAATGGTAAAGAAAAAAGGCATTGCCTCCAGCAATATGGTGGGACAAACTGATCCCAACAGACACCCTTACACACAAAAATGATATAAATGCGTGACATTTACTAGAAGTTGATTTTAACTATATTAACAATTTCAAAAAGAAGCAAAAGAAATTTGCATAAAGAAGAAAGAGAAAAAGGAAAGCTAGAGGGTTAAGATTCACACTGCAGAGATCCATTAGGGCTTCAGACTAGATGCTGATCATCTGGGTAGAAGCTAAGGTTCTAAAGCTCACGTAGAGACAAACGAATAACCAAGGGCTGGTATGATCAGGACCAACTCCCGGCAGAAGGCCCAGGTGCTCAACATTCTCTCATCTTCCTACTGTGTATACACCCACTCACTGATCCATAGACGTATCTATAAAACTTTCCATGAGAACCAGGCTCCATGTGGAAAAATAAACACTAAAGCCCTGCTCCTGGTCAACATGTGAGATAGAAATGAACACAACCTAAACAGTGTGGAAATGTTAATCAGAGAAAGGAAAACAAGAACTTATACAGGGGACTTCAGTGGGCAACCTCGAGGCTTTCAGCAGAATATTTCGATATGCTGTCTGTGTAAGAAAATATTAACAAACTAGCCCAGGTGGTGCTGTTGTTAAGGAAGCTGCCTGTAAGAGACACAAGAAATGTGGGTTCAATCCCCGGGTCAGGAAGATCTCCTGGAGGAGCAAATGGCAAACCATCCCAGTATTCTTGTCTGAAAAATCCCATGAAAAGAGGAACCCCGTGGGCTACACAGACCATGAAGTCGCAAAGAGTCAGATGAGACTGAACAGATACACGTGCTAAGAGTGTGTACTGAAGAGAAACAGGGGAGTGCACAAACACTTCATTTTTTTTTTAATCAAAATTCTACTGAAGGTGAATTCCCAGTTAAAAATGAAAAAATATGTCATAAAATAAACTACCATGGGGGAAAGTCAGAAGAAGCAACTTTTACATGAAGCTTCAGTTTCAAAGCTCCTTAGTTGCATATGCATTTTAATAGGCCTTGGTAATATGTTCTCATGGCCACATACGTCTTCATAAAATTTTAAAGTAAAATTTCTTGGGAATTCCCTGACCGTCTAGTGGTTAGGGCTCCATGCTTCCACTCCAGGGAGCACAGGTTCAATCACAGAAAATGTACTTAAACAGAATTCTTATATATGTTAACATCAATCATTCTGGAAAGTCTTTTGAATAATAAAGTGGCAAAATACATGGGTAATAGTGAAGTATTAGGTTAGTCAGTTTAGTCTTCATAACCTTGATAACCATGATGGTACGGTCACTCACTTAGAGCCAGATATTCTGGAATGGGAAGTCAAGTGGGCCTTAGGAAGCATTACTATGGACAAAGCTAGTGGAGGTGATGGGATTCCGGTTGAGCTATTTCAAATCCTAAAAGATGATCCTGTGAAAGTGGCTGTACTCAATATGCCAGCAAATGTGGAAAACTCAGCAGTGGCCACAGGACTGGAAAAGGTCAGTTTTCATTCCAATCCCAAAGAAAGGAATGAAAAAGAATATTCAAACTACCACACAATTGCACTCATCTCACATTCTAGCAAAGTAATGTTCAAAATTCTCCAAGCTAGGCTTCAACAGTACATGAACCATGAATTTCCAGATGTATAAGATGAATTTATAAAAGGCAGAGGAACCAGAGATCAAATTTCCAACATCCATTGGATCATAGAAAAAGCAAGAGAGTTCCAGAAAAACATCCACTTCTACTTTTTTGACTACGCCAAAGCCTTTGACTGTGTGGATCACAAGAAACTGTGGAAAATTCTTAAAGAGATGGGAATACCAGACCACCTGACCTGCCTCCTGAGAAATCTGCATGCAGGTCAAGAAGCAACAGTTAGAACTGGACATGGAAAAATGGACTGGCTCCAAATTGGGAAAGGAGTACATCAAGGCTCTATATTTTGACCTGCTTATTTAACTTATATGCAGAGTACAATTTGCAAAGTGCTGGGCTGGATAAAGCACAAGCTGGAATCAAGATTATTGGGAGAAATATCAATAACCTCAGATATACAGATAATACCACTCTTATGGCAGAAAGCAAAGAAGAACTGAAGAGGAGAGTGAAAAAGCTGGCTTAAAACTCAACATTCAAAAAAAGGAAGATCATGGCATCCAGTCCCATTACTTCATGGCAAGTAGATAGGGAAACAATGGAAACCAGTTAGTTAGGAGTAGGGAACAATTTGAGGATCTCCTGAAAAACCCAACAAGAAATAGGTAGTAAAATAATCTTATGGAAGGTAAAATTGAGCCAAGACAAGAGAATGACACTCATATCAGATGGAATAACTTAACCTTAACTAAGATCTTGCAAGCAGCGTGGCCAAAAAAATAAAAATAAAGTAAGATTTCTCAAGGGAAATCAACTGTATTGTTGCCTATTTTCACTTTAATTTCCTGGTCATCACAGTTCTTCTTTTATTCAAGGGTGGTAGAGTGACCTTGAATATTTTTTTATGTGCCTAAGAGAAGCTTACATTTACTGTGATATCCTCATGTGGTTCCCAGTCAGCTTCTTGTCTAGGTAAATTATTACTAACTGACTCAACATAAGAATGGCTTCCAGACATGCTCTCATGGCCCATTGGACCAATTCACTTCTTGTTGTGACTTTAAGGTGTAGGGACAGAGCTTGTATTGCAGTTGGTCTTTCTGTGCAACCAGGTATCCCAGGTATATGAGGCCACTTCAGTTCAGTTCAGCCACTCAGTTGTGTTCGACTCCTTGCAAGCCCATGGATTCCAGCATGCAGGATTCCCTATCCATCACCAACTCCCAGAGTTTGCTCAAACTCATGTCCATCAAGTCAGTGATGCCATCCATCCATCTCATCCTCTGTCTTCCCTTTGTCCTCCTGCCTTCAATCTTTCCCAGCATCAGGGTCTTTTCCAGTGAGTCTGTTCTTTGCATCAGGTGTCCAAAGTATTGGAGCTTTCTGCTTTGGCATGAGTTCTTCCAATGTATGTTCAGGACTGATTTCCTTCAGGATGGACTGGTTGGATCTCATTGCAGTTCAAGGAACTCTCAAGAGTCTTCTCCAACACCACAATTCAAAAGCATCAATTCTTCAGCACTCACCTTTCTTTATGGTCCAACTCTCACATCCATACACGACTACTGGAAAAACCATAGCTTTGACTAGATGGACATTTGTCGGCAAAGTAATGTCTCTGATTTTTAACATGCTGTTTAGGTTGGTCATAACTTTTTTTTCAAAGAGCAAGTGTCTTTTAATTTCATCGGTGCAGTCACCATCTGCAGTGATTTTGCAGCCCCCCAAAATAAAGTCTGTCACTGTTTCCATTGTTTCCCCATCAGTCTTTCCAGTGAAAATTCAAGTTTTATTTCCTTTAGGTATGTGAATAACAGAAGAGAAATGGGGGTTGAAGGGCAAAGTGTTAACAATTGACAAGACTAAGTGAGTTCATTGTAAATATTTTTTCAGCGTATTCTAGGAGATAAAAATACAGTAAATATATCCGTGGAAAATACAGAAGAAAAAGAAAAATCTTATAATTTGTTCATCATTTAAGAATATTCACTATAATTTCTAAATCTATATTAGTAATTTTGTATTTTTTTCTTATAGAAGGCCTTAAAAATTGTACAAACATCAGGTCCCACAAAACCTGGATCAACCACTAGTCAGCACAAATAACAACAAGAAAAAATGTAAAGCCATAGAAATAGAAATAACTCCCAACACACACCCCAAAAAGAGTAATCTGAAGGACTATAAAACGGACATGTTTAACATGATTAAATGTATTTTAAAGAAATTAAATTTTAAAAAGAAAATATGCTATATGAAAACTTTAAGATATGTTGCAAAATAACCAACCAGACATTCTGAAAATAAGAAAATATAGTCACGGATGTTAAAAAAGCAAATGGTCAGGAAATATAGACAATTTTGATCACAAAATTAAATCAATAGAAAAATATAAATATGAGAAGATAATTCAGAAGGTAACTAGAGAAATGAAGAAGTAAAACATTTGAAGAAAATATAGAAATGTGTATATAATGAAAAGTTAGAAGATGCATTTAATAAAACTCCAGAAGAGGATAATAGAGAAAATGGAGAGAAAAGTTATTCAAAGAGGAATAGTCAAGAATTTCTCAGAATTAAAAGTAACATGTTCAAATTGAAGATGCACACTGAATCATAATGAGAAATCAGATATATCATGAATACTGATATTATATTAAAAATTACTGGAGAGAAAAAAAATGTTTATCTCCAAAATAATAAGAACCAGACTGATAGTAAGCATTTCATCAGCAATAACGCATACCACGTCACAGCCAGAATAAATGAACTAACATCATAGAATCTATAAAACAATCCTTTAAATTGAGAGCAAATGAAGATATTTGGAAGAAAAGAAAAACTATTTTCTTTTTACTCTTCACAGGCTTTTACTGAAGAACTACTCTAGAAGAAATATGTTACATACAATAAATAATGATGAGCATTAAAAAATATACATATTAGTAAATCTAATAAGCGCTCTATAAATCTATAATCATAATAGCTTGGGAAAGATATAACAGAAGTTAGAAATAGCTTACTAATATATGAGGAAGGGCTGCTTTTGCTGTTTATAAAGATAGAGATATTTATTTAATTTCATTAAGCCACTAAAAGATGCTAAATTGTAAAATAATTAATTTAAAACTTAAAAACAGAAGAAAGCTAGAGGAGACTGATTAAGTGAATTTTGTTTACTTAGTAGAAGGTAGGAAAGGAATGGGAGAAAGGGAAAAAAAAAACATAAAATAGAAAATACAAATTAAAATGACAGTAGTATTTCAAATATATCAAGAATCACAATAGTTAAATGATTGTATGTACCTATCTAGAAAATAGGGATTTTATTATTGGATGAACAAAATCCCATTATCAAATGAGATACAATTTATAAGAAACATAAAAAGTAAGAATACAGAAATGTGGACAGTAAAAGGATGAATAAGAGTTTAAGTCAATAATCAAGAGATTGCATAGTAACATATATTGAATATATTGACTAATAAACAGTAAATCCTAAACTGGTATTAAATAAAGATTATAGTTACTTCAAAAATAACAGGAAAATGATAGAAAGATATAATAGTAATGACACAAGTACATGTCTCAACATGAAAATTAAAAACAAATTTTAAAATTTGAGCAGAATTACAAGGAAAAATTCAAATATCTGCAATCATAATTGGATATTTTAGCACATTTCTTTATGAACTGAGACATTAAATAGGTAAAATATTATTAAGAATAGTGATTTGTATATGTATACGTATGGCTGTTTCATGTTGAGGTTTGACAGAAAAACAACAAAATTCTGTAAAGCAATTATCCTTCAATAAAAAATAAATTAATTAAAAAAAGAATAGAAATTTGAATAGAGTAAATGATCAGCATGGTTTATGGATAGGCATGTATCCACATACCCATATATTATATAACATATTTTTTTTAAAAAGAGCATTTACAAACATGGACAATTTTTATAAATGCTTATTTGAAAAATGTATAGATATGAACATATAAAATATGTAAAAATATATTTTATTAAACTTATGCATTTGAAAATAATTGTAAAAATTTCGGGGGATTTTATTAGGAGACAATGCTTGTGGTCAATAAACATGTAAAAAGTTGTTCATTCATCAGAAAGGTGCAAATTTAAATAAAGTACACTGTTCATCAGGTTGGCAAAAATTATCTGACTATCCAAGTAGCTGGCAAGCAGAAAGAGAACTGGAAAACTTATATACTGTCAAAAGAAAATATTGGAGTGGCCACTTTGAAAGAAATTGTTAATATTTGCAAGAGTTGAATATATGCAATGATCTAGTGACTTTGACTTAAACACTCTGGAAAAGTATACATATATATATATACACACACACATATATATGAAAATATACAGATATATATCTAGAAAATATGTATATTCACATTGCAAATGAGAAGATAAACATGCATACTAAAGCATATTACTGAAATAATTTTATAATTTAATATATACCCTTTTACATGCTATTTGATAGAAGTTTATTCTATTCTAACTCTATTTCTTTTCTAAAGTATCCCATTCTATTCTAGCCCATCCATTTTAGTCTCCACTTTACTTCAATCTAATCCATCCCACTTTGGTCACAAGCCATTCATTTGATTTCAAAACACTAAATTGATCATATCCCTTAATTTGAAAATCATCTTGTTAGAAAAATTACAAACACATGCCTAGAATCACCCAAAGGTATCTGCAATAATGACATGTGTGATCAGTTTGAATGTTATTAAGTCAAAGAATGGATAGATAAATAAAATCATACAATGGAATTCTCTGGAAAAGTTAGACTTTCCTGATTTACCTGGACAGTATCTATTTCCTCCTATTATCTTTTTATCCTGTCTGGTTAGTTATCCTTTCCATATTTCAAATGTATCAAAGTTTGAAATGATAAAGTCAGGCAGGGCCAGCTTCATGGGCATGTGATCAGTATAGTCACAAAAGGTGCAACTCTCAGATGGGCTCCATGCTTGGAGTTTAATGATTTGCAGCAACTGTCTTGAAATTCTAATGATATTACCTTTAAATCAGTGTTTTGGAAGTAAAGTTGGTGTAACAGTGACAGATATGTGTGTTTGGAGACTCAGCTCCTACATGTCCCTACCTCATACCTTACCCTCACCCTCCCTGGTATATCTTGAATCCCTGTTTCTCCACCTCCTGGTGTCATGGGTCCCACCTGGCCCCCAAATTGACACTATTTTTCCTTTTTAGTTTTTATGCAATTTTAATATCATACTCCATTTATAATTATTACACAATTTTGGCTATATTCCTCATGTTGGGCAATACATCCTTGAGCCTATCTTATACCCAATAGTTTGCACCTTCCATTCCCAGACCCCTTTATTGCCTTGCTCTCCTCACTAGTAAATCTATATCAGGGAGTCTGTTTGCTTTTGTATTATATTCATTAGTTTGTTGTATCTTCTGGATTCCACACGTGAGTGATATCATACAGTATTTGTTCTTTGTCTGAATCTTAGCATAATGTTCTCCAAGTC
Source organism: Bos mutus (assembly GCF_027580195.1). Classification (NCBI taxonomy): domain Eukaryota; kingdom Metazoa; phylum Chordata; class Mammalia; order Artiodactyla; family Bovidae; genus Bos; species Bos mutus. The sequence continues at coordinate 59,074,435 of NC_091619.1, forward strand.
CTCCAACATGGAAAAATTTTGTTCTTTTATAATGGCTGAGTGGTATCCCATTATATATACATATATAAAATGTACACAATATAATATATTGTTGTTTAGTCATTCAGTCATGTCCGACTCTTTTGCAAACTCATGGATTGCAGCAAACTAGGATCCTCTGCACATTGAATTTCCCAGGCAAGAATACTGGAGTGGGTTGCTATTTCCTTCTTCAGGGGATCTTCCTGACCCAGGGATCAAATCTGCATCTCCTGCAAGTCTCCTACATTGCAGATATATTCTTTACCATTGAGTCACTAAGGAAGCTCATATATATATATACACATAAAATATACATATTAAATAATATATATTTTATTGTATATATTATACATAAATATATCTATATATATTATACATAAAATATGTATAAATATATATCATATCTACTTTACACATTCATCTGTTGATAGACACAGGTTTCTTCTGTATCTTGCCAATTATAAACAATGCTGCTGAACGTTAGAGTGCATAAATTTTTTTTTGAATTAGTGTTTTTGTTTTTCCCATATATATATATATATACCCAGGAGTAAAATTGCTAGGTCATGCGGTCATTCTATTTCTAGTTTTTTGAGGAAACTCCACAATGTTTTCTGCAGTGGTTGCACCAGTTTACATTCCCACCAACAATGTCCAAGGATTCCCTTTTCTCCACATTGTCAGCAACATTTATTACTTGTGTTCTTTTTGATGATAGCCATTATGATAAGTGTGGGGTGATATCTCATTGTGGTTTTGATTTCCATTTCCTTGATCATTAGTGATGTTGAATGTCTTTTCATGTGCTCATTGGCATCTGAAGATGCTCAGCCTAACCCCTGTCCATTAACTGCAGCCACCCTCTGTCTGAGGTCCAGGTATGGTTGGGGTCAGCTGAGTGCTCTGTGATGTTCTGTGGAAGGATATGGCACAGAATGATTCCTGAACCTCTTGTCCAATGCTGATCCACGTAGGAGTGCAGAGACTGCAATCCTGTAGGGGTTGCCCATCTACAGTGTTGGAGCATCAGGCCTATGAGGAGAGATGCCTAAGAAAGGGAATATCTCCTTTCCTGAAGAAAAGTCATATCAAATATAATACACTAGGCTTCTCAGGTGGCACTAGTGGTAAAGAACCTGCCTGCCAATGCAGGAGATGTAAGAGACAAGGGTTTGATCCTTGGGTCAGAAAAATCCTCTGGAGAAAGGCATGAAACCCACTCCAGTATGCTTTCCTGGAAAATCCCATGGACTGAGGAACCTGGAGGGCTACAGTTCATAGGGATGCATAGAGTCAGACACGACTGAAGGGACTTAGCACGCACACATGCATAATGCACCATGACAAGTAGAGAAAAAGAACACAGACGAAAGACAAAGTCTTACATTTCAGTATACATTATGTGCCCCACCACCCCCTGCTTTTTCAATAAGGGCCTAACAGATTTTGTAGCTAGGCCTGGAATAATTATATGATCATCCTAATAGTATTTTATTCTTCCACAGATCAACGAGAAGCCATTACACCGTTTTCATCAAGTAACTGGCATAATCAGATTTATGTCCTAAAAAGATCACCCTTTAACTTCGGTTCCTCCTGTGATTCTAGGGTCTGTCACCCCCGCCTGAATGCAGTGTGCCGATACAATCACTGCTTGTATAAAACCAAATCACATTGGTTTTCAATTATTATGCACATATTGCAACCCTGTTATAAACCTGAATCACTAGAAGTCATAAAAGGGGGGAAAAAAGAGCAATCGTTTGCCACTTGCCCTGTCTTCTTCCTTCTCTGTGTCCAGTCCCCTCTGGTGTTTCTCTCTGCCTTTGATAGTCATCCATTTGAGCCCCTCTTGTCTAGGTGGAGGGTCCTTTTGCAATACCGCACCTGGCACACTTAAAGTGTACATTGAGGTGATTACCTTTGTTGACTAATTTTGTCAGTTCTCTCATTCTTTCAGCAAATTCAGTTGGGTCACCTTGAGGGTACTTCAGTTTTAATTTAAATACATTTTTTAACTTGCTTGTACTCTCTGACAGCAGCTTCATTGAGTTTGCTCTGTGAAATATTCTGCACATTTATTCTTTCTTTTCCCACCCTAAGATATACTGAGTTCAAAAATAAAACCATGAAATAGTACTGAAAGGTGGCTTCCTGAGGTTATTATATCCCTTCCCTCTTCAGAAGGACTGCAAGGAAATCACGTGTAAGGAAGGAAGACTTTTAAACTATTTTCAGAGATTTCTGGAGAAAGGAGGAGCTTTCCAGGTGGTGCAGTGGTAAAGAACCCACCTCCCAGTGCAGGAGATTCAGGAGACATGGATTCAACCCCTGTGTCAAGAAGGTCCTCTGTAGGAGGAAATGGCAACCCACTCCAGTATTCTTGCCTGGAAAATTCCACGGACAGAGGAATCTGGTGGGCTACAGACCATGGGGTCACAGAGTCAGACATGACTGAGCACACACACACACACACACACACACAACACACAAGAAAGGAGAATTCACAGCCTCCCCCCAAATTCATTTCAGGGTTAAAGAAGCCTGTCAGGGAATTTTTCTTCTATCTAAACTAGATCTAGCTTAATATTCCTTTTAGGACAGGAAAAATACACAGTGTTCACTTCATAGTCAAACTAAGGCTTTCTTTTTTTCTCTGACATGCCCCAAGGTGTTTTAGGACAGTGGTTGGATATGTCAGAGAGAAAATAGGTTTTATGTTATTTGGCCTGAATTTCCATTAGGTACCTATTTGTCTGGACAAACAGGCAGGAGTGCCCATCTTTAAATAATGAGCTCGGAGTTACCTGGGGAATTACTTACCAATGAGTGTTACCTTCAGGACGAGAAAAAATAGCTGATAAAATCATTCCTGAGGGTTATAAAACACCCAGGTGGGTAGTGTGTGCAGCTTCAGCCTGGATAAATCATGCCTCTCTAATGTATTTGGAATTTTTGAAAGAGTTAACGAAATAGTGAAGCTTAGAGAAATAGTGGGTATTAAATATTTAGACATTCAGAAGGGTTTTGCTCAAGAACCTACGCAGAGACATTTAGGATCCATTTCAGCCTTATGAAGGGCCCAAGATGTGAGAGCTAAAATCTTTTCCTATAAAAATTCAGTTAAAACAACAACAAAAAAAGGTTAACAGTGAAAATGAAAGGTAGGAATAAATGATGCAGTTAGCCTGAAGGGAGGTTAATAAGAAAGTGCCCCAGGGAATGATACTGGAACCAGAATTTTTATATATGTTAACACCAATCAATCTGGAAACCCTTCTAAATAATGAGGTTTCAAAATATGTGGGTAACAGTGAACTGTTAAATTAGTCAGGAGTAGGGAACAATTTGAGGAAATCTAGAAGAAACCAACAAAATATAGGTAGGAAAACAATCTTAGGTAAAATCAAGTGAAGACAAGAGAATGGCACTTCATGTTATATGGAATAACTTAAGCTACCTGATGCACTCAGGTAGCTTTGGAATTAACTATAACCTTTTAGAAGAAAGGTCTAACAGTCATTATGAATATCTCAGTAAATGTATCTGCTCACTGAGAAAAGTCTCTGGGAAAAGTCTATAGAAATGCAAGTGAAATGATGAGATATATGTGAGAAATGATGGAAATGGCAAGGATTGTTTTATTTGGCAAGGAGAGAAATAGAGGAAAAGGGAAATGTTGAAACAAAAAGTCTAGTTGAGTACTTTCCTTCACTTTCTTATAATACTGAGTGAGGTTAGATAACACAAAAGCTAAAAATGAGAAGGAGGGAAATGCTTGTGTAATTCATTGTTAACATTAACAGCTCCCTGCATGGAATGTCATTGAGCCAGATACCAACTACTGAGCAATGTATCACCTGGGTTACACATTCACAGGGGTGGGCTGAGATTAAACTTTCTCCACAAGATCCTATTAGAGACAGTATATGAATGCATATTCTAAGAGACGTTTCAGTCGTTCTCATATTTGAATTAATTTATGTCTGTCTGTCTCATCAGGCTGTGAATTCCTAGAAAGCAAGACTTTTTTCTTAAACATCCTTCTGTCCTTTCCCTTTTCCTCTTTGGTAGCTAGTAATATGCTTTCTTCTGCAGGGCACTCAGTAGTACTCAGAGCTTGCATGACTTGAAGGAGTGGGAGGGTCGATCAAAGGAAGGAAAGATTTCATTCCCATAGTCTATTCATCCTCACCACTCTCACCAAATGTTTATTGACTTCAACTATGGCAGCTATCCAGCAGCAATGAACGTTGATGAGAAGACATCAGAGAAAAGAAGGGAAGAAGGTTGGGAAGTTTTAATCATTATTAACAATCTATTGGGTACTAGGCACTTTGCTATGCATTTTCTTGCATCTTCTTCCCTGGTGGCTCAGAGGTTAAAGCGTCTGCCTGGAATGCGGGAGACCCAGGTTCAATCCCTGGGTCAGGAAGATCCCCTGGAGAAGGAAATAGCAACCCACTCCAGTACTCTTGCCTGGAGAATCGCTTGGAGGGAGGAGTCTGGTAGGCTACAGTCCATGGGGTTGCAAAGAGTCAGACACGACTGAGTGACTTCACTTTCACCAATACCTAAAGAACAGTTACCATAGTGACTAGTCAAAATTATTTAGCAGAAGAAATGCTATTTGTAAATTATTTCCCTTCTTTGTCCCAGGCAACTCATGAGAATACAAAAGAGCTCAAAGAGCTGAGCTTTAGTGCCTTTCTTGGAAGTTATCTACCTGAGAAAAACATAGTACAGAATCAATAGGATATATACTGTAAAATATGTATACATGCTCAGTGATAAAGAATCTGCCTGCCAATGCAGGAGACATGGGTTCAATTCCAGGCTTGGGAAGATCCTCTGGAGAAGGAAATAGCAACCCACTCCAATATTCTTGCCTGGGAAATCCCAAGAACAGAAGAATCTGAAGGGATACAGTCCATGGGGTTGCAAAAAAGTTGGATACAACTCAGCAACTAAACAACAAAAACAAATATATATACACACATATATGCAGTGCAGGAGACCCAGGTTCGATCTCTGGGTCGGGAATATCCCCTGTAGAAGGAAATGGCTACCTACTCCAGTATTCTTGCTTGGAGAAGACCATGCACAGAGGAGCCTGATGGGCTACAGTCCGTAGGGTAACCCACGGACCTATGGACTACAACCCATCAGGCTCATAAAGAGGCAGACATGACTGAAGCCACTTAGCACACACATGTAGAGAGAGAGAGAGAGAAAGAGAGGGAGAGATTTTAAGGAATTGGCTCATGTGACTGTGGAGGAAGGCTGGCAGAAATTCAGCCAAAGTCCATCTGCTGACAGAATCCCTCTTCCTCCAAGATGGTCAGTTTTGGGTTTGGATTTTTTTTTTTTTTTTTTGCTTTTTGGTTTGCTTTGTTTTTATAAGGCAAATTGGATGGGTCCCACTTACATCCTGGAGAGTAATCTGCTTTACTCAAAGTCTACTGATTTAAATGTTGCTCTAATCTGAAAAATACCTTCAAAGAAATTCCTAGAATAATGTTTGACCAAATATTGTTTTAAGTTGACACACCCACCACAATAAGGCTATCATACCCAGACACCGCTAGGTGCAGCTGACAGGAGGTATGGCCTGGGCATGAGGGCAGTAGGAAATGCAGACCGTACAGCAGCAGCTGGGCCACCCATCAGTTATGGTCCTGCAGCAGATCTGAGCAGCTTCACACACCCTAAAGCAGTGACCAAGGCAGCTGCAGAAGAGTTGTCTACTGTGTGACTGTAAGCGAGTACTATAGATTTGAACAAAAGCAGTAGACAGGCAAATAGGACCAAGGGAGCACATATAAGATAAGAGCCATCAAGGAACTGTGAATGTTGTCAGACACTGGAGCTGAGAGGAAAGTAGAAAATCCAGGAGTGGCAGAAGGAGCAGAAACCATTGCCAAACCAGCAGCCAGCAAAGTAATCCAAACGCACCATCTCATCTGCTGCTGCTGCTAAGTCGCTTCAGTCGTGTCCGACTCAGCGCGACCCCAGAGACGGCAGCCCACCAGGCTCTCCCGTCCCTGGGATTCTCCAGGCAAGAACACTGGAGTGGGGTGCCATTTCCTTCTCCAATGCGTGAAAGTGAAAAGTGAAAATGAAGTCGTTCAGTTGTCTCCGACTCTTCACGACCCCATGGACTGCAGCCTACCAGGCTCCTCCATCCATGGGATTTGCCAGGCAAGAGTACTGGAGTGGGGTGCCATTGCCTTCTCCCATACCATCTCATCTACTTATCTCTAAAATGTAATTAAGCATAAATTAACATCACTGTAAAAAGAAGAGACTGAAGCTCAGAAAGGCTATGTAACTTGGCCAAATTCATCCAGGTATTTGTTAAGAAGCCAGATTCAGAATTTGTCTTCCTGACCTTATATCTCATCTCTCTCTATGATACTGACTTTCTTATCTATCTCAGGACCATGAGAACCGACTGTTGAGTAAAGAAACAGGCCAGGGGCAGCAGAAGCAAAACATCTTTGATACACAGCAAACCATCTGCCTCAGCCGAAAAGTATCTTAATATATTTTCTACTAAAGCAACTTCCAGTTCCCGGGGGAGTCCGTGCTCAGGCCTACATGTGAAAGCAAGAAACTAGTAGATTTAGTCGGTGGAAGCTGTGGGCATGAAGGCAGAGACACGGCTGATCTCGACACATCTTTGTGAAATGGGAATGAACTATCAGAAACAGAAGGCAGTTTTCCTTTGAAAGTCTGTCACATTCACAATGAGGGTGATAAAAGACTGCTTCCTTGCCTTTTAGGTGACTTCAATATGGCCAGACTTTGAAATCTAATACTGTACTGAATTTTGTATTGAATGCAGTGGTGCAATATTGAACGATAAAAGAAGGGGCTGATACAGTACTTTTCAAATACTTGCTGCTCAGAATCTCTCTGCCCTTTTCCACTTACAGGTATGATCTTATCTATTGATATTTCTGTCTAAAAGGGCCCTCTGTCTGTTCTATCAGGTTGCCCTATTTTTCATTGTGCTATAGGCTGCATTTTGAAAATGAATAGTCCAAACAACTTCGATATATTGCTATTACTGTGCTGTTCTTTTGAAGAAATTCTTCAGTTGGCATTTGCACTTTAATCCGACTTCAAGCTGTGGTGACAGCGGTGCCCTTCCATTGCCAGGCCCCACCACCACCCAGGCACTGGCTCCTTTGTACATCTCAACGACTTCTGTCATCCTTCATGCCACCTGTGCCCCTCCTCCATCCTAAGCTGGTAAGGCGCAGCTGGAGGCTTTCTTCTGACCTCTTTCCAGCCATGCCTGCTGCTGCCACTCTGTAGCAATCAGAAAATGCACTGGGTGGCTGCCTTTACTCTTCTCCTTGCTCTGATCTGCCCACCATGGCTCTCAATGCCCTCTCAAAGTCCTCCTGCATTACATGTGTGGGTTCTCATGGGCAATAAACCTAAAGTGAACATGCCAGAAGGAGCTATTGGGTGGCCACAAATCTGTGAAAAGCTCTTTATGTTCCCTGGAGCAGATACTGAAGAGTCGGCCCATTTATGTAAACACTGATCACTGAGATGCTGGTAGTTTAGCTGCATTTTGAAGAATTTCTAAATGAGACTGGTCTGGGGACAGAATATAATTGTATAGTTATGAAGAGCCTCAACAAGCTATGATCAGTTATAAAACAAAGGGAAGGATACTGTTGGTTGAATGTCTCCTTGACTGTGATGGTTGAAGACACAGACTGAGGCTCCCAGCACCCTGAACATTCAATGCAGGCACAGTGAGCACTCAGTCAGTGTATATTTAATGGAACTGAACTTACAAACTAGGGAAACTGTAGTTCCTAAGCTACTTGTGAGGGACATGTTGTAGAATTTTGGATGATTGGGTGAAAGTTAAGAGCCCTCTCCACAGAGACATGCATACACAAAAACTTAGCACATTTTAAGTGGTCCTATCACCCACTGAAGATGCTGCCATGATCTCATTTAGATTTTCACACACTTGAGATTCTAATGTAAAATGAAGGGAAAAAAAAAGAATCAGAAGAAGAACAATGAAGTATCAACAACCAGGGTTACAGTCTCTTGTGGCAAAAGGTTGATGATCTGACATTTAGATACAAGCCCGACATTTACTGTTTATGTGCAAACATTTCTTAACCTCCCTAAAGTTCATCTGCAAAATAAGGATGAAGCATGATTTTTCTTCTCTGTGCTGTTGTGGCATTTAATGTGATAATTTATGTGAAACAGTTTATGCAACCTTTCCAGAGACTGAATTATCAATGTTATTGTTGTTGAGGAAATCTAAACTGGTTATTTTATTTTTTGCTTGTTTCTTCCCTCCTCTTCTTGCTTTTCTTCTTCTTCTCCATCTTGCTTGATATTTGGTAAATTAAAAAAAAAAAAGTCCATGTTTTATTGGTTGTTTTGTATCCATGAAGTGTCACCAGCAATAAAAATCCTTAGATGTCCCATTAGCATCTAGGGAGTTGTTGTTGTTGTTGTTGTAGCAGTATGCATTTCTTCAATTACATCATCTGGATAAAAAGTCTGCAGAGCTTTTTCTGACACTTTTAAGTGTCAGAACTTACAATATTGAGATTTAAATATTGCTTCCATTCATTTTGGGAAGGTATATAGCTGTACTTCCTAAAGTTTACCATTTGACTGGGTATATATCCAGGAAAAAAAGAAACATGATTCAAAAAGACACATGCACTCCAAAGTTCATTGCAGCACTATTTACAATAGCCAGGACAGGGAGCCAACCTAAATGTTCAACAGCAGAGGAATGGCTAAAGACTATGTGGTACATATACACTGGAATATTACTCAGCCATAAAAAAAAAAATGCAATTGGGTCATTTCTAGGAAGGTGAATGGACCTAAAGATGTCATATAGAATGAAGTAAGTCAGAAAGAGAGAAACAAAAATTGTATATTAATGCATATACGTGGAATCTAGAAAAATGACACATGACTTTATTTCAAAGCAGAACTATAGACTTAGATGCAAAGAACAGATTTATGGACACAAAGTGGGGAAAAGGGGGAGTGGAGTGAATTGGGAGATTGGATTGACATGTATACACTATTGATACTATGTGGAAAATAGATAACTAATGAGAACCTATGTTGTTGCTCAGGAAACTCTACTCAATGCTCTCTGGCAACCTAAATGGGAAGGAAACCCAAAAAAAAAGAAAGGGGGGTGTATATGTGTATATCAACAACTGATTTACTTCACTATACAGTAGAAACAAATACAAAATTGTAAAGCAACTATACTCCAATAAAATTAATTAAAAAATAAAGTTTAGCCCTTTTGAAAATGGGGACAATAACAAGGTTATCTGCAAATTCAAGAGACATTGTACTTAAAAATAATATGTTGAAAATTGTAAAGTACTCTGTAAGAATTAGTGACCACTAGAAAATAAAGATGAAGGTATGCGAGTCCCACTGTGCCTTTCCTTCATGGCTACTGTGAGACTGAAATGAGTATTTATTTTGTCTGTTTGCCCCTCTGCTGCTAAGTCGCTTCAGTTGTGTCCGACTCTGTGCGACTCCATAGACTGCCTCCTAGCAGGCTCCTCTGTCCCTGGGATACTCCAGGCAAGAACACTGGAGTGGGTTGCCATTTCCTTCTCCATTGCATGAAAGTGAAAAGTGAAAGTGAAGTCACTCAGTCGTGTCTGACTCTTAGCGACCTCATGGACTGCAGCCTACCAGGCTCCTCCATCCATGGGATTTTCCAGGCAAGAGTACTGGAGTGGAGTGCCATTGCCTTCTCTGCCCCTTTGCTGCTGCTGCTGCTGCTAAGTCACTTCAGTCATGTCCGACTCTGTGCGACCCCATAGACGGCAGCCCACCAGGCTCCCCCTTCCCTGGGATTCTCCAGGCAAGAACACTGGAGTGGGTTTCCATTTCCTTCTCCAGTGCTCAGTCGTGTCCAACTCTTAGCGACCCCAGGGACTGCAGCCCACCAGGCTCCTCTATCCAAGGGATTTTTCCAGGCAAGAGTACTGGAGTCAGGTGCCATTGCCCTCTCTGTCCGCCCTCTAATGGGGTCTAAATTGCTCTTCAGATTTCTACCCTGACCATCACAGGTGAGAATGATAACGTTAATATTTTCTTCTCCCAAGCAAAGTGGCTGGTCTAGGTTAGGTCAATCAGAGACTTTGCCTAAAACTTTGGCTAATTGTCCAAGTTAGAATTAATGGAACAGGAGATTTTCTACTCAAGAAGCCAAGCTAGAAAGTTATTAGTAGGAGCATTAAGTGACCATAGTTCAACCTCAGGTGAAAGCTGTTTTGAGAGAATGAAACCAACAGAGAAGAAGCATGGAGAATAGGACACAGAGAATCTGGAAGTGATTTAAATCCCTACAAGTTCAAGAAGTTGCAGCAATCCTTGCTTTCTCAAGCCTTGATTATTCTAATATTTCTTTTATTCTATAATAAGTTTTCTTTATCTCATTTTCTAAAGTTACTTTGAAGTGGGCTTCTCTCACTGGTACATAGTAAAATGCTGACTGACACAGATCTGCACGTGCTTTCAGAGAAGGGATGGGCATATAGCTGTCAAAATCATGTGTTTGCACATCTGCAAGAGGGAGGGTATTCCTCCATCCTCACTCTGGTCCTAGCCCAACCAAACCCATATTCAAGTGTTGTTACCTGTGAAAGGAATATGAACAATAACATTCGCCTAAGAAGCCAAGAAGATATTTCTGCGTAGTTTACAGAGTCACGTGTTCCTTAGTCCAGAGCTTGTGTGGCGAAGCCCTGGGCTCCTTGGACTTGCAGTCTTTCTTGCAGCCAGAATGATTTTTTTTTGTTTGTTTGTTTTAAGAAGCCAAACAGAGGGAAATGACATGAACAGAGCAATTTGGGTTGACTGGAGAGCAGATAAGCGTGAGGAGGAGACGACAGCAGGAAAGGAATGATTTCTGAGCAAGAGTAGCCTGCTGCTGTTTGGCTCTTTTAGCCCATGGAACCCACTAATAATTTTCCCCAAGTTCCATATTTCCTGCCAACTGAGCCCTATAATCATATTTCTAGGGAGGTCTGAATCACTTTGCTTGTCAAAGAGGAATGTTGTTTATAAGCTGAGAGCTAACATACTACTTTGCCCTCCAGTCAAGAGAAGACAGATCTGAATAGAAATAAGGGAATACCTAAACACTCCCAGTTTATGCCAAGATAATCAGGAATTTTTAATACCTCCAAAATTTGATTATGATGTTTTGTTTTAGGCTTCACAAGAGTTAATACCATCATGTTTTAAAATTTGAACTATGACAAAGCAATATTTCGGTTAAAAACCATCAATCTGGAAAACCAAAATAATTATGTAAACCTAATCCAGAATGTGTTACCCTTAAAACACAACAGATACAGAGACTAGTAATGAATAGAAAAACTAGACTTGATAATTTCCCCTAAAGCCTAGGAACTTTCTCAAAATGCCACAGCATATATCACTATTTTATTTCTCAACTGTATTCAATTAAAAATTTCTATAAGAATTCCTGAAAGGGATGGTCTTTCACCTCCTCTGTCAGGACCCACTCTTGATGCCTATCCTCTTTTACTTTTTTGTTAACTGCTGTACTTGTGTGTTCTATATTTGATATTCTAGAACTTTCTTCATGTTTTATAAGGAAGTCACCTAATCTAAGGGCTTTTGTTTACTTGTTTCTTTCTGTCTCTAAACATTTAAAAAAATCGTTTTGTTATGTCAGTCATTTCTTAGTTTCAGATGCTTCTGAAATTAAATAAATATGTAGAAATGGTATTTAATTCTTTATTTTGAATTCATTTTTTCAAGGTATTATTAAATTTATGTCTGAAATTAGTCTTCAAGATAATTAACTTGATCATTTGCATGTCACACCTCATATCCTTACATACTCATTAAAAAGCCCTGATATTTTTTAACTTTATTTTATAGAAAATTATTTTTCCTTTAATTATGTATAATATTTATATGCACACTTTCCTAGTAACCCTGTTCTACTAAACATAGATTTATAAATGTCAGGAAAAACAGCCCCTTTTACATGTCACTTAATAGATTTTTATTTTTCTACTTCAATTTTCCTTATATCCACTCAATTTTCCTTAGACAATTAGATTTTAAGCATTATACTTGAAACTATATTGATCTAAATATGACTCATGTTGTCAATTGAGTTTTTAAAAATATATCAGCCTATATTCACACATAATTCAAGATGTGTGTAGTTTTCTTTTCTGCCCTTTGCCCTGTAAAATGTACAGTAAACCCATAAGTACAAGTAGCTTATGTGAGGGTGAATTATTGAACTAAAAATGTAATATATGATGTGAAGAAAATACTTTATTTTCACTGAAAGCTAACCATGAATCTCTTTGGGGCAATTCAATTTGACTCCTTGGACTCTAACTTCAAGTGTTTCTTCAAGGCATGCTGTTCTATCCCTTTTATTTATGAATACATTTTATTTTGCTGGCAGTAAAAGCATTAAATAAATATTAAAGAAGGCATTCATTTTTATGTAGAAACTTTAAAATGCACTGGTGTGCCAATGTATGACATTGTAGAGTGCTTATATTGGCTATTTGATTTGTGTTGATATTTTCAAAATATTTCTCCCACAATAAAATTTTATTATGTCAATAATACCCAAGAACATTCCTAAGTTAAAATAAAAGGAAAGTGTATAAAAATATGTGAATATTCTCCTTTATTCATCCTGTCCCCATCTCACATGTATACACACGTATTTTTTCTAGTAGTTTGATTTTTTATTGTTTGTTTAGATTTCACCTACAAGCAATACCCTAACTACATGTCTATCTCTGTCTGGCTTATTTCAGTTAATATAATACACTCCAAGTTCATTCATGTTGTCACAAAAGGCAGAATCTTCTTTTTTAATGGCTGAATAATATTCCATTGTATGTGTGTCTTTGTGTGTGTGTTGCATTTGCTCAATCCAATCACCTATTGATGGGCACAGAAGTTGTTTCTATATGTTGGTTGCCGTGAATAATTAGCAGTGGACATAGGAGAGCAGGTATTAATAGAGATACTGATTTAGTTTTCTCAGATATACACCAAGAAGTAGGACTGTTGGATCATATGGTGGTTTAATTTAAAAATTTTTGAGAACCCTCCATGCTGTTTTCCATCATAGCTGTACCAATTTACATTCCACTAACAGTGCACAAGTGTTTCCTTTTCTCCACATCCTTACCAACACTTATCTCTTGCCATTCTGTTAACTGGCATCCTAACAAGTATGAAGTGATATCTCATTGTGGATTTGAATTTCCTAGATAATTAATGATGCTAAGCATTTTTTTAGTGTGAATGGGTATATGCTATGGAAAAATGTCTAGTCAGTTTCATTGCCATTTTTTAACCTGATTTTTTGGGTTTTTGCTATTGAGTTGTGAGTTTCTTATATATTCTAGATGATAATTACTCATCAGATATACAGCTTGTAAATATTTTCTTCATTCCATAGACTATCTTTTCATTCTGTTGTTTGCTTGCAGAAGTTTTTTTAGTTTGATGTAATTTTACTTGTTTTGCTGTTGCTGTTGTTTATGCTTTTGGTATGATATCCAAAAAATCATGTCTAAGATCAGCGTCAAAAGGTTTTTCCCATATGTTTAATCCTAGAAGTTTTGTAGTTTCAGTTTCTATGCTTAAGTCTTTAATATATTTCAAGTTAAGTTTTGTGAATAGTGTAAGATCAGCAAACAATTTCATTCTTTTACGTGTGAATACCTATCTCAACACCATTTTTCACGCTACCTATTAAAGAGAGTATCCTTTCCTCACTGTATTTTCTTGGCTATCTTATCAAATATTAGTTGACCAAATATGTGTGAGTTTATTTTGGGGCTCCCTATGCTGTTCCATTAATCTATATTTTTATACTGTTTATTTCTGTAGTATGTCTGCTGTAATATATCATCTTTTATTTCTGACATTTTGTATTTGGGGCTTCTGCTTTGTTAATCTACATAAGTTTTTTTTTTTTTTTCAATTTTGTTTATGTTTCCTTTGGGCATCCCTGGTAGCTCAGCAGGTTAAGAATCTGCCTGCAAAAAAAAAAAAAAAAGAAAGAAAAGAATCTGCCTGCAATGCAGAACACTTTTTTTTTTTTCAATTATTGTTTGCATTTCTTAGCTCCTAGTTTTGTTGATCTTTTCTCTTGTTTTTCTAGTCTATTTCATTATTTCTGGTCTGATCTTGCTATTTCCTTTTTTCTGCTACCTTTGGGCTTTATTCTTTTTCTAGATACCTGAGGTATAAAGTTAAGTCATTTGAGAATTTTTTTCTTAATATATGCATTTATCACTATAAATTTCCCCCTTAGAACTGCTTTGCTGCCTCCCCAAAGTTTTAGTATGTTGCATTTCCATTGTCATCTATGTCAAGATATTTTTTTATTTCTCTTTTGATTTCTTGTTTGATGCATTGATTCAAGAATGTATTCTTAATTTCTACATATTTGTGAATGTTCTCTTTCTCCTATTATTGATTTCTAATTTCACATCCCTGTAGTCATAAAAATATTTAATATGAATTCAAACTTCTTAAACTTGTTAGAACTTTTTTGTTTGTGTGACCCAGCATATGACCTAGGGCCTCCCAGGTGGCTCAGTGGCAAAGAATCCACCTGCCAATGCAGGAGATGCAGGTTTGATCCCTGGATTGAGAAGATTCCCTAGAGTAAATGGCAACCCACTCCAGTATACTTGCCTGGGAAAGGCCATAGACAGCCCAGCCCATAGCCTGGCTGGCTATAGTCCATGGTGTCTCAAAGACTGGACATGACTGAGCGACTGAGCATATGCACAACATATGATCTATCCTAGAGAAAGTTCCATGTGCAATTGAAAAGAATGTATAGTCTGATACTGTTGGATGGGATGTTCTAAATATATCTAAAGTCGCATTGACGTCCAATATTTCCTTTTTGAGTTTCTGTCTAATGATCTACTCATTGCTGAAAGTAGATTTGTAGTCCCCTATGGTTATATTGCTGCCTATTTCCGCCTTCACATCCTTTAACATTTGTTTAGTACAGTTAGGTGCTCTGATGTTGGATGCATATACATATATACAACAGTTATATCTTCTTGGTGGACTGACTTATTTATTTTGTATCTATTACATTTTTTGACTTAAAGTCTAGTATTGTGTTTTATTCATAACTACTCCTGCTCTCTTTTGGTTTCTGTTTTCTGGGGATATATTTTTTCCATTCTTTCACTTTCAATTTATGTGAACCCTGAAAGCTGAAGTGAGTCTTTTGTAGGAAATGTAAATGGGTGTTGCTTTTATCCATTCATCTAATCTAAGTCTTTTGATTGGAAGATTTAAATGACTTAATTATTGATAGGTAAGGACTTGCTATTACTATCTTGTCAGTTGTTTACTGGCTTTTTTTTTTCATAATTTTCTGTGTATTTCTTCCTCTCTTGCTGTCTTCTTTTGTGATGTGATGATTTTTCATAGTGATGGAGAACTCTATGCCTGAGCCAAAGATGCACACAGAACAGCCTCAGAGACAGGGTCGGGAAAACAGGCACACGTGGAGCATCTGTGGTCCTGAGTGTAATGCATGCACAGGATTAGGGGAGCTGATGGCCTTTGTCCCAGGGTGGTGCAATAGTAGGTTTTTCTGGGGTTGGGGGATCAGTAATATTTCCCTTCCCAGAGTTCTGTGAGAGAGATAGTGTTGATTTTCTCAATGAAAAACATTGCTGCTGTCCTCTTCATAGCTGTCTACTGGAGTCTACACTGACAAATACTACAAGGTCCTAGTGTGAACATTGTGGAAAGTCACAGTTTTCATGGGAATTATTGAGATCCTCAGTGGTAAAGGCTGCCAAGATCCTCTACAGAGAAGGCCACTGGTGTCCATGATGGCACCCATCATGTGACTGATTCAGACAGTCCCCATCTTTTTTGTTCCTAACTGTCTCCAGACATCTCTACTGAGTTGATATCCCTAGCAATTATCAATTATTTCTGTGAAGCTATTCTCTTTTATTTTTCCTCCACTGTTTTTCTGTGGGTTTTAAATTAGACTCTTGTGCCTTCCCAGGACTATTTTCACTCATCTTAGCTGTCTAATTTTTGTCTGTATTGGGGGAGAAAAGCTAGTATCTCCTACTTGCCATCTTGGTGACATCTCTACTATAAATTTGTTGTTTTTAAACCAACAAGTTTGTGGTAATTTGTTATGACAGCAATAGAAAATGAATGAAAATTAGTAAGTATTAGTCATGTGGAGACTCTACTGGATTATCTCGGTGAGCCCAGTCTAAACCCATAAATCCTTAAAAGCTGAGAACATTTTCTCGCTGTGGTCAGAGAGGGCAATGTGACACAGAAGAACAATCAGTGAAATGCAATAATATTGATTTTAAAGGTGGAGGAATTGGGCTATAAGCCAAGGATTATGTGTCCTCTATAGTGAAGTGAGGTGAAAGTCACTCAGTCATGTCCGACTCTTTGTGATCGTATGGCCTATACAGTCTGTGGAATTCTCTAGGCCAGAATACTGGAGTGGGTAGCCTTTCCTTTCTCCAGAGTATCTTCCCAACCCAGGGATCGAACACATGTCTCCCACATTGCAGGCAGATTCTTTACCAGCTGAGCCACAAGGGAAGCCCCAAAATACTGGAATGGGTAGCCTATCCCTTCTCCAGCAGAGACAAGGAAATAGATTCTCCCTGGAGCCCCTAGAAAGGAACACAATCCTGCTGACACCTTGATTTTAGCTTGGTGCAATAGTCAAATATTTCACAATGATCACAGGAGATTACAGACATGTTACACTGATGCAACAGTGAGGAGTTTAAGCATGCCTAGACAAGCACACCAGAACACCTGCTGTGTCAAAGACTGATGATGGCCTGAGGCTGACAAACCTAAGTTGGTCCTATCCCCACTCATCCCCCCAGCTTATACAAGCACATGCACAAATCTCCAAGTTTTTAGAAAAGTTTGATAAGCACTTTTCCTATGTTTTTTTTTAAATAGACCGTTTAGGTTAGTATCCCAAGGCAACATAAATAAAGTGAAATAAACAAATGAGACCTAATTAAACTTGTAAGTGTTTGCACAACAAAGAAAACATAAACAAAATGAAAAGACAACCTGTGGACTGATATAAAATATCTGCAAATGATGTGGTCGACAAGGGCTTAATTTTCAAAATATACAAACAGTTCATGCAGCTCGATAACAACAACAACAAAAAATAAACCACCTGATCAAAAAAATGGTCAAATGGCCTAAAAAGACATTTTTCCAAAGAAAAGATATTCAACATTGCTAGGGAAACGTTCAGTTACTAGAGAAATGCAGAACTACAATGAATTATCACCTCACACTGGTCAGAATGACCATCATTAAAAAGCCTACAAGTAAGGCAGTTCTATTTCCAGTTTTTTAAGGAATCCCACTGCTGGGCATACACACTGAGGAAACCAGAAGGGAAAGAGACACGTGTACCCCAATGTTCATCGCAGCACTGTTTATAATAGCCAGGACATGGAAGCAACCTAGATGTCCATCAGCAGATGAATGGATGGGAAAGCTATGGTACATATACACAATGGAGTATTACTCAGCCATTAAAAAGAATACATTTGAATCAGTTCTAATGAGGTGGATGAAACTGGAGCCTATTATACAGAGTGAAGTAAGCCAGAAAGAAAAACACCAATACAGTATACTAACGCATATATATGGAATTTAGAAAGATGGTAACAATAACCCTGTGTACGAGACAGCAAAAGAGACACTGATGTATAGAACAGTCTTATGGACTCTGTGGGAGAGGGAGAGGGTGGGAAGACTTGGGAGAATGGCATTGAAACATGTAAAATATCATGTATGAAACGAGATGCCAGTCCAGGTTCGCTGCACGATACTGGATGCTTGGGGCTGGTGCACTGGGACGACCCAGAGGGATGGTATGGGGAGGGAGGAGGGAGGAGGGTTCAGGATGGGGAACACATGTATACCTGTGGCGGATTCATTTTGATATTTGGCAAAACTAATACAATTATGTAAAGTTTAAAAATAAAATAAAAGCCTACAAGTAATAAATGCTGGAAAGGGTGTGGAGAAAAAGGAATCCTGTTATACTGTTAGTGGAAATGTCAACTGGTGAAGCCACTATGGGAAACAGTATGAAAGTTTCTCAATAAACTGAAAATAGAATTACCACATGATTGAGCAATCCTTCTTCTGGACATATATCCTGAGAAAACTCCAATTTGAAAAGATGCATGCACCCCACCCCAATGTTCATAGAAGCACTATTTATCATAGCCAAGATGTGGAAGCAACCTTGGTACCCATTACCATGGGTAGGTAATGGATAAAGAAGATGTGGCATATATATGAACAAAATGGAATACTACTCAGATATTAAAAGATAAAACAAAATAATGCTTCTTGCAGCAACATGAATGGACCAAGAGATTATCATTCTAAGAGACGTAAGTCAGACAGAGAAAGACAAATATCATTTCAAGTCACTTACATGTGGAATTTGATATATGGAATATGATAGAAATGAACTTATTTACAAAATAGAAAAAGACTCACAGAGGTAGAAAACAAACTTATAATTACCAAGGGGAAGAGAGGCAGGGGAGGGGAAAAATTAGGAGTTTGAGATTAGCAGATACAAGCTATCATATACAAATAGATAAACAATGAGTTCATATATATAGACAGGGA
Organism: Bos mutus; assembly: GCF_027580195.1. Lineage (NCBI taxonomy): Eukaryota > Metazoa > Chordata > Mammalia > Artiodactyla > Bovidae > Bos > Bos mutus. The sequence continues at coordinate 59,093,224 of NC_091619.1, forward strand.
ACTAAGCTGAAAATTCTCCAAGCTAGGCTTCAGCAATACATGAACCGTGAACTTCCAGATGTTCAAGCTGGTTTTAGAAAAGGCAGAGGAACCAAAGGTCAAATTGCCAACATCCGCTGGATCATCGAAAAAGCAAGAGTTCCAGAAAACCACCTATTTCTGCTTTATTGACTTTGCCAAAGCCTTTGACTGTGTTGGATCACAATAAACTGTGGAAAATTCTGAAAGAGATGGGAATACCAGACCACCTGACCTGCCTCTTAAGAAACCTGTATGCAGGTCAGGAAACAACAGTTAGAACTGGACATGGAACAACAGACTGGTTCCAAATAGGAAAAGGTGTACATCAAGGCTGTATATTACCACCCTGCTTATTTAACTTATATGCAGAGTACATCATGAGAAATGCTGGTCTGGATGAAGCACAAGCTGGAATCAAGATTGCTGGAAGAAATATCAATAACTTCAGATATGCAGATGACACCACCCTTATGGCAGAAAGTGAAGAAGAGCTAAAGAGCCTCTTGATGAAAATTAAAGAGGAGAGTGAAAAAGTTGGCTTAAAGCTCAACATTCAGAAAATGAAGATCATGGCATCTGGTCCCATCACTTCATGGCAAATAGGAGAAACAGTGGAAACGGTGTCAGACTTTATTTTTTTGAGCTCCAAAATCACTGCAGATGGTGACTGCAGCCATGAAATTAAAAGATGCTTACTTCTTGGAAGGAAAGTTATGACCAACCTAGACAGCATATTAAAAAGCAGACACACTACTTTGTCAACAAAGGTCCATCTAGTCAAGGCTATGGTTTTTCCAGTAGTCATGTGTGGATGTGAGAGTTGGACTACAAAGAAAGCTGAGCACAGAAGAATTGATGCTTTTGATCTGTGGTGTTGGAGAAGACTCTTGAGAGTCCCTTGGACCTCAAGGAGATCCAACCAGTCCATCCTGAAGGAAATCAGTCCTGAATATTCATTGGAAGGACTCTTGCTGAAGCTGAAACTACAATACTTTGGCCACCTGATGCGAAGAGCTGACTCATTTTAAAAGACCCTGATACTGGAAAAGTTGAGGGCAGGAGGAGAATGGGACGATGGAGGTTGAGTTGGTTGGATGGCATCACTCATTCAATGGACATGAGTTTGGGTAAACTCCGGGAATTGGTGATGGACGGGGAGGCCTGGTGTGCTGCAGTTCATGGTGTCACAAAGAGTCGGACACGACTGAGTGACTGAACTGAACTGAACTGATCTTTAAGAAACCAAAAAGAAAAAGAATTTGGAAAAGAATACATGTGTTCTTTTATATATATGTATATATATATATATATATACACATATATAGTACACACACATACATATGTATATATATATACACACATCTTTATTTGAAGACATATAACTGAATCATTTTGCTGTATACCAGAAATTAACACAACATTTTAAATCAACTATGCTGCAATTAAAATAATTTTTAAAAATAAAGAATACAGTTAAGATACACTGTAATAACATTTGGAAAAGATAATGATATGACCTTGGAGTTGCAGAGATGTAAAGAAATGAATAAATTTTAAAGATATTAAAAGTTATAACAAGTAGTACTTGGCAATTACTATTGTTACCTATGAACAAACTATCTCAAAACTTAGTGGTATAAAACAGTAAAAATTATTTTTATTACTCACACAATATAGGTCAAGAATTCATCCGTGGCTAAGAAGGTATGCCCATTTTTGCTTCAGATGATGTCAGCTGGGAAGACTTGACTAGGGTCAGAAAGTCCATGATACTTTTATTCAGCGTGTGAGAAGTTGGTGCTTGCTGTCTGCTAGGCACCTGGTTCACCTCTCTGTGAACTCTCTACGTCTCTGTACAGGTCTCTGATCACTCAGTAATCTACCTCAAGCTTCTTTAAATGGTGCCAAGCTTAAAGAGAATCAAAATGGATGATGTGAGCTCTTATAATGTCTCAACTGAGAAGTCACATCGTGTCACTTTTACCATATTCTCTGCATTAGACAGGTTGTAGAGCTGCCTAAAATTCAGGGAATGGACAAATAGCAAAGTCACATTTTAAAAGGGCATGTGAGAGGGAAATTGAGTATCAAGAGATCAGAGGCGTGACTTAACTAAATGAGTGAAGTTATTAATGGCATGGAGGAAGAAATAGGAGAAAGACCAATTAGAGGGGAATACAGCAAGCTAGAGTTTCTACATATAGGTATACAGATATATAGAAAGATATCTAAGAAATTTCTAAGATAAGGTTATAAATCAAATACTTGTATTACTAACTTTTTGACGTTCTAAGTACTTTGCAAATGGTTAACAAACTATCAGTTAAACACTATGAAATGAAGATATTATTATTTGTATTATCCTCATTTTGCACATGGAGGTCAAGTTACATGCCCAAATTCACATATTTATTAAGGGGCAGAAGAAGGTTTAAAGCCCAAGTAGTCTGGTTCCACATTTCTTAGTTGAATCACTTTTCTCTGCTAATTCTCAGTTAGATAGAAAAACTTGTTTTTCCAGAGCTCAAGAGAAATATTAGATGATTTGGATACTTATAATATTTCAATGTTTAAATCAGAAATGAATGAAAATAAAATTAAAAAATTTAACCTAAGGAAATATATATATAGGGCTGAAGAATATAACCATTGCCTTTTGTCTTATTATCGTATGTATTTTGAGACATCACAGCAAGAATGATATGAACCTCCAATCTTGTGGCAGGAATATTCATACAAGACAGCTTTCTGGTGAGATATTTAATTATTCCTAGGAATAAATAGACAATAATAAATAATAATGCTAATCTGACTTAGTTTTGTGATGTTTTTAATTTATTGATGATGCAAAGTCCAGAGATGCCAGATATAAGAATTTTTGCTACATTTTGTCCTTTAGTGTGCCATTTACACAATAGTGCGTGTTCAAAGAGCTTACTGCCTTTTGAACTCCTGGGATATTGTGATATAATAAAAACTATACATTTGATTTTGTCCCTGGTTCCTGCACAGAGCTTCTAAAATCCTTGGAATTTCTTAAAAGGGTAAGCGAAGTATCTTTTGTTATTCATAATAAGTCCCTTTCAACCATTCCTAAGTTTATGCAGATGAGGTAAATCATAGAGGATGCAGACTGGTTCCCTGACAACCAACCAATTTTTAGCTCCAGCCCCAGATCTCCAGGGAGAGAAGAAGAAGAGAGACTGAGTCAATCGTAATGGCTAATAATATAATCAAACATGCCTATGTAATGGAACTTTTGTAACACTCTAGGCGTTAGGGTTCTTACAGCTTCCAGTTGCTCAACACACAGAGGTGCTGGTAGCATAACACACTCAGAGCGAACATGGAAGCGTCATACCCCTTCCTCCACTAATTGTCCTATGCATCTCTTCCATCTGGCTGTTTCCTTTTATGGTAAACTGGCAATCTGCTAAGAAGGGCTTCCCTGGTGGCTCAGTGTAAAGAGCCCGCCTGCCATGCGGAGATGCAGGTTCCATCCCTGAGTTAGGAAGATCCCCTAGAGAAGGAAATGGCAACCCACTTCAGTATTCCTACCTGGGAAATCCCATGGACTGAGGAGTCTGGCGGGCTATAGTCCATGGGGGTCACAAAAGAATTGGATACAACTTAGTGATTAAACAGCAACAACAAAATGTGATAATAAACTGTTTCTCTGAGTTGTCTAGTCTTTCTAGAAAAATATCATACCTGATGAGGGGGTCATGAGGATCCCCAATTTATAGCCCATTAGTCAGAAGTACAAGTGACAACCTGAAACTTGTGACTGGTATTTGTAGTTGGAGTGGGGGACTCTCCTGTGGGGTTGATCCCGAAACATGTAAGGTCTGCACTTTGAGCAGGCAGTTAGTGTCAGAATTGAGTTAAACTGTAGACACTCAGTCTGTGTCCACTGAGAATTGAAGAACTACTTGGTGTGGAAAACACTCCTGGTGTCAGAAGTGCTGAGAATGTGGAGAAAAAAGGGGGAAGTTGAACTCCGCACTACATGACAGGACATTCTGAGAACAATGACTGCTATCAAATGTTCCTGAGTATTGCTGAGGCATTTTCAAAGTGCAGAAATCCTTGCTTTTAGTTTAAATTTGGCTCGTTTCTGAAAACTTGACTTTGGATTCCAACGCAAAACTCCCTTGAGAGTTATATAGAAAAGTCCCATATAAGAGGATGGGAATGAACTTTATCAAAAAGAATTGTGCCAGCTTAGACCAGGGAAAAATACCCAGTGAACTGATCAATTTATTCCTTTTGAAGATGATTTAGCTTATTATATCAAGTTTATAATGTTGAATTCCTAAACCTTGATGATATCTCTCTAGCAATTTTTTTTTAATCAAAGGGTTTACAAAATACTCAAAGACCAATTCCTTTTATAAATCACTTCTCAAAATCTTAGCAAGCACTTTTTAGACAATTCAAGTTCTGTGAATAATTGTGAAAAACTTGAATTAAGACATGATGGTGGCACCAGAGTGTGAGCCAGACGGTTTGGATCTGTCCTAAGGTCAACAACTAAATCTTTAATCCCAGGCAGCTGTCACTCAGAGTCATTATTTTGTCAGAGAAGAAGCAGGGCCCAGTGCAACATCATATCTCTTATCACAGTTTGTAGGTGTAGAGGAGAGTGTCAAAACTGAGTTAAAAAATCAAAAAATAAAATAAATTCATATTAGAGCTATATACCCTTTGCCTGTGAATTGCAGAATTGTATTTATGTGCAGAAAGAAGCATTCCTTAACATACTGGCAGCCTTGATCTGAAATAGTCTAGTGTTAATATCCACTGGAATAGAGCCCAAATCTTCTGCCTACTCACAGTTGCTATTCATGTCTGCAACATCCAGCAGAGAGATTCTGTGTTCAATTTTCACATGAGTGTGGAGCAGACCAAGGCGCTGTGGCAAACATCTCTAGGCTTTGTAAGTTGATGAATAGGAGTTTTCCTATGGATGCAAGTGAATTTCCTACAAGGCCCTGCTGCCTCTTTCTTAGCTTCCTAAACCAGAGCAATCCAAAGAGGATCTAAACAAATTAAGATCATTGTATTCCAGACTTTTGAACATGCTGCCTTTTTATCTGGGATACTCTTTTTTTCCCCCCTATATTCAGAAAATTGCTATAATCTCTTTAAGTCTCCACCTAAAGCATTAATTTTTCTACTGAGATATCAGTAAGGTGTTCATTTAGGCAGAAGCCTCTTTTATGTGTTTCTGCTATATTTTATGTTTGTTTTTTTTTTCCTGATTTTTCTAGCTAGATAGTTTACTTACACAGAAGGGTAAGAAAGATTACAACAAATTGATCTGAAACTAAGAATTAATTACCACAATTTTAATTCGTCTGTGTGGAGTCCACTTTTATCTCTATTCCTAGTCCTATTTACTTCTGGTCCTGACCTAGGATAACTACTATCATGAGTTTAACTTCAATACTTCAAATCCACTCCTAATTTTTGCACACATACACACACAAAAGCTCATTAACAATAACATACCATTGCATTGTATATGTTTACACTTACAGAAATACACTGTTTGTGTTGTATAACAAACAACATGTCTTTGGCAATATATCTGTGTTGATAGTTGTATGCCATTCGTTTAAATTACTGTGGCTTACTACATAATTGTTCACATGTGTACGCTGAATGTACTGACTCTTAATTTCTCAGAAAACTTCATGAAATTATGAATGTTGATCACCGTTATTTCCCTCACTGAATTGCATTATGCTTGCTATTCTACTCACAAACAGTAGAATAAGGATTGAAGTTTGCTCTTACATTTACCTTGAAATGAGATCCGTGTATGTATTTGAATATTTGATCATTCAGTGCCTTACTCTTGCGTCTACTAAAGTTTGTAGGATAACTCAGAGAAAATGTTGATGAAGTTTTGTTGATTTAGATATTTGGTCTTAGTTTAGTGGGATTTTTGAGAGCTTTATTAATATCATATACTCCTGGTCAACTAGTAAGTTATAGCAAGTTGTCTGAAAAGGCCTGCTGAATACAGGAGAGCTCGTCCTCAGTGGGCAGGCCTGACTAGAATGGCACACTACTTTTTCTTTCCAAACTTCAATTTTATCTGTAAGACATGTTAGGAGGTGATAATACTTCAGCACCAGGATTAAAATAAAGTAATCCACGTAGAGCCATTATGCAGTGTCTGGTAAACCACGTGAAGATAATGAACACTGGCAGTTATACAGATTACAAAATATTAAAGAGTGTCTGCATTCTAGAATGTTGAGTAATGTTATATATGAACATCTTCTATGGCATAATCTCATTAATCTTTTTGAAAGAGACTTTAGGACTCACCTTTAAAATTCACAATGCTCGCTATGCCCTTCCTATAAAGTATTAGAGTAGTAGAAAGAACAGAGGCATCAGATTTACTCAGTTGCTGTTCAACCCCCCAGTCATGTCTGATTCTTTGCTACCTTATGGACCGCAGCACATCAGCTCTGCCTGTCCCTCACCATCTCCCAGAATCTGTCCAAGTTCATGTCCACTGAATTGGTGATGACATTCAGCCATCTCATCCTCTGATGCCCTCTTCTCCTTCTGCCCTAAATTTTCCCCAGCATCAGGGATTTTCCAATGAGTTGGCTGTTCATATCAGGTGACCAAAATACTGAAGCTTCAACTTCAGCATCAGTCCTTCCAATGAGTATTAAATGTTGATTTCCTTTAATATTAACTGGATTGATCTTCTTGTCCAAGGGACTCTCAGGGGTCTTCTCCAGCACCATATTTCGAAGGCATCAACTCTTTGGTATTCTGCCTTTTTTACAATCCAGTTCTCACAACCATGCATGACCACTGGGAAGACCATAACGTTCATTCTACAGACCTTTGTCGGCAGAATGACGTCTCTGCTTTTCAACCCACTGTCTAGGTTTGTCATAGCTTTCCTGCCAAGAAGCAAACATCTGATTTCATGGCTGCGTGACTTTAGAGCCCAAGAAGAGGAAATCTGTCACTGCTTCCACATTTTCCCCTTCTATTTGCCATGAAGTAATGGGGCCAGAATCCATGATCTTGGTTTTTTTAATATTTAGCTTTAAGCCAGCTTTTTCACTCTCCTACTTCAAGACCTTCTTTAGTTCCTCTTCGCTTTCTGCCATTAGAGTGCTATCATCCACATATCTGAGGTTGGTGATGTTTCTCCCACCTATCTTGATTACAGTTTGTACCTCATCCAGCCCAACATTACTGATGATGTGTTCAATACATAGTGTAAATAAACAGGGTGTATTTAAACATAGTGTAAATAAACAGACAGCCCTGTCATACTCCTTTCTCAATCCCAAACCAATTAGTTGTTCCATACAGAATTCAAACTGCTGCTTCTTGACCCACATACAGGTTTCTCAGGAGAAAGGTAAGATGGTCTGATATTCCCATCTCTTTAAGAGCTTCCCACAGTTTGTTAAAGGTTTTCACATAGTTGATGAAATAGAAGCAGATATTTTTCTGGAATTTCCTTGCTTTCTCTACGATCCAGCGAATGTCAGCAATTTGATCTCTGGTTCCTCTGCCTTTTCTAAACTCAGCTTGGACATCTGAAAGTTCTTGGTTTACATAATGTTTAAGCCTAACATGCAAGATGTTAAGCATGACCTTACTAGCATGGGAAATGAGTGCAATTGTCTGATGGTTTGAACATTCTTTAGTACTGCCCTTCTTGGAAATAGGGATGAGAATTGACCTTTCCCAGGCCTGTGGCCACTGCTAGGTCTTCCAGATTTACTAACATATTGAGTGCAACACTTCACACTGTATAAAAAGATATATAACACTTTGCAACACTTTTAATTATATAAAAAGATAAAAAGATTTAGTCAGGCCAGAGTCCAAATGATGATAACTGATTAGTTGGGTAACTTGGGCCAAGTTATTTCACTCACTGAGCCTGTTTTTCATCTGCCAATCACAGGTTCTATCAGGGATTGTCAGGCTCCCTTGACAGTTTATGTTATGATCCTTCCTGCTCCCAGCCTATGGAGAACCCTATAAGAAAGTAAGGACAAAATAGAAGTCACAAAGCACACTGTGATATATGTGAGGGAAGTTCCTATGAGATAATTGAAGTCATTATGATAGGTCTACATGAGTGTTAAGTTTCTTTGCTGCTACTGCTGCTAAGTCGCTTCAGTCATGTCTGACTCTGTGCGACCCCAGAGATGACAGCCCACCAGGCTCCCCCGTCCCTGGGATTCTCCAGGCAAGAACACTGGAGCGGGTTGCCATTTCCTTCTCCAGTGCATGAAAGTGAAAAGTGAAAGTGAAGTTGCTCAGTCGTGTCCGACTCTTAGCGACCCCATGGACTGCAGCCTACCAGGCTCCTCTGTCCATGGGATTTTCCAGGCAAGAGTACTGGAGTGGGGTGCCAGTGCCTTCTCCAGTTAAGTTGCTTTAGTTGTGTCCAACTCTTTGTGGCCCTATGGACTTAGCTTGCCAGGTTCCTCTGTCAATGGGATTCTTTAGGCAAGAATACTGAAGTGGATTACCATGGCCTCTTCCAGTGGATCTTCCCAACCCAGAGATCGAACGCACATCTCTTACATCTCCTGCTTTGGCAGTCAGGTTTTTTACCACTAGTGCTCCCTGGGAAGCCCTCATAATAGATCTAGACCAAATCGTCTTTCTTTCCAGCTGTATATTTGCTGTGGCTTATGTGACAAAATCAGCAAGGAGGATTTGGGATCCCTACCCACATATTGAAAATGAGAACTAGATAAAAGATAAATAGAAAATATATGGAATAGAATCTTTAGGAACCTTATTTGTCTCAGCTCCCATAAAGGCAATATGCTTAGTATAGGTATGGGCCAGATAGATGAGCTATAAATAAAATGTGTTTCTCTTCTTGTAGTAAACTTTGCCCATTGAGCCTTTGGGAGCCAAGTAACAGTAAACAGTTGGTGGCTGGATCAAGTGTTAAGGAACTGGGGTCCGTGTTTTAACCATTAAATTTTCCAGGGTCTTTGTATTGGCACCATCATCAAAGAGACATTACAGGATATAAATGAAATGACACATAAAAAGGATTTTGCTTATTTTCTTCTTCCTACAAGTTTTCATTCTTAAGGTCTTGAATGGAGCAAATTGTAAGTAAAATGTTAAAATAAGCAGTGTTGGGTTTGGCATCCTCAATTCTACTTCTCTGTACTTGATATTCATCTTCTCTTTGTCCATTTTGGCAGATTCTTTGTTGAGCTAATCACATGAATCATGTTTCTCCTTTATTCATTTCACCTTCACAAATATGAGACTTTCAGCCTATGATGGGAATCATGCATCTTAGCACCCTCAAGCAAATAATAACATTAAGGAATGTTATTGTGATCAAGCCAACAAATTATCATGTCTCATCCAAAAACTCACCTCACACCATGATGACCGAGTATAGGCTCTTTAAGAAAGAATTTTCTTCTACATTAACTCATTCAGAACTAGCTACTCATGAAAAATAGGCATCTACTAATAAGATGCTTTTTCACTGCTATTTCATTTTAAGGAGGACTATTGAGGATTAGGGGCTTCCCTGGTGCTCAGATGGTAAAGCATCTTTCTATAATGTTGGAGACCCAGGTTCGATCCCTGGGTCAGGAAGATTCCCTGGAGAAGGAAATGGTAACCCACTCCAGTACTCTTGCCTTGAAAATCCCATGGACAGAGGAGCCTGGTAGGCTAGTCCATGGGGCCACAAAGAGTCGGACATGACTGAGTGACTTTTATTGAGGATTAAGAGCGTCCCGGTGGCGCTATTTGTAAAGAGCCTGCCTATCAGTGCAGGAGATGTAAGAGACACAAGTTCCATCCCTGGGTCAGGAAGATCCCCTGGAGGAGAGCATGGCAACCAACTCCAGTATTCTTGCTTGGAAAATATTATGGACTGGGGAGCCTGGCTGGCTACAGTCCATAGGGTTGCAAAGAGTCAGACACTACTGCAGTGACTTAGCACACACACACAGTGTCACAATTAAATGGGATTCCAAACAATGAATTCTTAGGTGAAATTTCAGTTATGGGAATGATAAAGGTGTATAGCTTATAGAAATTGCTCAAGATATAGTTGCTGACTGATTGAATAAATGGAAAGATGAATATATGAATGCGAGGTATTTTGTAAAGGGATGACTTAATAGAATTTCTTAAACGACTTGAAAATATTCCCCTGGACTTGATTGCTATTTCAGAAACTGAAAACCTTAACCTACCTTCTACATATCCTTGTTTCCAAGAATGCCTGTGGGAGATCTGGCAGTATAACACATCTGGGGTGGGAGAAGGGAATGAGTCACTGACCTTGGGTGATACCTGGAATGCGACCTGCAGACAGGAGTACACCTCTCTTTTAAAATGTTTCATTCTTACAAAGCTTCTGAGCATTTATGGCTTTAAGGCAGGAATTCTCTCAGGCTTAAGACATAAATTAAAGCCATACAGTGTCAGCTTCAATAAAGGCCTCTGTTTTTCACAGTTTTTGACTTCTACTTAGAAAGACAACACTGTGCTGAGAGGTTACTCTTTCTGAACAGTCTCATCATTTCATTCAGCTATTCTCAACTCCCCTTCAAAAGACTCTCCCACTAGAATTGCATGAATATTGTGCACCCAAGGTGAAGGTATGTTTAGAACAACAAAATATTGATTTTTCATTGTGTAACTTCCATTTAATTTAAGCCAAAATGCAAGAAGGGGAAAGAGTTGGTAAGAGAGGACACTGATCTAACCCTTTCTAGTGATCCTTCAAAACTTCACACACTTCCAGTGTTGAATTTTGTTGACAGATACTTATTTCAGTCACATTTTGATTTTATACAACTCTTCAAAGTCTGGTTTTAAAACAAAAAAATCTAAAATCTTTCTTAAAGCTTGGCTTCTCTAGCCCAGGGTGATTCTAAAAATTGACACGGTGAACACTAAAAACTAGCTGTTTGCCCAATTCTGTGTAATTCATCATAGTTGGTTTAATTCTCAGGACTTACTCCAAAACAGCCTCTAAATGTGTTGGCTGCTCCATAAATGCATGAAAAAGACAGCTCTCTACCACCTCCAGCAACATGCACTGTTTTACAATCCTGTTATTATTCCAGCCTAAGTGTAACTTCAAATCCTCTTGAGCAGTGTTCTACCATTTGTATATCCTATTATCTTGCTAAACATTTCCTAATCTGCTTTTCTCTTCATCCCCAAAGGTCAGAAGCATTTTCCCAAGATATTTTTCTCAGTTAACCTTATTTTATAAAACTACAGTAAATACATTTACCAATGGTTATTTTGCTGTCTTTGTCTCTGCCTCATTTACTTGAGGAATTGTTGAAGTCTTTGGCATCTGATTAGTTTAGATCAGGAGATTTTCCAATATTTTTCTCAGGTTTTATCATTTTTATCTCCTAACAGATAAGGTAGTCATTCTCCTGATTGTTAAATTTTAGGTTTTTTTTTTTTTTTTTAATGTATCCATTTGTTAATTTACTGATCTCAAGTCTCAATAATGCAAAAACAACAACAACTACAACAACAAAAGCAAAAAGCAAAAAAAAAAGCCTTATCTTTTGCTACCAGGCTATACTTAGTACTTTATCATGGATTTTTCACAATAACTTTGTGAGGTTGGTTCTACTATTCTCATTTTCCTGATAGAATAAGAGGCTCAGAGAAGTTGGATAACCTACTCAAACTTACACAGATAAATAGCACAAGCAGAACTGCAACCAATAAGCTTTGCATTCAAAGCATTTTAGCCACCATATTATTCTATGTTTATCAATGGATCACTGTTTTGAGACAACATGCTAGCTGAAGAAAGAGAAAAACAAATTAAAAAAGATACATAAATTGCCTTCACAAAGCTTGCAGTATACAGCAGTAGAAGAAAAAAGAAATCTATATACACCAAAAACTGTAATACCTGGTATAAATTTGACACAAGTCTGGGAAAGATAAAAGCCCTTCACATAGAGGCAGAAAAGTTTCTGATGATTGAGGATGGTGGGTCAAAAGAGATTTTTTCATAAAAAGGAGAAAGGAGGCTAGGGCAAATTTATTGAGTCACATAATTGCACAGTCTGAGAGTAGATCTGAAGTCCACTAAACTTGATCTTGTGTTTCAATGGTGTAGTTAGACCCTTTTTTTTTTTTTTTTTCCTCCTTCTATTTCTTAGACTTACAGTTTCAGTATTGGTCATTCCTCTCTCTGATTCCAAAGCTTTGAGGAAACATTCTTCTTGACTTATGCCCAGCAAGAGAAAAACTGCTTCACCAATAATTCACTCAAAATGTATGGAATTTTTATTGGTCATGATAAGCCTGACTTGAGTTATCTATCTCCCAAATCAATCATTGTTGCCAAAGAAGGAAGGTATGCTAATTGGCTTAATTTAATTAAGGACTGGCCTTCCATTCTAGATGGGGTCAGTTGGAGGTGCAAAGCACACAGCAGAGAAAATCAGGATACTATCAGAAAAGGGAAGAAAGTAATGCCCCTCACTAAAGATTTGTGACTTCAGATCTCGTGATTTGTACATACTCTGCAGTAAACAGAAAATTTACTATTTAATAACTTGAAATTGTGAAGTGGCACTCTCAAAACCCATTTATCAATATGTTTCCATTGAGCTGATATGTAATGATTCTTTATAAATTAACAATCCACTATAATGAAAATATGCTTTATTTTCTTCCGAGTTTTTCTTCTCTTGTCCCCATCAAAAGAACTATGTTCCCTAGCTAAAAGAGCACAGTTTAAACCCATCTTCAAAATGCCTTTCCTGGTTACCTTACCCTACAATGCTGTTATTGTCAAATTCTGATACTGTCCTCTGCAGTTCACTGACAAGTTAGTATTATTGTTTGTAGTATATTTGTTTTGCGTATATGGGTTGCCTCATCAATCTGTTGATAATCTTCCTGAATCCTGTACCTGACTATCCAGGCTAGTTTGCATTAAAAATAAAGAACATTTGTAACTGCAATAACAAACACAGTTCATTTTTGGTAGTGCTTCTTAACTTGGTCAGGTGGCAGAACACTTAGGACTTGGACTTATTACATTGTAAAATGAGATATAAATACATCTGATGTATATTCATTTTATTATATGTATATATTATTTTGATACATTAGATATCACCCTAGAATTTATACAGATGATAATAAAAAGCAACAAAGAGTTATGAAAACAATTTGAGATGAAAAATATAAAATTTTATTAGTCTATGTGTTGACGCTTTTCTGTTATATTTTGCTTTGCTTTGTTTTTTGATGAAGTAGGGAAATGTAAGCCTTTTGAAATAGTAGCACTATGATTCAGCTCACAAGGCCTTGGAGTTCTATGGAGCCACAGTGGCAAAATGTTGTATTTCTCCTGACATCAAACTATGAGACATGGAATGGCTACCTGTGTTATTAATTACAGTGGAGTTCAGACTGCCTTAATTACACTCTTAAGTACATGGTCTCAAAAACTCAAATGAATTCCAAAGTCAATGCTCTGAAAGCCCAGTACATCTTGTTTTGATCTTCAGACATTTAATTCTATCTTCCTATTATATTTTCCTAGAACACTAAAGAAGCATATACATAGATTAGAATAGTTGTAAACATTTTCAATGCTGTTGATATCTACCTAGATACTTTCATCTTCATTAAACAATAAAAAGAAGATAAGAGAATATACCAACATTTATTTATCTCCAGTTAGGTGTCAGGTAATTTTTATGGCATAATTTATACACTCATTTATTCATTCCTTTGTGGTGGTGTTTAGTCGCTAAGTTATGTCTGACTTTTTTGCGACCTCATAGACTGTATCCCACCAGGCTTCTCTGTCCATGGGATTTTCTCAGGCAAGAATACTGAAGTGGGTTGTCATTTTCTTCTCCAGAGGATCTTCCTAACATAGGGACTGTTAGGAGAACTCACATCTCCTGCATTGGCAAGCAGGTTCTTTACCGCTGAGCCTTATCAAATACTTTTTTGAGAGCTAGCACACAACAAAACAGACTGACAAAAAGAAGTAGCAAAAATAGATATACTCCCTACATTTATGAAGGATATATGTTATAGTGGGGAGGAAAAAGTCAAAGTGAAAGTGAAGTTGTTCAGTCGTGTCTGACTCTTTGCGCCCCATGGACTGTAGCCTACCAGGCTCCTCTGTCCATGTGATTTTCCAGGCAAGAGTACTGGAATGGGTTGCCATTTCCTTCTCCAGGGGATCTTCCTGACCCAGGGATTGAACCCAGGTTTCCCACATTATAGGTAGATGCTTTTACTGTCTAAGCCACCAGGAATTATTACTAACCAAATTCATAATTGCAAATGGTTTGGGAAGGAGTAAAATGTGATTTTATCCTCAACAATCTTTAAGAAGCATGCTGTCCCCTATTTATAAATGAGTAGGCTAAGGAACTTGTCCAAACCTTTAAGATTAGTAAAGATCAGCAGGGCTGCCAAGAATTGTTGGGCAAGTGTCATTCTATATCACTTCTGGGGATAGGGGCCATCATTCAGACCCACGGCAATGTGGCTGAGGCTTTTAGAGTGTTGTAAGGTACCATCCGCACAACCTAAGCATGGCCTTGAGTCAGGGAAAAGATTGGGTTTTTAATTTGTCCACATTACTTTGGTTACTAAAGATTTTCAACATTACCATATCTGAAATGTGTCAATTTTCTCATTAAAATAATTATCTATGAAAAATAAAATGTGTGGGATAATATCTAAACAACACTCTGAAACATAATTGCCCATATAATTAATAAAAGAATGTTTGGGTATTCAGCATATGTGAAAAAAAAAAAAAACTGCGAAAAAGATGTTTTCTGATCTCATAGAGTTTTCAGTAGACCAGGAAAACAGATAAAAATGTGACTGATCCTTATAATACAATAAACTTAGAAGGCATTTTGTTGTAGTAAAGAGTTTTTATTTGCTTCTCCAAGCAATCATATTAAGTATGGGATAGACATTTGGCAAGATAACCAGAATGCTTGCATTAAAATGCTTGAATTTTCTACTCTGTTTAAGGGTCAACCACAGCCACGTGGTGGCTCAGATGGTAAAGTGTCTGCCTGTAATGCAGGAGACCCGAGTTCGATCCCTGGGTCAGGAAGATCCCCTGGAGAAGGAAATGACGACCCACTCCAGTACTATTGCCTGGAAAATTCCATGGATGGAGGAGCCTGGTAGGCTACAGTCCACGGCGTCACAAAGAGTCTGACACTACTGAGCTTTCTCACTTTCTTTCTTACAGCCACTTTAAGGACAGAGTTATGCTGTGTGTTACACAAGATTTAGGATTGTTACTCTGGGAGGATAAAGATGCATGAAAAAAATTCCTCAAGTCTCAGGAAATTCAATTAGAAGGCTTTTACAAAAGATTGATTTAAGGTAATAAGTTCTTAGTTTATGGTAATGAGAATTTTTAAAAAGGGGGAGGGGGATAAGTTCATAAAAACATGTACTGTTTAGAAGGAACATCAAGGTCTCTTTTTGTTTTCCTGCAGTTATAGCTTTGTGAGGCAAGTAACACTTAGTAAATCTTCCTTACATTTTCACTGTAATACAAATGAACAATCTTACATAGTTCATTTCTCAGCTCATTTTAATTAGTATCAGAATAGGAGAATGGGTATCTCAGGCTGTTAGTAATTTGATATAGAACTTTTCACCTCCAGGTCAATGGTAAGTGAAACACATTTACATATTTTTAAGTGGATTTATTGCTCTTGAAGGGAGTCCAGTTGTAATCCTTCACACTAGAACACGTTATTGCCAGAAAGCCCACAGGCGTTGAAACATTGATCAGGAAGTAACAAGGAGAAAGGGTTCAATTTCAAGTGCTCTTCAGTGTGTGGCTTGCCTTACAAGATCTTCTTAAATTGTTTTAATTAATCCTAATTATGATTCTATTTTTAAAGACTGATATCTATCTGATAAATTGGATATAGACCAATAAGCTGGACTTATTTTAATTTAGAATATGAGCTATCTAATTATTCAGAAATAATTATCTATATCAGAAAAAGCAAGGAATTTACTACAGAGCTCACTTTGAGGTAGGGCATTAAAGAATGAGTATTTAAGAAACTGTATTACAAATTTTAGTAATAGGAAGGTGGCTTTTAAAATTAGAAAACAATAGTGCTGCGTATATTAATCTTAGTATCAAGGGGATTAGAAGTTACTTTTTCTCGATGTGTGCCCCACTTAACTCCCCTAGAAATGGTCATAATGGATTCAACCCTGTTTGATTCCCCCAGCCTCCAAGGCAACACATCCATGGCAACAACTAAGCATCATTATAGTTTCTCAAATGTGAAAAAATAATAATTTCTTAACTCCCTTTAACCTCAGCTCTTAGTAGACAATGTAAAAAAAAAAGCAATAGGTTCTATCATCACTGTATATAAGCTCTGTCAGACATATTATGAGGAGAGGAACAAATAATAATAAATAAAGCACAATAACTGTGTTTTAGCTTAAAGTACACCAAATGAAATACTTAGAAAAAGAACTCACAGGAAGTTTACTGGGGACATACTCTCAAGAATCATGAGTGAGAAACAGTGGGGTGAAATAAAGAAGAAGCAAGACCAACCAAAGGTGAATGGATAGATCATCGTCATGGGCAAATGGTGTTCCATCCTGCCAGATTTTCTAAGGGGGCCAAAGAAATGTGTCTTAGAATTGTCCCCTTGAAAAGGGAAGTGATGTTATTCATTGGCTCCATTTCTCCAATTGTTAAATGTGAGACCTTATTGGCAGGAACTACCCCACACTGCCCAGTTGCAGAGGTGTGACTGGCACAGGGAAACAATCATGTGGCAGCAACAGGGCAGCCTCATGGGGTATAAATAAAGCAATGTAGGTCCCCCTATGCAAGTCTGGTCAGAGCCTACATGTGACTGAATGGTGCAACAGACGCTAGGGAAGAAGAAGAGGCTGAGAGAATGTCAAGTAGTCAGGGTGGAATGTCTACCATCTATCACACTCTGCCCTCATAGTACTCAATAGCCAATGCCTCTCTAAAGAGGTACATTTTCTTTCAAGGGAAGGAACTTGAAAATAAGAAAATCTTAAGATATTGTTTAAGATGCATCCTTTTAGAACTATAATACAGAATAAACAGATAGGTAGAGATAAATACATAAGTTGGGAATCAGATAAATTGTAGTTTGAACACTGCCTCAGATTCTTACTCATTGTGTGGTATTTGTCAACTCAGTTTCCTTATCAGTCTGGTGGGGGAGGGGAGGTAAAACAGTCACTAATGCATGCAACAATGCTGAATATGCTGAATATTAAATGAGAATATGCATTTTCTAGAAAAAGTAGCATACGGGGGGCGGGGGCGGAGATGGTTAGCTATTGAACATGGTAAAAACTGACATCCTCCTGTTTTTTTAAACTAAAATTAAAAGATCCTTGCTCCTTGGAAGGAAAGCTATAAAAAAACTAGACAGCATATTAAAATGCAGAGACATCACCTTGTCAACAAAGGTCCCTATAGTCAAAGGTATGATTTTTCTAATAGTCATCTATGGACGTGAGAGTTGGACCATAAAGAAGGCTGAGTGCCAAAGAATTGATACTTTCAAGTTGTGGTTTTGAAGAAGACTCCCTTAGAGTACAAGGAGATCACACCAATCAACCTAAAGGAAATCAGTCCTGAATATTCATTGGAAGGACTGATGTTGAAGCTGAAGCTCCAATACTTTGGCCACCTGATGCTGAAGAGCTGACTCAGTAGAAAAGGCCCTGATGCTGGAAAAGATTAATGCAGGAGGAAAGGGGGATGACAGAGGACGAGATGGGAGGATGGCATCACCCACTTAATGAACATGAGTTTGAGCAAGCTCCGTTAGATAGTGGAGGACAGAGAAGCCCGGTGTGCTACAGTCCATGGGGTCGCAAACAGTCAGACATGACTTAGCAGCTCAACAATAACATATTTATGTATCAAATGATGCTGTGAAGCATAACCCATTTTTAATATGATTTGAGGATTCCCTGTGTGGATCACAATAAACTGGAAAATTCTGAAAGAGATGGTAATACCAGACCACCTGATCTGCCTTTTGAGAAACCTATATACAGGTCAGGAAGCAACAGTTAGAATTGGACATGGAACAACAGACTGGTTCCAAATAGGAAAAGGAGTACATCAAGGCTGTATATTGTCACCCTGCTTATTTAACTTATATGCAGAGTACATCATGAGAAACGCTGGACTGGAAGAAACACAAGCTGGAATCAAGATTGCTGGGAGAAATATCAATAACCTCAGATATGCAGATGACACCACCCTTATGGCAGAAAGTGAAGAGGAACTAAAAAGCCTCTTGAAAGTGAAAGTGGAGAGTGAAAAAGTTGGCTTAAAGCTCAACATTCAGAAAACAAAGATCATGGCATCTGGTCCTATCACTTCATGGGAAATAGAGGGGAAACAGTGGAAACAGTGTCAGACTTTGTTTTTGGGGGCTCCAAAATCATTGTAGATGGTGATTGCTGCCATGAAATTAAAAGACGCTTACTCCTTGGAAGGAAAGTTATGACCAACTTAGATAGCATATTTAAAAGCAGAGACATTACTTTGCCAACAAAGGTCTGTCTAGTCAAGGCTATGGTTTCTCCAGTGTTCATGTATGGATGCGAAAGTAGGACTATGAAGAAAGCTGAGTGCCGAAGAATTGATCCTTTTGAACTGTGGTGTTGGAGAAGACTCTTGAGAGTCCCTTGGACTGCAGGGAGATCCAACCAGTCCATTCTGAAGGAGATCAGCCCTGGGATTTCTTTGGAAGGAATGATGCTAAAGCTGAAACTCCAGTACTTTGGCCACCTCATGCGAAGAGTTGACTCATTGGAAAACACCCTGATGAGGGACTGGGGTCATGAGGAGAAGGGGACGACAGAGGATGAGATGGCTGGATTGCATCACTGACTCGATGGACTGAATTTTCATTTTCAGTTCACAAAGTTTCTTGAAACTCTAACTTATAAGAAGAGGCCAGTGGATGATTTAATGTTCCTGTTGTTAGTTTAGTTTTTTTTTTTTTTTAATTTAAGACAATGTTGTGTTCGTTTTTGCTGTACAATGAAGTGAATCTGCTGTATATATTCCCTCCTTCTGGGACCTCCCTACCACTCCTACCCATCCCATCCATCTGGCTCATCAGAGAGCACCAGCCTGAGCTTTTATGCCATAAAGCATGTTTCACTAGGTGTTTCAGTGCGTGCATGGTAGTGCATGCACATGTACTGGCTTCCCAGGCGGCACAGTGATAACAACTCCGCCTGCTAATACAACAACACAAGAGATGGGGGTTCAATCCCTTGGTTGAGAAGATCCTCTGAAGTAAGAAACAGCAACCCACTACAGTATTTGTGCCTGGAAAAGTCGATGCACAGAGGAGTCTGGTGGGCTACAATCCATGGGGTTGCAAAGAGTCAGACACGATTGAGCAAAGTATGCGTGTGCACATATGTCAATCTCAATGCCCCAGTTCATCCCTCCCTCCCCTCCCCATGTCCACATATCCATCCACTGTGTCTGCATCTTTTCCTACCTTGCAAATAGGTTCCTCTGTACCATTTTTCTAGATTCCACATACATGCATTAATATATGATATTTGTTCTTCTCTTTCTGACCTACTTCATTCTGTATGACAGATTCCAAGTCCATCTCCTTTCTACAAATAATCCAGTTTCATTAAAAAGAAAAAAAAATTAAGACAAAAACTGATATTTGGCTGGACCATTTCTTGAAACATCAGTGACCCTGAATGCACCGTCTTTACAAGCTAAGAATTCCCTAAAGCTCAGTAGAAGCTCTGAGATCTTAACCTACACAACAGAACAGCAGGATCGGGCAAGCCGCTGTGCTGAGACACCACTCGGGGCCAGATTTTAATAGCTGACAACTCATAATGGATTGACAAAAGCAAAACATCATTAACTTGAATCTACAAAGTCGACATTTCCATATGCAAATCGGAACTAGCACATATGTGCCTGCGTACAAGTCTCATTGCTTGTTTAGTTGTCTGTATGTCTTTTAGGTGGCCTTCTTTTGTCTTTAAGATCCCAGTAGACAAGCACCACGTCTGGTAACGCACTCTGCAGAACAACAGGTGCACACATTGAGCCTCACTAAATGTCTTTTATGGTAATGATGGTGATATTGTTGATTTTTCTCTCACAAGAGGATTAAGGTCTACAGTTTAATGTTGGCACCCAAGAGTGAAAGGATACTCATGAATAATAGGTTTGAGCTGTGGGACATGAAAGTCACTGCATATTTATATGACAAAGACCACTGAGCTGTCTCCTAAGAGCAGGAATGCGAGAAAGAGAACTCCTCCTAAATTTTCCTATATATTAAATTCATAATATCAATTCTTACAAAAGACGTCTCCTTCATTGCGAGCTAGGTAACTCTTATTTATCTTTCTTAAGAATAATGGGGCTGTGGCATTTTGCTTCTTAGTTGAAATTTGCTTGGTTCAGTGGCACAAAAAATTGGAGTGATTCTGTCCGGTGAGGAAATGATTTAACCTCTCTAAGCATTAAGTTTTTCTTGAATAATTGTAACCTGTTTTACAGACTCATTCTGTGGATCAGATAAGATCAAATAAGATGATACAAAATATTATAAAAGCCTAAGCTATTGTTATCACTGAAAATGCATCCTTTGGGCTGGGCTTATGTGATTAAAGGAAATAGCCAATTATGCCATATCCTTTATGAAAAATGTGATCTTGGACATGTTGCTCTGCAAATCTGTATTAATACACCAGGAGGCTCAGTAGCCTCTTAAGATTCTTTTTTTTTTTTTTTTTTCATTTCACTTTTTAAAAAAATTTTAAATTTATTTATTTTAATTGGAGGCTAATTACTTTACAATATTGTATTGGTTTTGCCATACATCAACATGAATCCGCCATGGGTGTACACGTGTTCCCCATCCTGAAACCCCCTCCCACCTCCCTCTCTGTACCATCCCTCTGGGTCATCCCCTCTATGCTTTTCCCCCATTTTCCTCAGTAAGCTGTCCTTTCTCGGCTTGTCTTTCCTTTTCTGTTGTGTATACAAATGTTGTGTGTTAAGATCAAGGAGGTGGACACCTGGTTTGCTTCTCGGAGTGCTATCACTCACTCTCATAAGGATTTTGCTCTGGGCATTGCAGCTGGCATTCTTCTCTTTCTTTGCCTTGCTGCCAGAGAGTTCCACAGGAAAGAATCATGAAGGCTTAGACTTTTCAATTCTACTTCCTCTCTACCTCTCATCCTCCTGTTACCAAAGGGGAAACACATGTTTTTTAAATTCAATTTTTTTCTGATGAAAATTTTGTTCAATTTCACAGTTTGACTTCAGAATTCTCTCAAGTGATGGTAAATTCCATTCCCTTGCAAACAAGGAAAAAATGTTTGGAAGGAAAACTTAGAAAGTTCCCTTAAGCTTTAAGTATCAGATAAATACAAGGGAAAAAAAATGTGTTTTGCCAGGCTCTCTGTCATACAGAATACTAACATGTTTAATAATTGTAAATTTGGCAAAAATATTTAACTTAGGTCAGTGGAATTTATTAAGTTACAAAAATGTAAACTTTGAAGCACAGATATTTTTAGCAGTGGTAGCATTTGGACAATGAATAGACAAGGATAGAAGTGAAGCTAGTAGGTGGCTAGGGTTGAACGCATTTTTGTTGAATAAATTTTAGTTGAAAAGAGTGCTCAATTAGGTTTTATTCTTGTGTCTTATATTATTCTGCTTAAAATAGTTTTTTAATAACATTTTTACTTGTGAAAATGTATTTCTCTTATTCCTTTACTTGATAGTTACTTAAACCATTATAATCCCAAGTTTCTTTTTTTTTCCTTAGTTCACTACAGCCCTGGTAAAGCCCTTGCTATAGGTCACTTTCATTACAGGTGTTATAAAAATAAATGGCTTGTAACAGGTAGACAAAACATGAACTGGGAGGAATGGTCCAGAATCTTATTTCCCAGCAGTGCTATAGGAAGCCTTCATGTGCTTTGGGGTTTTATTTCTGTGTTCAGTTCATGCTAAGTAAAACCCCCTACTTGGGTGTCAATGGCTAGTACTGAAAACTACAAAAGGCAAGAGAGACCTTTTTCTCCCTGAAAGGGGTTTTGGAAGTGAGCTAGTTTATATAATCCCTAGGCAAACCTGAAGTCAAGCTAATCAGAATGAGAGAAACAGCTACTACATGTGCGCTAGGACAGTGAGAAATTGTTTTTCAGCATAGTTTATAGCCAAAAGCCTTCAAGGGTATGGAAGAGCTCTCCAACCAGGGGCACAAATATTCAAGGAGAGCTTGTTTGCTTTATGGCTATTTTTATCCCACAATAAACAGCTTAAATTTGCAGACTATACTTTTTGACTATAAAGTGGGTTATTTCTCAAGATGCTGGTGCTTTCCAATAACAGATGGAATAAATAGAAGAAAATGCTGAGAATACACCATTGAAATTCTGATTTATTCAATCATTAGCAAAAAGAAGGGCAATTTCAATCGTAATAGAATGAAAACCTGTTTCTGCTTTCCTTCTGAAACCTTATTTCCTATTGAAAATGTTGCTCTTAGGTAAACACCTATTCAAACCTCAGTGATGGGTAATCCTAACTTCAGGGAGCATGATTTTATAGGTTCAATAATTTGTAATACCTATGCAACTAAGGATAAAATATTAACTTTCAATAACAGAAGCAGTATCTGTAGTACAAATAGTGAAAGAGCACCTTATCTTCTAAGAAAATGTATGTGCATATATATATATACACACACACATATATATATGCATATGTATATATATATGCATATGTGTATATATGTATATAGATAGATACTCTGTACTTGGCTTTCAATGCTTCTCAAAATAGTTACTATGCAGCGTATTAGAGGAAACATAGTCCATGCATACTCTCTGGGAACTTGGCACTAAGTAGACAACCAATCAGTTTAACATCTCTTTCTCAGAAGACAATTAGGAAAGAAGGAAACAAAAGCCATTTGAAGTGCAACAATGCTTAAAATAATCTTAGCAAGAGGCTACTTTCAGGTTGGAAGCCACACTAAATGCTTCCTTTGAAAATAGTTTGAATGCAATGAAAGTAAATAAAAAAGACAGAAAACTGAAAATAAGAAGTCTGTGATACACACACATGTGTGCACACTAACAGGATATGTAAAAAGGTGGAACATTTCCATTTATTTGAAAGGTATATCACAATAAACCTGTGGGGTATAAAGATTTCAATATATACTTGCTTAAAACTTTCTAAGAATTTGAAGTTCTGTGATGAGTCCTTGATCTGGATGGATCTAACAGAATTTATTTGATGTAGAGCCAGAAACCTAAGATTGGAACCTGGCTCTGTTAATCTGTGGTGGAGCCTCGGCTAAAGCATTCATTTTACCACCTGGAATCTCTTTTTTTTTTTTTAAATTTGGTAATTGGACTTAGTCTAAATCAAGGGTACCCAATCTCTGGGCTGTGGACTGGTACCTCCTGTCACATCAGTGGTGGCATTAGAAATAAAGTACACAATAATATAATGTGCTTGAATCATCCCCAAACCACCCTCCTCATCCCCGGTCCATGGAAGAATGTCTTACAGGAAAGACATTGGCCCCTGGTGCTGAAAAGTTTGGGGACTGTTGTTCTAAATGATCTGTAAGGGCCCTTCTGATTCTAAAATCTTACTATCTTAAGCCTTTCTTTCTTTTTATTTTCAATTATTACCTTCCTTACTTTAACCTTGAAGTGAAGTGAAGTCGCTCAGTCGTGTCCGACTCTTTGCGACCCCATGGACTGTAGCCTACTAGGCTCCTCTGTTCATGGGATTTTCCAGGCAATAGTACTGGAGTGGATTGCCATTTCCTTCTCCAGGGGATCTTCTCAACCCAGGGATCTAACCTGGGTCTCCCACATTGTAGACAGACTCTTTACCATCTGAGCCACCAGGGAAGTTAAAAGAAATCAACATTGAATTATCTTTATGTCATGCAGCTACCTAGATGTACTAAACAGATATATGTTTGTGAGGGCAACCGTTCAGCTTTGTCCTTTATCATCTTTAGTTTCTATCAGATAAAAACTTCTCCAGCAGCTAGAAATAATAGCAGTTACAATCTACTAAGGTTAGAATTAAAATTCATTAAATCATTTTATAAATGAGAGCTGTTTAATAGATTCACTTATCTCTTACTTATCCCGCTCGTTCCCCTTTTATGTCAGCCCTCAGTCCAATTTTTAAAATCTTAGAATGGACCTTCATGGTAGACTCCCCAGGAGTTCTGACAAAGCTATGTGTATAAATACAGCCTAGCTAAACATTTTAAATCTATACATTCTGAAAGTTGATGTAGCTTCTGTCTTCTGCTCTAACAATGCGAGCAGAATGCAACAACGTTACTGCTTAAACCAGCAAGATCTTTTAAAATGTGCTGTCCTTTTCCTTTTTCAATCCACCTGAATGCTGCTGTTCTTTTCAAACCTCTTTGGCTCTCTGTGCTTGCACAGTTTCATGCCATTCTCCTGTGGCAGGTGAATGTTTTGTGAGGGTTTGTTTACAGTGGTGGGTTTGATTGTAAAAGCCCTGTATTATGAATAAACCAATGCCTGAAATGGAGTGGAACCTTGATTTATTTGGGTAGAACTGTTTTCCAACTCCGTAAATCAGAGTTTGGTGTTCATTTACCTTTGTATTCTTTTTGAGCCACCGGCATTGATGCTGACGAATGGGAATCAAATGAAGTGTGCTAAGTGCTTCTGCCAGAGGGTTCCATCTTCCCACATGCCGGGGTGTGATTTATCTCTGCAATACATCATGCAACTTATTTTCCTTTACTTATTTTATTTAGCGTTGTCACAAATAATATCAATTGGCCATTGACTGTGAACCCTAAACAGTAGTAAATTAATGAAATAAGCTTCATCTACAGAACTCATATGTCCCTAATTTGATTAGAGCCACTTTGGTTGCACCAAGCCATTTACTATAGATGAACCTCATTTATTAAACAAGCAGCTTCATGAGTTTTGTCTAAATCATTATGCATAGTATTTGCAGTGATTTTAATGAAACACTTAAAGCTGACTCTTTTATATCTCAATCACTAAGAATATTTTATGCTTGCGAAATAGGCATTTTCAGACATCCTGTGACTTCAGCCTAAGTAACTCTATCTGAAGTTAGTTGCCCATTTATGAAAGGGGGTGGTCTTTCTTTCTTTTGTTTCTGGAGAGATGATGGGAGCAGGGAAGGGGCACAGGGCCTTTTTTAAGAGGAAAGGCTTCTTGGAGAAGGTGTCCTAAAAGTTGTGATTAAAGTTCCATCACAACACAGGGAAAACTGTCACAGCCTCTGCCCCAGCATCCCAGCACTCTTCTGCTTTCCTTAGCATAAGAATTTCAGAATTCCACATGCGTACAGGAGTCCTAGTGGTCAATTTACCTTGGAATTTAGAAAGGTAAGTTTCACCAAAGATTGGCTTCACTAAACGCAATCTGAATAATTTAAATTGACAATGTCCATGTTTCTGTGTAGTGGCTATAAAAATGTAAAAGTGTAATGCTAATTCATGTTCCAGAATTAGCACAGAGAGGTCTGTAAAACAAAAACAGGGGACACATAAGCAAGTTCAATATGAAACAAGGTGACAGCCTCTGGGCACTAAAGAACTGCACAAAAGCAGGAGCGAAAGTGAGCAGTGTAACCAAGGGGGACATATACTTGGACTTGGAGTGGAAGGGGTTGATTGTACAACTTTAGTGAAGGGCAGACGAACAAAGCAGAGAAACAAAAAAGTCCTGGTGGATGAGATAAGAACATTCCTGAGAAGTATCTGTGTGAAACTAAAGCAGAATAAAAATTGGAAACATTTGCTAGAGCTTGTCTTTTTCCAGAACATAAATGAAGGTGGGTGGTGGTGATGTCATACAGAGTCCTCCAGCAAGTCTTTGCTGAGGACATATGCCCTCATCATGAATCCACATGATGAGATCTACTGCAGTCAAGGTCTGATTAAAGAGCTGTGAGAAAAATCACAGCAATGCTGTGTTAATATTAAAAGCATATTCAATATCCTTGTTTTCCTGAAGAATTTGATGCATACCAGTACTCTGAACCCTCAGATGTTTTCAAAGAAGTTTAGAACCCGCAATTCTCGAACTTAAAAACTAGAAATGAGGGAATTTAGCTATCTGAGCCCCACAGACTGTGTGAATGGAGCTTCCCAGGAGTTATTGCATATATGTTTTTCCATATATAGTTATTAATTATCTAATTTACTGGTAAAAATTCATTGACTTAAATAAAAACTGCATAGGTCATGGAAACAATCTCTTCATTAGAGGAACATATCAAGGCAGGAAGGGGAAGGGAGGGAGTGGGAAGGAAGAAAGGAGGTGGATTTATGCACACACATTTTTATCACTGAGCTATTTTTATACTACACTGTACAACATATGAATACAATGTAACAGTTTGAAGAAAAAGGAACTGGAAAATATTAGATAAAATATGTCTAATGCAGTATGCCTCAAAGTGAGTTTCTGAAAAAGTGAATTTTTGGTCAAAAATGTTTGGGAAACTGTAATGATACATATTTCTTCAATAGTCACAGTGGATATAGTAAGGTTCTGAGGAGTGCTGCAGTAAAAAAAAAAAAAATCTAAATTTGTTTTAACCTGCATTTCAAAAATACATTTCACTAGGATAGCTTTGTTGCCTTTAATACCTATTAACAGCCTATGGCACAACCGTTCCATATTTTGGGAAGCTGCTCTCAGTACTTCTGCAGAACTCACCTACAGAGTCTTTTAGAGATTATGCAAAGGAAAGTGTGTCCAAGCATAGAATTACCTATAAGGAAAACAGAGTTTATAAAGGGAATTCTTAACTCTGAAATCTTCTGAAGTGATGGATGAGAGAATGAAAATCTTATTTGGGGAGTTCCCAAACATCAAATATGCTCTAGTTTTCCCATAACCAAACTCGAAGTTACAAACTCAGCCTTTAGAATGCAGTAGCATTGAAAAATAAAACCAAACCATAACTGTGTAGATAGCATACCACAGTTAACTACATTCTTTTTTCCCATTTTTAAAGCTGTGAGCATGACTGAAATCCACTTATGAAAATTGCAGTTCCTGTTCAACAACTTTGTTATCTGAATTCCACATCTTCTAAGCAATTACTACATAAATCTCTCTCTCCAAAATTAGTAATTACTCCCTTCTGATTATTTCTCAGATTCAACTCCCCTGGTGTCTGAGAGGCATTTGATAGTGTTGATCATCACCTCTTACATGTATTATGGTCCAGGTCCTCTGTGCCACGTCATCCTTATTCTCTCTCCCACCTCTCACCAGGCTTCCCTGGTGGCTCAGAAGGTAAAGAATCTGTTTGCAATTCAGAAGACCTGGCTTTGATCCCTGGGTTGGGAAGATCCCCTGTAGAAGGAAGTGGCAACCCACTCCAGTAGTCTTGCCTGGAGAATCCCGTGGACAGAGGAGCCTGGCGGGCTACAGTCCAAGGGGACACAAACCATCAGACATGACCTAGTAACTAGCGCTCACTTTTTACCTCTCAGATTACTCTCTCGATCACTATTTCCTGATTCAGTAAGTCACTGCTCCTCTCATGTCACATGGTCCATGTTCTAAGCAGATACGTATTTCCCTTCATGTTTATTCCTGTAAAGTTCATACCTAGTCTCCATGTTATCACCTCTAAAAATAGGCCTGTCCAGTGATGCATATCTCTTCCTAGTTTAAGAACCACTTCTGCAGTTCCAGGAATACCAGAATTTTATTTTTTTCTCAAATACCCCTTGACATATCCAATTAAACAAGAAAACACTAAGCTTCCCATCTACTCTAAGCCACCTCTATTGACTAATGATCTCTATTACTCCGTGTAGCAACATTATTCTCTCATGTTTAAGATGTAAGTTTTTCTAGTGCTTTGTTTACATTTGCCTTCCACTTGTCAGGACATTTTACATATTATGCATCAACCATTTATTAAACTCTTAGAATATGCCACTACCCTGGCAGGCACTATAGATGCAACCTTGCTTGACCTTTAAGAAACTCATGATTTAACATGAGAAGAAGGAATATAAACATAAAACTTAAATAAGCTGCGTGCTACAAGTACAAGTTGTTATGGAAGGAAAAAAAGATTTCAGAGAAGCATGGGACAATATTGTTGTTGTTTAGTTGCTAAATCCTGTCTGACTCTTTTGTGACCCTAGACTTTAACCCTCCAGATTCCTCTGTCAATGGACTTTCCCAGGCAAGAATACTGGAGTGAGCAGCTATTCCCTTCTTCAGGGCATTTTCCTGACCCAGAGATTGAAGCTGCATCTCTTGCATCACCTGTATTGGCAAATAGATTCTCTACCACTGAGCCACCTGGGACGTCCAATGGGACAATATTAGAAAAGGTTTAAAAGGAGAGTCAACATTTAAGATCTATCTTAAAAGATAAATTGAAGATAATATGAGGGAAAATAGAATCAGCAATCGCACCCCAGGCTGTAAATATTCATAACTTATTTAAAGGAATAGCAAAAACTTTGGTGTGCCTGTGGGGTAGGGATAGGGTTTATGTCACATGTTTGGGTTTGAAAGGGTTATTAGGAGATGAGACCGAAAAGATGTGGAACATGGTTTACTATGGATCTTGAATGAACTGATAAGGAGTTTGGACTTGACCCTGAAGGTGGGGTAGATGATCAGAGTTTGAGCAGCCAAGTGCAGAATCAATCTATATCTAAGAATGATCATGCTAGCAAGACAGAGGATGGAAAATAGAGGATGGGATGGAGGACATGAAAATAATTTCCCAACTAAACTTTTCTTGTTCTTAGCTCTTTACTTAATTCCAATATTCCTGGATGACTATATGACATTTTATTGCACACATGCACACACAAACACATACAATTCAGAAGTACCTACCTCTTTCTTATGACATCAAAATTAAACTCTTCCTGACTCTCATTGTCTGCTATAGACTGAATGGTTGCATCTCTCAAACTTCATATGTTGAAACCTAATCCCCAATGTGATGATAGTTGGAGGTAGGGTCATTGGGAGGTGATTAGATCATGAAGGCAGAGCCCTTAGAATGGGGTTAGTGTTCTTATATAAGAGAGCGGCCACAGAGCTCCCTCACCTCTTCCACCATTTGAGGACACAGCATGAAGATGACCATCTTTGAACCGGGAAGTGTCCACACCAGACACTGAATTTGCTGGCACCCTAACCTGGGACTTTCAGATTCTAGAATTGTAGGAAAAATAAATTCTGTCTTAAGGCATCATCTGTGGTATTCTGTAGCAGAAGTCTGAATGGGCTAAAACAATATACCTCATGTTTCCTGAAGGACTCATAATCCTGCATATGCAAGTGTCCTCCTCTTCCAAATGCCCACATTATTCTTGTTTCTCACCAACATCACCCTCAGCTTTATCCTGCAGTCATTCCAACTGAACTCCTAATTCTTCTTGCCTCTCCCATGGAAAGCTCTTATTCATGAATTCAGATCAAGACTATTCTCCAATATCAAATCCAAATCCTCCCTTGTCCCACAAAGCCTTTCCTGAAGACTTTCTTGCATCTTGCCCTTGCACTTACTGATATTTTTCTTTTCCCAATGTTTTGGTATATCCTGTATCTCACAATTCATGTATTATCTTCATCATTTGCTACTTTTATATTTGAATATCCCTGCAGATGGTGACTACAATCATGAAATCAAAAGGCTCCTGCTCCTAGGAAGGAAAGCTATGACAGACCTAGATAGTACATTAAAAAGCAGAGACATCATTTTGCTGACAAAGATCTGTGAAGTCAAAGTTATAGTTTTTCCAGTAGTCAGGTATGTATATGAGAGTTGGACCATAAAGAATGCTGAGTACTGAAGAATTGATGCTTTTGAACTGTGGGGTTGGAGAAGACTCTTGAGAGTCCCTTGGACTGCAAGGAGACCAAACCAGCCCATCCTAAAGGAAATCAGTCCTGAATATTCATTGGAAGGAATGATGCTGAATCTCCAGTACTTTGGCCACCTGATGCAAAGAGCCAACTCATTGGAAAAGACCCCAGTGATGGGAAAGATTGAAGGCCAAAGGAGAAGGGGGTGGCAGAGGATGAGATGGTTAGAGAGCATCACCAATTCAATGGACATAAATCTGAGGAAATTCTGGGAGATAGTGGAAGACAGGGAAGTCTGGTGTTCTGCAGTTTATGGAGTTGCAAGAGGTTGAACATAACTAAGTGACTGAACAACAATTAATTTCAAATAACATTTTTGTTCCTTGAGGAACAGGACTATGTACCTAAAATGCTCCTTAGTTTTTACATTTTAATGAACACATTACAAATAATCAACATCCTAAAAAAGAAAAATCTACAAGAACTCTGTTAGAATGTTATTCTTATTTTGGTTTCAATTCGAGAATCTGCAATAAGAAAAACAATGTCTAGATTTATTGAACATATATGGAAAGCACTGCACTAGTGTATGTGTGTGTAATACAATACAACTTGGTATGCACTATTATTGTTATGATTATTAGATCATAGATTATTATATCATTATTAAATTGATAACCATAACCACCATATCCATATAAGAAAACTGAGAGATAACATTAAACAATTACTTGAGGTCACTGATTCAACCATCCACGCAATATATTTTTATTCAGTTTTTATAATGTCCCAGACATGGTTCTTAGCACCTAGGAAGTAACAGTGGATAAAAACAAAAGTTTTGTTTTAGAAGTAGGCCATTTTGCTTAGGGGAAGATAGACCATTAAAAATGGAAACATTTTAATAAAATAGTTTAACAAAGAATCTTATAACAATGTCTGGTAAGTGATACATGCTATAAAAATAAACCAATGCAATAGCATGCAGTGCAATGGATAGGGAATCTTCAAGACAGCATGGAAATGTCAGACTCTAATTAAACCTCCCCATTATCATCAGCTTCAGGTACTGGCACTTGAGCCCTGCAACAATCTCTCCTCACATGTATATTTGAATGTAACTTAAGTCTTATCAACATCAAGTTTACATTCTAATCAGACAAAAGTATTTATCTTCATTTAAAGCGCACTACTACGGCTTGGCTTTTGTGTTTGGTTCACACAGTTCTTTTAGTGTATGTTCACACACACATACACACACACACCTGCAGTCTTTTTTGCTTTAATTGAGATTCAACTTATTCTGTAAATTCTTTTTTGTCTGTTAAAAACAAGAGTTGCATCTTCAATTTTGTTGGCAATTTCCAATGTATATACTTTTAATCTAGGCAATTTATATATATTTATAAAGGAAAACAATATGAAAATTTTCAAACCCTGAAGACCCAAAGAACTATAACTTTGGGTCTAACTTTTTGTAACATCTGCACTGATAATTATTTTAAAACTTAAGTTATAAAAATCTGAAAAAATCTTTGAAGTATTGAACTTTCTGATTAAGATAAAACATTAAGAACAAATACAAATTTGATCTGTTTGATGTTAGACTTTCGAGAATTTAGCAGCATTAAATTCAAGATAACCTTTAGAACTTGTGCATTGATATTATTTGAATTTTATATCTTCCCATTCCCAAAAATGAAGAAATAAAATAGTCCTTTATGTCATTTTAACCTTTAAATGTTTCAGTTCAGTTCAGTTCAGTCATTCAGTCGTGTCTGACTCTTTGCAACCCCATGAATTGCAGCACGCCAGGCCTCCCTGTCCATCACCAACTCCTGGAGTTCACTCAGACTCACATCCATCGAGTCAGTGATGCCATCCAACCATCTCATCCTCTGTTGTCCCCTTCTCCTCCTGCCCCCAATCCCTCCCAGCATCAGAGTCTTTTCCAATGAGTTAACTCTTTGCATGACATGGCCAAAGTACTGGAATTTCAGCTTTAGCATCATTCCTTCCAAAGAAATCCCAGGGCTGATCTCCTTCAGAATGGACTGGTTGGATCTCCTTGCAGTCCAAGGGACTCTCAAGAGTCTTCTCCAACACCAGTTCAAAAGCATCAATTCTTCAACGCTCAGCTTTCTTCACAGTCCAACTCTCATATCCATACATGACCACTGGAAAAAACCATAGCCTTGACTAGATGGACCTTTGTTGGCAAAGTAATGTCTCTGGTTTTGAATATGCTATCTAGGTTGGTCATAACTTTCCTTCCAAGGAGTATGCTTCTTTTAATTTCATGGCTGCAATAAAATACTTTTTAAAGTGATGACTCAGTCTTAATAAAGAAAATGATTTCTTTCTAAAGAAGAGGAAGTGGGTGTATTCACAGCTAAATGGGGGGAAAAAAAAAACATGTTTGAGAAGAAGCAACAAGCTGAGGATTCATATATTAACACCATCTCAAACTAATGCTCCAGTGACCTTGCCAGTAACATTTATTCTGTACAACCAAACAGGGAAAGAACCAGCTTCTCCATACAAAAATGTATTCATCCTGCTTTTTAAAAATATTTCCAACAGTAATAAAATGTCAGAAACAAGCCTTGACTGGACACTGATTGCTATTCCTGCTTTCTGATACTTTTCCAACTTTAAAATATAATTTAAAATACAACTTGTAAATCTTTGTAAACAGAAGAACTATTCTATACTGTGTGCGTGTGTCAGCCACTCAGTCGTGTCCAACTCTGTGATGACATGGACTGTAGCTTGCCACCAAGTTCCTCCTTCCATGGACTTCTTCAGGCAAGAATACTGGAGTAGGTTGCCATTCTCTTTCCAGAAGATCTTTCCAAACCAGAGGCTGAACCCGGGTCTCCTGCATTGCAGGCAAATTCTTTACCATCTGAGCCCCCAGGGAAGTCCATTCTGTACTGTACTCAGTAGCAACTAGTATGTGTTGTTAAATTTGGCAGATTTAGCCAGAAAAACACAAATAATAGTTAATAGTTCAAATCTTTAAGTTGCTACTTTTCCAGATACAGTATATTGATACTAATTTATTAGGGTTGCCTTAACTAAAACTTATTGACTTATAGTTCTGGAGACTAGAAGTACAAAATCAATTTCTTGGCAGGGCTGGTTCCTTCTGAAGTCTGTGAGGGAAGCCTCTGTACCAGACCTCTCTCCTCCATGTAGTTCACCATCTGCATGTCCACATGATGTTTTTCACATATATATATATATATATATATACACACACATTTATATTTCTATCACCAAATTTCCCTTTAACTTTGAAAAGAACTGACCTTAATGGCCTCATCTTATTTTGATTACCTCTGTAAAAGATCTCTCCTCTCCCCAAATAAGACTACATTTGGATGTATTGAGGTTTAGGATTTCAACATACAAATTTTGAGGGGAAACAATTCATCCCATAACAGGTATTTTCTTCATTTTTAGTTGAAATATTATTTCAGATTAGATCAGATCAGTCGCTCAGTCATATCCGACTCTTTGCGACCCCATGAATCACAGCACGCCAGGCCTCCCTGTCCATCACCAACTCCCGGAGTCCACTTAGACTCATGTCCATCGAGTCAGTGATGCCATCCAACCATCTCATCCTCTGTCATCCCCTTCTCCTCCTGCCCCCAATCTCTCCCAGCATCAGAGTCTTTTCCAATGAGTCAACTCTTCACATGAGGTAGCCAAAGTACTGGAGTTTCAGCTTTAGCATCATTCCTTCCAAAGAAATCCCAGGGCTGATCTCCTTCTGAATGGACTGGTTGGATCTCCTTGCAGTTCAAGGGACTCTCAAGAGTCTTCTCCAACACCACAGTTCAAAAGCATCAATTCTTCGGCGCTCAGCCTTCTTCACAGTCCAACTCTCACATCCACACATGACCACAGGAAAAACCATAGCCTTGACTAGACGAACCTTTGTTGGCAAAGTAATGTCTCTGCTTTTGAATATGCTATCTAGGTTGGCCATAACTTTCCTTCCAAGGAGTAAGCGTCTTTTAATTTCATGGCTGCAGTCACCATCTGCAGTGATTTTGGAGCCCAGAAAAATAAAGTTATTGCCTAAAATCTATAGATTATAAAAGTATGTATTAGGGATAGTATTTGGACGATTCTTTACAGCTACATAAATGTATCCAAATTGGAAAGGAATAACTTGAATTTCCTGTTTTCAAATGGCATGATCTTATACAAAGAAAATTCTAAAAACTTCACACACACACACACACACACAAACCTGTTATGTTGCAGGATACAAAATCAATATACAGAAATCAGTTGCATTTTGATACACTAACAATAAACTGTCCAAAAAAGAAATGAAGAAAACAATGCCACTTACAATAACATCAAAAATTATAGAAAGAAAAAGTTGAACAGTGGTTACTACGGCCCTGGACATGAGAGAAATAGAGAGATGTTGGTCAAAGGGCACACATTTTTATGATAAACAGGTTCTGGAGATCTATTCGTTAGCATGATGACTCTAGTTAACAATCCTCTATTGTATACTTGAAGTTTGCTAAGATAATAAACATTTGTTCTCACCACTCACACACACAAACAGGTAACTACATGAGGCAATATACATAACTAACCAGATTGTGGCAATCATTCCATGACATATACATATATTAATTTATTACATTGTATATTTTTATAAAATCACATTGCAAAACATAAATATGTGCAATTTTTTGTCAATCATACCTCAATAAAGCTGAAAAGTAAGAAATAAGTAAAAATAAATAGAAAAGAGAGAAATCTGAAAAATATATAAATTTAAAATCACAAAGTAAATAAAAGTATATTCTATGGTTGTTTGTTTTAATTTTGAAACATTTAAACTTCTAATGAATTAGGAATCGATAAACGCTGCTATTCAAGTTCATAGACTAACTGGACAGCTGCCTATGATGTGAGATACATTTGAGCTGCTGGGAATTGCTCCTACCGTCAACATATGTGCACTGTCTGTGTCTGCCGAATATCTGAATTTTCACTAGAATATTGTCTCATGTTGAAATGTATGTGTTTCAGAAAGTAGAGACAGATCAAGCCAATCATCAACTGCAAAAGTTGTGTTGAAAGTAATTTAATGGATTTCTTCCAGCCAATGCTTTTTCACCATCCAGTAGCACAAAGTGCTGTCACACTTCCCACCTAGCCTCTCTAGTGTGGGTCTAGGGTTCTCTACACTGTCAGCTTCAAAACCAACATATGAAACTTTTGCCGAAACTGCTGAAATAGGATCTTAACCAAATATATACCTTAATTCCCTTTTTAGACAAATATTTATGGGGCTTCTACCATGTACCAAGCACTATCATAGAT
Source organism: Bos mutus (assembly GCF_027580195.1). Lineage (NCBI taxonomy): Eukaryota > Metazoa > Chordata > Mammalia > Artiodactyla > Bovidae > Bos > Bos mutus. The sequence goes on from NC_091619.1 coordinate 59,128,621, forward strand.
CCTTGAGTACTTTTTGTGAGGACAAAGCATTCCTGTCTTTGTAGGTTGTATCTAGGGAAATATGGAAATGCCTCATTTTTTGTCTCCCTGAAATTAGTTATTTGCATAACATCCAGAGTGATCTTTTCAAAGAGAATTCTGAGCCTGCCTCTACTTCTTTAGAACCTTTTCATACTTTCCAATTGCTCTTGATTAAACCTGAAAAGCAATTTGTATAGCCTTCTAGGTTCTGTGGAATCTGATTCCTGTTACCTCACCCACTCTGTCCCAGCCACATTGGCCTTCTAGCTAATGGTGATATTAACCAAATCTCTCCTGTCTCAGAGCATTCACACGTTTGTTTCTTCGTTCAGGAGCTTTCTTACTCCTCACATACCCACTTAGAACTCTTCCTTTACATCTCAGGAAAAATACCACTTATTTATGGGTGTTTTCCTAACCCACCACATTAAGTTCATTGTTCCTATAATACGTCTTAGAACTTCTCATTTATAATAATTATTAATATATGTATACTTCTATTATTTGTAAATGTCTAAATCATTATCTGTATAATACCTGTCTCTCTAATTGGATTGAATTCAGTTAGGACAAAGGTCATGTAGGTTTACACTTATCTCCCTATTCTTTGCACAGTACTGGATAGATGAAAAGTACTCAGTATTTATTGACTTTAAGAGGAATGAGGTACAAGAGAAAAGAGAAATAATATCTTGACTGTTGGAAAGGCCTATAATACATTGGAATGAGGTTAAATTAGAAAGGACAGTAATTTAAGGATAGAGATTCAGGTTCTGGGCAGAAAACTTCAGATAAAATAACTTATTTTAGCCAATGTTTTCCAAGTACATTTAATGGTGTACTGTCCCCATAAACTGCTTTTCAAAAGCATGATACCATGGTTAAAGAACATTGTCCAATATCTTCTGCCTCTCGGGATTCATAGTGCCTATCATGAGTTCCTAATAAGAGCTCTAGGAACAGTTCTGGTAAAGAAATCTGTTTAACAAATCCCCCTCTTCCTCCATAATAGCTAGTAACACTTTGGGCATTTGCTGAAAAAGACTTCTAAGATATAATACACCTCTTCCATTCCCTTATTTTTCTCTTACAATTGAAGGCATTTAGTGGAAAATCTCATTCTGCATGTTTTCTTGCCTCAAAAGAGAGTCTTCTTATCTTTAGAGATTTTGTTTTAACTTATTGACTGAAAACCAATATATAGCATCAGGAATTTTAGCCCCCCTTTTATAGCATAGGATTTATGTATTTTTTTATAATTAATGTATCAATATATATGGATTTATAACATGATACAAGTGGCCAATAAGTTTCCATCTAGAATTCTTTTAGCCTAATTGTATTGTAGACTGGAAATCAACAAATAATTTTGCATGCAAATTTATAGTATTTGTATATTTATAGTGTTATAGTGGAGAAGGCAATGGCACCCCACTCCAGTACTCTTGCCTGGAAAATCCCATGGATGGAGAAGCCTGGTAGGCTGCAGTCCATGGGGTCGCTAAGAGTCGGACACGACTGAGCAACTTCACTTTCACTTCTCACTTTCATGCATTGGAGGAGGAAATGGCAACCCACTCCAGTGTTCTTGCCTGGAGAATCCCAGGGACGGGGGAGCCTGGTGGGCTGCCGTCTATGCGGTTGCACAGAGTCGGACACGACTGAAGTGACTTAGCAGCAGCAGCAGCAGTGTTATAGTAAACCAACATATAATTTAATGTATCACCACGCATGCTTAGTTGCTCAGTCATGTCCAACTCTTTACAACCTCCTTGACTACAGCCCAGCAGGATCCTCTGTCCATGGGGATTCTCCATGCAAGAATCTGAAGTGGACTGCCATGCCCTCCTCCAGAGGATCTTCCCAACTCAGGGATCACACACAGATCTCCCGTATTTCAGGCCAATTCTTTACCATTTGAGCCACCAGGGAAGCCCAAGAATACTGGAGTGAGTAGCTTATCCCTTCTCCAGGGGATCTTCCCTAGCCAGGAATCAAACTGGGGTCTCCTGCATTGCAGGTGGATTCTTTATAAGCTGAGTTACCAGGGAAGACCAATATATGACTATACTCTCATATAATTTATTTTATAAAATATATTCCAAAATAAAAGTTTTAAATGCTGATGTGAAATAAATATAATGAAAGGTCTTCACACTTTTTTCTACTATTTCATTAATCATCATGCATATTTCCTAGATTCCATGTATTCACCTTATATTAGATATAAATTTTATAAACTGTGACTGGGTTGGAACTCACCAAGGAATAATGAGGCCTAGGATTATTGTTCAAGAATAATAATTCATTTGAGGACTTACAGTCTTCATTTACTCTGTAAATGATCAGCTGCTATTAATATCCACTGACTGTGGCTTATTAAGTGGTTAGAAGGAACTAAATTTAGAGGGTTTATAGAAGATATTAACATGTAGACAAGGGCTATATCTTTATAAAATTTGTGTCAGGATTGAGATGTTGCATAATTTACTGGTACATGGATACCAGATGGAGCCATGTCTTTACCTTGGCCTACAATTTCAAAGGCACATGGTCCTCCTAGATGACCAAACTACAAGGCCATGTGATTACTTGAGCACAGATCTATCAGGAGTTCAAAGTGCAGAAAGTGGGGATTATAAAAGATGACTTCTGAGCTCTTTTCTGGGTTTCCTAGGTGGCTCAGTGGTAAAGAATTTGTCTGCATTGCAAGAGGATGCAGGAGATGCTGAGAGTTCGATCCCTGGGTGAGGAAGATTCCCCTGGAGGAAGGCCTGGCAACCTACCCCAGTATTCTTGTGTTGGTGAATCCCATGAACAGGGGAGCCTGGATCCCTGTCTATGGGATTCGCCAAGGCAAGAATACTGGAGTAGATAGACCCCCAATGTAGGCAGGGGTCTCCCAATTGAAGGCAGATTCTTTACCATCTGAGCCACCTGGGAAGCCATTGTGAACACCTAAATGAGAAGTAGTATTGCTGAATGATTAGGAACTCTGACTTGAAGAGAGATGGGTCTGATGTCATTTTCCACTTTAAACAACTTAAAAACAATATCATCAGGGACAAGATATTTGATCTGTCTGAAATACCATAAAACATAAATAACTATAGTCCCACAAATCCTGCCTTGAGTTAAAACACTTAGCAGAATGATGCTGTAGTTGGCATTCAAGAAAAGTAGTAATACTTCTTCTTCTTATTATTATTATTTTTTACTTCCAAGAAAGAAGTGAGAATTATTTATGGTGCTAAGCATTTTCCAGGTATGTCACTGAACCCTAAATTCGATCTTTATGTTTCATATAAATGCATTTGACTACTTTTACCTAGTGACCACATGTCAGCTGACAATTTCGATTAAGGAATTTTCAATTTGAGCTTTACTTAATCTTTAGTTCAAGTGGGAAATCTGGTAGTAAGGTTTTCTCTCCTTTTGAGGTTCTGTTAAACACTGTGGTCCATGGAGACTGAATGGTAAATTAAACCAAGGAAACACACCAAAGAAAAATTCTGTGGAACTGAACCCAGAAGCAATCAACGGCTGCAGGAAAATAACTAATCAATACTGCAAAGGTAAATGCCTCCTGCATCCTGTACTGGCAAAATCTGAGAGCAAAATAAGTTCCACAAATTAAAACCCTTTCAGAATAATAAGTTACAGATAACACACCCATCAATCTTGATTTTTGAATGATACTCTAGAACAACTTGAGTTCTGGCACATTCAGAACAATTGTCAAAGTTCACCACTAGAGACTGTGTTAAAAAGTAATCGACAATAAGTTTTATAGGTTTTATGTGTTGCATTAGTCTTATCAACTACTAGGCGTAAGGGCTAGAATTAGAGTTGAAAGTAGAAATGATCAATTCTTCCATTTCTTCGAAGAAAACATACATATTTATAAAGCGATTTTTTCTTTTACAAAGAAGGATCCAGGGTCCAGAATCTAATAGGATAAGGTAGACTCATTGATTGATCTTTTAGTATCTGGAACAGTCCAAGAAGAAGGCACAAAATGGAACAGAAATACTTCAGCAGAGAATTGATGCTCCAGTTCATTCTCTGTAGAATTATAAATGTCTGGGTTTTCCATTGTGATACATTTCCTCCTATGAATCTGCAAAGAATTGTGCAATGTGTTTAGGAAAATCTTGTGATTTTACTTTCAAGGTCTAGGAGATTTCAGGTTTCTTAACTCCTTATTATCCTGGAATAATCAAGACTAAGCTGATTTCCTGAAGAAATTTCTTTCATTTTTTTTTTATAAATTATTTTCTTAACATAAAGGTATCACTAATGGAGAACACACGTAAAACTTTAAACTTCTGCAAAGCAACACAACTTCCCATGCATGCAGCAAAGATTGACTGCCATCAGACTCTTTAATTTTTTGGACCAGCTTAAAAATAGAGTACACTCATTTTGCACCACTACAACATGGTCATTTTTACTAGAGTAAGTATTGGATTCATTAGCCTAACACCCTCAAGGCAAAATTCTAATGACCCCTGGATCATAACGAGATGGACGGCACAGGAGAGCCATTTAACTTGATTCCTAACATAAAGTTATTTATGAAAAAAGATACAACTGAATTGTTTTTTGCACAAATGCTATAAAATATTTTTATTAAAATAAAAACAGTGATAGGAAAAACAGAAAAGGAAAGAAAATATCCAAAAGAAGCCAAACGTATTTAACAGAGATGAAGTCCATTCTATTTCCCTGGAGTGCAAATGTGTGGTTTAACATATGAGAAGGATATTTCACTTGGTGTATGTTACCCATCACAGAGGCACCAGCAGGAGCAGCTGCAGAAAATGGTCCATTAGTTTTGCCATAATAAACTTTTTTTTCACTGGTACACTCCTGGGATTCTTTGACATTACTTCAGTGTAGTTATTGGTGGAAGACCTTAATAATTGGAATTCTCACAATTTGAAATTAACGTTTTCCATGTCAGTCTGCTGCTGCTGCTAAGTCACTTCAGTCACGTCCGACTCTGTGTGACCCCATAGATGGCAGCCCACCAGGGTCCTCTGTCCCTGGTATTCTCCAGCAAAGAATACTGGAGTGGTTGCCATTTCCTTCTCCAACGCATGCATGCATGCTAAGTCTCTTCAGTCGTGTCCAATGCTGCACAACCCTATGGACAGCAGCAGAAGACAAGGCTCCTCTGTCCATGGGATTCTCTAGGCAAGAATACTGGAGTGGATTGCCATTTCCTTCTCCTCCATGTCACTCTGCTGTTGCTGCTGCTGCTGCTAAGTTGCTTCAGTCGTGTCCGACTCTGTGCGACCCCATAGATGGCAGCCCACCAGGCTCCCCTGTCCCTGGGATTCTCCAGGCAAGAACACTGGAGTGGGTTGCCATTTCCTTCTCCAATGCATGAAAGTGAAAAGTGAAAGTGAAAGTGAAGTCGTGTCCAACTCTTAGTGACCCCATGGACTGCAGCCTACCAGGCTCCTCCGTCCATGGGATTTTCCAGGCAAGAGTTCTGGAGTGGGTTGCCATTGCCTTCTCCACAATATCACTCTGGTATATGTTAAATATTGCAAAACTTGATTTTATGGGCATCCTCTCCAATATGTATGATTCCAAAAGGCAAAATTGTAAATGCAAAATGCTCTTTGTGTCTTTGCATTTTAGATTTGCACTTGTTTCTCAAATTAGCATGTCAAGACACCTATTCAGCCAATATGACTTTATCATGCTCAAGGAAGGACTAGTGAATGAGAGCTAACCGCTCCCAGTTGGAGTCTCCAGTGTGTCTAACTTATAAGGCAATAGCCTCCACACAAGGGAGTTCTCAGAAAATATGTGCCCTAAAATGTACAAGCACACGTGAGAATTGGATGGAAGTCTTCACTGAGGCAAAAAAAAAAGTCAGCACCTACTTGTGCCAAGTGGCAGGAAGAAGATATGGTGTTTATGCTAAAAGGAAATCACAATCTAATACAGAAGCTAGAATTTTGGCAACATAATGAAGTAAGTTCAGTCAGAGAAATGTACAGCATTTAAGAAGGAACACAGAAGAAATGTGATTTGTGTGTGCCAAAACACTCTTTGGAAATTTTTCTTACAGCTGCAAAGGATATTAGACGTCATCTCCTTTATGTCCTCTCTAAATGCTATGTTGTGCTGTGTTTTAGTCTGTCAGTCATGTCCAACTCTTTGTAACTCCATGGACTGTATTCTGCCAAGCTTCTCTGTGCATGGAATTCTCCAGGTGATAATACTGGAGTCGTAGTCATTTCCTTCTCCAGGGGATCTTCCTGACCCAGAGATCGAACTTCAGTCTCATGCATTGCATGCAGATTCTTTACCCTCTAAGCCACCAGGGTACCCCCTCTAGATGTTATGGATAAGACTGAAACTTAAAAAAGGAACATGATTCATGCAAGGACCCACAGCTCATTTATTTCATAGCTCCAAATTCCAAATCTAATGTTTTATTGACTACAGCAGGCACTCTTAGGGAAATATATGGCAATGTATCCCTAATTCACAATGCTAATTTGCACATTATTCCTCTCTTCTCAAAGACTGTAATAAATTAGGGAGGGTGTGGCCTGAGGGATAACAATTAATCTCTTACTTACTTTTCCCTTCAATTGTGCTATTTAATAAAGGAATCATCACTGAGAGACCAAGGACTTGGAAACAAAGTTGAGCTAAAGGTATGAGAGAATAGTCAAAAAAGAAAAATAGTCCTTGGACTCAGGCCATGGAATAAGAGATGAGAATTTCAGCATTAATAAAAAGCATCTTAATAACTCTTACAAAATGGGTAGGATTTCTTGAGGCAAAGAAAAGAAATAATAATCACAAAAATTCAATCTGCTTAAATAATGTCAATCAAGAAATATTTACTGAACGTGTATTATGTCTCATCAACAATATTGGGCTTCGTTGGTGGCTCAGATGGTAAAGTGTCTGCCTGCAGTCCTGGAGACCAAGGTTTGATCCCTGGGTTAGGAAGATCACCTGGAGAAGGAAACGGCAACCCACTCCGGTATTCTTGCCTGAAAAATTCCACAGATAGAGGGGCCTGGTGGGCTACACAGTCCATGAGGATGCAAAAATTCAGACACGACTGAGCAACTTCACTCACTATGAACAATATTGGATACTAGATGTTGTACAGGAGAGGTCAAAGATTCTGTTTTTAAAAACAGAATTGAACAATCACATGAATAATTCAACACAAGTCAAGTGCTCTGTGACAGGAGTGTGGTTCCATGGGGGATTATGGCAAAGAATTCTGACATAGTCTGGGAGGTCAAAGAAGTTCTCCTGTACAAATTGATACTTAAGTAAGATAAAGGATAAATGAAAATTAACTATTAATAGGTTAAATGTAGGAGGGAAAGGAAGTAATATTTAGACAGGTAAGGGGAGAGAACTGTGAGGCTAGTCTGTGGTCCAGGGACCGTATTAGCACATATGAAAGACTGAGGTCTTTGTAGTAGATTGATTACATAAACAGCCCCAATCTATCACACCTTCCTGAATTCATGCTCTTCTGCTTCCTTCCTATAACAACTCCAAGCTTGTCCTGTGGCTTGCTTTGGCCAATAGAACAATAGCACACTGTACGCAAGCAGAATTTTGAAAAAGCACTTGCCCATTGTGACTTCCTGTCGCTCCACCATGAAAACATGCTTGGGCGAGCTTGCTGAATAAGGAAATGTGGAGCAGAGCCCTGTTGCCCAGTTGTCTCTGCTGAGGGCTACCCAGACCATCCAACCACCAGCCAGATACTTGGAGGAGCCCAGCAAAGATAAGTAAAGCAACGGGTTGATCTCTAACTAGTGGTTGAATCCTGCTAAGCCCTGCTTATATCAATAGTGCTCCTCGGGTAAACCCAAAAGAATAGCCCAATCAATCCACAGGTTTGTGAGCTAAATATATATTTAAAGCCTTAAGCCACTAGTATTTGTGATTGTTAGGTGGCATAAACATAGCTATAGATAACTGATATGGTTGGAAATGTGAAAAATGGATAATCAGTGGTATATAGTGTGCATGAAAGGAATGATTTTAGTGGAATGATTTTCAGGCTGTTGCAATAAGAGATAATGGCAGCTTGGACTAATTGATAGTGAGGATGTAGACAAGGCTATAGAATCAGGGCAACTTGGATTTAATTCTCTAGAAAATGGTGAACTACTAAAGGCTTTTATGCAGACAGATACTGACATGAACAGAGCTCTACTAATTTAGGGAAATTAAATTAACTGTGTTTTCATGAACAGATTACACTAGAAGGAGAGTCGAAGCACAGAATAAAAGGACAAAATATTGACCCCCCCCCCAGAAAAAAGTTAAACGCCAAGAGAGTATATTTTCACAACATGATATTTAATGAAGAGCTTCAGACAATGAAACCACTCTGAGGCCCATTATCAAGAATAGATTCTCACTCTTAATCTTTTTAGATGTTAATAGTTTAATTAGAGGCCCTTTGACAGCTCAAATTCAATTAGTTGGTAGCTTGAAAGTGAAATGGAATCTATGGATTTAAAACATGATAAATTAGTTCCAAGACCACTTTGCATTAAGTGGTCTAGTGGATGAGAAATTAATATAAAGATATAAACAGTTTAAAGAGCATGGGCTCCATTTTAATATTCACTTCCACATTATTGGCAAAGGCTCTCTATAGATTAAGACCCTAATATAGACACTTCCCTTGTAGCTCAGTCAGTAAAGAATCTGCCAGCAGTGCAGGAGACCCGGGTTCAATCCCTGGGTTGGGAAGATCCCCTGGAGAAGGAAATGGCAACCCACTCCAGTATCCTTGCCTGGAAAATCTCATGGACAGAGGAGCCTGGTGGGCTGCAGTTGATGGGGTCACAAAGAGTCGGGCATGACTGAGCAACTAACACTTATTACTTATAGACAACAGGCTACTCCTTTCTGACTTTTCAAAATTTTCTCAACTTCATCCTCATGGTCATAATAGTTACCTTATTCCATAATCCATAGAGACACATTATAGTCTCTCAGTGAGTGTGTAGTCATTCCATAATATTTATGGTGTAATATGGAATAGAAATGCTTAGGAAAATGAGCAATGGATTTTAGTCATATCTCTATTTGAAGTCAATCCCTTCTCTTCTGTGTAATTCCCATCTCCTCATGCTGGTTTAAGGACATAATTCCAGGAATTCTTTGAACATCATCACTCCAGCAATTTTTTTCTTTTCCTCCTACTTAGATATTTATCTCTCTTTCTCCTGTATAGCTGAAATCAGTGTACACATACCATTATAGAAATTCTCTTGTTTCATCTTCCATCACTTATCTATCTATTGCTTGATTGTATTTATTGAAAAACTCCAAGAGAGTTATCTATTCTCATAATTTCTCATTATCTCCACCCATATTCCTTCAAACCCACATAAGTTGGGTCTTTACCTCCATCACTCTATCAAAATATTTCACCATGTGTACCATTGATGTCCATACTGGTAAATCAGAGGCTACTGTCAGCAGCATACTCACCACTTTGACCCATTTTTCTCACTTGCATTTCATACCACCCATTCATTCCCTTGTTTATCCTTCTTCTTAATGAATTTTTTTTTTCAAACTTGGTTATTGGATTTTTTTCTATTCCCTGATCTCTTACATTTGGAGCACACAACAGCCTTGTCCATGAACTTCCTTTCATTCTCCCTTCACACTTTTGATTATCTCATCCAATCAAATGGATTTAAGTATAATTCATATGGAAACTGCTCACAAATTTATATCTCTAGTCTGGACATCTACTCCAAATACCACACATATCTCTGCCTAGTTAACCACTTGAAAATCTTGAATGGGCATTTCAAACTGAGACTCTGCCCTAAAATAAACACATGACTATATCATCTGCAATCAGTTGATGGAAATTTAATCCATTAATTGCTCAGAAAAAAATACATACATATATAAAGATACATTTATCAGAAAAATACATACATTTATTTATTTATTTATCCTTGAGTCTTCTATTTTTTAACACTTTACATTCATCATATCAGTCAATTCTAATATATTTCCAGAATCTTATCATTTCTTTTCATCCCTACTGATACCACTCTGGTGTGTGCTACTATGATTACTTGAATTACTGTGATGCCCTCCTTATTGGTTTCTACCTTTTTTTCCTGACAGCCTGTTCTTAACAGAGCAATCAGAGTAATACCTTTAATATTAAGACAAATCATACCATTCCTGTATTAAAAACTGTGCAATATCATCTCCATACTCATGCAGGCTAGGAGCCAAAAATTTAAAATAGTAAATGACCCCTACCTCTGTACCTGAGTGCAATTATTCCAATAAATGTATCTCCTAAGATTCTACACCCCACCCCCCAAACCACTATGTCTCTTTACTTTTTCTTAAACATGATGAACATACTTTCACCTTAAGGGATTTGATCTCATTATCTGCTTAGAATACTCTTCCTCCAGGTGTGTGCATCTCTCTCAACCTTTCTTTGAATTTCTGTTCAAATGTCATCTGCTCAGTGATGCTACCCTGACCTTAGTATTTAATATGACAGTCTAACTCCCTTCCCCAAGCTCTGGGACTATTGATTCCCTTTGCCTTATTCTATTTTCCCCCATAACACATATTTAATATGAATACAGTAAATAATTTACTTATTTATTATATTTATTGTTTATTTTCTCTCTCTCCTCTTAAACATGTGAGGTCAGAAATCCTTAGTTCCATTGAATAAAATATTTCCAAGAATAAATAGTGGTTAACACACACACTAAATAATTATGTATTGATTGAATGAGTGAACAAAATGATATTCTGATTTATTTGAAATGACATACCCCACTCCACAACTAAACCCTAAAACTGTATGTATTATGAATTGTTTCTGTGTCTGCAATGACTCCTTGTCTGTTGGCTTATACTTCAGAATGAGTTTTTAATCTGAATTAAGGCATCCTCATCTCACTATTGTCCTATGTATAACTTAATCATCTACCATTACTGCTACTTTTCATGTAATGTGGAAGCCCTGGCCTCACTGAAGACAAAACATAGGAACAGTTGACAGTATTGAATGACTTGTTGGATGTAGGGAGTGTAAAATGACAAGTAGGAGTCAACACTCTATGAGACAGAAAGGGCAGAAATTTAGTTGAGTGATTTACTCAGAATTACAGAATAAATTAGCGACAACAATGGAATAATGTAGGATTTCTACGTTCTGGTGAAGTTTATAGCCACTAGAATTTACGCTTCAGAGTTTAGTTCTAGTTCTAGACTATGGTTGCTTCCATCAGAATGAAAAATCTCATGCTAAGTCCTAGACGATATGTTCTTCTCATCCGAGATACATGCCGGATAGTCCTCACCATTGCTTTTGTTCTTGCTCATTATATTAAAGTTGAGAGCCCATAGTGTTTTAGGCCCTGTATTTCCTGGCACAGCATTATGGCAATTAGTTTGGTATTTGAGTGTGTGCGTGTATATGTATATGTAATGGGGAAAACTTTTTAAAAAACAGAGATGGTGAGAGATTGTTTACGGCAAAAAAAAAATATGAACAATTTCATGTTGATATTAGCAAAAAGCATACTTTAATTCTGCTGTTCTACTTTTCTTCTTATATCTATCACATATTAGTGCAAATCGTTATATGTTATTTATATCCTGCCTGCATTTTGCTAGAGTTGTTCTATGCTTAGATAGTGAATCCTCACAGAGCCTAATCAGCTAGTTCACAGAATATTTCATCATTCTATGCTCTGGTTCTAGTTTCATACCTAGACATAATATTGATTGTTGATGCAAAATTAAGGACAGAAAGAGAAATTTAGAATAAAGGCAAATGAATGAAAAAAACAAGTATGATTAATTACTGGGCAATCCTCTTAATTAAACAATAACATGAACCATGAACTTCCAGATGTTTAAGCTGGTTTTAGAAAAGGCAGAGGAACCAGAGATCAAATTGCCAACATCCCCTGGATCATTAAAAAAGTAAAAGAGTTGCAGAAAAGCATCTATTTCTGCTTTATTGCCTATGCCAAAGCCTTTGACTGTGTGGATCACCACAAACAGTGGAGAATTCTGGAAAAGATGGGAATACCAGACCACCTGACCTGCCTCTTGAGAAACCTATATGCAGGTCAGGAAGCAACAGTTAGAACTGGACTTGGAACAACAGACTGGTTCCAAATAGAAAAGGAGTATATCAAGGCTGTATATTGTCAGCCTGCTTATTTAACTTATACGCAGAGTACATTATGAGAAACACTGGGCTGGAAGAAGCACAAGCTGGAATCAAGATTGCCTGGAGAAATATCAATAACCTCAGATACGCAGATGACACCACCCTTATGGCAGAAAGTGAAAAGGAACTAAAGAGTCTCTTGATGAAAGTGAAAGAGGAGAGTGAAAAAGTTGGCTTAAAGCTCAACATTTAGAAAACTAAGATCATGGCATCCGGTCCCATCACTTCATGGGAAATTGATGGGGAAACAGTGGAAACAGTGTCAGACTTTATTTTTTTGGGCTCCAAAATCACTGCAGATGATGATTGCAGCCATGAAATTAAAAGAAGCTTACTCCTTGGAAGGAAAGTTATGACCAACCTAAAAGGAGATCCAACCAGTCCATTCTGAAGGAGATCAACCCTGGGATTTCTTTGGAAGGAATGATGCTGAAGCTGAAACTCCAGTACTTTGGCCACCTCATGTGAAGAGTTGACTCATTGGAAAAGACTCTGATGCTGGGAGGGATTAGGGGCAGGAGGAGAAGGGGACGACAGAGGATGAGATGGCTGGATGGCATCACTGACTCGATGGATGTGAGTCTGAGTGAACTCCGGGAGTTGATGATGGACAGGGAGGCCTGGCGTGCTGCAATTCATGGGATTGCAAAGAGTCGGACACAACTGAGCGACTTATCTGATCTGATCTGATCTGAGATAGCATATTCAAAAGCAGAGACATTACTTTGCCAACAAAGGTCCGTCTAGTCAAGGCTATGGTTTCTCCAGTGGTCATGTATGGATGTGAGAGTTGGACTGTGAAGAAAGCTGAGCACCTAAGAATTGATGCTTTTGAACTGTGGTGCTGGAGAAGGCTCTTGAGAGTCCCTTGGACTGCAAGGAGATCCAAGCAGTTCATCCTAAAGGAGACCAGTCCTGATGTTCATTGGAAGGACTGATGCTGAATCTGAAACTCCAATACTTTGGCCACCTCATGTGAAGAGTTGACTCATTGGAAAAGACCCTGATGCTGGGAGGGATTGGGGGCAGGAGGAGAAGGGGACAACAGAGGATGAGATGGCTGGATGACATCACCGACTCAATGCACATGAGTTTGTGTGAACTCCGGGAGTTGGTGATGGACAGGGAGGCCTGGTGTGGTGCGATTCATGGGGTCACAAAGATTCGGACACGACTGAGTTACTGAACTGAACTGAACAGAAACAATAACAAAATAAATGGCAGCTAATGCAATAAATTCAAATAGTGAAAAGAAGTTGATTTTTCCTATAGCATTTTCTTTTCCATATTTTAGTACCAGTTTCCCCCACTATCCAAAAGTAAAGCATGCAAAAGTAAATCTTTTGTAAGCCAAAATGACCACAAAGCAAAGAAACAATCACCTTGTATTTTCCATTAAAGTAAAAAATTATCTTAGAATTTCTTTCTTTTCGTGAAAATAGGTAGGTATTTTGTAAAATTGAAGTGCTATAAAGCAAAATTTTGAAAAGCAGGGGATGACTATATTAAACCATTTGAAGACTTTTATTATTTTAATTAATTATTATTTTTGGCTGTGCTTGGTCTTCATTGCTGCAAGGGATTTTCTCCAGTTGTGGTAAGTGGGGGCTTCTCGTTGTGGTATTAATAGCTTTTCTTGTTGCAGAGCTCAGACTCTCTAGCCTGGGCTCAGTAGTTTTGGTACATGAATTTAATACGTGGGATCTTCCTGGACCAGGGATCAAACTCATGACTCTTGAATTGGAAGTAAATTCTTTTCCAGAGCTACCAGAGAAGCCCAATTTGATGACTTTTAAGCTGTGATCTGTTCTCATGTTCAATGACATTTACTGCTCAGGGATATTTATTTTATGTAGAATACTGGATTCTGTTAAGGTTTAGCTAACTATTAACTTCACAGGATGAATTTGTACGAATGGTATTTGAAACTTCATCACTGCAATGATTCTAAATTTTCCACCATATAACCAAAGGATGTGGTTCCTTATGTTCACAACTTCTTAAGGACCACATTATTTCTTTCCCGAATCCATTTTCCAGTAAATTATCTTGTGTAAAAAAGGTGTTTTACCTCGTCTCAGTTTCTCTCAATGAGTCTATCTTCTGATCCAGAATCTTTCTGCATCACCCATAATAAAAAATAATGAAATAAATAGCCTTTTACTTATTCCAAATTTTAACTAATTTATTTAAATTATGTATTTTTAAAGCACATCTTTAAAGTCCATCCATGCCATTATTGTTATAAAGACCTTAAATCCCTATAAGTGAAAGAAAGAGTACATTTGAATGATTCCAGATAGTATTATGCAAATAAATACAAAACATTCAGATAGTGATAATAGTTATTATATTAGATTTTAAAATTCAGTTTGATAACTTTGCCTTAACCAGTCACATATTAGCTATGATGAGTTCTATAGAACAGGGATATTGAAAAGAGGATTGAAAATGATATTTTTTTATGAAGTCTGCACCAACAAGTTAATAAAAGGCTACCCCTCTCCTCCTCAAATGTGTTTTGAGGCTAGAAAATCTGAGTGGGTAGGCTTGAGTAAACTTAAACAGAAAGTGTGTTTACTCCTCACTTTTTCATTGGCTAAGTCTGCGGCTGAAATGGAATCCTAGTGCCAGTTGTCTTTCCTTCCATTTATCTATCTTTGAAGCAGTCTTAGTGGTATTTTTCAATAACTATTTGTGGTCAGAGACCAAGTAAATAAATAATTATATTTTAAAACTATAATGCGATAAAAGTAGAGTACTTAAAAGTCATTTTTATTCCCAGACTAGTTTATTTAACTAATGTCCTACAGGGAAAAAAATCCTGCAAAAGGCAATCCATTTGCCTCAATTCTCTCTCCAACATTAACACAGTTCGAGGTGAAGTTCTGTTTATTCCTTTTGGTCTAGCAAGCAAAAAAGGTGTTTTTAATTTTCTAAAGTGTTGGTTTCTAGGCACAGATAACAACTATCTGGTGTTTGAAGAATTGTTTAGTCAGATCTAAAATGCATGCTTTTAAGCCAAGGAAAAAATTCAGTTAAGTAGAAACCAAGATAAAAAGCATGGATATCTGATGACAGGTTCCATGAGTGGTTTAGGAAATGCTTTTGTAGGCACTGTGGAGGCACCCCACTCCAGTACTCTTTCCTGGAAAATCCCATGGATGGAGAAGCCTGGTAGGCTGCAGTCCATGGGGTTGCTAAGAGTCAGACACGACTGAGCAACTTCACTTTCACTTTCATGCATTGGAGAAAGAAATGGCAACCCACTTTAGTGTTCTTGCCTGAAGAATCCCAGGGACGGGAGAGCCTGATGGGCTGCCATCTATGGGATCACACAGAGTTGGACACAACTGAAGTGACTTAACACCAGCAGCAGCAGTGGAGGATGTCAATCAGTGAAAAGGGCAAAATTGAGGAAGTAAGAGTGATTTTGGAACAAAATTTACTCTAGAATCTACAGGCAGAATCTAGATGAACTTTCAGGTGGAGGAGAGAACTTGAAGACACCCAAACTCCAACTCAAAAACATTTCTGTGGATTGAAGGAAAAATGAGGGGTTTTCATTAAATACATTTTCTATGAAAGAGAAGTGAAATAGTCTGCTGTGAGGGAAAAAAATGAAGATTCTGGGAAGAATGCTATTTGGAGGTTATTACAGAAGAAGAAAACAATCAATTGGCAAATATAAAGCAGAATAACCTACCTCTATAATAGGATCAGGGCCTTCCCAAGTGGAACAATGATAAAGAATCTGCCTGCCATTGCAGTAGACACAGGAGACATGGATGTGATCCCTGGGTTGGGAAGATTCCCTGGCGTAGGAAGTGGCAACCCACCATTTTCCAAATATGTCTAAAATACATTGTTTTTTAGACTTTGTATTCCCTATTATCAATATGTAGATATTTAATTAATATTTAGTTGTGAAAAAGTGAAAGTGTTAGTCACTCAGTTGTGTCCCACTCTTTGTGACCCATATTCCATAACCTACTGGCCTCCTCTGTCCATGGGATTCTCCAAGCAAAGATACTAGAGTGGGTGGCCATTCCCTTCTCTAGGAAATCATTTTTCCTCTAGTGTTTAGAAATTTGGGGGGAATCTCACACACAAAATAACTAGGACTATTTGGATTTCAGAGCCCTCCACCCAAGTAGGCCATGTCAGGAGTACAGTGTCCAGTTTCAGATGTCTCACCATCGACAAAGCATCCGCAGAGAATTAGCAGGATGTTGAGGGCACTGGCCAGGCCATCTGAGAAATACTTTAGGAACATAAGGCTCTTCTTCTAGAAAATCAAAGAAATGGAAGGATTCCTAAAGGTCATCTTTTCCAAGTGCTTGATGTGAGAGCTTTCAGATACCCCAGCAGACTTTACAAAGAAGCTTTGGCTGTCCTTACTGAGACTCACTCTTCCAGCGAGATTCTTTTCCTTTGCTCTCCAGGAAAAAAAGCTCTATAGTTGAGACAGCTAGATAGAGAAATATAATTCCCGCTTTATTTCTCTAAAGCCATGATTTTGAAACTGAGCTATAGACAAGTATCTTTCTGTTCTTCAGAACAGAAAGAGTCTGTTGCTGAGTTTTCCAGACCCTAAAGTTTTGCCCCACAGTGTATATACTAATTTTATTTCTCTCCATTGTGCAGACAGGCTAATCTGACTCCATTCTACACAACAGAGTGTTCTCGTTCTGTTCTAGTGGCTATTTTGGGTTTCTATTGCTATGTAGCAAACCCCTGCAAAACCAGGTGGCTTTAAAACAGCACTTTTTGTTTTTATTACAAGATTCTATGGATCAGGAATTCAGGAAGGATTCAGATGGAAGTTTTGGCTTTACCTGATTTCATTAGCAGTCATTCATTTAACAGTCATACTTAAATATTAGAACATAAAGAATACAATCTTTACAGTAACTTCATTGCAGTATTTTTATAAAGGTATAAATCTATTTAGTCCTCTATTGATGGGTATTTAGATTGTTTCTAAGTTTTTTCACCATTGCCAACATTACTATACTTAATGCTCTTTGAGAACTTATTTGGATGGGTCTCTGTATAGGAGAAGGCAATGGCAACCCACTCCAGTGTTCTCGCCTGGAGAATCCCAGGGACGGCGGAGCCTGGTGGGCTGCCGTCTATGGGGTCGCACAGAGTCGGACACGACTGAAGTGACTTAGCAGCAGCAGTAGCAGCTGTTGTATAAAGTTCTACAGTAATTTCTGAATAAAATATAAATTCATATAAATTTTAGTACAAATGGATAAACCAACAAATAAAGGTAGACCAGTCTGGACCAGCTTAGGAGAATGATCACTTTTCCATCTTTTCTCTGTTTCCATCCTGCAGTCTGATAGTGAATTGTATCACTGTTATTTTCATTTGCATTTCTCTGAGTATTAGTGAGGTTGAGCACTTTTTTATGTTTAATGATTATTTGTATTTTTTCTGAATTTTCTTTTCATATCATTTTCCCATTTTCATAGGGATATTTTATTTTTTATTGTATTGGTAAGTAATAGGTATAACAAATATATTGTTTTTGACAACTACAGTAATTTTCCTCAAAGAAATTCTCTTTTAACTTTATTTGTAATGAATATGTCCCATAAAGAAAATGTTTCAAATAAAATTTGTGTTTTCCTTTTGGTACTTCTAGTTTTGTTTTCATGTTCCTCAATATTATCAAAATATTTACTTATATTTTGTTTCAGTGTTTTATTGCTTCATGTTTTACATAAATATTTCATCTATCTGGATATGTGTGTGTGTGTGTGTGTGTGTATACTGTAATAGAGATTTTTTTTTTCTCAAATGGATAGCTGGCTAATCCACTGTTATTTATTTAATAATGCATTCCTCCTCAACTAATCTGTAAAATCAAGTTATTATAGCTAGACTTTATTCTGTACTTCAATTTCTTTCTCTCTTCTTCCACAAGTATAAACTAAATAGATAAATATAAACTGCTTTAACTTCTGTAGTTATATATACATGTTCCTTTTTTGATTTCATATCTGTGACATAAGTTTTTATATTATTGTCAAATTTTCTGGGTATTCTTGCAAATGCATTCTTCTAAATGAAAAAAATATTTACAGTTGTGTCATACAGTAGAATATAAATTTTTATTGAGTTAAAATTATAAATTAAGTGGGAAAAAGTAAAAAAATATATAATATTGAATTTACTCACCAAGAAACATATTATGATTGTTTTTACATTTATATAAATACTCCTTTATAGTCTTAAGCTTTATGGAGTTATTTTATGTACTTATTTTCTTTTTATGCTGTAATAAAATTTTTCCTATTATGTTTTCCTATTATTTTCTCTTTCTTGCTTGCTATTAGTAGAATAAAAGAAAGCTATCACTTTTTTTATGCAATACCAAAAACATTTTTACAATATCGGATTTTTATATTAACCAAGTATTGTATCATTTAAATGACTTAACTAATTATTTCTTTCAGCTGGTCATTTGCTTAACAAGGTTTCTAGGTAGGTATTTGTAATATGTTCAAATAACAATCTTTTAGAATCTGCCTTTAAATTAAAGATACTGTTTATTTATTATTGCATCAGTGTTTTATTATATTGGTTAATTTCTCTTAAATAATGTTAAGTAACTTTTGAGTAATTTGAAACTCACAAAGATATATTTCTTAAAAAGTAGTTAAATTTCCTTGATGTCATTGAGTTTATGAAATGGTACTAGGCACTATAATAACTACTATTACATGGAATAAAAATTAACACTAGCTGGTCACTTTCTATGTAAAGCTTTTACTTCCAATGTGTAATGTACCTGACAGCATTTCAGGACATTTTAAGACTGAGAAAAAGGTCACTGATTTATTTGGAAAAATAGATGGTTCAGTTTGAGTTTGGGGGTTACAATTTCTTTTGTTTGGATTTTAATTAATATGTGTTTGTCTTTCTTGGATGAAAAGAAAAATGGAGGAAAGTTAGAATAGTAGGCAGAGCAAAGGCAGAGATTGATGAAGAAGCCATAGGCAAAACTTGAATGGATGTGTGATGATCAAGTAATGAGCAGAGGAAAAACATGTGTAACTTGAAGGAATGGGCCTTGTGTCTCTTAGTTTACTATATAATTTTAGAAGCTGGTAGTATGATAAGCATAGAGAAGTGCTTAATAAATTTGCTGAATGAATAGATGAAAAATCAGTGTCAATCTATGAACTAGGTGCCCATCTTTAATCCAAATGGCAGGTTGTCCACCTCCAGATAATTCCCACATTAGGTGGGATGCATGAACATACATCCTTAAACATCTTCATTGAGTCTGCTGACTCACAAAGAGTTAGACATGACTGAGCAACTTTCACTTCACTGGGGGGAGGAGAGAGATTTTGGACAAGACAAGAAAAATAATTATTCAATTATCTTAAATAAGTTCTTGGTGTTCCAGGCTGTCCTTCTTCTATTGAGTCTTTTCAAAGAAAATGGAAAAGTAAAGAAGTATGCTATTTGATGATGAGGGAAATTTCAAACTATCTACTTCTGTTTCAGTGCTGTTTGTGATCCAAAATAATATTATACTTTATTTTTTTCTAATTTTATTTTATTTTTAAAACATAATTGTATTAGTTTGCCAAATATCAAAATGAATCCGCCACAAACATGTTTCCCCATCCTGAACCCTCCTCCCTCCTCCCTCCCCATACCATCCCTCTGGGTCGTCCCAGTTTAGCCCCAAGCATCCAGTATGATCGAACCTGGACTGGCAACTCGTTTCTTATGATATTTTACATGTTTCAATGCCATTCTCCCAAAAAAATAAGACTGTTCTATACATCAGTGTCTTATTATACTTTAAAAAAATGTGAACAAAAATGAATTCAACATCCAATATCTTTTCTCTGAAGCAAGACTAGAGAGCTACTCACATAAGAAATCTGAATAAAGTCACTATTTATATGACAACACAGAAGAGTATTTAGTTAAGACCTAAAGAAATTAGATCTAAGCTCTGCACATTTCTAGCCTCAGTAACTTAGTAATGTCTAAATACAGTCTTTTTGACCAAGAAGGTTTCGAGTCAAAAGTGCACTGATGATTCAACCAAGCTTTAGGGTACTTGTTTCAAATATCACAGTATTATACATCCACATAAGCAGAAATGCAACACCATAAAATATTAATTACTACAAAAAGTTCTGAAAACTAAAACAAAATCCTGTGGCAACAAAAACAGTGCAAGGAGACTTCATATGCTCTGATTTATTCATAGCTGTGGGCTTCCTTAGTGCTCTTCATATGGTGCATTAGTTCAAACATTCCAGATTACTGAAATGCGTATTACTGATTTAAGTAAATTTCTGTATAAAGTTTTTATAGGAGGCTAATTTTGTGCTGAATTTTGTCATATATTGGAAAAAGTGTGGAGATAGGAAAACTAGGTTCTAACTGGGCTCTGATTAGCTCAATGTCTGTTGAACATGTTATTCACAGAGCCTAATTTCTCTAGGACCTAAATATAAAATGAACCATTTTATTGCTAAAGTTGATCCTTTCTCAGCTACGTAAGGCCAAGTGGGAGTGGACGTGTGGTTGGATTTTGAAAATTGAACTTAGCAGAAGGTAATTGAACTCATAGGTGATAAATGCAATAAATTTAAGCAATTTAACCAGAAAATTTAAATTAAAGGGAAGAATAGAGCCTGGCATAGACTGAGATAGAAATGTGGTTAGGAAAAAAGATAAGATGTTCTATTTGGGACAGGAAAGCTTGTGGTTTAATGTCATTCTACTTATATACTTCAATTCTGGACACTCTGAGTGACTTCTTTTGAGTGTGCTAGAAGCTTGAGTGGGAGAGAATTGCAGATAAAAATACTATATCAAACCTAAAAAAATTGATATCACCCTCTACCAGAACTATCATGCCTGGATGTCAAATCCATAATTCTCAGCAACATCTGGAAAGATTTTATATCACAGGTTGTATTAGCTGGTTTCACTGGGCCAAATATGCTTACCACCTGTTCCACGGTGTGCCATATGTAGTGAAGTAATTGCAATAGGCTAGGAAGAGACATTGTGTAAGGATACCCACTGGGTCTATCTATATGACCAAGTGACAAAACAGACCTAAAATGGACTCTGCCCAGCTGATTCTGTTTCCTTGGCCATATCAATTGGCCATATCGTATCCATTGTCTGTCTGAATGGTGGGTGCAATCTGTTTGAAACTGTGCTGCAGGGTAATTGCTGGGAAGTTCTGAATCAGCTACACTAGTGTGATCTGTCAACACCAGGGTTTGTGTTCCGTCAATGTGGTCCCCATCCTCACTTCAGATTCAGTGGCAAAACTGTTGAATGTGGAAAACTCAAGTACAGGGGAAAGACTTATTAGCATGTTATCTAGACTGGGCTATTTTTAATTCCTGGAGGTTTCTGGGAGACTAGAAGATTAATAGGAAATGCTCACCTAGAATCTCCATGAAAGAATTCCCAATCACCCTGGGCAAAGGTCTGTGCTTGCTTCACTGTCACACTTACACACTTGGGATATAGGAAAGTGGAGGTGAAAGAAACAAAGCCAGAAATAAAAGGGCAAGGGTTCAATATATGTAAATGTTTCTATAGAAGTTGATAAAAAACACATGACTCTGAATGACTTCCAAAATATTGAATCCTATAAGACACTCCAAAAAAAAAAAAAAAAAGAATGATCTGAACACCATCTGTTTGTCCTTTTGGTACATGTGGTAATGGTCACTTATCTGACTACCTGTGGATATGGAAATGCATTTGAAATAATGAAGGACCCTCTGCTCTATTATAATGACAACTACCAGTGACACCTATAACCTTAGCAGCAGGTTAGAAACTATTTATGTCCACTCCCATTAAGAATTTTACCTTTTTTGACACATCCATTTGGTTCTGTTTGAAAGAAAAAATCATTAGTCTGACCTAAAACCACAAATGAAGACCAACTTCTCTCAAGTAATTTGCATATGCTTAACTATTCATGAGTTCCCTGCTGAGCATCAGAGGTGGTTATCAATCTACCTACACCCCAAACTTCTATAGAATTCTCAGTTTCTGTTAAAGCATGCTCAATTCCCTGTGAAATAAAACTTGAGATGAGAAGCATACTAGGCAGTGCTTACTTTTTCTTGGGAAGCATTGTGTTTCACATTTTCTGCAATGAATACAGTTTATCTGTTCATTGAACAGATATTTATTATGTAGCTACAATCTGCTGAGTACCTAGTCCAATTGTGGAATGTGTTGTGTATTAAAATCAATCTTATTTTAATAAGAATAGTGTATTAAAATTGATCTTATTTACCATCATCTATTCTTTCAGCAGCATTCACAATCACTCCCTCCTCTTACCATAATTCAATTTGTCATTTGTTGATAGATGGGCTAGAAGACAAAATTTGGCAAAATACAAAACATGGAATATCTCCTATTTTTGAAGCATGTGTACTAGTAGAATTTTGGGTCTATAACCTACACTAACAGCACTTGAATATGCACTTATCTTTTAATTTTTATATTTATGTTTTCATGATTTTGAGTTTTCATCTGATTAAAACAAAATATTAATACTGCTATATTTAATATTTCAGTGCCTATACTGGTGAGGCAGAGATCTCAAGGAAATTACTGCTGTTGAATATAAGTAAGTTATTTATTGTTTTGTTGAAGGAGTTACACTTCCAATGCTCAGTGCATTATGCTTTGTTTATTTTACATTTTTGATGCAAATGACTTGCCATCTTAATCTCAGAGTACATCAGAAACGGAGTGATAGAAACTTTGTCAAAACTACCAATGCTCAGCACTTTTTTTTTGAAATTACATGGGTCGAATAGCAAGAAGATTATTTAGGAGGTACAAAATAGCATCAGAGGGCTTTAGGAAAAGATCATTTTATATACATCTGACCACTAACGACTTCTGAAGTCTTTAGCTCACAGCAAGAAAACTATACTAGAAACAAAACAAAAATATGTTCACTAATGCCTCTTTCAATTAGTCTTTGTTTTTAGTATAAAATATAGAGTGTATTTGGTTTTTATTTCAAAAATGCATAGAATCTATTGAATTCCAGCTGATACTGCTCTAGGCAAATTTTTAAGATTTTCCATTGTATGATGAAAATCTTATTTACATTACTTTGCATCATATTTCTGTGTTGTATAGTTATCAAATAAACTATTTAGGAGTTATACGGGGGAAGAGTAGGGGGAAAAACCCTCAACCATCTTCCTGGGGTTTTGTTTGTTTTCTTTCTCTCTTTTTTCATAAAGTGTTTATAAAATGGGCAAGTCTAGGGAAACTTTCTAATTTGTGGATAGCGGTTCCAAGCTGTGCCTATACAGTTTAATGACTGCTTAGTTCCAAAATATATAAACATATTACCCTTCTACATAGCAAAATGCCCAGGAGAAGGCAATGTAGAAGAAATGAAGCAGAAGAAAATATATTGCACCATTTTCTTTTTTTCCATTTAATTTAAAATTGATATAAAGTGTTTTCAGCTTTGAGGAGCTAGTGAATGCTTTCCACTTGCTGCTTCCTCATTTTATCTTAGATGCCGTTGGCCAATATACCAACCCTACACAGCTTCTGGGAAAGTCTTCTCAAGCAGATTTTGAAGGAAGATACAGCCTTTGTTCTGAGAGTCAGCAGCCAAAGTTTTTATTATTTATTTTGAAGATAAATGATTTTTTTATTTTAAGAGTGTGTACGCGGGCATGTGTGTGTGTATGTGTGTGTGTAATTCTTCATAGTCTTATCTTTGTTACGCAAAACAACTTTTCAGCAGGACCTGCAAAGTTTAGCCATCTACCAACAAAATATTTGGTACATCAGCTTCAGAACAAAATGTCTGGGTGTCAAGTTGCCTCACTGTATCCTATATTTTAGTATGCTGTATGCATAAGCAGTTGGTATGCAACTGAAAGAAAATTCTGTATTTGAGAATGGAGGGGGGCTGAAAAGCATAATTAGAGTGAAATTCTCCATTATTCTGTGATGATTAATGTAAAATACATGAGGAAAAGCTCAGCAATGTTTTTGAAACATTAGTTTCAAATTAGTAGGATTTAACTAAGTTGAATTTGTAGGATTCAACTAAGTTGTATTTGAATCCGAATGTTATGAAGTCAATGTATTCCATGTTTTGGAGAAAAATAGCAAAGTATATTCCTGCTTATGTAGAAGAAAAGAGTGTACAACTTGTCCAGACCAGAGCGGGTAATCTATCAAAAATTTTACTCTGGTACCAGCTCTACTGGGAATGTGGCCACAAGAATAGCAAACAATCCAGACTCTGTTCATGAATATGAGAGGGACTCAGAGACATGTGGCAATTGCCATTCTTCCTTTTGCACAGCACACAATCCTAGAGAGGGTAATTGGCTGTCACTGTTTCTACCATTTACTCCTCAAGTCATTAAACAGTCTGCTCACAGAGTGGCTTTTGCCTTCACTCCCCATGCAAACTGTTCATTCCAAAATCCACCACATGGTCAGTAGCCAGTGAAAAGATCTGCTTTCATGACTCATTTTTTGAGACACATTTGATACATCATCTCTTTAAAACAGACCTTAACCTCTGCAGCCAATTTAGTTCCTTTCTCCTTTGTGTTCTCACAACAAAATTTTTATAATTATGTTATTATAATAACCTTGCATATCTGTGTACAAAGTGGCTGCTCTAACTAGACATTAAACTCCTTAAAAACAAATGTTATTAATTCATTTTTTGTAACACTAACATGCAAAAGATATTCTGACCATAATGTAAGGGCACAATAAATACTGAATGAGTGAATATTGGAGATACCCGACCAGTTTTAGAACAGCCTTGTTGTATTCTATGATATAAAAAGCCCTATCACTTATATCAGGAAAATGAGTCAAAAGATTGCAATGATTTTTAGGCATGGCTTTCTCATACTAGCATATACAGCCTTCCTGGAATACAATTTTTTTGTTGTTTTAAACCTCTGCTCCATCACTCATGTAACTAACATTGCTGCTGCTGCTGCTAAGTCACGTCAGTCGTGTCCGATTCTGTGCGACCCCATAGATGGCAGCCCACAAGGCTCCCCTGACCCTGATATTCTCCAAGCAAGAACACTGAGTGGGTTGCCATTTCCTTCTCCAATGCATGAAAGTGAAAAGTGAAAGTGAAGTCCCTCAGTAGTGTCCGACTCTTAGCGACCCCATGGACTGCAGCCTACCAAGCTCCTCTGTCCATGGGATTTTCCAGGCAAGAGGACTGGAGTGGGGTGCCATTGTGTTCTCTGTAACTAACATTAAGCATCTACAAACAGAAGTCTTTAATGACTCCTTTCAGTCTGTACAATTTAGTCAAAACTTGGGATTTTCCAGCATTTTTAACATGCTATATTTTTCCAATATGTTCAACTAAAACTCATATGATATAGAGGTTACTTGTCTCTGACATCTTTAAAGTATCATCACCTTACTGAATGATCCAAAGGTGGGAGAAGGAAAGAAGAGAGAGATGAAGGGATGAAAAATTTCCAAATGTATTTCTATTTCTTTATCAGAATAGGGGAAGTATTTCAAAATATAAATTCAGATTGATTTGATATTTAATGGCGTTTATGTTTCAAATGTTTGATTTTCCAAAAAGACAAAATGTAAAATAAAAGCAGAATGTCAAACTGGAAAATAGTAATTCAGGTAGAAGATTATTTCTTTATGGGAAAAAAAAAAACAAAAAAACCCCTAAAATGTACAAAACACACACACACACACACACACACACAGAAATTTGAATGGCCAGAAACAAGTTTAATTGATAACAGGATATTGCTTTATCTAGAATATGATGCTATTTTTCACTGGTGAAAATGTGAATGTGAATTTTCAGAATGTGAAAAGCATGTGCAGGAGGAGGAAACAAGGAACAGGTCAGAGAGAACTTCCATCAAGAGTGTAAAGAGCTCCTCAGACATTTCCTGCTCATCAGTTCAGTTCAGTTGCTCAGTTGTGTCCGACTGTTTGTGACCCCATGAATCGCAGCACGCCAGGCCTCCCTGTTCATTACAACTCCCGGAGTTCACCCAAACTCATGTTCATCGAGTTGGTGGGCCATCCAGTCATCTCATCCTTTGTCGTCCCCTTCTCCTCCTGCCCTCAATCCCTCCCAGCATCAGGGTCTTTTCCAATGAGTCAACGCTTCACATGAGGTAGCCAAAGTATTGGAGCTTCAGCCTCAGCATCAGTCCTTTCCAATGAACACCCAGGACTGATATCCTTTAGAATGGACTGCTTGGATGTCCTTGCAGTCCGAGGGACTCTCAAGACTCTTCTCCAACACCACAGTTCAAAAGCATCAATTCTTCGGCACTCAGCTTTCTTCACAATCCAACTCTTACATCCATACCTGACCACTGGAAAAACCAGAGCCTTGACTAGACGAACCTTTGTTGGCAAAGCAATGTCTCTGCTTTTGAATATGCTTTCTAGCTTGGTCATAACTTTACTTCTAAGGAGTAAACATCTTTTAAATTCATGGCTGCAGTCACCATCTGTAGTGATTTTGGAGCCCCCCCAAAAAAAGTCTGACACTGTTTCCACTGTTTCCCCATCTATTTCCCATGAAGTGATGGGACCAGATGCCATGATCTTCATTTTCTGAATGTTGAGTTTTGAGCCAACTTTTTTACTCTCCTCTTTCACTTTCATCAAGAGGCTTTTTAGTTCCTCTTCACTTTCAACCATAAGGGTGGTGTTATCTGCATATCTGTGGTCATTGATATTTCTCCCAGCAATCTTGATTACAGCTTGTGCTTCTTCCAGCCCAGCTTTTCTCATGATGTACTCTGCATATAAGTTAAATAAGCATGGTGATGATATACAGCCTTGATGTACTCCTTTACCTATTTGGAACCAGTCTGTTCCATGTCCAGTTCTAACTCTTGCTTCCAGACCTGCATATAGGTTTCTCAAGAGGCAGATCAGGTGGTATGGTATCCCCGTCTCTTTCAGAATTTTCCACAGTTTATTGTGATCCACACAGTCAAAGGTTTTGTCATAGTCAATAAAGCAGAAATAGATGTTTTTCTGGAACTCTCTTGCTTTTTTGATAATCCAGCAGATGTTGGCAATTTGATCTCTGGTTTCTGCCTTTCTAAAACCAACTTGAACATCTGGAAGTTCACAGTTCACGTATTGCTGAAGCCTGGCTTGGAGAATTTTGAGCATTACTTTACTAGCGTGTGAGATTAGTGCAATTTTGCGGTAGTTTGAGGATTCTTTGGCATTGCCTTTCTTTGAGATTGGAATGAAAACTGACTTTTTCCAGTCCTGTGGCCACTGCTGAGTTTTCCAAATTTGCTGGCATATTGAGTGCAGCACTTTCACAGCATCATCTTTTAGGATTTGAAATAGCTCAACTGGAATTCTATCACATCCACTAGTTTTGTTCATAGTGATGCTTTCTAAGGCCCACTTGACTTCACATTCCAGAATGTCTGGCTCTAAGTGAGTGATCACACCATCATGATTATCTGGGTCATGAAGATCATTTTTGTACAGTTCTGTGTATTCTTGCCACCTTTTCTTATTATCTTCTGCTTCTGTTAGGTCCATACGATTTCTGTCCTTTATCGAGCCCATCTGTGCATGAAATGTTCCCTTGGTATCTCTAATTTTCTTGAAGAGATCTCTGGTCTTTCCCATTCTGTTGTTTTCCTCTATTTCTTTGCATTGACTCAGATGGCCATTATATCTACTACTGTGGGCAGGAATCCCTTAGAAAAAATGGAGTAGCCATCATGGGCAACAAAAGAGTCTGAAATCCAGTACTTGGATGCAATCTCATAAAAGACAGAATGATCTCTGTTTGTTTCCAAGGCAAACCATTCAATATTACAGTAATCCAAGCCTATGCCCCAACCAGTAACACTGAAGAAGCTGAAGTTGAATGATTCTATGAAGATCTACAAGACGTTTTACAAGTAACACCCCAAAAAAGATGTCCTTTTCATTATAGGGGACTGGAATCCAAAAGTAAGAAGTCAAGAAACACCTGGAGTAACAGGCAAATGTGGCCTTGGAATACGGAATGAAGCAGGGCAAAGACTAATAGAGTTTTGCCAAGAGAACACACTGGTTATAGCAACCACCCTCTTCCAACAACACAAGAGAAGACTCTACACATGGACATCACCAGATGGTCAACACTGAAATCAGATTGATTGTATTCTCTGCAGCCAAAGATGGAGAAGCTCTAT
Source organism: Bos mutus (assembly GCF_027580195.1). Lineage (NCBI taxonomy): Eukaryota > Metazoa > Chordata > Mammalia > Artiodactyla > Bovidae > Bos > Bos mutus. The sequence continues at coordinate 59,157,160 of NC_091619.1, forward strand.
AAAGTCCTCAAAAACAAGACTTGGAGCTGACTGTGGCTCAGATCATGAACTCCTTATTGCCAAATTCAGACTTAAATTGAAGAAAGTAGGGAAAACCACTAGACCATTCAGGTATGACCTAAATCAAATCCCTTATGATTATACAGTGGAAGTGAGAAATGTTTTAAGGGACTAGATCTGATACACAGAGTGCCTGATGAAATATGGACAGAGGTTCATGACATGGTACAGGAGACAGGGATCAAGACCATCCCCATGGAAAAGAAAAAAAAAAAAAAAAAAAAAAAAAAGGCTGTCTGAGGAGGCCTTACAAATAGCTGTGAAAAGAAGAGAAACAAAAAGCAAAGGAGAAAATGAAAGATATAATCATCTGAATGCAGAGTTCCAAAGAATGGCAAGGAGAGTTAAGAAAGCCTTCCTCAGTGATCAATTTCTGCTCATAACCAGGGATATTCTTAGAAATTGGAATAACAGATAGAAAGGAAGGTGAAGAAGAGCCATGGGATTCCATCGAACTCCAAGTTATGGCTGTTGCCAGGACACTCTGGGCGTATTTGTATCCAAGGACCTGCAACTAAGAAAAAGAGTCTCTACCTAGATGGGGTTGGGGGGCGGGGAGCTTCCCAAATGGTGGTAGTGGTAAAAAATTCTCCTGCTAATGCAAGAGATGCAGGTTTGATCCATTTCTGGATTGGGAAGATTACCTGGAGGAGGAAAATGGCAATACACTCCAGTATTCTTGCTTGAAAAATCCATGAAGAAGTAGAGCCTGGTAGGCTACAGTCCATGGAATCTCAAAGAGTCAGACATGACTAAGCAACTGAGCACTGAGATAGGAATAACTAACTCTGAGCAGCAGGTTACAGCAGGACTCCATTAACAGAGTGGGTGCAAGAAGGATGTTTCCTTGCAGCACTCATTGTAAGGGTGCAAGGCATGCACAGTCCCACTCCAGCCTAAAGGGTATAATTGTCAAATGCCATGGACTGAATACTTTAATTACCCTAAAATTCATGTGAGGTCAGTCCTTGGGGGAAAATAATTACATCCCTCATGAATGAAATCAGTGCCCTCGTAAGAAAAGACCAGAGAACAAGCTTTCTTTCCATGTGAAGATACAAACAGAAGTCAACTCTGCAATGGAAGAGGGCTCTCATAAGACCCTGACCATGCTAAAACCCTGAACTCTGATTTCCAACCTCTACAACTGTGAGAAACAAGCCCAGTAAGTCCTTTACATATGAACCTATAAGTTGTGAATTTTGAAAGATGCAAATATATGTTCACTTGTCCAATCATGTAAGTTAGTTCACATGTCTGGCATACATTGTCATAGCAGGCATCATCTTCAAGTGATTGTGCTTTTGTGTACTTATGTACAGTATGTATAGAACACAGTAGCACAGCATCTTTATTTCCAGTGTTTGTTTTTTATGTGTTATTTATGAGGAAAGTATTATAAACATACTAAAGTACAGTACTATATAGCCAATTTTATTAGTTGGGTACCTAGGCTAACTTTGTTATTCATGTTAGTTGCTCAGTCGTGTCTGATGCTTTGCAACCCCGTGGACTGTAGCTCACTAGGCTCCTCTGTCCATGGAATTCTCCAGGCAATTATATTGGAGTGGGTAGCTCTTCCCTTCTCTGGGAGATCTTCCTGACCTAGGAATCAAATCCAGGTCTCCTGCATTGCACACTGATATTTATCATTAGGGAAACCCAACATTGTTGGATTACAAATCAACTGGACTTACAGACACACTCTTAGAATGGAACTCATTCATATGGGGAGGATTTACTGTATTGTTGTCTAAGTCCCACAGTTAATGGCAGCTTGTGATAGTGGAAAGCTAAAACAGCGGACTTCCCTGGTGGCTGAGACGGTAAAGCGTCTGTCTACCATGTGGGAGACCCGGGTTCAAGCCCTGGGTTGGGAAGATCCCCTGGAGAAGGAGATGGCAATCCACTCCAGTACTATTGCCTGGAAAATCCCATGGACAGAGGAGCCTGGTAGGCTACAGTCTATGGGGTCACAAAGAGTCGGACACGACTGAGCGACTTCACTTTCAAGCTTTCTTTCAAAACAGCAGTCTATAGCTCATACTCCACAGGATTGGAGATTTGGATTACACCATAAGGTAAATTTCCATGTCCTTCTGAGATGATAGATGAGAGTGAGAATTCCACAATTTGGGATGGATAGTGGAAGAGGAAGAGGATGATTGTCAGTGGTAGTCTTGAGACTACCTACACAATGAGTCCAAGTTCATCTCACAAGTTCAGTTTTGTTTTGTTTTTTTCTCCTGAGGAATAAAGGCCTACAGATCTATGGACGACCTGCTCTCCATCCTGTGGATCTGTGAGACACATAGGAAGGACCATGATGACAATGAAAAGTCAGATTTCCTGCTACAAGAAGTTTAATTGATTCATTGCCTTAGCTGCTGCCCTTAGGGATCCACCATTAATGCAATCCATAGCCTGCTTCCACATACTGAGTGAGTGAGTACAGCAGGAGTTTCAATAAAAACCCAACCTGTGAGATGTGAAACTTCCTTAAGTTGTATCTTTTGCTCAAGAACATTCAGTGGCATTGTCAAAGCTTTCTCAAAATAATTTAAAATTCAGAGTCCAAAACCACAATTGCTTTTGCACCAATTAGTAATAGCAATAGTATCACTATTAAATTGATAATAAATTAATAGTATCAAATTAGTATCTCTCAAATACTATTTGTTGTTCAGTCACTCAGTCATGTCCAACTCCTTGCAACCCCATGGAGAGCAGCACACCAGGCTTCCCTGTCCTTCACTATCTCTTGGAGTTTGCTCTAATTCACGTCCATTGAGTCGATGATGACATACAACCATATCATTCTCTGTCATCCCCTTCTCCTCCTGCCTTCAATCTTTCTAACCATCAGGGTCTTTTCCAATGAGTCAACTCTCATCATCAGGTGGCAACCATTGTCCTTCCAGTGAATATTCAGGGTTGATTTCCTTTAGGATGGACTGGTTGGATCTCCTTGCAGTCCAAGGGACTCTCAAGAGTCTTCTCCAACACCACAGTTCAAAAGCATCAATTCCTCGGCACTCAGCTGTCTTCACAGTCCACATCTCACATCCATACATGACTACTGGAAAAACCATAGCCTTGACTAGATGGACCTTTGTGGGCAAAGTAATGTCTCTGCTTTTTAATATGCTGTCTAGATTGGTCATAACTTTCCTTCCAAGGAGTATGCGTCTTTTAATTTCATGGCTGCAATCACCATCTGCAGTGATTTTGGAGCCCCCCAAAAATAAAGTCAGCCACTGTTTCCCCATATATTTGCCATGAAGTGATGGGACTAGATGCCATGATCTTAGTTTTTTTTTTTTTTTTTTAAATGTTGAGTTTTAAGCCAGCTTTTCCACTCTCTTCTTTCACCTTTATCAAGAGGTTCTGTAGTTCCTCTTTGCTTTCTGCCATTAGGGTGGTATCATCTGTATGTCTGAGGTTATTGATATTTCTCCAAGCAATCTTGATCCCAGCTTGTGAGTCATCCAGCCCAGCATTTCACATGATGTACTCTGTTTATAAGTTAAATAAGCAGGGTGACAATATACAGCCTTGACATACTCCTTTCCCAATTTGGAACTAGTCCACTGTTCCATGTCCAATTATAATGTTGCTTCTTGACCCACATACAATTTTCTCAGGAGGCAGGTAAGGTGGTATGGTATTCCAGTCTCTAGAAGAATTTTCCACAGTTTGTTATGATCCACACAGTCAAAGACTTTAGCATAGTCAATGAAGCAGATGTAGATGTTTTTCTGGAATTCTTTTGGTTTTTTTCTATGATCCAACAGATGTTGTCAATTTCATCTCTGTTTCTTCTTCCTTTTCTAAATGCATCTTGTACATCTGGAAGTTCTCAGTTCACATACTGTTTAAGCCTAGCTTGAAGGATTTTGAGCATAATATTGTTAGCATGTGAAATGAGCACAGTTGTGAAGTAGTTTGAACATTCTTTGGCATTGACTTTCTTTGGGATTGGAATGAAAACTGATCTTTTCCAGTCCTGTGGCCACTGATGAGTTTTCCAAATTTGCTGGCATATTGAGTGCAACACTTTAACAGCATCATCTTTTAGGGTTTTAAATAGTTCAGCTGGCATTTCATCACCTCCACTAGCTTTGTTTGTAGTAACGCTTCCTAGGATCACTTGACTTAACACTCCAGGATGTCTGGCTCTAGGTGAGTGACCACACCATTTTGGCTATCTGGGTCACTAAAACCTTTTTTTTGTACATTTCTTCTGTATATTTTTGCTACCACTTCTTAATATCTTATGTTTCTGTTAGGTCCATACTGTTTTGGTCCTTCATTGTTTCTATCTTTGCATGTAATGTTTACTTGGTATCTCTAATTTTCTTGCAGAGATCCCTGGTCTTTCCTATTATATTGTTTTCCTCTATTTCTTTGCACTGTTCACTTAAGAAGCCTTTCTTATCTCTCCTTGCTATTCTTTGGAACTCTACATTCAGTTGAGTATATCTTTCCCTTTCTCCCTTGCCTTTCACTGCTCTTCTTTTCTCAGTTATTTGTAAGGCCTTCTCAGACAACCATTTTGCCTTGTTGCATTTCTTTCTGGGGGGATGGTGGGGATAGTTTTGGTCATCACTTCCTGTACAATGTTACAAACATCTGTCCATAGTTCTTCGGGCATTCTGTCTATCAGATCTAATCCCTTGAATCTATTTGTCACTTTCTCTTTATAATCATGAGAGATTTGATTTAGGTCATACCTGAATAGCCTAGTCATTTTCCCTAATTTCTTCAAATTAAGCCTGAATTTTGCATAAGGGGCTCCTTATTTGAGCCACAGTCGGATCCCTGTATTGTTTGTGCTGACTCTATAGAGCTTCTCCATTTGCGGGGGGGGGGGCAAATAATATATTCAATCTGATTTCTGTATTGACCATATGGTGATGTCCAATTGTCTTTTGTGTTGTAGGAAAAGGATGTTTGCTATGACAGCACTGTTCTCTTGGCAAAAGTCTATTAGCCTTTGCCCTGCTTCTTTTGTACTCCAAGGCCAAACTTGACTGTTACTCCAGGTATTTCTTGACTTCCTACCTTTCCTACCAGTCCCCTATGATGAAAGGGACATCTTTTTTTTGGTGTTAGTTCTAGAAGGTTTTGTAGGTCTATCATTGACCCATTCAATTTTAGCATTAGTGATTGGGGCATAGACTTGGATTACTGTGATGCTGAATGATTTGCCTTGGAAATGAACTAAGATCACTCTGCCATTTTTGAGATACCCAAGTACCCAAGTACTGCATTTTGGAGAATGACTATGAGGGCTACTCCATTTCTTCTAAGGTATTCTTGCCCACAGTATTAGATGTAATGGTCATCTGAATCAAATTCACCCATTCTGGTCCATTTTAGTTCACTGATTCCTAAAATGTCAATGTTCATTCTTGCCATCTCTTGTTTGGCTACATCCAGTTTACCTTGTGAAGAAGGAATGGCAAGCTACTGCAGTATTCTTGCCTGGAAAATTCCATAGACAGAGGAGCCTGGCTGCCTATAGTCCATGGGTTGCAAAGAGTCAAACACAACTTATCACTGAACAACAACAATTTACGATTCATGGACTTAACGTTCCAGGTTCCTATGCAATACTATTCTTTGCGGCATCAGACTTTACTTTTAGCATCAGACACAGCCACAGCTGGCATCATTTCTACTTTGATTCACCTCTTCATTCTTTCTAGAGCTATTTCTCCACTCTTTCCCAGTAGCATATTGGACACCTATCCACCTGGGAGGTCTCAGCTTTCAATGCCATATCTTATTGCCTTTTCAAAGATCAATAAACATAAAAATAGGTTTAATGTCTATAATCACATATATGTATATTACAGCAAAAAGTAGGTTCTTTTTCACTTGTAAAAATTAAAATGATAAAATTGATTGAGAGTAGGAGAACTCTTATGAATGACATGAGAAGAATTAAAAGAGTTTTTCTGAAATCAATTTAGCAATATATATACAGTCTTGAAAGTGTTCTACCCTTTGAACTAGTAATTCCACTTCTAGAAATCTGTTTTGAGAGAATAATAAGCAGTGGAGTCAGAGATTTATGTACTTGAACACAGTTGTGTTTGTAATGATGAAAATTTTAAATAATCTAAGTGTTCAACATTAGGAGACTATTTTAAGAAATTATGGGACACATATTATACAGCTACTAAATTTTTTGTTTATAAGGATTATTTGACATGAAAAATTACAAGATATACTTTTCAGTTAAAAATCTTGAATAAAGATTATTCAAGATTATTCAAGCTATTATAAATACCAGATGTTTTCATATACATAAAAAGAATAAAAATATTCTAGCTATTACATTCTGTTGTGTATGATATATTTTAAATTTTATCTGCATTATTTTTTCTCATCTTTCTACAATTGACTTTTATATGTATGTGTATATAAATATATATATACATATATTCATTAATTAATGGAAAATCAGGAAGTGAACAGAAGTACAATATAAAAATTATTTGTTTTATTTCCTGGGGCTCATGATTTTTGTGTTAAAATTCTTAGGAGATAGTAATTTCTCTACCAAAGTAACTGATGATCTAAAGAAAAGAAATGGCCTCTTAGTCAAGCACAAACTTCAGAAGTGTATACTTCAATACTTCATTTTTCTTTCCTGTGATCCCATTATATACCAGGCTCTGCTTTCACTTATTTCCCTATCTAAACTGGTCCCTACGATTGCCAAGTTCAAATTTCTTACTAACATCTTCAATTTACTTTCCATCTTTCTACCATAACCATCAAGGCACTCTCCAAACATTAGTATATAAAACTATTTCATCTACCTCTTTCTTTTTCTTGGGACACTAAAAATATCCCAAAAAATGTATAAAAAATGGTTAAGTACTTTTCAAATTTCCATTTGACCCATCTTCTCAAGTGAAAGGAGATCCCTCTTTCTTTCCTGGACATTCTCTCTTTTTCTCTCCTATAGCCGAGTCTGTCTTGTCTCAAATTTTCTCTCCTTCCTTTCCAGCTACAAGGAGCTGGATCACAGATCGCATCTGATGAGGTCTCAGCCATGAAGCCTATAGAACCAACGTGACAGGCAAGGGTTCAGGGATGGTAAGGCTGAGCATATGACTTGCTAATGGGGCTACAAATTGCTCCTCCTCAAGGAGAAAACTGGAAGTTGCATTACCAGAGTACAAACAGATGCAGGAGGCTAATATTCCATCAAAAGGTAGTATACCAACACAAACTAACTCAGGAAGAAGATGATTGAGGTTTAAATCAAGGCTCTGCCACTTGATAGTCCTGTGACTTTGTCACAATTTCCTTCTCCAGGGGATCTTCCCGACCCAGGGATCGAACCCAGGTCTCCTGCATTCCAGGCAGACGCTTTAACCTCTGAGCCACCAGGGAAGCCCTACTTAATCCTAGGGCCTCAGTTTTCTCCTGTGTAAAATGGGGCTCATGTGATTTACATCAGTATTAGCACAGGAAGTCTGTGTGCAGATCAAAAGTATAATCAAATAATTCTAACAAGTAATTTGTTAGAATGCCTCATACAGTAAATAAGCAATAAAATTAGTAGCTATCATTGATTCTGGTGATTTGGTGGTTTGGTGATCCGGTGGTTTCTATAACCATATTTGTACGGTCAGACACAAACTGATGTGAAGCCAGAATTCAATGAAACAGCCAGAGTACTTCATAGGTAAATACAGCTCCAGGAGTCTTAATAAACCACTAGCTTGACTGAAATAACTCTGGGTGAGCCTGCCAGTTTGGGAGAGCTTGTGAGAGTTCATAATGAGGCAACTAGCATGGAGTGGACAATCTTAGAAAGCCTCCCTGAAGAAGAAACTTTTAAGGTTTGAATGGAAGCAGGTAGATGAAAATGGAGAATGGAAGAGAAAAGGGTAGTTGCAAAGACACTGTGTGGAAAGGAGTCTATCACAGAGAAATCAAATCCAGTGGGGTCAGTGTATGGTGAGCATGGGAATAAGTGGCTCAGGATGAGACTGAAGTGAATGATGAAAACCAAATCATTCAGACCCGATAAGTCATGCTGAGGGAGTCAAGGCAAAATCTGAGGAGTAATGAAAGGAAGGGGAAACATGTGTCTTCTGAGATGACTTCTGCATTCCCTTTTACTTCAAATTCCTGTTGATTCTTACAGATAATCATTCCCTGGGGCCAAGTCAACACTGATCAGTATTGAAAAATGAAAGTCACACACACACACACACACACGTGCCACATATGCAAAAAAAAGAAAATACAGATCCCCAGAGGAAATTTAAAACAGGCAAGTTAGAGATGAATGACTTCCTTGTCACCCTTTGTTGACAGGTATCCCCCTATATTCCTCAGTGGCACAGATGTGAAGACATAGAAGTTCTTGATTATAATATCTGGACAGCTGAGGAATGTGACTGAGGCTCAGAGGAGGTGCCAGTTTAATAGCATGTAAAGATGTAAGAAAGGCTTCCTCAGTGGCTCAGCGGTAAAGAATCCACCTACAAAGCAGGAGCCACAGGAGACGAGGGTTTGATCCCTGGGTTGGGAAGATCCCCTGGAGGAGGGCATAGCAACCCGCTCCAGCATTCTTGTCTGGAGAATCCTATAGACACAGGAGAATGGTGGGCTACAGTCCAGGGGGTCGTAAAGAGTCAGACACGACTGAAGTGACTGAGCAAGCACGCATGCAGGCAAAGACGTAAGAGGTCAGGACATGTGGATTTGCAGACATGCATATTACAGTAGTTGTGTTAGTTGCTCAGTCCTGTCTGACTCTTTGTGACCCCATGGACTGTAGCCTGCCAGGCTCCTCTGTCCATGGATTCTCCAGGCAAGAATACTGGAGTGGGTAGCCATTTCCTTTCCCAGGGAATTTTCCTGACCCAGGGTTCAAAGCCAGGTCTCCAGCATTGTGGCTCTAGAAATCTACATGAGAGAATTAAGTAAATTTACTTCTCCAGTTTTTTAACCAGACAAAACAAGATAAAACCCAGCTACAGTTACCATATGACACTTTCACAGGAATCATGCACACCCTGAGAGACCTGAGAAATGGCCTATTGATTAAGAGCCTTCCCTGTTGGATTGGAGACCTATGAGAAGACTCAGTAGAATCTGAAATGTTTAGGCACACCTCACACATCAAACCCTTGGAACCACTTCCTATCAAACTATACCCCATACTTAGCTTGATAATCAAGATTAAGCTGAAGTTACATATGTAGTAGGATATTAATCTGATTTAGGTTTAAGATTGTGACAAAAGCAAAGTGACTAACAGGGGTGGTACTAAAAGGAACAAGGATAACTCAAAAAAATGCTGTTGCATGAGTCACAGTAATTTATTTAATAAATATTTATTGAGTACTTTCTATGGGTCAGACTCTATTCTAAAGCATTGGGTAAAAGAGCAGTGAAGAAAACAAAAATCTTTATTAACATATATTCTAGTTAGAAATGGTAATGCTGCTTCGTGGTGAGGCTTTGGTGTTTGACTAAAGCTGTTACATAAGCAGCCCAATAAGCTTCTGTTTAATAATCTGTGTGGTCAGAGGAACCTGAAGGCCTTAGTTTCAGTCTATGTGGTTTGCATGCCATCACAGACATACAGTGAGATGAACTGTGCTCTAATAAATACATTAGACTGGCCTGATCAATCAACAGACAATTTAGTCTACTTTGTTAATCTCCCTCTCTAGAATAAACCTCACAGTGCGACTATATTTGTGGAAAGTTCTCCATATTTCTAGAGCTTATCATACATGTGTTATGCTTAGTCGCTCAGCTGTGTCTGACTCTCTGGAACCCAGGTACTGTAGCCCGACAGGCTCCCCTGTCAATGGGGATTCTCCAGGCAAGAATATTGGAGTGGGTTGCCATGCCTTCCTCCAGGGGATCTTCCCAACCCAAGGATCGAACCCAGGTATCTCACACTGCCGGGCTGTCTGAGCCACCAGGGTTCTTATTGAAAATAGCAAGCTGTGAGAATAAAACAATAACTGAGTTTTGGTTTACATTTGCTTTAAAATAAGTATAATGAAGCCTCCAAATTTCTCTAATTATTTTTCTAACTATTGAATCTATAATGGTGTAGATAGGCTTGGTGGAGACTCAAAGAATTACCATATATCCTAGAGATTATTTCTTATTCTATTTAGACAAAGCAAGTGAATATTATTGGAGCTTTCTTGCCTACTAATATTTTTTAAACACAAGGATTATTGTATATATCTTGGAGTGAGTTTCTGTGTTCATTAAGGGTTTGTTAGAGATCAGAGTGTTTTTGGTAAATTACACAGTTTGACAAGTTGAAAAGATAGATGAGACATAGATAATGACTATTAATTAATGAGTCACTAATAAATCATGAAATAGCTCCCTATATACACTACTTTTTCAACAAACTTTCATTGACAACTGACAGTGTTTCAGCCTCTTGCCCTCATAAAATGTATAACCTAGACAAGCATTAAAAAATAAGTATATATTTCTACTTATATATTTATAAATATATAAATAAAACTATATTTACAAATTATATTGAATATTGTGAATAAAAGTTTAGGTACATTTTATATATATATATATATATATATATATATATATATATATGATAAGAAGTGCCATTAATTGGGATGTTGGAGAGGGAAATGGCAACCCACTCCAGTGTTCTTGCCTGGAGAATCCCAGGGACGGGGAAGCCTGGTGGGCTGCCGTCTATGGGGTCGCACAGAGTCAGACACGACTGAAGTGACTTAGCAGAAGTCTAGAAACTTGGCAGATTTGGGAGGGTCATGAATTCAGTTTTAGATGTATTAAGAAGATGCCTGTGAGACTTTCAGCAACAGAGATGTTACACTGAAATTCACAGATATAATTTTCGAGCTATATTTTTTTCACAAAAAGAAGACTTCTATATCACCGTAACTATTGCTGCTGCTGCTGCTGCTGTTTAACAACTAAATTGTGTTCTACTCTGTGACCTGTAGCCTGCCAGGCTCCTCTGTCCATGGGATTCTCCAGGCAAGAATACTGGAGTGGGTCACCATTTCCTTCTCCAGGGGATCTTCCTGACCTAGGAATCAAACCTGCGTCTCCTGCTTGAGTGATAGGTTCTTTACCACTGTGCCGCCTGGGAAGCCTCATAATCCTAACTAGAAAGCAATTAATCTAATAAAGGTATCCTTAAAATAATGGGAAAGCAATGTTGAATATGTGTTAATTTGGCCTGGAAGTAGTGGAATAAAAACAACGAAAGTCATGACTCTGCTCCATACATTCCAATTTGGCAAAGGTTCTACAGATTAACAAATTGTGTTTGGCAAACAAAATACATTTACTCTTTTTCCAGGGGAAAAAAACACGAAGATAAATATCAAAGGACTTTTTTTTTTTAATTGACACTGCTTGATCACCACCACTCTGCTATCCTGCAAAATATTACCCCCAAGACCGTAGATCTCTGTGAAAAATTACCTACATGACACAGAAAGATCAACTTTTCAAAGTGGAGGTGGAAGAGGGGGGACAGCTAGCACAGTAGTCCTGGGGAAATCAACAGCAAGCACTGTGATCTGAGTCAAAGTTAAGTAGCCCAGACTAAAAGTAGCTGCTGAGACATGAAAAGCAGAGCATATTGGCAAAAAAAAAAAAAAAGAAAGAAATCAGAGTGTTTTCTGAACTTCCACCAATTTGGTTGAAAGTCAACTTCTAAAATAGGAGCTCTTCGATAAACAGGTTTTATACCAGCTCTATAATGGGAAGCTTAAAAGATCATTTACTAATTTGAATTTCTATGAGGAATAGGGCAAGTGCTTCCTAGACCATGAAAGAGTATGAGTTAACTGCTCACACTTGCAACTGTGATGAGGTGATGAATGCTGACGTCAAAACCTCAGCCCCAAGGTCCTGGAAGATGTTTGACAGCCATAGAGTTCAAAAACTGATGTGCTTTCTTCCACTGGCTATACACATGGAAACTAAGTAAAAATCTTGAAAGTGAAATACCCTGAGAATAGAATCATTCAACATATAAACTTGTTTTGACTTCTTGAGAAAAACAAGGGGGAGAATGAAAAAGGAAAGAAACAGAGATTCAACCATTACATTTTTCTGCTGATCCTGAAGGCATGTGTGTTTTTTGATATGATTTAATTACAAACAATTTGATTCATTTAAAAAAATAAGGAAAGAAGGGAGGGACAGGAGGAAGGGTAAGACAGAAGGAAAAAGAAAAATCTTAAAATGAAATCATTAAAATCTGGAAACTGTAAGGAGCCTGAGAAGTGTTCTAAACCAGATCACATTTTGGTAATCTCTTCTTTCCCTCGGACTACTGTTCACCCACCTTCTTCTTGATCAATCACACTGAAAGGAAACCTGGCCCATTCTCGTGTTAGATGCATCTAATGTATTCTTCAGTTTTTCCTTATGTTGAATTTTAATCTGCATTCCAATAACTTATACTTACGGGTTCTTATTTTCTCCTCTAAGTTTACCAAATTATGTCCACTCCCTTTTTCTCACAAGCCCTTCAGTACCTGAAGACCTATAGTTTCAGCCACCTCAGACCCCCAGATCTATGAGAAACCCAGTCTAAGCAGAAGCACAGCAAGCAGAAGCAGACCATCCCTCAAAGGAAATGCGGCTTTGGGAGCCGGCTATGACATCATTGTGATTAGAGAAGATGTTGTAGCTGGACCCCTGGGTTGTCGAGCATTTGTTAAACATTAAGCAGTGAAGCCCATCTCCACAGGGAAACTAGAAACAACTGTAAATGGGGTCAGACTTGCCCAAGGGAGCCTGAGGCAGAAGTATTCTGACACAAACAGAAAGGATTGATGTCTCTGATGTAGTTAGTAAGGCAGTTCTTACATTGCAGTTTGGTTCAGTAACATGGGAATTATTTGATTCTACTGAAGCTAAAGCAGAAAGCCTGTTCATAAAGGCATTGTTTTGTCCCATGCGGGAGACCACGGGGAACTAAAGAATCTATGAAGGAGGATAGAAGATGGCAAACACAGTGGAGCATCCAGCTCCAGGAAGACTAACAGGAAGTTCCACAGCAGCTCAAACACAGGGCCCTCGAGATGATAGATGAGCCCTGTGTAGGGAGAGTGATTGCAATAAACTGTGTGAACTCAAAACTCAGTCAGGAAGGAAAGCAAGACTGAAGAGAGCCTGCTCTTTATAGAAAAGGGATATATTTTCTTCAAAATTTCAATTGCAAAAAAAAAAAAAAAAATTTCAATTGCAGATTTTCTGCAGATACACTTGAAGTTGTGACCCAAGAACTGGTACACAGAGAGTAATGTTTAAAATGCGGCAGCTAACAAATTTAGAATAAAGTTTCTTTGTTCTTGTAGAAAAATTCTTCACATTCAAACCCACTGCATAAAAGAGAGAGGACTAAATATCCGAGAAATAAATCTTAGATAAGAAAGCAACACAACATAAGAGCCAGTCAAGTAGGACTAAACATGCTGAGGTCAAGAGGCAAGTTACATTAGTGGAAATAAATCAGTGGATTATAGGCCCTCTGACCATCAAGACAATCCTTATCCATGATCCTAATGAAAGGAATGGACAGGAATTGTTTGGACCCACCTATCAGATCTTGATTGGACCCAAAAATCAATAGCTTCACTAGCATCTTGATAGCACTAATAGGAAAAGTCATATTTCCTATAACTGAATGACTATAAGTAAAATGTTAGAATTAAAGAAATTTGCAAGTGATTCCAAACAAAACAAAACAAAACAAAATTTGCATTCGTGTTTCTTTATGTTATTAAATTAGGCAACATTATTCTTAGAAATTACACCTTTTGGGTGGTTTCTCAACTCACAATGAACTTTCTTTTTGACCCATTTACCTTCTAAAACAAGCCCTTGATGACTTTATTTATATTGATTTGTTCCCAAGTTAGAGCAATTGTATTTTCCATAGAAATTATGCAGAAGGAATTCTAGCTCAGTTTGGTCCTGTGTTTTTAACAGGGTGTTATAGACTCAGTGTCCGCCATGTGGTCTGAAAAGCAGAAGAAAAGCCTACAGAGGAAGAATTCTGCAATGAAAATGCAAACAGGCAAATACGAGGTATACAGTCTTTTCTAATTTATGATTCTAACTTTACTTCCTAATTCCAATTTTCTTCTGGACTGAGGGCCAATATACACTTTCCAATATTTTTCAAGAGGTACCTGTATATATGTCTCTCTTTTGCGTTAACTGGTTTAATTATTTTTATTTGTTTTTACTGACGCGCAGAGTGCTATATACTATAGAACAGGCCTGTGTGTCCGTTTTGAGCAAGATTTTCCACAGACCTAAGTTCAGGCGTAAAATTATGTTTTTTACCAATGCTTTCCTGAGTCAATCTGAACAGCCTAGCATAAGCCCGGGAACTGCAAGCCTCTCAGAGAAGGCCTCTGGCAGAACTGAACTCACCTAAGCAAACATATCCATACCCGAGGCACCTGTCACGTGTCTGTACACTGATCTTGGTGCAAGAGTTTCCCTAGTGGACAAGATGCAGTCCTAACTTACAAGAAGACTGTCAAGTCTATGGAGGAGTCTACAAAGGAAATTTCAGTGCAAAATAGTAAGTCCTAAAATAGGAGTAAACCTGGATGATATGAGAACAGATATAAGAACAGATATTTCATTTTATAGAGACCCAGAAAAGATGTCCAAGGGAAATGAGGCAAAAGGCAATATCCAAAAGATAAGTAAAAATTAAGCCAGACTAAACAGTTAGGATAAAGAGAGCAGACTCCTATGTCAAAAGTCAAGCATGTCCCAAGCCTTATAGGCAAGAGTTAGCGTAAGCAACTCTTCACTGTATCTGGCACCTAAAATTCAGAATAGGAATAAAGTGAAAAAGAGCAAAGTCCAGATCCAAAGTGAGGAACTTGGATTTGATGCTAAAGGAAATGGAAAATATTTAATGGATTCCAAACAGGGGAGTTCCAAGACCAAAAATGTGTTTTAGGAAGATCATACTCTCCTAAACAGTTTGGAGGATGGTAAGCCTGCCTTCAAAGAGACCTGGAGAAGTAAATCGGTTCAGTGATCCATGCCAAACATAATGCCTAAGATTAACAGAGTAAGTGTAGGGATTGAGAAAATGAGAAAATATAGTGAGCTAATGACCAAAGTGTTCTGCCGGGGAAATTGTATCTAAAAAATATGAGCTAAAGGATCATGTCACTTCTTACCATGATCCAAAAACAAAAGGCCCTGATGATAAATATAATCACATCAGAATATTTCAAAAATAGCTTTTTGTTCCAGAAGAAAACTTTAAGTCTTAGTAATTCATAGTTATCTTAGCCTCAAAGGGCTCCAAGACTGGATTGAAAACTTTACTTAACCACTTTACTGCCACATAAGTTACAAAGTCTGGGGCCGGCCATAAAGATGTTAATTTAATGAATATTCATAATCAATAAATATTCATTAAACAACATTTCCGTTACAGGCATGCTGTTGCTTCTGGCAGGTCCCGCCTGCATGGCAGAGTGCACTTGTTAAATGAGTGTTGCTCATCGCAGAAACACCTTATGGGATTTCATGAAAGAAGCTGCGTTCATCTACAATACATACAGATATGTAGAGACAAGTTTGAACAAATTCTGTACAAAAGAAAAAAAAAGCTTTTCGTCTTTGGTAAAATGCTTGTGTTTCACACGTCAAATGTGTGGCCAAATATGTGAAATTCTATGGGGGAAACCAAGTAGAATTCAAAGAGTTTTATTTCTATCTCTATATGTGATGTAAGTGCAAAGGCAGTGGTCTCTAACAAGCTTGATGGCTGTCTGATGGAAGTTTTTAAATGCAAATGGAGAGTTGTGAGCATAAATGCTCAAAAAATTTTTTTCATTGGATGATGACTTCTGAGAAAACAATCTATTTAATATTAGATGAAATTGCTTTGATGCTGTATACATTTCAATTGGAGGATGTGTGTTCTGTTAAGATAAATTCTTTTTCTGAAAAATTTCACAAGCATTTTCATTAAAAACCCAGAAGAATTCTGTGTGACCACCACCCAAAGAATCTTCACATGTTCTTACACACTGATAATAATTTACAAAACTTACTGGATAGTGACAGTAAACAGACAAATACAACTACACAGTGTTATCTGGTTCAAAATTTTCTGCTTAAAAATGCTGCAAAAAGAATCAAATATTCAACAGTTTTCTACATACACAAGATCCTTTAGGACCCTTGTTTTCTGTTGATTCCATAGATTTCCTCAGGGAAGCAATTCTATTTTGTTGTGTTCTAAAAGTATGATGAGCTTCTAGTTGGCATATAGTAAAATTACTCTTCTTTCAGATACCTCACAGTTTTACAAGCCTGGATATGCACAGGCTTTACCCTAATTGGTGGGCAGTTAAGATAAGAAAAAAGTCCAGTTGTTCTCACACCAGGCAACTAATTCAGTGAAAAAGAAGATTCACTTGGCAAAAAGCATCTTAAGTACATGGCTTTAGTCTCTCTGAAAGAGCAAGGCAAATTAAGAAGCTATGGAAGACTCAGCAGCTTTGTGGGAAACTCGGTGAGTTTTGTTATTGCTGTTCTCAATTTTGTTGTTCATGTTGATTTTCATCATCGTGTAGTTTCTTCCATTGCACTTCCCTTCACATATTCTCAAACAACCTTCATTCCAAGAAAAATTAGTATACATGTAAAGGTAAGTTTGTCTCTCACAAATTGATCTTTATTTTTTCTTCACATCTTGGAACTTTGACTAATACTTGCATACTTTGGATAAAGTACTAAGTTTCATGCTTCTATAAGGATGACATTTACTGCTATCTGCCTTGACAGTCTTTGAATAGAAAATACAAGAGGAGAAAGGTTGGTGGAAAGGGCTTATTTCCTCAAGCATACAGATTGAATAAGATGCCTTAGCATGGACATCCCCTCAAAGGAAAAATGATACTCTTAAATTTTTCCAACTTTGCTTTCTGAGTGAACCTTCTCTTAGTAGGCCTTATATCACATAGTTTTCCTTTTAAAAAGGATGGTATAGAAACCACAGGACTCTCAAAGCCAAAGTAACTGCCTGCCTGTCAAATCCAAGTCATTAAGTAGCCAAATTAAATTTTTCATTTACTCAACAACTCTCACTATTGTTGTTTAATTGCTGTCATATCCAATTCTTGTAACCCCATGGATTATAGCCCACCATGGTCCTCTGTCCACAGGATTTCCCAGGCAAGAATACTGTAGTGGTTTTTCACTTCCTTCTCCACATTTTCCTGACCCAGGAATCAAACCTGCTTATCCTGCTTTGCAGTCAGATTCTTTACCACTCAACCACCTGGGAAGCCCACTCTCATTATTGCTACTGCTGCTGCTGCTGCTAAGTCACTTCAGTCTATTATTTCTCCAAAAGAGGCTCTAAAAATGGTTATCCTATCACCTAAACAATTGTAATTGCATTTGTGGTTTTTTATTAGTGAGTTGCTTAAGCTTGCTCATGAATAATAACTGCAAAATATAATAAATTTTTTAATACAAATTATAAGAAAAGTGAAGTCAAATACTTTTCTAGGACACCAATTTTAACTCAAGTTGAGCTTTGTCTATTGAAGAAGGGATTCATAGGGCCTGGACTCCATCTTAGGCCTGTTCATGCTGATCATGCTCGGCCACCTTTCCAATGGACTCTGAACTCTGTGTTTAGTGCCTATGAAAACAACAACAGAAGGATAAGACCCCCTCCAGACAGGGGAACCTGTCTGTAGAGTGTATCTAGGTTACTCATCACCTAAGAGAAAACATATACTAATCACTCCTTCCTCCAGACAGACCATACATTTTTCTGTATCTATCAGAGTGTAACCTCCAGCTTATTCATTATTTGCTAATTGTTTGACTGTTTGAGCATATGAGCACACAGAACGTGAATGATGGGTTTATTGGGATTGTATTTTCCTTGGTTTTTGTAAGTCTCAAGGAATTTGGGATGGTGGGTTCAGACACTTACACATGGGGTATGAAAGATTTTCATAAATGCTGGTCAGGGTCCTTGGCTAAGAGGAGACTCTGCCTTGGGCCCACCAGTGTAATAAACTGCACTCCACTATCTGCATTGTCCTGAGTGAGTTTGTTTCCCGGAACGTGTGGCTACAACACTATAAATTTAATTTTCTTTAGTGAGACTGGAACACTACAATGGAAAAGTTTCATCTTAATTGACTCCATGTGACACTATATCTTACCTAATCATAGTTTCAGTTCAGTTCAGTTCAGTCGCTCAGTCGTGTCTGACTCTTTGCGACCCCATGAATTGCAGCATGCCAGGCCTCCCTGTCCATCACCAACTCCCGGAGTTCACTCAGACTCACGACCATCAAGTCAGTGATGCCATCCAGCCATCTCATCCTCTGTTGTCCTCTTCTCCTGCCACCAATCCCTCCCAATCA
This sequence comes from Bos mutus, assembly GCF_027580195.1. NCBI lineage: Eukaryota > Metazoa > Chordata > Mammalia > Artiodactyla > Bovidae > Bos > Bos mutus. Next base: position 59,175,678 of record NC_091619.1, read on the forward strand.
TAGTTTAGGGAAGTGTAGCAAAATTATTTGAAAACTCTATATTGCTAATAATACCTTTGTTACTATGATGACTTTAATTACAAAGGTCCTTTTATCCTAGATCTCGATGATTTAGCAAATACAGATTATTTCTTTTACCTCATTTGCACAAAGATAACATTTTCAAGGGCACTTCAAGAAAAAAAAAAAATGAGTTAAACTATCCACCCTGTCTTTAAATAGAACTTTTTAACTGCCATTAATACTGTATTCCATGTAACCAGGCCATTTTTTTTGAAACACTACATGAATATTATCTTCTGGAGCAATGCAAAGGGTGGAAAAGATGAAGGTGCTGTGTTCTCATATTCAAATCCTATGTTACTTCAGATTTTACCCAATTTGAAATGTTAGTATGGAATTAAATATGATAGTATTTTTATCAAAGTAGATGTTCTTTCAGTTGATTAAACATCCTAAGAAACTCTTTTGCAAATATGCTTTCTAACAAAAATCTCTCCACCACTGATGCTCTTCTCCAGTCTTTTTTCTCAAATAAAACAGACATTCTTGCCACCTTGACTTTGCTCCAGATGTGCCTCTTCCCACAGTTTGTTCTCCAGTTATTGAAGCCAGGAGTTGCAAACCCAAAAGTGTGAAATGGCAGCTTGCAATCCCCTAAGGTGTCAATAAGGCTGGGGAAAGAGAATCATAGTTTTTGAGCATTTGGGCTCACAACTCAGAACAAAACCAAGCAAAACAACAGCAGCAAACCTTACCAACAGCATGTCTTTTAGCTTATTTTATCTCATGAGGAGCCAGCCAGTCACCCTGGTTTAAATCCTACTGTTCAAAGCTTGTTAACTCTTGAGGTGCTGCAGTACATGGAGACAAAGAGCTGAAACAAGACTCAAAAACAAAAAAGATGTATTCAACTCTCTTGATTTTAATATATGTGACTTGGAGAACAAAGGACATGGAATGGAGTGATGTCAGAGTTTGTATCCTGAGGGACATTGTTTTTTATTCTCTTAACATCTTCAACAGATCATATCTTGTAGTCTCAGGATCTGTGCTAGTCTTGTTTGGAAACATCACCTTCAAAACCAAATAACTTTTAATTGCTATCATTACCAGGTTACTGATATAACATATGATAGCTATAATCCAATCATGTCTATCATATATTTAATGGGAAGGCTTATCAGCTGCAGAGGAAACTTAATTAATTAGGTATTCTCCATTGTAAAGTAATACACAAACATTCAGATCACACTTACATGAGATAAGCAGCATGAGTCATGGTACAATAATACACTGGTTATGTGACAGGAGAAACTGAGACTAAGCCGTTAAAAATGACTCATTCAAGGACACAGAAATCATCAAGAACAGAACTCAGAAGGGAGCTTACATTTCCTGCCTCTTATGCTAGTTCTCAGAAAACCATTCTATTACCATGAGAGGCAACTGTAGCAACTGGAGTGTTTTGCATACAGATTTAAATTCACAGAAATGGAATTTAAAAGCAGCTGCAGAACATAGTAGAGAGAGCTGACTTTGCTAACTGTAAACTGATAATCTAGTTGGTTTTCTAATGTCCTTTCTCTATGTTCCTCTAACTAAAGGAAAGGGACACCCACAAGTACCTTCAAGCCTAGCAATTTGCTTTTTTAGCTAGATACACTTTGGAAAGATGAAATGTGTATGCCACTTTGCAAAACAGCATGACTCTGGTAGCCTTTGCTTGCTTTATCCTGAGCCAAAAAAAACAACGTAGATCTGATAGCATCTGTTTCTACTACCCATGCTAGCCCAATCATCAGAAAAGCATAAGGGTTGGGAAGGAAGTTCTGTAAGCTTTCAACGTGCTTGTTCCTTACCAGGAAAGTCACTTTTTTCCATGCATTCATTCTGCTTGTCTTCCTTATGTTTGACTCACATGTTCAGCTGGGAGGTAACTTAGGAGGAAATCAAGGGGAAAAGATCAAGGGTTAAGCGTTGTATTAAGTTTCATGATTATGGAAAAAAAAAAAAAAAGATGTCAAGTGTTTTCAAATGGAAGCTAAACAGAATGATCTTTAAAAGTTAAGAGGGTGGGAGTTCCCCAGTGACCTAGTGGTTAGGATTTCGGGATTTCACTGTTGTGGCCAGGTTTCAGTCCCTGATCAGGGACTGAGATCCTGCAAGCCACACGACATGACCAAAACAAAGTTTTTTGTTTTTTTTTTTAATAAAAATAAAAACATCTTAAAAAAAGAGAAAGAGAAACAATCATCCCCGGATCCTCTGAAAATTGTGTCAGCACATATTAGACTAGGCAAAAGAAATTTAACGTTACTGGAAACTTTCAGGAGACAGATCAAAATGTCTTAAAATACAGAATAATAGGAAAAACCCCACATTTATTACATCAATTTCCTTTTTGAAAAAGGAAACGGAAAACAGGATTTCTAAAAACAAACACATACAATGGCATTCTCTTCCTTGCTCTTACTTTTTACTTTATTTTTCTTCATATAAATCAAGACTAATTCACCAATAAAGACTGTGAAAATATAAATTAATTTAGAAAAAGGAAAAAATTTGTGTAACAGTTAAACCAATGTGTTGAACTTTATACTATAAATAACTCAATATTGTGGCAAGAAGATGGACAGGAGATCAAAGAGGGATATTTAGAGGAGAAAAATTCTCTTTTTTTTTGTTGTACATGACCTTGAGGGATCGCTTGACATTCGTAAGCCATTAACAACATTGAAGGATATAAAGAAATACTTTGAGCATTGGTTATCATAGACAGTACTTTGCAAAGCTTATTAATAGGAAAACAGTCACAGTGATATGAAGATTTTTGTGGATATTTTATTTACATTTCAGAAACATATGTACAGAAATGCATACACATTCATATAAGTTCAACTGCTTATTATTCTATTTTAAATATTAATAAATTCATATAAAGTAAACCCCCATTTACAGCTCAAACTTTATTTAGATCTCTATGAATGCTTTCCTATTAATAAGCTTTCCATAATAATTCAATGCTCAAAATTTTCTATATCACTCACCATGGGCAATAGGTTAAGGTCAATGGATTTCTCAAGGTTATATATAAGGACTTGTGTCTCAATCTCTTTATAAACTAGGATTAGAATTATTCATACATATTCATATCTGATTCCCAAAACTTACAAATCTTTCACTTAAAAGGTTCATGCCACATTTTTAATATTGGAGAGTAGGCTGATCTGATATACATGATTTTGCTTCATATTTATTATTCACAACCCTTTCTCTTTTCATCTGAAACTTAGTACAGCTGTGAAGAGAAGCAAAAAGCAAAGGAGAAAAGGAAAGATATACCCATTTGAATGCAGAGTTCCAAAGAATAGCAAGGAGAGATAAGAAAGCCTTCCTCAGTGATCAGTGCAAAGAAATAGAGGAAAACAATAGAATGGGAAAGACTAGAGATCTCTTCAAGAAGCTAAGAGATGCCAAGGGAACATTTCATGCAAAGATGGGCTCAATAAATGACAGAAATGGGATGGATCTAACAGAAGCAGAAGATATTAAAAACAGGCGGCAAGAACACACAGAAGAACGGTACAAAAAAGATCTTCATGATTCAGATAATCACAATGGTGTGATCACTCACCTAGAGCCAGACATCCTGGAATGTGAAGTCAAGTGGGCCTTAGAAAGCATCACCAGGAACAAAGCTAGTGGAGGTGATGGAATTCCAGTTGAGCTATTTCAAATCCTAAAAGATGATGCTGTGAAAGTGCTGCACACAATATGCCAGCAAATTTGGAAAACTCAGCAGTGGCCATAGGACTGGAAAAGGTCAGTTTTCATTCTAATCCCAAAGAAAGGCAATGCCAAAGAAAGCTCAAACTACTGCACAATTGCACTCATCTCACACGCTAGAGTAAAGTAATGCTCAAAATTCTCCAAGCCAGGCTTCAGCAGTATGTGAACTATGAGGTTCCAGATGTTCAAGCTGCTTTTAGAAAAGGCAGAGAAATCAGAGATCAAATTGCCAACATCCATTGGATTATGGAAAAAGCAAGAGAGTTCCAGAATAACATCTATTTCTGCTTTATTGACTATGCCAAAGCCTTTGACTGTGTGGATCACCACAAACTGGAAAATTCTTAAAGAGATGGGAATACCAGACCTCCTGACCTGCCTTTTGAGAAATCCGTATGCAGGTCAGGAAGCAACAGTTAGAACTGGGCACAGAACAACAGACTAGTTCCAAATAGGAAAAGGAGTACGCCAAGGCCGTATATTGTCACTATGCTTATTTAACACATTTGCAGAGTACAACCTGAGAAATGCTGGGCTGGATGAAACACAAACTGGAATCAAGATTGCTGAGAGAAATATTAATCACCTCAGATATGCAGATGACATCACCCTTATGGCAGAAAGTGAAGAACTAGAGCCTCTTGATGAAAGTGAAAGAGGAGAGTGAAAAAGTTGGCTTCAAGCTCAACATTCAGAAAACTAAGATCATGGCATCTGGTCCCATCACTTCATGGAAATAGATGGGGAAATAGTGGAAACAGTGTCAGAGTTTATTTTTGGGGGCTCCAAAATCACTGCAGATGGTGATTGCAGCCATGAAATTAAAAGACACTTACTCCTTGAAGGAAAGTTATGACAAACCTAGACAGCATATTAAAAAGCAGAGACATTACTTTGCCAACAAAGGTATATCTAGTCAAAGATATGGTTTTTCCAGTAGTCATGTATGGATGTGAGAGGTGGACTATAAAGAAATCTGGGCACTGAAGAATTGATGGTATTGAACCGTGGTGTTGGAGAAGACTCTTGAGAGTCCCTTGGACTGCAAGGAGATCCAAGCAGTCCATCCTAAAGGAAATCAGTCCTGAATGTTCATTGGAAGGACTGATAGTGAAGCTGAAACTCCAATACTTTGGCCACCTGGTGCGAAGCACTGACTCATTTGAAAAGACCTTGATGCTGGGAAAGATTGAAGACGGGAGGAGAAGGGGACAACAGAGCATGAGGTGGTTGGATGGTATCATGGACTCGATGGACATGAGTTTGAGTAAACTCTGGGAGTTGGTGATGGACAGAGAGGCCTTGCATGCTGCAGTTCATGGGGTCGCAAAGAGTCAGACACAACTGTGAGACTGAACTGAACTGAACTGAGAAATCTAGTATATGAGCCAAGAACTTTGTGGCATTAAGCCATTTATCTAGCTTTATATGTTTTGACTCATATTGGGAAATCAATGACTTCCCAGAAAATTAATAGAGGCTTTCACAAGTTTCTATTAATGGATGGTAACTTTGCTATTGTAGTCTTCGCAGAAGTTAACATTACATTAACCTCCCAAATAATACACATTTCTATTATTAAGCTCTTACAAAATATACAAACTTCTTTCCCTATCTTCTGTTTTTGCTGTAATTGTTGTTTAGTCATTAAGTTGTGACTGACTCTTTGCAACCCCATGGATTCTAGCCCACCAGATTCCTCTGTCCATGGGATTTCCCAAGCAAGAATACTGGAGTGAGTTACCATTTCTTTTTCCAGGGGTTTTCCAGACCCAAGGATTGAACCTGCCTCTCCTACTTTGGCAGGAGAATTCCTTACCACTGAGCTACCAGGGAAACCCAAAGAAATGATATAAGCGCACAAATAATTTTTTCACGTTACTTAAATGTGTTTAAGGAAGAAAGTGCTCCTTATGGACCATGGCTTTTGCTCATCCCTTTAATCTTGATTCTGATAAGTAGTGTAATATCCTGGTGATTAATAAACACATAATAAACTAAGGATTTCTTTTTTGGCTAAAATCTAAACTTGAGAATGAACATTATTTATTTCCTGTTCTTACCCTTTAACTATTAAGGTAATTGCATTTTTGCACCATTAGAGGCTTACTCTCATCTCTGCATCTTTCCTGGCATATTTATGCTATTCCTTTTGCCTGAATCCCTTCTGCCAACTACTATTCCTATCTTCTGTTTACATGGCCATAAACCCTAAGTATTTACTCAAAGATTTTAAGTGCATTCTTTATCAAACTAAAGAGTAACTATGTAGAAAGTTAAAACGGGGAACCTGTCTAAAGTATACATGCATGTGTGGCAGTAAGCGTACTGCAGTGCGATATTTAGAATATTTTCTAAAATTGAATACAATAAATATTTCATAAATGTGCCAATTTACCAAGTCATTATTTACTTAATTGCTTACTCAGATAAAAATAAGTTAAATCATAGAATAGCCTTCACATAAATGGAACACTGTATTTAGATATATGTATCCCTATGTGTCAGCTCATAAGAGCACCTTCCAAAGATAGACTAATGCATTTGGAAGAAAAAGAGTCTGGTTGTACTATCTTGCCCAGGTGCTCAAAGAAAGCAGACTGGTTTTAACTATGCATTTTCACTTACCCATTGGAAGCATAGTCACTTAAATGCATTGTAGTATAAATATGCAAGTTAAACCACTCTTCATTAAGAAGTTTCAAAGCTATTTTTTAAGTGGGATTTTAGTTGTCTATACTAGCAAAGTAATGTATAAGTAACCGCTTAAATAATTCATACCAAGTGAACATATCATTTTGTAACAGATGGCTGCTTAAAAGTAAATCTATTTCAATTTTTACTTAAATTATTAGAATAATTATTTCAGTTCATTTGATAAGTATAAAAGAGATGGAAAAGTTGATTCAGGATGTGACCCAAAGAAAATATCTGTGAGTCACTTTATGTTTCCTGAAAGATTAACATTTTTGTTAATTAATTAGTTTTGGAAATAAGTACATTTAGTTAGAATTATTTAACTGATTTAAGTGTTTGTTAGTTGCTTAGATATTTATAAAGTACATTGTTATTGTTTTTTAGAAAGCATGAATTTTTAAAAAGAAACAAAGACGCAAACTTGGGGCAAAATTATATACTTTTAAAAAGTGGCTCAAAAGAGAAAACACATTGAGATTTCTTGTACTTGATTCTGATTCCAACTAGGTATCTTACTTAGCTGTATGATTGTAAGCAAATCTGTTAACCTCTTCAGACTTGTTTTAGTGAGCAAGATTATTATGAAAAGCAAGAAGAATTTTGTGATAGGTATAATACAATATCTTTCTTGTAGAATAAACCCAGAAAGAAATAATTTTTAAAAAATATTTTATTGCTATTTATTTAATTTATATAATTTTCACCTGAAGTTGGACTACCACTTGACTAAAGTTTTTAGTATAAAAATTAAAATAATTAGTGGTTTGTTAGAGTCACACATGGACATGAACAAAAAAATAAATAAATACATGGGATGCTATCTTTGTGCTTCATGTTATTTCTACCTTCAGAGTTTTAATTGTCTACTTGTAGCTGAAGGGAGCTCACATCCTATGGGTGTGACCTAGAGAATCTCAACTTTCTCATTTCCTGGCTTCCCTATGTCTGCATTTGTAATCAAGTGACGTTAATAGAGTTTACAATTACAATTTATAGAAGATAACTTATGCAAGCTGATGTTCCACTGTTAGAAATTATGAGTTCCAGTTTTAGTGTATGTTCCCATGAAAGTGTCATCTCAAACTCGGTGTCCCTTGAGTCCTGGTGAAGCAATTAAGGGGGACTTTGGATCCTATTATGTTGACTTGGTTGAGCTCTCATCTACCTCATGTCAGAAATTTTACTGTTTGAGGGATGGCAGCAAAATTTTGAAAAAATGCAAGACCACCTAAAGATTATACTAAGGTTTTTCATGAACCATTATCATGATCACTGCAGTTTTTAAGTTAAAAATGTAGAGAATCAAAGAAAACAGTATTAGAATGAAAAAGGAGTAGGTGAAATAGAATCAGGGATGTTCTAATTGGAGTACAGTTTTTAAGTACTTAATTTTGCTACTTCACTTTTGTGATTTTACAGGATTTTTCTCCTAAAAATATCAGAACTTTGGAAAGAAATTAAGAAATTGCTGTTAAAGGTTAAACAAATAAATATTTCATTTATTATTTTCAAAAAAATTTACCAGTTGTTCTATCAAAGAATTCCTCATGCCAGAAGTAAAGAGCTTGTCCTTTGGGGCCACAATAACATGAGTAGGGTACCCAGATAGAAAGTAGGATACCCATTTGCTAGGGTTCAGATCTTACGGAAATCATTTAACCTTGTGTATCTTAATTTCACCGAGAACATAGCATAATAATAGTGCCAGCTTCATTAAATCAGTTGAAGATTAAATTAGCTAATGAATAAAGTACTAGCAGAGTGCTGGCATATAGAAAATACTCAATAAATATTAATTATAATTATTAATATATTTTCCACTACTAGCTATAAATATGCTTCATTTGACCAAGATAAATTTTATAGAGAACACACTGTACTATACTTTTTTAGGTAAAGATATATCTTATCAGTGGGACTTGGTAACAATTGTTGCAAAATGAGGATTAAATAGAAGATATGATGTGCGTGTCTAAATACTCTATTGAAGAATGAAAACACATATGTTCAACAGCACATTATGGCTCAGGGAGATGTCATTGCCATGAGAGGAAATGAACTTTTCAATATAAAAAAATTAGATGTGATACAGCCAAAACTGCCAGATCATAATTCCTTTTCTATTAAACTGCTTAGTTGTCTGTTTCTTCCTCTAACACAACAGTGAAATATACATTGCCAACATTCCCTTTATCACTTGAAAATTAAGGAATACAGTAAGGTCCATGCAAAATCAAGTCGTTCTAAAGCAAAATAATAAAGGGGAGCTAACTAACATATACTCATTATTTTTCTTTAAACTTTAGTAAAATGACAGACTTTGAAATGACTTAAGGATGTGAGTGTCTTTCTGTGTCTAGTACAGTGATGTAGTAGTCTCAAAGACAGCATGCAATGTGGCAGTTGCTATGGTAACAAGATGTTTTTCATTGAAGAGCATAAAAAACTTGTGGCATATAAATAACATATGTACAGTATATTGTCTTTGAGTGAATGGCCTTTGCTCTTGGACCATAAAAACATGCTTTTTTCTTTTCTGAAATTCTTTTCTATTTTTTGATGTGCATATGTATCCAATAGACTAGTGATCAAACTTCCCTCTTTGAAGCTACACAGGGTACAGATCTGTGGTGAAGAAAGAAAAGGTGGCTCAATATTGTATATATGGTTAAAAGGAGTTGATGGGTTGGAAATTAAAACACTTGAATTAGGTGCTATTTTGAAAGCATTCACAATTTCCAAGCCCACTTTGCAATTAAAACTTGTGGTAGATTAATATTTTCTTATAATTTATAGGAGAACTACTATAAAGCAATTAATTGTTTATACCCAAAAAAAAGTATAGCAGTGGGCAGAGTTAGAAATCTGTATGTTCAGAGAGTGGGTGGTGGTGGTGGTTGTTTAGTCACTAAGTTATGTCTGACTTTTGCAACTCCATGGACTGTAGCGCACCAGGCTCCTCTGTCCATGGAATTCTCCAGACAAGTATACTGGAGTGGGTTGCTGTTTCCTTCTCCAGGGGATCTTTCTGACCCAGGAATCAAATCCATGTCCCCTATACTGCTGGCTAACTTTTTACTGCTGATACACCAGGGAATCCCAGACAGTAAGTACTATAAAACAGAGAAGGGCACTGAATTTTAAGTGTCAATATGGATGGTCTAGGTTTATCCCTGTCCTGCTCCTTGGGCAAGTCATTTAGTGATTGTCTTATTCATAAATTGGAGATAGGGCTAATCTAATAGTCACAAAGAATTGGCATGTGTATTAAAGCAGCAAATGCAGATGAGACTGCTATGCAAATGTGAATCACTGTTCTTATCAAGGATTTTGGAAAAAAAAAAAACTTGGTAATCTAAAATTTTGGAAATACTTTGTCTTGCTTGGCTTTAAAATGATAGACGAGTGCTAAAGGGAATTCAACTGTTTTATTTCATGGTCAAATAGTCAATGTTAGTTGGCTAATAACTACTGACTTTTCAGATTATATGAATGTGTTCATTTTATAAATGTGAGTTGATTTATATATTCAATAGTGTGGCAGATATGAATATATTTTAATATAGTCATAATAGAAGATTAAAATTCATTCTTTTACAAGTGGTTGACCAGTTTTCCCAGCACCACTTGTTAAAGAGATTGTCTTTAATCCATTGTATATTCTTGCCTCCTTTGTCAAAGATAAGGTGTCCATAGGTGCGTGGATTTATCTCTGGGCTTTCTATTTTGTTCCATTGATCAATATTTCTGTCTTTGTGCCAGTACCATACTGTCTTGATAACTGTGGCTTTGTAATAGAGCCTGAAGTCAGGTAGGTTGATTCCTCCAGTTCCATTCTTCTTTCTCAAGATAGCTTTGGCTATTCGAGGTTTTTTGTATTTCCATACAAATTGTGAAATTATTTGTTCTAGCTCTGTGAAGAATACTGTTGGTAGCTTGATAGGGATTGCATTGAATCTATAAATTGCTTTGGGTAGTATACTCATTTTCACTATATTTATTCTTCCAATCCATGAACATGGTATATTTCTCCATCTATTAGTGTCCTCTTTGATTTCTTTCACCAGTGTTTTATAGTTTTCTATATATAGGTCTTTAGTTTCTTTAGGTAGATATATTCCTAAGTATTTTATTCTTTCTGTTGCAATGGTGAATGGAATTGTTTCCTTAATTTCTCTTTCAGTTTTCTCATTATTAGTGTATAGGAATGCAAGGGATTTTTATGTGTTGATTTTATATCCTGCAACTTTACTATAATCATTGATTAGTTCTAGTAATTTTCTGGTGGAGTCTTTAGGGTTTTCTATGTAAAGGATCATGTCATCTGCAAACAGTGAAACTAGAACACTTTCTAACACCATACACAAAAATAAACTCAAAATGGATTAAAGATCTAAACGTAAGACCAGAAACTATAAAACTCCTAGAGGAGAACATAGGCAAAACACTCTCTGACATACATCACAGCAGGATCCTCTATGACCCACCTCCCAGAATATTGGAAATAAAAGCAAAAATAAACAAATGGGACCTAATTAAACTTAAAAGCTTCTGCACATCAAAGGAAACTATTAGCAAGGTGAAAAGGCAGCCTTCAGAATGGGAGAAAATAATAGCAAATGAAGCAACGGACAAACAACTAATCTCAAAAATATACAAGCAACTCCTACAGCTCAACTCCAGAAAAATAAATGACCCAATCAAAAAATGGGCCAAAGAACTAAATAGACATTTCTCCAAAGAAGACATACAGATGGCTAACAAACACATGGAAAGATGCTCAACATCACTCATTATCAGAGAAATGCAAATCAAAACCACTATGAGGTACCATTTCACGCCAGTCAGAATGGCTGCGATCCAAAAGTCTACAAGCAATAAATGCTGGAGAGGGTGTGGAGAAAAGGGAACTCTCTTACACTGTTGGTGGGAATGCAAACTAGTACAGCCACTATGGAGAACAGTGTGGAGATTCCTTAAAAAACTGGAAATAGAACTGCCTTATGATCCAGCAATCCCACTGCTGGGCATACACACTGAGGAAACCTGAAGGGAAAGAGACATGTGTACCCCAATGTTCATTGCAGCACTGTTTACAATAGCCAGGACATGGAAGCAACCTAGATGCCCATCAGCAGATGAATGGATAAGAAAGCTGTGGTACATATACACAATGGAGTATTACTCAGCCATTAAAAAGAATACATTTGAATCAGTTCTAATGAGATGGATGAAACTGGAACCTATTATACAGAGTGAAGTAAGCCAGAAAGAAAAACACCAATACAGTATACTAACGCATATATATGGAATTTAGAAAGATGGTAACAATAACCCTGTGTACGAGACTTCAGAAGAGACACTGATGTATAGATCAGTCTTATGGACTCTGTGGGAGAGGGAGAGGGTGGGGAGATTTGGGAGAATAGCATTGAAACATGTATATTATCATGCATGAAACGAGTCGCCAGTCCAGGTTCGATACACGGTACTGGATGCTTGGGCCTGGTACACTGGGAGGACCCAGAGGGAGGGTAGGGGAGGAAGGAGGGAGGAGGGTTCAGGATGGGGAACGCGGGTATACCTGTGGCGGATTCATTTTGCTATTTGGCAAAACTAATACAATATTGTAAAGTTTAAAAATAAAATAAAATTAAAAAAAAAAAAGAAAAAAAAAGAAGATTAAAATTATGTGTTTATGTACATATATGTATACATGTAAGAATACATATAAATAGATGATACATATATTATACATCTAGCTATTTCACATGAAAATACAGGGATATAGTGCGTACAGATATAAGCTGCCCAGGTGGTGCTAATGGTAAAGAACTTGCTGCAGTGCAGGAGAAACAGGTTCAATCTCTGAGTTGAGAATATCCTCTGGAGGAGGGTATGGCAACCCACTCCAATATTCTTGCCTGGAGAATTCCATGGATAAAGAAGCCTGATGGACCACTGTCCATAGAGTTGCAAATAGTTGAACACAAATGAAGCAAGGTAGCATGTATGCATATAGATAAATAGACATAGATATGCACATTCATACATACATGTGCATATTTATTTGGCTACTGATCTGAACACAAAGAAAGATTTAAAGAAGCAAAGAACAGTATAAAACCAGAACATTTGGAAGGGAACTCATTTGGCCCTTAAGTTTCTACTAAACTCTAGAAAAATTGTGATTCTGTATTGATGTTTGCATGGAGAACAGGAAAGAAGAGGAAATATGTTAGGAGCGGAAAGTCTAATATGAATTCCCATCATAAAAGTGTTCAGGGGATCTTTCCAACCCAAGGATTGAACGCGTGCCTCCTGCATTGCAGGCAGATTATTTACAATCTGAGCTACCAGGGAAGACTTAGGTGTATCAAGTCATTCAATTCAGTCGCTCAGTTGTGTCCAGCTCTTTGTGACCCCATGAACTGCAGCATGCTAGGCCTCCCTGTCCATCACCAACTGCCGGAATCTACCCAAACCTATGTCTGTTGAGTCAGTGAAGCCATCCAACCATCTCATCCTTTGTCATCCCCTTCTGCTCCTGCCTCAATCTTTCCCAGCATCAGGGTCTTTTCAAATGAGTCAGCTCTTCACATCAGGTGGCCAAAGTATTGGAGTTTCAGCTTCAACATCAGTACTTCCAATGAATACCCAGGAAAAATCTTTAGGATGGACTGGTTGGATCTCCTTGCAGTCCAAGGGACTCTCAAGAGTCTTCTCCAACACCACAGTTCAAAAGCATCAATTCTTTGGCACTCGCTTTCTTTATAGTCCAACTCTCACATCCATACATGACCACTGGAAAAACCACAGCCTTGACTAGACAGACCTTTGCTGACAAAGTAATGTCTCTGCTTTTTAATATGCTGTCTATGTTGGTCATAACTTTCCTTCAAGGAGTAAGTGTCTTTTAATTTCAAGGCTGCAGTCACCATCCGCAGTTATTTTGGAGCACCAAAAAATAAAGTCAGCCACTGTTTCCACTTTTTCTCCATCTATTTGCCATGAAGTTATGGGACCAATGCCATGATCTTAATTTTCTGAATGTTGAGCTTTAAGCCAACTTTTTCACTCCTCTTTCACTTTCACCAAGAGGCTTTTTATTTCTTCACTTTCTGCCATATAGGTGGTGTCATCTGCATATCTGAGGTTATTGATATTTCTCCCGGCAATCTTGATTCCAGCTTGTGCTTCCTCCAGCCCAGCATTTCTCATGATGTACTCTGCATATAAGTTAAGTAAGCCTGGTGACAATATACAGCCTTGACGTACACCTTTTCCTATTTGGAGCCAGTCTGTTGTTCCATGCCCAGTTTTAACTGTTGCTTCCTGACCTGCATACAGGTTTCTCAAAAGGGAGGTCAGGTGGTCTGGTATTCTTATCTCCTTCAGAAATTTCCACAGTTTATTGTGATCCACACAGTCAAAGGCTTTGGCATAGGCAATAAAGCAGAAATAGATGTTTTTCTGGAACTCTCTTGCTTTTTCAATGATCCAGTGGATGTTAGCAATTTGATCTCTGGTTCCTTTGCCTTTTCTAAAACCAGCTTGAACATCTGGAGGTTCACGTTTCACATATTGTTGAAGCCTGGCTTGGAGAATTTTAAGCATTACTTTACCAGTGTGTGAGATGAGTGCAATTGTGCAGTAGTTTGAGCATTCTTTGGCATTGCCTTTCTTTGGGATTGGAATGAAAACTGACCTTTTCCAGTCCTGTGGCCACTGCTGAGTTTTCCAAATTTGCTGAATACTGAGTGCAGCACTTTCAGAGCATCATCTTTTAAGTTTTGAAATAGCTCTACTGGAATTCCATCACCTCCACTAGCTTTGTTCGTGTGATGCTTCCTAAGGCCCACTTGACTTCACATTCCAGGATGTCTGGCTCTAGGTGAGTGTGTGATCACACCATCATGATTATCTTGGTCGTGGAGATTTTTTTGTACTGTTCTTCTGTGTATACTTGCTACCTCTTCTTAATATCTTCTGCTTCTGTTAGGTTCATACCATTTCTGTCCTTTATCGAGCCCATCTTTGCATGAAATGTTCGCTTGGTATTTCTAATTCTTGAAGAGATCTCTAGTCTTTCCCATTCTGTTGTTTTCCTGGATTTCTTTGCACTGATCACTGAGGAAGGCTTTCTTATCTCTCCTTGCTATTCTTCGGCACTCTGCATTCAAATGGATGTGTCCTTCCTTTTCTCCTTTGCTTTTCGCTTCTCTTCTTTTCACAGCTATTTGTAAGGCCTCCTCAGATAGCCATTTTGCTTTTTTGCATTTCTTTTTCTTGGGGATGGTCTTGATCCCTGTCTCCTGTACAGTGTCAGGAACCTCCGTTCATAGTTCATCAGGCACTCTGTCTATCAGATCTAGTCCCTTAAATCTACTTCTCACTTCCACTGTATAGTCATAAGGGATTTGATTTAGCTCATACCTGAATAGTCTATTGGTTTCCCCAACTTTCTTCAATTTAAGTCTGAATTTGGCAATAAGGAGTTCATGATCTGAGCCACAGTCAGCTCCCGGTCTTGTTTTTGCTGACTGTATAGTCCTTTTCCATTTGGCTGCAAAGAGGATAATCAACCTGATTTTGGTGTTGACCATCTGGTGATGTCCATGTGTAGAGTCTTCTCTTGTGTTGTTGGAAGAGGGTGTTTGCTATAACCAGTCCGTTCTCTTGGCAAAACTCTATTAGCCTTTGCCCTGCTTCATTCTGTAGTCCAAGCCAAATTTGCCTGTTACTCCTGGTGTTTCTTGACTTCCTACTTTTGCCTTCCAGTCCCCTATAATGAAAAGGACATCTTTTCCAGTGTTAGTTTTAGAAGGTCTTGTAGGTCTTCATCAAACCATTCGACTTCAGCTTCTTCAGTGTTACTGGTCGGGTAAGTGAACAAAAAATAAAATAAAACTTTAAAGTTTGAGTAAGCAGGAAGAGACTATAAATAATGACAAAATAGATTTGAAAATGAGCCAAAAACATTCAAAAATTAAAATCAATAATGATGCTCTGAATTTTATTCATCTCTTAATAGAAGTCTTAGAAAGAATAACAAGATATTAAGAAAAAGATCAAATATACATACTATAAAGGAAAAGCAAAACATTCACAGGTCACATTAAGTACATTTCTATGATAGTTAACCTAAGAATTCTAGAAGAATCTATTGATACATATCAATTGTAAAATTAATATTTAGATGGCTGCTCAATACAAAATCAATACCTAAACATATTAAATTGTATTAAACAATGAAAATATATTAGGCAATATGTTTTCAATATAAAAAACTTCATTTAAATAGCATCATATTGTTGTTTAGAAATACCTTCAACAAAAAAGTGCAATCTTTTGATATAAATATGTGTATGTTACTAACATACGTGTTTGAAATCTAATTTACTTAAATTATTTCCAGTGTTTATGATGAGAAGATCCAATACCATAAAAATATAAGCTTTCCATAAGTACAAAAGCAATTTCAGCCAAAATATAAAAACAATTTTTTACTGAATTTAATGAGCTGAATCTAAAATTTGCAAAGCAGACTAAATTACCAAGATTAGATACTTTCAAGAAATAAAAACAAGATAGATAAAATGACGATAGGAAGACAAAATATAGATATTAATATTTATTGTAAAGTTAAGATATGAAGACGGTGTAGTGACAAAGTGCTAAACAAATACATAGGACAGACTGAAGAATTCAGAACAGACCTCTGCATGTATGGAAACTAGATTTATGACAAGGTAGACATTATAGATGATGGTAGAAAAAAATGGCTTTTAGATTTACTTTTAATAAATTATCTTGAAATAACTGGTTACCCATAAAAAACTAAATTGGAACCATAACTCATATATGCACAAAAATCAATTCTAGGTAGATTTGAGACTTAAATGTGAATAGCAAATCATAAAAATGTTAAGATACAAGCCGAGAAAACATTTATTATGCATATAGTAAACAGAATTAATAGCTATGTTGTTAAGAAAAAGACAAATAACCCAGTAGAAAATTGGCCAAAAGAATGCACAGGCATTTCACACAAGGTGAAACACAACAGATTCTCAATCATACGAAAATACGTTGCACCTGGTTAGTGCTCAGGAAAACTGAAATGAAAATCATTCTGATATCTTTCCACATGTATGTTATTTGGAAAACAAATAAAAATTAGACAATGGTGATATTGGCTAGAGTGTGGGTTAACAGAAATTCATATGTATCTGTGGGATACATGTAATTATACAACCATTTGGAAACAATTTGGCAGCACCTATTCAAGCTGGAGATTTGCATGTTCTCTTCACCAGCATATTCTCTGTCATGTGACAAAGAGAAACACTTATGTCTCCAAATTTATGGGGATTTTCTCTAAGCTTAAAATTTCATTGCTTTACATAACAAAATTCTTATAATTAGTCAAAATGTCCTATAAGAATGTAATAGATATATACATTTAGAATAGTCATAAAATGGAATATTCTATACTAGTAAAACATTAGACTTCAACTATGTACATCAACATAGATTAAAGAAAAAATATGAACCAGACAAGTTGCAGAAAAATGCACACGATATAGTTCCATTTATATACATTCCAGTGCAGACAAAACTAAGCCCTATATTACTAATGTTCAATACATGTGTAATAAAAACAAAAGAAAAAAGAATATGATTAAGATCACATTCAGAAAATATAAACTTGCAGGGCAAAGGGGAATTATATTGAGGGATCCTAAATGACTACTTACATTCTGCTTCTTTTACTATAAGGTGGCTAAATGAACATTTATTTTACTATTCTTTTAACTGTAATACACATAAGTGTTTATATGCTTACATATATATTTCATAATAAGAAATAGCAAGATGTCATTCATTAATTAGTTTATTTCTATATCATCATCTACTGCCTATAATCTGCTATCATACAGATATTAAATTGAACAAACAAGTTCTATCTCTTCAAAAAGAGTAATACCTAGTATGGCTTATAGATAAACACAGTAGAAATAACAATACAGTATTATCACATTGTTCCATGATAGATTCATGCACAGAAAAAAGACAGTTAAATTGATCTGGGGCTTGGGGCTTGGTGGATTCAGAGGAGACATCTTATGGATGTGACAGTTCAGCTGAGAGTTGAAGCATGCATAAGAAGGTGTTAGCCAAGAGAACAGTCCCAAAAATGCCTTCCGGGAAGAGCCAAAAGTATGTGAGGAGGCAGACATTCTAAAGAAATCAGGCTTTTTAAAGAACTGAATGAAGCTGATAATTTGCTGTCAATTGCTATCTGATTCCCTTAGGAAAAACTACTAGATTCTAGGGAGCAGGGGAGTTGGGATGTGAAAAAAAGAGACTAGAAAACTTTCAGAATCTAGTCCTCCTGAAGAATAATATATTCCTGTTGATCCAACACTTAAACAGAAAGCTACCAAAAGACTCAAAAGTTCTATAAATATTTTAGCTTGATGTTATACTTAGGGAGTGGTTCTGGTCACCAGAAAGTTGATTAGGCAGGAAACATTTTTTAAATTAAAACTGGTTAAATTCTTTCAAGAGAGGAAAGGACACAGAAATTCTCTTCTACTTCTGTCTTTTCAGAGAAGAGTTATCCAGTAAAAAAGGAAGTTCTATGATATAAAAACAGGAGTTTGAAGGTTCGGAGATGGCCAATAGGAACAAAAGTAGGTTCATAAGGAAGGCGAAATTAAGAATTGTACTGGTCTTTTAGGCATCATATTTTAAGAGAGATCAATAAACCTTAAAACCTCCAACTCAAAAGATGGTGATTAGAATATTGAACATCCTAAATTGAGAGAGGGAAGCCTACAAAAATTAAAGTGGTAGGGGTTCTGTTACTAAGTAGGATCTAGACAGCAATAGGCAAAAGTGACTTAATGGCGATGTCAGATCCAGTGAATATTACAATTTCTTTTAAGCCAGAGATTTTTTGCAAGTAATTTTCTATGTTTCTTTTCATATTTTATGGTATCTATTCATAATAGAGTATATATATAATAGAGCATTTTATACAATTTAATTACTAAAATGAATAAGTTGTTATTTATAGAATTTTAAAGAAACAGGTAGAAATGAAGCAAGTGAACACAAGTTATCTCTTATCTCACATGAAGTTTACAATTTGAATAGTAAAATATGATAAGACACCAAAGACCTTTTGAGGAATTCTAATAACAAGTTGTTTCAATAATAAATTGCTATAAAGTTCACAGAGTAATTTAAGTCCTTGCTACCAGAACTAGAAAGACAATCCAGTTCATTGTTTCCCTAGACCCAGCAGTAAGTTTTCCAAGTTGTAAGAATGTTGTATGAGGACAAGCAAACCCCATTGTTCATGATTTCCAGAAATTAGAAAAAAAAAAAAAAACCATAAAATACAGTCTCCATGCAACTGATTTGTGATCATTACTGGAAGCACTATGTTCACACGCGTCAGTTGACAGGACCCTGTGAATGATAGTTATGATGTCAGGGCCTTAACAACAACAGATTGCATTAAAAAGACACAATTCCTCTGAGTCGCTAGAAGACTTCATATAGTTCAAAAAGTCAGTTCCTGAAATAGTGTGCAAATTTAGCACATCACAGTACAAAGATCATGACCTACAAACCCAGCTGCCCTGAAGCCAAATATGTTTTTGCTTTCCTTTACAGGAACCAAGAATCATTCAAGTTATTCATGTCTTGAATGATTCAAGCTATAAAATGAAACCTTATTAGTGATTTCCAAGCACAGATGGTGTTATTTCCTACTTCTTTATTTGTCTTCAAATTAAAGTGTTGATTTATGTTGTCTCTAAATTTTTATGTAAATTTGTTTGATTAAAGGGCCTTCTAAATTTTGTTTTTTGAAGGCCATTGGACAAGATGATCTTTATGATCCTATACAGCTCTAAATTCTGCAAGAGCATAAACCATGCCTGTCTTTTTCATCTCCTATTCCCAATTCTCAGCAGTGTCTAGCAGTGCTTAAGAAATATTGCTGTATGGGTGAATGAATAAATAAAAGGTAGATGAATACAATTCATAGTGTGATGGTTAAATCCAACAAGGGATATGAGGAGCACGACCAAGAAGCATCTTTTAAGTATTTTTTTTAACAAGCATTTGTTTATTCATTGACCAGATGAGTATTGAGCACCAATTATGTTCAGGTGTCAATTTACTGAGTTGAAAGTACATCAGTGAATAAAAAAGATGTGTGTATGCTCAGTTGTGTCAGATTCTTTGCAAACCCATGAAATGTAGCCCACCAGGCTCCTCTGTCCATGGAATTTTCCAGGCAAGAATACTGCAGTGGGTTGCTATTTCCTCCTCTGTGATAAAGGACATAAAAAAATACATAGCTTGATAGGTGATAACTGCTATAGGAATAAAAGGGTAACATGCGCAACTTTGTAAAAGGGTCCAGGAGGACCCAGGGTGCGGAGGTGGCAAGTTGTAATGATAAGTAAGGTGGTCTAGGATGACCTCCCTAAGAAAGTAACTTACAACCAAAGAACTGAAGATGGTCATCAAATTAATCATGCAGAACACTAGTGGAAATAAATTCTAGGAAGAAGAAATAACAAGCTCAAAGTTTCTAAAGGAGAAAAGCATACATCATGCTCAAGGAACAGGAAAGAAACCTGTTTCTAGATGGGAGTAAGCAAGTAGAGGATAGTATAAGATAAGATTGTCTTCGTCAGCTCAGTTCAGTCAATTCAGTTCAGTTGCTCAGTCATATCTGACTCTTTGGACCCCATGGACTGCAGCATGCTAGGCCTCCCTGTCCATCACCAACTCGTGGAGTTTACTCAAACTCATGCCCATTGAGTCTGTGATGCCATCCAACCATCTCATCCTCTGGTATCCCCTTCTCCTGTCTTCAATCTTTCCCAGCATCGGGGTCTTTTAAAATGAGTTGGTTCTTCGCATCAGGTGGCCAAAGTATTGGAGTTTCCGCTTCAATATCAGTCCTTCCAATGAATATTCAGGACTGATTTCATTTAGGACAGACTGGTTGGGTCTCCTTGCAGTCCAAGGGACTCTCAAGAGTCTTCTCCAACACCACAGTTCAAAAGCATCAATTCTTCAGTGCTCAGCTTTCTTTATATTCCAACTCTCACATCCATACGTGACTACTGGAAAAACCATATCTTTGACCAAATGGACCTTTGTTGGCAATGTCTCTGCTTTTTAATATGCTGTCTAGGTTGGTCATAACTTTTCTTCCAAACAGCAAGTGTCTTAATTTCATGGCTGCAGTCACCATCTGCAGTGATTTTGGAGCTCCAAAACATAAAATCTCTCACTGTTTTCATTGTTTCCTCATCTATTTGCCATGATGCGATGGGCCAGATGCCATGATCTTAGTTTTCTGAATGTTGAGCTTTAAGCCACCTTTTTTCACTCTCTTCTTTCACTTTCATCAAGAAGATCTTTAGTTCTTCTTCACTTTCAGCCATAAGGGTGGTGTCATCTGTATATCTGAGGTTATTGATATTTCTTCCAGCAATCTTGATTCCAGCTTGTGCTTCATCCAGCCCAGCATTTCTCATGCTGTACTCTGCATATAAGTTAAATAAGCAGGGTGACAATATACTGCCTTGATGTATTCCTTTCCCAATTTGGAACGATCAGCTCAGGTTGCTTAAATGTATTTTCTCACAGTCCGGAGGCTAGAATCTGGGAGAGGTGGTTTCCGGTGAAAGCTGTTTTCCTGGCTTATAAATGGTTGAGTTCTCACATGGCCTTTCCTCAATGTGAGTATGTTAAGAAAGAGAAAAAGAGATCTCTCTCTTCCTCTTCTTATAAGGCTACCAGTCCTAGGACCTTATCCTACTGATTACCTCCTAGACTCATATCCCTAAACACAGTCACACTGGGGATTAGCATTTCAGTATGTAAATTTAGTGGGGACATAATTCAGTCTGTAGTGGAGATCACAAGCAAAATTTGGGAGCAAATCATATAGGGTCCTGTAGACCATTGTAAAGACTTAAACTAATAATCTCTGAAATTCACTCTACAAGGGAGTTTTATAATTCTGTGTTCTATCAAGCTATAGAATTGATTTCTTCCCATTATTTTTGGATGTTTACTCAGGGCTGAATGGCGAGAAAAAGCTAAGATACTCAACTCGAGTCTCAAATGTCTGTTTGAATACTGGTTTTGAATATAATTGAAATAATTTGCTTGAATTTATTAATTGAATTCTATATCACAAACCTTGAAATTAAAGTCTCTTTAATTTAACATGCAAATCTATGCAGAAACATGCAGAACAGGATTCATAAAGCAGCTGAAACATTTCTTTAGGCCTTACTATAGGGGTCAAACAATGGAAATGGGAGGCAGTGAACATGCATTGTTTAAAAAGAATTTATGTATGACCTAGTATGCCAAAATATAGTTGGGATAGGCACTGGTAAACCTACTATATAAACCAAAAGTGAGGTGAGACACTATTCAATGTAATTATAAACATTTCTACTGCATGCTTACAAAGTATACTAATGGTCTAATAGACATGTTTAAAGATGTATAATTGACACCAAGAATCAACTATTCAGCACACATATGCAAGGAATTTTTGGCAGAGTAACCTTCCATTTAGCCAGAAATTAGCCTATCCAGTAAAATAATATAATTTAATCTTTGTTCCATATCATTAAGAAAAAAAGAACAAACATGCAGTTAGAGGAAGTAGTTATACACTAGAATTATCATTAAAGCTGAACTAATTGCAAAATTTTATAATCTTGCATTATTTTCAATCTTATAATAACAATAATAGTTATTGTCATCATTACCACTATTAACAGTGACTCACATTGTTTTATTCCAAAACCAGCTTTCTTTATGAGACAGAGTATAGAACATTCTACTCAATGAAAATCTATGATGAGAAAAGGAAGAAATTGCACTTGTTTGTATATCAGTCCAAATGAGACCTAAAAATATCAGCTGTCTGATCTTCTCATTTTACAGATAAGGAAAGAAACCAAGTGAGGTTAAATAGTGAAATGTGAAATTAAGAGATGATTTTCTTTCACACAGATTTAATGGCTTTATCTCTAGCTACTCATTCAGCTTTATATCTAGTCAAACAAATAAATGGGTAACAGTTTTTTAAAATGATTTCTGCATCACAAGACTGACTAAAATGTATTCTCTGCTATAAACTTTATCAATCAAGCATAGATTTCAATCCTAGATAAGAGGAATAAATTTTCTCAAGGTCAGACTACAAAATTTCTATCATTTTGTGTATTAGTTAAAACTGCCAGCTACTTTATTGGTGTGTATTTTTTTTAACTCACCCAGGAAAAGATGAGCAGCTTTCCGTCCTGTCAGAAATCACTTTTCCAGCCCTAAAGGGAGAAAGACATCCAAATGAAAAATTAGCATCTATGCATAGATTTCTCTAAATGAAGAACTTCACACAAGATAAATCTGTGTATTTTATTTACACTAGGCCGTATTACCTAAAGAAAAGCTCAAGAACAAAAATGAAGGGTAAAAAGGCCTTTGTTATGACCCCATGTACACAAGGGTCATTGCTCTATTGAGGTCAGTACTTGTGGTTACAGTCATAAGGTGGTAACTTCTACCACACTGTCATGAGTTATAAACCTGAAAGTAATATGAAGCAGAGAAACCAGCAAAGCTGACCCAACCAGGATGGATATAAAATTAGCAGTGGAGTAGAGAACTTTATGCCAGTTGCTAAGGGCAACATACAACTGATGGATAATGTAATAACACACATTAAGCCACACTTATACTAAATAAGTTCACAACATCATTAATATCCGTAGCAGCAGGGGCACCAAGCTGACTGAGGTAAGCAAAGGTGTTGATGACTATACGTTAGAGAAAGGCCTAACCACTTAATCACCTGATGGGATGCATAGCAGGAGAGGGAAAAGGACACTGCACTTCTTGCTTCATTTGTTCTTGCTTTTAACTTAAATCTCCCTGAACTCTGTTGTTTCTACTGCTGCCACATTTTGCACTTCCCTCTCATTGAAAGTGTGGATTATATCTCTATCTTAATAATCTTATGGACATGGACTCTCTTATCAGCAAGTACTCCTAATTTCTAGAGTGTCCTGAATGCTCTTCCCCATGTATGGAGTGCCACTTTGTCTTATCTATTCTTTTCATCTTTATTTCTTTTTCACTTCATTTCCTCATCACTTTATTTTCTTAGAAATATTGAAAATGAACTTCTATTAACCAAACTCCTGCCTGCCATTCCACTATAGAAGACAGGGAGGAGTGGGGAGAAGAAAAGAAGAATGGGCTGAGGGTATTGTGCATTGAAGGCTAACTCAAAAATCATAAAGGGAAAAATAGTCCAGCAACTCTCATTCCTTTAAAGTCATTGTTCCCAGGTAACCAGCATTGTATTTATCACAATGTGCCAAAACTGGACATTTCTTTGTCCCTCTTCCCCATGAAATTTTTGTTTTGGTTGCTAAGTTGTGCCCAACTCTTCTGTGACTCCATAAACTGTGGCCTACCAGGCTCTCTGTTCATGGGATTTCCCAGGCAAGAATACTGCAATAGGTTGCCATTTCCTTCTCCAGGGGATCTTACTGACCCAGAGATCGAACCTGGGTCTCCTGTTCAGAAGGCAGATTCTTTACCACTGCATCACAAGGGAAACCCTTCCCCTTGAATACTGTCACCATGATCCTTTTAGGAGTCAGTTGTCTTAATAATTTGATAACTGCTGCTAATTAATTTGAATCTTTCTCATGAAAAATGCATTGGCTAGAAGGAAGGTATGAAGCAGAGCAAATGTAAATCTCATGTCACATCCTGGAATATGGAGCAGAAATATTTTGAACATGAGAAATTATAGCTTCCTTAAATAATACTCTCTAGCAGTCAGCATCTCTGTGTCCTGCAGAGCTGACTTTACCTACATGAAATCACAGATCCAAAGGTTAGAATTCTCAAGAACTTAGATTACTTAGTCAATCACTCTTGCTTTGCATTTGAGAATTTAGTTAACTTGTCCAAAGTGGCTAAAGTGATCATAACTCCAGTGATCCTGGCGTGTTCTCAATGAGTAATAACCTTTGAGACCTGTCCATGAAAAACATGGACTCTGGATTCAGGTTGTCTGAGTTTCAGTCCTGGTTCCAGAATTTATTAAAGCTCTCTGACTTTGGGCAAGTGATTTAACCTCCCTGTACCTCTCTCATCTGCAAAATTGGATTATAAAATTACCTACTTCATTGGGCCAATAGGATGGCTATGAGGATTTAATTAATTAACAAATGTAAGGTAATTATAATATCCTGGAACATCATAAGTGCTCAACTAATTTTATACCATTATTAAAGAAGTGGCAGAACAATTAACAGGAGTGGTCTAATATTTCCATAGTGCTATCTTCTTATCTCCTCTTATCTTTCCTCTAAAACTTCCCCACTCCCTCTTTTTCTCCAAATTTATTGCTCTCATTACAATCACACTTTATTAAAGCCAAGATACAGTTTTGTTTGCTGTAGCAAATGCAATTCCTAAAACAATACCAGACACATAGTAGATATCTGATAAATTTTTAGATAATTTAAATTCTTAGAGATTTTAAGTTCTTAGAGAACAAATGTATAGTAGATATGAAACTTGGACTATCTCCAATAAGAGATGCTTCTGTGGATTTGAAATTTTTCAAAAAGGGCAATATGTGTATCTTTTTAAAAATTTTGTTTTAACATGCTTTTCCTAAGATATTTTTGAAATTCTGCCTTTCTTCCTATGATCCTCAATGGCTGTGGCTAAGTCAGCTTTATACTTCCCAAGAAACTGGTACCCGAACTTCTCTGTCGCTGTGGTATATAGAAAGGGATGGTAATGCTCCTTGATCATAGCACAAAGCACTATGTTTTGTCATTTGCAGAAACTAACATTTTTGCTGAATTCGGTAAAAAATCATTGAAAGTTTAAAGAGCAGGGCTGGAATCTCAAGTTAACTATTAAATATCTGTGTTACCTTGAACTTTCATTGACTCTGTGACCCTCAGTTTCTATCTCTATAAAAATGAAAAGATATATTTAGATGATTCATTTGTAAGGTCTCTTTCAGCTCTAAAGACCCTTGGCTCTATAATCAGGAAATACTATTACTTAATAACTAATAAACTTGGCATACCGAAATCCCACCTTAACAGTATTTACTCTGAAATCTATAGACTTCATGGTTCTTCCACTATAATTTTAGAGGGACCACATTGCTGTATCCTAACAGACCATAGCTTCCAATTCACTTTCATCTTAATCTTCTAGTTAAACTAATTGGAAATCTTCAATATGCACCTCATATTAACAAGGCTTGAGAAGTGAAGAGAAACATTACAAAGAAGGTATTTCTGACACGATTTCATGTAGTTTTGTGATTTTGGTTCCATTCAGTTCAGTCGCTCAGTCTTGTCCGACTCTTTGCGACCCCATGGACTGCAGAGCGCCAGGCCCCACTGTCCATCACCAACACCTGGAGTTTACTCAAACTCATGTTCATTGAGTCAGTGATGCCATCCAACCATCTCATCTTCTGGCATCTCCTTCTCCTCCTGCCTTCAATCTTTCCCAGCATCAGGGTCTTTTTCAAGGAATCAGTTCTTTGCATCATACGGCCAAAGTACTGGAGTTTCAGCTTCAGCATCAGGCCTTCCAATGAATATTCAGGACTGATTTCCTTTAGGATAGACTGGTTGGATCTCCTTGCAGTCCAAGGGACTCTCAAGAGTCTTCTCCACCACCACAGTTCAAAAGCATCAATTCTTTGGCGCTCAGCTTTCTTTATACTCCAACTCTCACATCCATACATGACTACTGGAAAAACCATAGCTTTGACTAGAAGGACCTTTGCTGGCAAAGTAATGTCTCTGCTTTTTAATATTATATCTAAGTTGGTCATAACTTTTCTTCGAATGAGCCAGCGTCTTTTATATCCATTTAAAGTGTCTTATTGAATATTAAGGATGAGAGTTTGTTGAGAATCTTATGATTGAATTAATGGCCTACTTAGTGAATTCCTCCATTCTTTTTTACTTCCCTGTTTTGCTCTGGCCCATTTAAATGCTCAGTGAGATTTAAAGGAAACTCACTGCATATTTTCTCTAGATCTCAGTTTCCTTATCTATAAATTATTAAACAACAGTAACAATAATGACATCTATTTTATTGATTTGTTGTCAACAGAAAATAGAAAATTTACCATGTAAAAGCTAGTCTATAAAATTTTAAGCATATTATGAATTTTGAGTACTTCATTATTCTTTCAGTTTTTCTTTTGTGTTAATCATGCTTCTCTGACCAAAATCTAGAATTAAGAAAAAAAAGAGAGCCATGTTATTTAACACAGCAAACCAAGCATTGAAAGAAATGTTAGAAAAACTAGTATCAATCTGAACTGACCAGTACTTACTCAAACGTGTAGCCTATAACCTTCAATAAGTCATTTAGATTTTCTGAGACTTTTATTTTTCTTTTTCAACCTGTAAATTGGAATATATCTTTGTCTAGTGTGATGGTCAAAAGTGATGACATAGGTAAAATATTTTTAGATGTGAATTTATTTTCGAACGAAGTATGTATTATTCTGTAGACTTCACTGCTAAAAACTTGACAACATAGAAGGGGAAAGGACTCTGGAGATTGACAAATCTAATTTCCATATTCTTTCAGGTGAAGAGGCCTATTGATAGATCAATTTAAAGTTTCCAGAGTCAAACTAAAGCATAGATGTTAGTACATTGACTGATAGTGTACTTCGTTCTCCAGAAAACGTCCAGGACTCTGGTTACACTCAAGATGATTATCCACGGGAGGGGGTGATTCACTTGTGTTCTCTAAGCCACAAGAAAAATCAAATAGTACTGCACTGACCCACAACCATTTCTGTATATAAAATAAGAAATCTTTATTTAAAAAAATGAAAGACATAGTGGCAATAATACAACTCACGGGAGGAAAATAAATGACCACCAAGAAAAATTTGTCACATAATAGAAATCTCTATGATCTCCAGTAGATCATAATGAAGCTATCCATCAAATCAGTTTGGCCTTTGATTCTCTGATCACTAATATAAGCTTCACTGAAAATTAATTAAATACTAATTTTATAAATTTCAGTCTTAATACTGTTCAAAGCACTGAACCTGACTTTGCCTAAAAGAACTGCCTCTCCAGTACCAATAATGTCTCTAATCAATCTGTTAATGGAGGTTCCTCAGACTTTCAGCTTCAGCTAATTACTTACAGAGAAGTCGGCACACTGCCTTGCCTAAGCCAGCATAACAGGGCTTAGGCAAAGGCTGAGGTGGATATTTTAAATGTAAATCTTGTTAAGCCAGCTGTTTCATTAAGAGGTAAGCCAGTAACTGATATTTCTGATTTAACATTCTTTTCCAGAGTGTCCCCATCAACCAGGATATGTGCCAGAGTAATACTCTCATAAGGAAGAAGTAAAACAAGCTTGAAACAGTTTAGTGGGGGGAAAAGAAACTGATGTAGGGTTATTTTTCACAGTCTAAATGATTGACTTGGTAGTCACACAATACTAAACCTAAATTCACACGCTTTGAGAGCAGAGGGATTAAGAGATTGTAAAAGGAGAAATATTCAAGTCAGAAGCCAAAAAGGATGAGGAATGGTAAAAACAGGGCACTTTCTAAAAGTTGGACAGATAATGAGACATCAGAAGACATTTCTGTATATGAGTTTATCCTATTTTTCAGATGACTCACATATTAAAAGTATATTGAGACTACATTATGCTATAAGTCGAGAATAGTCCTAGACTCCATAGCTAATCCAGATGGAGATGAAATCGAAGAAGAAACAGTTAGTATAAGATGTGATGCATTAATGTGCTCAGATACTCATAAGTAGAATATGTACAATCACAGTTCAGAGAGGAAAAAATAAAAACAAATAGTGTGGCTAAGACTTCAAAAATGTTTTGCTTACATATTGCCTAATAATTTTTCATCGTTTAATTGGCTGCATAGAATACAGATGTTGATATATTGTAAGAGTTAACATTTGTTAACTAAAATATATGTATCATTTTGTAAAAAGTACCTAAAAATCTAAATATCATAGCAATCTCATACCAAACAAATCCATTCTAAAATTTACATAAGCAAGATTTCCTCTAAATCAGAAATTTTATATTATTTTTTACCTCTTCAATTCATATTTCTCTCGTATGAAAATTTCATAAAAAATCATGCCTTAATGCAACATATTGTATAGTTGCCCTTTCTGTCATAGAAATATAAATTGAAATTTATTTTATATTTTTAGTAACAGGAGACTTTATTCAAAAGGATTATTGCAGGGGAGACACTATTGCACTGGGAGTGGCAAGGAGATTGGGCACCTTGGAGAAAGCTCTGACTATAAATTCTGAAAGCATTTCAAAAATTAGACAAAATGCGATTTTTTTTTTTTTTAGAGCGGAGTAAATAAGGCTACAAGGATCAGGTGTGGAAAAGTGGGATGAAAGTGTGGATGATGGGAAGGAAGACCAGAGACTGTTCTACCCTGAGGCTGACCTATCCTAAGAAGGAGTGCGGCTGCCTGTTGGCTCCAGCTGAGTGTGGGGACCACAGTTCAGAGGCCTGGACGAAGGAAAGAAGCTTAAGTTCGGTTAACAAGCATTTTGTTCTGCTTGATCAGTGGATACAACAATTCAACTCATCATTTATACAGCAAAGAATGGGAGTTTAGAGGTTGAGTCTGGCCTTGTCATGGAGAAACCAGGGTGTCTTCCATGAGTCTTAGCTAAGTCATATGAGGAATAGAAGGGCTTTCCATTTAGGGCTAGTGGTAAAGAACCCACTGGCCAATGCAGGTGACACAAGAGAAGCAAGTTCGATCCCTGGGTTGGGAAGATTCCTTGGAGGAGGGCAAGGCAACCCACTCCAGCACTCCTGCCTGCAGAATCCCATGGACAGAGGAGTCTGATAGGCCATAGTCCATAGGGTTGCAAAGAGTGGGCACGACTGAAGCCACCCAGCACAGCATACACACATATAGGTGAGAAGGGCTCTGCATGAAAAACCATTTTCTGAAACAAGAGGGTAGGGGATTTCTTTCTCTTTTTTGGTCATGGCACGCAGCATGTATTTTTATGAAATTTCCTCTGACATAAAATTATGCAAGATCTTTGACTTGATAGTATATATCGATCTATTTTGATAACTATTTATTAAGTATAAAAAGTAACCCTATTACAAATGATTTCTTAATAAAATGAGCATTGTTAATTAGTTCATGTGTTATAAAAAATACAACTTATTAGTAAAATGTTAATGGAATCATTAACATTTCTACTCCCATTTTTGTTTGGTGCTTTAAAAATGTATCTGGAGAGAGAGAGAGAGAGATGTGAATACAAGTTTGGAGTGGTAACACTATACAATTCTTTGAACATTTTCTAAATTACATATCAAAATTGACATTGTGGTCCATCATAATTTTTAATGATCTATCAGCTGACAACTCAGTTAGATCTTTCTTCCCTTTTGTTGAATGCCACAAATGATTCAATAAATGATTCAATAAATGCATCTTATCCAGTCATTAGAATCTTACACTTTCTCAGTTTCAGGAAAGGGTTTACTATTCCATATTCCTAGAATCATCTTTATTTGATGAAAAAACAACTCTGAAAGACCACTTTTCAAGCTTTAGTTCCTGTCTAAGTCAGCTGGTTTTTTCAGAACAATCGGTTTTTCACTGGGAACAGATGACAGATTTTTTTTTTCAGTTAAAGATGATGAATTTTATATTCTTATTGTTCCATATTAAAATAAATTTGAATTAAGACCTCTAAACACATTCCAAAATATTCCAATTCTAATTCTACATATTTTCATTAATAAAATATATATATATGACAAAAACATGACATAATGTTCCATTTCTCTATATATATAATTTCACAAGTATTTTCATAGCATAGATCATTGATATTCATGTTCACAAAAGGAGGTAATAATAGGAGAGTACCAAAATGGCAGATTAACTAAATATATCACCTTTGGAATATATGACTTAATTATTAAAATGACTTTAGTACTAATACTCTATATCTACACAATGTTCACAATCTTTAACGTGTTTCTCTATTAATATTAGACTAGATCAAGTCAGGTAAAAGAAACTACTCTTGATCTTTCACAGTAAGGGAATTTAATACAGTGGGTTGGATATACAACTGACAGGAGAACTGTGAAGCCATATAAGAGATGGTGAGGTAACTAAGAGATGGAAATTGCTACCCTACTGTCTAGAAGAACAACAGGAAAGGATGGTAATACCAGAACCCAGAAGAAGCACCATATAGCAAGAATGCAAACCCACTGGGAACTCTCCTGAAAGAGTTGGAACCATGGAGGAAATGGTTGACTGACACAGGTTGGAACTAAGGAGGAGCCCCAGCTAGACATGTTATCTAAAGAAGGAGGAATGGAGGAGCAATACACAGGGAAGCCTAAATAACTCACAGCATTGAATTTTTTAAAAACTGCTTCCCATTGGCTAAAACTATGCAGATGTCAGAAAGCAAGAGAACATAAAATTGGCCATTTCCTGCAATATGGAAAGCAGGTAAAGAGCAGAGACTGGATGGAAAGCAAACAGATAATTGGTGAGCATGCCCAGTATGCATCATTTGATTCTTAAAGACACTTTAGGAGACAGACAAAACATACATACTCTAAGAAATCTTTTTTTTCCTTTTACTTCGTTCCCTTTTTTTTTTAAGGTAAGAATAATGGTATTTAGAAAGTTCAAGCTACCAAGAAGAGTTGAATCTGATCTTCAAACCCAGGCCTTTTATTCTAAGAATCTTTCAGAACTTAATACACCATTTTAATCTTTTGGATCTAGGCTTATGTGGGAAAACACAACTTGTGAACATTTTGGTTTGAAGTAAGGAAAGATGACTGATCAAAATGAGCCTAGTGGTTGTCCGTTTACTGTAGGGAGATTATTTGTGCTGCTTACAAGTCAATAACCTAACTATAAAATTAAGTGCTACTTAATAAAGTAATTAAGTGTAAAGAACCTCTGGCCAGACTGTTGTTTGTCTTCTGTTTAAAAAAAAAAAAAAAAAAATGAATACGAGACAAAAAGAAGCCTTTTAAGTACAGCCAGGAGGCCAGAGGGAGGAGCTCTCCTGAGACAACAGCAGAGCCTAATAGGAAGAAGAAAGACTCCTCTTTTTTCCTGACAAGGACTCAGCCAATGAAAAGTAATAAAATCTTTGTTTGCCATAGCTTCCTCAACTTCCTTGACTTGCTATTGTCTACTATATAAAAAAACCCCATTTCTTCTGAAGAAAGGTATAGCAGTCTATTTGTTTTAGGTCAACATTTTGGTAATCCATACAAGAGCCAGAGAAGATTCTGCAAGGCTATAGGGCTGGTGAGCATACAGGTGCAGTACTCTCTGTAACTCACTGCTTTTCTTGCAGATCCCAGAGTTTGAAGGTATGCCTTTCCCCTAGATCTGAGCCCTCCTGGCCTTTGAAGCCCTCCAGGTTTAATTCAAGATCTATTTAAAGTTTTACTTTTCAGATTAAGGCTGTATCCTATATGCAAGTACTCATTTGTAACTAGGATCTGATTTTAAAATCAGATTATTTCAATTGAAGCTAGCTAGTCTTCTGCCAGTTTCATTAAGGGTGGGCTGCTTCAGTAAAACTGTGCCAGTTCAGGTGATGACTCATTCCTTTGTAGTAGGGGCTATCCTCTGGAAACTGGTGAAAAAGTCTTTGGTCTGGTTCCTCTAGAATCAAGTTATTTCCTTAGAATTGGTGGGTATTAGCTTATAAGCTGTTTGAATTGAGCTGTTTGAGCTATATAGGCTGTTTGAGCTCTTTGAACATAGTCCTTTTACTCTAGATAAAAATCTCTCAGAAATGGGATTCCAGGTATCTAAATATTTTAAGGACTTGTCTCCTACAGAGACTTCAGCCAACTTTATGTTTAAAAACCAGTCTCTCCTCATGCACATTATTAAGTAAATCAATCTGACCAAAGGTAATTTAGAATATTAATGGCCAAATGAGAAAATTTTGAAATCCCCAAACTTAATTTTCTTAAAAACAAATTGGATTACAATAGTCCAAAAATTTCCAGAACTGAATGGTCTGCCTATTTTGATTGGTATTTTGAGACTTTTAAACATTATCTGTTGCCTGATACACCTCTGCAGAAAAGATTTTAAGGTTAACTGAAGCAAAAATGCAATTAAAGAAAGATAAAATAGCTTCCAAAGCTTCAGGGTCTTCTTCCTTGGCTTCTTTGTTTCAAGCTCTGCCTCTGACACCATCTTTCTTCTTCCCTTCTATGCTACCCGTGTCTCCTTTATAACCTCAATCCTCTCATACTAATTTTCTCTTGCCAAACTTTGCCTTTTCTCTATATTCTGCACAATCTTTGAACTTGTCAGAACCTGTAGCTTTAAAATTAAGCCTTCTGTGAATCCAGAGGCTAAATCTCTGATTTCTAATATTCCCTAGATTAAACCTGAACTGCAAGCTATAGTCAAAGATTTTCCACAGATTTCCTGAGGAATTTAGTATTGCCATTCTAATTTATCCCCCTAGCTTTTCTGATTTATATTAGCTAGTTCACTTACTTGTCAGTGAAGGCCAGGCCTGGCATTGGATGCAAACCACTGACTGGGAAAATTCTGAAAGATTTCTAGAGTTATAATCAAGAGACAAGTTCGCTAACTTATATGAACAAGCTTGAATAATTGCATCTTCATTGAGCAATCCTTAGGGATTTTTCCAAAATATATTAACTGAAACAAAATTCAGGCTGGCACAAAAAAAATGTGATGAACCTTGTACATGACTATCACAATTGACCTTAGATTTTTTTAAAGAAAATTCTGGTCGTCCTTCAAATATCATTGTACCCAGATGGCTTTCAAATCTATACTTATTAATGATCTAAACTGGAATATTTTCCTTCTATAAAAGGAACCTAGATGGAATGGGAAATTATGTCTACTTCAAATGTAATTAATTTGGCAAATGAGCTCTCTCACCATTAGATGAGTCACCTCAAAGGAAGACCAGAAAACTTTTAAATTTTCAACTGCAGCAAAGGAAGGCTCCTAAACAAAAATCAAACCTTCTAGTTTCTGATACTATTCCAAAGATCCAGGAAATTGTAAAAGAGATTTTTACAAATTGAAATGTTATTGGCACCTTCAGTCCTCTAATCAGCCTTTCCATCACCCTCCCAATTCTCAATGATAGAGCTCTAAGAAGCTAGAGTTCTTCCCTATCTTCTCTCTTAATTGGCTTGGAGAAACATTTCCCCAGATTGGGAATGAATCTCTTCCAATCCAAACTGACACCAGAACCTCCACTACTATAAAATTGCCCCTGCCTCTGAATACTAAAACAGCTCAAATAGTGGGGATCTCTAATGAGCCTCAAGAGGTTACTGTCTCTGAACCTATTCCCTATTGTTTAGATACTTTTAGAGATACATACCCTTTCTCCTTAATTCCTCAGCTCATTACTCATGTAGTAGACCAAGACTTCTTAGCGAAGTGTCATGTCAGAATTTCTTTCTCTCAAAAGGATGGGTTATTCTAGGATTTGGCAGTAGTCATCAAAGTAACCAACCAGGTGAATTAAATGACCTTTTGCCATCTGTTACTTGTTCTTTCAGTACTAGAGCTGATTCTGGAAGCACTAATCATTTGTCCCTATAAAGCTACCACATTTCCTTGTGAGCAACATCTCCAATTGATACTGGTAAATTTCAGTGTACCTTTTATGAAGATTCAAATAGATCCCTCAAAATATCTTCCCAGAATTTGACAATCAGATCAGATTAGATCAGATCAGTGGCTCAGTCGTGTCCGACTCTTTGCGGCCCCATGAATCGCAGCATGCCAGGCCTCCTTGTCCATCACCAACTCCCGGAGTTCACTGAGACTCACGTCCATCGAGTCAATGATGCCATCCAGCCATCTCACCCTCTGTCATCCCCTTCTCCTCCTGCCCCCAATCCCTCCCAGCATCAGAGTCTTTTCCAATGAGTCAACTCTTCGCATAAGGTGGCCATAGTACTGGAATTTCAGCTTTAGCATCATTCCTTCCAAAGAAATCCCAGGGCTGATCTCCTTCAGAATGGACAGGTTGGATCTCCTTGCAGTCCAAGGGACTCTCAAGAGTCTTCTCCAACACCACAGTTCAAAAGCATCAATTCTTCAGCGCTCAGCCTTCTTCACAGTCCAACTCTCACATCGGTACATGACCACAGGAAAAACCATAGCCTTGACTAGACGAACCTTTGTTGGCAAAGTAATGTCTCTGCTTTTGAATATGCTATCTAGGTTGGTCATAACTTTCCGTCCAAGGAGTAAGCGTCTTTTAATTTCATGGCTGCAGTCACCATCTGCAGTGATTTTGGAGCCCAGAAAAATAAAGTCTGACACTGTTTCCACTGTTTCCCCATCTATTTCCCATGAAGTGGTGGGACCGGATGCTATAATCTTCGTTTTCTGAATGTTGAGCTTTAAGCCAACTTTTTCACTCTCCACTATCACTTTCATCAAGAGGCTTTTGAGTTCCTCTTCACTTTCTGCCATAAGGGTGGTGTCATCTGCATATCTGAGGTTATTGATATTTCTCCCGGCAATCTTGATTCCAGTTTGTGTTTCCTCCAGTCCAGCATTTCTCATGATGTACTCTGCATATAAGTTAAATAAACAGGACAGCCTTGACGAACTCCTTTTCCTATTTGGAACCAGTCTGTTGTTCCATGTCCAGTTCTAACTGTTGCTTCCTGACCTGCATACAAATTTCTCAAGAGGCAGATCAGGTGGTCTGGTATCCCCATCTCTTTCAGAATTTTCCACAGTTTATTGTGATCCACACAGTCAAAGGCTTTGGCATAGTCAATAAAGCAGAAATAGATGTTTTTCTGGAACTCTCTTGCTTTTTCTATGATCCAGTGGATGTTGGCAATATACCCTATGAGTAAAGAAACCCTTCAAGGGGCATAAAGCTCATAATAGAAGATTATAAAGCTCAGGGCCTCTTTGCCCCTTGCATTAACCTGTGTAACATTCCAATTTTACCAGTGAGAAAACCTAATGCTGAAAGTGGAGGTTTGTCCAGGACCTCAGAGCAATAAACAATATTGTTATTCCTCAACATCCTATTGGTCCTAACACTGATACATTACTAACATCCATCCCCACTAGAAGCAAATTCTTTATCATAATTTATTTATGCAGTATATTTTTTAAAACATTTTAGTTGATGACAGTAGCCAGTGCCTTCACCTTCACTTGAAAGCAAAACTATTCACCTAGTCACTAATGCCTCAAAGTTTTACTAAGAGACTTTCCTATTACTTACAAACCCTAAAGGTTGGTTTGAATAACATAAAGTTTCCTAAAGTTTCACTTTGTTGCAGTATATGCATGATTTACTTCTTCTCTTCCTACTCAAACCTCCTATAGGAAGATGGCTGGTGCTACTAAGTCACTTCAGTCATGTCCGACTCTGTGCAACCCCATAGACTGCAGCCCACCAGGCTCCCCTGTCCCTGGGATTCTCCAGGCAAGAACTGGAATGGGTTGCCATTTCCTTCTCCAATGCATGAAAGTGAAAGTGAAGTCGCTCAGTCGTGTCCGACTCTTCTCGACCCCATGGACTGCAGCCCACCAGGCTCCTCCATCCATGGGATTTTCCAGGCAAGAGTACTGGAGTGGGGTGCCATTGCCTTCTCCTCATTAAAGCTTTTAGCCTTAGAAGGATATAAGGTCACCAAGGAAAAAAACTGCAATTTAACCAAATCTAGGTTTGTATGGCATCTGATGTCAGAACAAGGACTATACATGAGTCCAGGTAGACTCCTGTTGTTCTCAGTTTCCCCAAACACCAAACAAAGCACCAAGAGTTTTTCTCAGGCTAGTTTATTGCCAAACTTTGATTCCAAATTCCTCTCCTTTGGCCAAACAACTCCAGCACAATTTTATGAAAAGAACATAGCTTTCAAGGTATTAATAGAGAGTTTGATGAACCCACCTGCCCTATGCTATGCCAACTATCATATCCATGTTTTGTATATGAAAAGGAAATGTCCCTGGGATACTCATTCAAAAGCAACAAGAACCACGATCAACCTGATATAGCCAGCAACTGGACACTGTAATATGGGAATGTCCCCCTTGCCTTAAAGTCATTATGGCCACTGTTCTTTTTGTTAAAATCACTAAGAAAATCATTGTCCTTTTGGTTAATACCACTAATAAAACTATTATTTAACCATTTTTGTATCTACTTGGGTAGAAGCTCTCTTGAATTATCACCTTCAATATTTCTCAATATTTCGCCTCACCTCCTATGAAGTCTTTTTGTTAAATGCTCCTCACACAACTTTTTTCTGTAGTAATAATCTTAACTCTGCTACTCTTCTCTCCTTGATCACTGATGTAGTCCCTCACAACTGCTTAATGCTATGGACTACCTCCTGATTCTCTTGGTAATCTGCAGGAAATTCCTCTGAGTAATGCTGACAGCTGACTTCTCACAGTTCAATGATGGTTCTTATTTAAAAGGTAACATTGGCAACTATTGTGCCAGGCATTCTTTTGTAACTCCTTTTGATGCAATTGAACAGTATCTTTGTCTGTGGCTACTTGAACCCAACATGCTGAATTAAACACTCTTATATGGATTTATACTTTCAGTTCAGTTCAGTCACTCAGCCATGTCCAACTCTTTGCAACCACATGAATCCCAGAACGGCAGGCCTCTCTGTCCATCACCAACTCCCGGAGTTCACTCAAACTCATGTCCATCAAGTTGGTAATGCCATCCAGCCATCTCATCCTCTGTCGTCCCCTTCTCCTCCTGCACCCAATCCCTCCCAGCATCAGAGTCTTTTCCAATGAGTCAAGTCTTCGCATGAGGTGGCCAAAGTACTGGAGTTTCAGCTTCAGCATCATTCCTTCCAAAAAACACCCAGGACTGATCTCCTTTAGGATGCACTGGTTTGATCTCCTTGCAGTCCAAGGGACTCTCAAGAGTCTTCTCCAACACCACAGTTCAAAAGCATCAATTCTTCAGCTCTCAGCTTTCTTCACAGCCCAACTTTCACAGTCATACATGACCACTGGAAAAACCATAGCCTTGACTAGATGAACCTTTGTTGGCAAAGTAATGTCTCTGCTTTTCAATATGCTATCTAGGTTGGTCATAACTTTCCTTCCAAGGAGTAAGTGTCTTTTAATTTCATGGCTGCAGTCACCATCTGCAGTGATTTTGCAGCCCCCCAAAATAAAGTCTGACACTATTTCCACCGTTTCCCCATCTATTTCCCATGATCTTTCTGAATGTTGAGCTTTAAGACAACTTTTCACTCTTCTCTTTCACTTTCATCAAGAGGCTTTTTAGTTCCTCTTCACTTACTGCCATAAGGGTGGTGTCATCTGCATATCTGAGTTTATTGATATTTCTCCCAGCAATCTTGATTCCAGCTTGTGCTTCAGTCCAGCGTTTCTCATGATGTACTCTGCATAGAAGTTAAATAAGCAGGGTGAAAATATACAGCCTTGACATACTCCTTTTCCTATTTGGAACCAGTCTGTTGTTCCATGTCCAGTTCTAACTGTTGCTTCCTGACCTGCATACAGGTTTCTCAAGAGGCAGGTCAGGTGGTCTGGTATTCCCATCTCTTTCAGAATTTTCCACAGTTTATTGTGATCCACACAGTCAAAGGCTTTGGCATAGTCAATAAAGGAGAAATAAATGTTTTTCTGGAACTCTCTTGCTTTTTCCATGATCCAAGGGATGTTGGCAATTTGATCTATGGTTCCTCTGCCTTTTCTAAAACCAGCTGGAACATCTGGAAGTTCACAGTCCACGTATTACTGAAGACTGGCTTAGAGAATTTTGAGCATTACTTTACTAGCATGTGAGATGAGTGCAATTGTGTGGTAGTTTGAGCATTCTTTGGCATTGCCTTTCTTAAGGATTGGAATGAAAACTGACCTTTTCCAGTCCTGTGGCCACTGCTGAGTTTTCCAAATTTGCTGGCGTATTGAGTGCAGCACTTTCACAGCATCATCTTTCAGGATTTGAAATAGCTCAACTGGAATTCCATCACCTCTACTAGCTTTGTTCTTAGTCATGCTTTCTAAGGCCCACTTGACTTCACATTCCAGGATGTCTGGCTCTAAGTGAGTGATCACACCATCATGATTATCTAGGTAGTAAAGATATTTTTTGTACAGTTTTTCTGTGTATTCTTGCCACCTCTTCTTAATATCTTCTGCTTCTGTTGCTGCTAAGTCACTTCAGTCGTGTCCCACTCTGTGTGACCCAATAGATGGCAGCCCAGCAGGCTCTCCCGTCCCTGGGATTCTCCAGGCAAGAGTACTGGAGTGGGGTGCCATTGCCTTCTCCTGCTTCTGCTTCTGTTAGGTCCATACAATTTCTGTCCTTTATCGAGCCCATCTTTGCATGAAATGTTCCCTGGGCATCTCTAATTTTCTTGAAGAGATCTCTAGTCTTTCCAATTCTGTTGTTTTCCTCTGTTTCTTTGCATTGATCTCTGAGGAAGGCTTTCTTATCTCTTCTTGCTCTTCTTTGGAACTCTGCATTCAAATGATTATATCTTTCCTTTTTTCCTTTGCTTTTCACTTCTCTTCTTTTCACAGCTATTTGTAAGCCCTCCCCAGACAGCCATTTTGCTTTTTTGCATTTCTTTTCCAAGGGGATGATCATGATCCCTGTCTCCTGTACCATGTCACGAACCTCTGTCCATAGTTTATCAGGCACTCTATCTATCAGATCTAGAGCCTTAAATCTATTTCTCACTTCCACTGTATAATCATAAGGGATTTGATTTAGGTCATACCTGAATGGTCTAGTGGTTTTCCCTACTTTCTTCAATTTCAGTCTGAATTTGGCAATAAGGAGTTCATGATCTGAGCCATAGTCAGCTCCTGGTCTTGTTTTTGCTGACTGTATTGAGCTTCTCCATCTTTGGCCGCAAAGAATATAATCAATCTGATTTCAGTGTTGACCATCTGGTGATGTTCATGTGTAGAGTCTTCTCTTGTGTTGTTGGAAGAGGGGGTTTGCTATGACCAGTGCATTCTCTTGGCAAAACTCTATTAGCCTTTACCCTGCTTCATTCTGTATTCCAAGGCCAAATTTGCCTGTTACTCCAGGTGTTTCTTGACTTCCTATTTTTGCATTCCAGTCCTCTATAATGAAATGGGCATCTTTTTTGGGTGTTAGTTCTAAAAGGTCTTGTAGGTCTTCATAGAAACATTCAACTTCAGCTTCTTCAGCGTTACTGGTTGGGGCATAGACTTGGATCACTGTGATAATGAATGATTTGCCTTGGAAATGAACAGAGATCATTCTGTCATTATTGAGATTGCATCCAAGTACTGCATTTCAGACTCTTTTGTTGACCATGATGGCTACTCCATTTCTTCTAAGGGACTCCTGCCCACAGTAGTAGATATAATCGTCATCCGAGTTAAATTCACCCATTCCAGTCCATATTAGTTCACTGATTCCTAGAATGTCAACGTTCACTCTTGCCAGCTCCTGTTTGACCACTTCCAATTTGCCTTGATTCATGGGCCTAACATTCCAGGTTCCTATGCAATATTGCTCTTTACAGCATCGGACATTGCTTCTATCACCAGTCACATCCACAACTGGGTATTGTTTTTGCTTTGGCTCCATCCCTTCATTCTTTCTGGAGTTATTTTTCCACTGATCTCCAGTAACATATTGGGCACCTACTGACCTGGGGAGTTCCTCTTTCAGTATCCTATCATTTTGCCTTTCCATACAGTTCATGGGGTTCTCAAGGCAAGAATACTGAAGTGGTTTGCCATTCCCTTCTCCAGTGGACCACATTCTGTCAGACCTCTCCACCATGACCCGCCCATTTTGGGTGGCCCCACACAGCATGGCTTAGTTTCATTGAGTTAGACAAGGCTGTGGTCTGTGTGATTAGATTGACTAGTTTTCTGTGATTATGGTTTCAGTGTGTCTGCCCTCTGATGCCCTCTGGCAACACCTACCATCTTTCTTGGGTTTTCTTACCTTGGACGTGGGGATATCTCTTCACGGCTGTTCCAGCAAAGTGCAGCCACTGCTCCTTACCTTGGACATGGGATATCTCCTCACCACCGCCCCTCCTGACCTTGAATGTGGAGTAGCTCCTCTCGGCCCTCCTGCGACTGTGCAGCCACCGCTCCTTGGACATGGGGTTGCTCCTCTCAGCCGCCATCCCTGACCTCGGGCATGGGGTAGCTCCTCCCTGCTGCTGTTTAGCCAATGACAGAACTGCCAATATTTCTATTGATAGTAGATGTTCTTTGGGGGTAGTTCATGACTTCTTGAGCAATTATTAAGA
Source organism: Bos mutus (assembly GCF_027580195.1). Lineage (NCBI taxonomy): Eukaryota > Metazoa > Chordata > Mammalia > Artiodactyla > Bovidae > Bos > Bos mutus. Next base: position 59,216,647 of record NC_091619.1, read on the forward strand.
TTCTGGAGCATTCTAATCTGACTCTGGAAGCTAAGAGAAATCACTGTGCTGATATTTCCACAAGGAATGCTACCTTTAAAGGGACTAACAACAGCCAAACTTTTGTCATGATACAAAGGAATATTTTTGCAGAAGATTACTTTAAAAACTAGATAGAGAAGCACAAGAATTGGCCTCAGAATAGGAAAGACAAGATTGGAAATTCAATAATTTTTTATTAAAAAAAAAAAAAGAGAGAGAGAAAGCTTTGGTTTGGAACAAATAGCTACCCGGTTCTAATAAACACTAAAATCCCCACTCCTCACCACTGTGCATGCATTAAACCATTGGTCTACTGACAAAATGATAGCTTTCATGAGTCAGCATTGGTTGGGAAACATTAACAAGGCCACACACACACACACACAAAAAGCCTCCTTCACGTGTCCAAAGTACAATCCAGGGAAGAGAAATAAAGTGAAATTTGCTCAGTTATGTCTGACTCCTTGTGACCCCATGGACTATACAGGATTCTCCAGGCCAGAATACTGGAGTAGGTAGCATTTCCCTTCTCTGGGGGATCTTCCCAATCCAGGAATTGAACTCAGGTCTCTTGCATTGCAGGCAGATTCTTTACCAGCTGAGCTACAAGGGAAGTCCACAATCCAGGGAAACCTGTTCTTATTGCTCCCAGACATTTTAAACTGTCTAATGGGCTATTCTGCTGCTGCTGCTAAGTCGCTTCAGTCGTGTCCGACTCTGTGCGACCCCATGGACGTCAGCCCACCAGGCTCCCCGTCCCTGGGAATCTCCAGGCAAGAACACTGGAGTGGGTTGCTATTTCCTTCTCCAATGCATGAAAGTGAAAAGTGAAAGTGAAGTTGCTCAGTCATGTCCGATTCTAGCAACCCCATGGACTGCAGCCTACCAGGCTCCTCCGCCCATGGGATTTTCCAGGCAAAAGTACTGGAGTGGGGTGCCACTGGCTTCTCCAATGGGCTATTCTAAGTCTGGCAAATGGATTTCATACAACTTCCTCCCTCTAATAGATATAAATATGTTTTAGTCATGGTCTATATGTTTTCACACTAAACTGATGCCTTCTCTTCCAGACAGGCTACTGCCTCTTCTTTGCCTACAGTCCTTTTGGAAGTGATTATCTGAACTTGGAGAGCTCTCTCTAAACTTCAGAGTGATCATGCAACACATTTTACTGTCCAGGTACTTCAAGAAGTCCCTGCTGTGTGGTCTGCTTTTCAATACTTCCACTCCATTACCATTCTCAATCTTCTGGCTTAAAAGAACACACTGATGCATTGTTAAGACTCAGTTGACAGAATTTGTAGAACCTCTCCAAACACCTGGTAAAGAATCCATCTCAATGCAGGAGACACCAGTTCAATTCCTGAGTTGAGAAGATCCACTGGAGAGGGGAACAGCTATCCACTAAAGTATTCTGACCTGGAGAGTTCCAGTCCATGAGATCTCAAAGAGCTGGACACAAGCGAGCCACTTTCACTTTCACTTTCCAAATACCATAGCTAAAAGCATTGCTGTTTGTCATAAATTTCAGAACCACCTCTTCTGGAATTCATTAACTATTATCTTTTCAGATAATCACAAGATGCCCAATGCACTTGGCTCCTGCTTCTTTTGACCTATGACAGATAAAAGAAGTGATACCTCAATATTACAAAAACTTAATTGCTTCTATTATAAAATACCATGTTTTGGTAAAGCACTATTTTCACAATGTACTCTCAGATAGGGTGACTTTAAGCATCACACCTTGCAACATGGAAATATCATCAGTTGGAAAAGACATCTTGAGAAGCACTCTATTCAACCTTTCTGGAGAGGCCACTATCAGGCTCCACTAATCAAACTTTGTGCTACAAAGCTCCAATAAATACACTCTTGGATAAATGTGAAACACTTAAGAAATGATTGGACCCTGAATGGCTGTGCACATTATCTGGTGATTTGAAAGCAAAGATTTCCAAAAACTGAAGCAGATGACATCTGATGGGAAAGCTTTCCCAAGGTGTTCAAACCAGGTCTATTAGAAATTTGTCACCAAACCTTTGATGATGGCATAACACTTCAGATAATCTCCATTGATGTTAAGGACATACGGACTTTGAATAAAATGTGTCTAAGAATGTTTCTTCTTACTCCTCCTTGTTACTTGAGTATGACTTCAATGGATTTCCAATCTGTGCACACTTTTTCTGGTATGAGACACTACATCCAATAAAAGTCCTTCCTTACTCTGAAGAACAAAAAGACACTGGAAAGAGAAAATCTGACTTCTGATCTGTGATGGTTTTAGAGAAAATCTTTATCAAAATGGGGAAATGTAAAAGAATTAAAGAATAAAATTTTCAGTTAAAAATAGTCAGGAGATGAGAAAGGGGATCTCTCATGCCCTGTGATGATAACCAGAATCAGAACCCCCAAAGAAGAAAGACTTTCTGGCAAGGACTCAGCCAACTGAAGCCTTGGACTCTGTTTACCATAGTCCTCTCAACTTCCTTTTTTCCACCACAAAAATACTCTTCTTCCCTTGCCCTCAAGGGACTTTCATGTGGCTTGACTTGAATTGCAATTCTCTGATGATCCCAAATAGACTCATCTTTACTGGAGAAATACCTACAAGTCCTTTTTTTTTTTTTTAGATCAAGACTTCTCAGCAGGCAAAGAAAAAGCCAGATTCACTAATGACTTAATACTTGCCTCTATAGCCACAAAAGGATCTCGTGGGTATTCTCTGGAATAATATAAAGATGGTTTACTATGGAGATAGATTAGGAATGGTTTCTTTTACAGCCTCGGCTGTAACTCTTTATCTCTGCCCAATAATATGACAGGTTAGTAAAGGAAAAATATATTCAACTATAAGAATTCTTTTTTTTTTTTTATTGGAGGATAATTGCTTTAAAACATTGTGTTAGCTTCTGCCATACATCAGCATGAGTCAATCACATGAAACATGAATATATCCCCTCCCTCTTGAAAACCCCCTCCCATCTCTCAGTCCATCCCACCCCTCTAGGTTGTCACAGAGGTTGTCACTCAACTGGGTTGAGTTCCCTTTGTCACACAGCAAATTCTCACTTTCTATCTACTTTACATATGGTAATGTGTATGCTTCCATGCTATTCTCTCAGTTCGTCCCACCCTCTCCTTACTCTACTGTGTCCACAAGTCTGTTCACTATGTCTGTGTCTCTATTGCTACCCTTCAAATAGGTTAATCAATACCATCTTTCTAGATTCCATACATATGAATTAATATACAATATTTGTCTTTCTCTTTCTGACTTTCTTCACTCTTTATACTGGACTCTAGTTTCCTGAATAAGATGTGGAGAAGAGGGAACCCTCTCACACTGTTGATGGGAATGTAAATTGATACAGCCACTATAGATAACAGTATGGAGATTTCTCATGAGAATTCTTAAACTGAGTCTATACATTCCTGAAATTGAGTGCATGTTTATGTGTATTATGGCTGTGTTTTAATTGCTCATCTGTAATAAAAATTGCATTATTAAGATGCACAGCAAAGATTCTACATTGGATGACTCTATTGTTCTTATCAAACATTTTATTCTGATATGAACTTGAAAATTATGTTTTCCTCCAGACAAAAATAAGAAAGAAAAATGGCACATACTTATTAGCCATTCCCTCCAAAACTGGCTGTCCGTGCTGTAGCTCCCTGTGAATTTTATACCACATAAAATGATTCTCAGCTCAAGAGTTGTTAAAGGCAGACATCCATATGAGTCTACATCTTTCCAAGTACAACCTTCTTCCTAAGTAAATCAATAGAAGTAGGAAGAAATAGCATTGATTTTCAGAAATTTTGTCTGAAAGACATTCATTGTTGTCTATTGTCGGCATTCAGGAGGTGATACTCAGAGAATGGTGAGTTTGTGGAGAAGGTAATACAAACATTGCCACAATTAATTATAATTCTTTGCCCACGGCTTTGAGAATAGAATCCACTGTTGGAAGAGCCTGACTCCCAAAGAAGATAATTAGTGCAACATTTTTCATATGGTATTAACATATGGGACAGTACAATTTTTTCAGTCTAGGTAAAGTTTATGAGTCTGAAGCCTCCTGTGAATCCAAGACCTGTGAATAGAGGAGAGAATTCTGAGATACACCCAAACGATTTCTTACAAAGTCATCCAAGAATGATTAGTAGTGTCATTGTCAAGGATAACAGCATCTACCCGATGAATAGAAATACACAAAATTATGAAATTCTTGTTTTCCTTTTCAAGTATCAGTATTACTTGGGGCCTCATATTTTTTTTTTTCATTTGCCATGAACGATGCCACGTTTTGTGAGCTATTAAAAATCTGTAACCAGATTTCATTAAATGAGAAGAATGATTATTCTCAACTAAATTAATTTTGCATAGATCAAACCAAATTTCTTTGTGTATTAGTTTTCTTGCTGTTCATAAATTACCATAAACTTCAATGACTCAAAACAACATGAATTTATTGTTTCATAGTTTCTGTGAGTCAGGAGTCTAGGCATGGGTTAGCTGGGCCTCCCGATTTGAATTCAAGTTATCAATCAGGCTGTGATCTCAATCTGAGACTTGGGCTCCTTTCCAAACTTACAGATTATGAATGAAATTCATTTTCCTGTGACTATGTGACTGAGGCCCTGTTTTCCTTGCTAGCTCTCTGTTGAGGATCACTCTTAGTTTCTAGAGGCTACCCTTCAGTTCTTGCCTCCTGACACTCTCCTTCACAACAGGGCTGTTTAGTTTCTTCTGGGTCAGCAGGAGAGTATCTTTGACACTTTATGTTAAAGGGCTTATCTGATTAGGTCAAGCCCACCCAAGATAATACAGTTAATGAACTTCAAATCAATTGACAAATAGCCTAATACTGTGAGTGGTATCTCATCATATTCACTGAGAGTTGTCCTGCTCACAGTCAAGCAGAGGAAATTATAAGGAATGTTACATCAAGGCACATTTATCTTAGAGTCTATCTTAGAATACTACCTCACACAATTTTCATCAATTCATTTCCAAAATTGTATACCTCAGTATTGGTAAGAATCATTGTAAATAACTTGGAATAACAGATATTTTAAGTCCTTTTTTGCCAATAATATATAGCAATTACCACAACTGATAAAGTTTGGTAAATTCTTAAAAAAGTTTTAATATAACTAGATAAAGCTTGAGGTTATTACCTAGATAAAGCTTGAGGTTATTGTAAATAATCACAGCAATATTTAAATATATTGATGTAGAAATATAATTGACAAATATATAATGCATGTTCTGGATAAAACCAAATCTATGCTATGTTGAATGCAAGGGATTAGCTACATATTTCCAATATTTCTATGATTTGACAGATTCTGTAATACTTATGATCACTTTTAAATATAAGATCTTAAACATAAATATCAACTGTATTATTTCATATATATAAGCTGTCACTACATGGTATTATTTGGTTGTAAGTATGACGCTTACTCCTTGGAAGGAAAGTTATGACCAACCTAGATAGCATATTCAAAGCAGAGACATTACTTTGCCAACAAAGGTTCGTCTAGTCAAGGCTATGGTTTTTCCTGTGGTCATGTATGAATCTGAGAGTTGGACTGTAAAGAAGGCTGACACCAAAGAATTGATGCTTTTGAACTGTGGTGTTGGAGAAGACTCTTGAGAGTCCCTTGGACTGCAAGGAGATCCAACCTGTCCATTCTGAAGGAGATCAGCCCTGGGATTTCTTTGGAAGGAATGATGCTAAAGCTGAAACTCCAGTACTTTGGCCACCTTATGCGAAGAGTTGACTCATTGGAAAAGACTCTGATGCTGGGAGGGATTGGGGGCAGGAGGAGAAGGGGACGGCAGAGGATGAGATGGCTGGATGGCATCACTGACTCTATGGACGTGAGTCTCAGTGAACTCCGGGAGTTGGTGATGGACAGGGAGGCCTGGAGTGCTGCGATTCATGGGGTCGCAAAGAGTCGGACACGACTGAGCGACTGATCTGATCTGATCTGATGGGCTTCCCAGGTGGCTCACTGGGTAAAGAATCTGCTTGCAATGCAGGAGATGCAGGTACAGTTCCTGGGTTGGGAAGATCCCTTGAAGGAGGGCATGACAACCCACTCCAGTATTCTTGCCTGGAGAATGCCATGGACAGAGGAGCCTAGTGTGCTATGTTCCATATGGTTGCAAGAAGCTGGACACGACTGAAGCCGCTGAGCACGCATGAGTTTATCTAGAGCAAATGGTCAATGTGTACACAGTTTTAAGTTCAAAGAGTAAGGACAAAACAAGAAGCTTTACTCAGAGGATCAAGTCCTGAATCAAAGTGTGGTGCATACTGCATTAACACAGACTCTTTTTCATTGGAATGCATAAGCCTTTGTTCTCTTATTTGCAAATGCTTGCAACTGACAAAAGAGCTAAACTGGTAATTTTTAGATCAAACCAGGATATAAAAGAAATGTTTTGCATTTCAGTATTTTATGTTACTATTCAAATTGCACTTATCAAATTGAGAAATACTTTTAACTAATAAGCCTTATGGAATAAAATGGAATAATGTCCTTCCTACAACTTGGAGATGTTGCCAGTCTACCTTACTGTGGCAGAGCAATATATGAAATATAGGCTTTATTACTGCATAGGCCTCTTCTTAGGAAAGGCCAGAAGGAAGAAATGATTATTAACTAAATCTGTTCTTCAGAAAATGTAGCTAGTTTTCTGTTTTCAAACAAGCAAATAGCATTGTTTCAATAGGTTAGTAATGCTCTCGGGAATTCAAGTACATGAGAATAGTCCTGCACTGCATGTAATTAATTGCTTCAGAAGTGTGGAATGGTGGGTGTTTCTGTGTATATCTATACTTTATGGAACAATTGAAAACTCTACTCTGGTTTAAGAAGTTTTATGTAAAAGTTTGTTACTGTGGTTGCTGTTAAAATGCTACACAGTTACTCTAAATTGATGATGTTTAAACATTTCCCTGAATGAGTCACAAGCTGGAATCAAGATTGTCAGGAGAAGCATCAACAACTTCAGGTATTCAGATACCATGCTAATGATGGAAAGTGAAGAGGAACTAAAGAGCCTGTTGATGAACATGAAAGAAGAGAGTGAAAAAGCTGGCTTAAAACTCAACATTCAAAATCTAAGATATGGCATCTGGTCCCATTATAGAAAGTAGATGGGAAAAAGTGGAAACAGTGACAGACTTTGTTTTGTTTGGCTCCAAAATCACTGCAGATGTTGACTGCAGGTATGAAATTAAATGACATGTGCTCCATGAAAGAAAAGCTACGACAAACCTAGACAGTGTATTATATATGCAGAGACATCATTTTGCTGACACAGTCTGTCAAAGCTATGGTTTTTCCAGTAGCCATGTATGGATGTGAGAATTGGACCATACAGAAGGCCAAGAATTGAAGAACTGATGTTTTTGAACTGTGGTGCAGAAGACTGTAACAGTCCCTTGGGCTGTAAGGAGATCAAACCAGTCACTCCAAAAGGAAATCAACCCTGAATCTTCATTGAAAGGACTGATGCTAAAGCTGAAGCTCCAATACTTCGGCCACCTGAGGCAAAATTCCAAATCACTGGAAAAGACCCTGATGCTGGGAAAGGTTGGAACAGGAGGAGAAAGGGGAGACAGAGGATGAGATTCTTGAATGACATCATCGATACAATGGACATGAATTTGAACAAACTCCAGGAGACAGTGAAGGACAGAGAACCCTGGCATGCTGCAGTCCGCAGGGCCACAAAGAATCAGACATGACTTCATGACTAAACAACAGAACATTTCCCTCAGTAATTTTATTTCAAAATTGGAAAGAAGATACAATTTTTTACTCCTTTAAACTAAATGCTCCTTATAATACAAAACAGCACTCAGTAATCCATGCAGGCTTCCATTTATAATATTAATAGAAGACATGCTCCATGCTAATTCACCTCATTAATATTAAAGAAAGGACTCCAAGACTGGTGAGCACTTAATCATTTGCAATTAGCACCTAACTGTTAATTCTATGGAGGGCTCTTAGGGAGAGAAGCAGGAGAAGTAGTTCCCGTTTGCTAAATGTTAGTTGATTTAACTTAGAGTATTTAATTCTGGGAAACCTCAGTAATTAGAACAATTCATGTAGCTAGACAAGTTTAATTGATCAGTTAAAAATAAAAGAGTCCCCAACTGAGAACAAGCACAAAATATACATTTTGCAAATGTCCATGACAGAGCCATTTTGCTAATTTATTTTATTAGGTTCCATGTACTTCTAGGCCAACGGATTTGGCATCTGAGCAGAGGTGAATAAACTTCCAGCTCAGGCTACCTCAACACAGGTCCCCAAATCCAATTAGCAAAATGAGCAGGTTGTCTGGTTTGGCTCCAGGTAGAGTAGCTTGCTTCCACGATGTCACCTCAACCTCTAAAAATGTATACCTGTGAGGTTCCTAATTTAAGAATAAAAAGAGAATTGAGATGCTGAACAAGAGCTCCATGCCAATGACTTAGAGCAAAACCAAGCTTCCCACTGTGGTGTGGCCTCTGTTTTCCTTCTACATTTATCCTGCCATTTAATGGGCTCTCTCTCCTAGCTCTGAAATCTGCCTCTTTTATAGACACAGATCCTATTATCAATCATTGTTGAAAACTTCTTGGAAGAAGGCTTTGGCAGAATCTATTACAGAGCACCAAAGGAGACTTGACCACAGGGAAGCCATGCTTTAAGAAAAGGAATGTGTTTGCATCATCTTATTGACCCAATTCTTCCTAAAACTACTTCCAGCATCTTTAAAATAAACAAACAAACAAACAAAAAACCTGTAGTTGGCAGGATCCTTTAAAAGGGATGGGATCCTTGAAACGGGATTCTATGAAATGAGCAGAGACAGCCTTGCCCATCTCTTTTGTTAGTGTCATTTACTCAATCAGTGATGATGGACTGACCCCCAGGGCATACCACACAAAGTGGCAACCTTTAGCACGAGTTACACCGCCAAGTCTAGCAAACTAACCATATTTAACTAAGCACAACCCCAGCAGTTTGTAAGTACTGTGACAATCGAGACATTTTTAATCTATCTTTTTATGTAACATTTTCCAAAATTCTTACCCTGCTATCTTACATCTTCTCTATACACCTTTCTCACTTTGTAATGTATTGTTGTTTGTCAGTTGCTATTCTTCCTTTCTATGCATTTTTGTTACCATTATGGCTGTCCTCTTCCTAGTCTTAAACTTGACTCTGCCTCAATTCAGTTTGATAACAAGGCCATCTGCTGCTGCTGCTGCTGCTGCTAAGTCGCTTCAGTCGTGTCTGACTCTGTGCAACCCCATAGATGGCAGCCCACCAGGCTCCACCGTCCCTGGGATTCTCCAGGCAAGAACACTGGAGTGGGTTGCCATTTCCTTCTCCAGTGCATGAAAGTGAAAAGTAAAAGTGAAGTCGCTCAGTTGTGTCCAACTCTTCACGACCCCATGAACTGCAGCCCACCAGTCTCCTCCCTCCATGGGGTTTTCCAAGCAAGAGTACTGGAGTGGGGTGCCATTGTCTTCTCCAAGGCCATCTGTTACCTTTGCCAAATGTTAGGCTCTTATTTTACAGCATCTCTCCAGATGTGTGTGGGCACTACAGCTGCATAGCCGCTACAGATGGCATGGAGAAATCTGTCTTCAGCCTTCTGCCTTACGATATACTCTAATCTTCACCAGCTGTATCAAAGTGTCTTAGCCTTTAAGGATTCGGATGAAAGAACATGGGTAAAGCAACAAAACTCATCACCATCAGATCCATACCTGCCATAAGGCTCCCTCATGGCACAGGATAATCTAGAAGCAGCACTCCAAATGAGTCCTGTTGAGAATTAAGTGCAGACGCAGAAGAGTAGTGTGTACATGGTAATGAAACACAGATTCCATATACAGAAAATGATGGAATCAGTTGTTGAGGCCCCAGGCTTATCTGTAGATGCCTTGAGAAAGTCCATTTATTCCAAGGGCATACTTGGAGAATCCTTGTGAGATTTCATGATTAAAAACAATATACGCTGGGAGGTTTGAAGCACAGTCTAACAGATCAGGAATTTGATTTTGTCTCTCTTACTTACTTGCAAGTTTCCTTGTGCAAGAGGCTAAATCTATTTGAAGCTGTTTCCTCATCAGTAAGAGGAGGATAATAATAATGTTTACATCACAAGGTTCTATGAGGATTATCTAATGCCCTGCACTTAGTACTGTGCCTGGAATATGACAAATGTTCACAAGTGACAATTATCAAAATTACTATTACTTTGGGCAAGCATTTAGATAAGTGGCTTCTGGTATTTTTTCCCTTGACTTATAGCAAGTCCAGATATCTTCTCTCCAATATCTTTTGGAAAACAGAGACAAGGAATATTTGTATTTCAAAAGGTTCTATTGTTGGTGCATGCAAAATAAAAGGAAAAATGATGTCAACCAAGTAAGGAAGGAAGGAAAGAGGCCATTAATTTGGAAAGTAAGACTTGCCTTGAATTAGCCAGTATTGTGAGCTCCAGGATGAAACTTCAGCATGTGTGTAATTGTATAGGTTTTGGTGTTTATATCTGTCTCAGAAATTTCACTAGTCCATTATTGAGTCAAGGGGTATAGGTAGTAAAATGAATACAATTAGGATGCCCTTTTTTGTCTCTAATGCTTTATACTTAACAAAGTTAAGCAGTAAGAAAAGGTCATAGATGCTGGGGCTTGAATTCCAGTTTGTTATTTGTTGTGGGATATGAAGCAAATTATAGAACTTCTTTAGGCCTTAGTTTCTGCATCTGTAAAATGGGGAAAACAATGCTTATTTTGCAATAACTATTGAAAAGATAAATAACTCTTTTAAAATGCCTAGCTAGTTTTCTGGCACATAATAGCACTTACTAAAGGATAACTATATTACCACAATCAATCTTCGTAATAACTCTATTAGATTTCTATTGCTGCGTAACAAATTACCACAAACTTAGGAGCTTAAAATAACAGCCATTTATTAGCTCACAATTCTGTAGTTGAGAAGTCCAGGCATGGAGTAGCTGGGTTCTCTGTTCAGAGGCTTACAAAAATAAAATAATGGTGTTAGAAGGACTGTACTCTCATTCAGAGTTGAAAGGTCTTGTTCCAGCTCATGTGACTGTAGCAGAATTCCTTGCTACATGACTAAGCTCTCGATTATCTTATTGACCATCAGGCTGCAGCCACTCTTAGCTCATTCCTAGTTTTCCTTGACACCTGCTCCCCGCCATCTTCAAAGCCAGCAATGGGAAGTCTCCTGTACATTGACTCCCTCTCACACTGGAATCTCATTTGCCAAGAAGAAAAGCCCCAAGAAGAGCCCCACTCCATTTAAATGCTCACCTCATTAGATCAGGACTGGGGAACACAATTTCCTTTTATTGGTCAATTGATTTGGGACTTTAATTACATCTGAAAAATCCTTTAACATCAGCACCTAGATTAGCTTTTGATTGGCTGTCTAGGAGAAGGTGTGTATATAATAGGCAGCACGAATCTTGAGGGTTTCCCAGGTAGCTCTATGGTAAACAATCTGCCTGCCAATGCAGGAGGCTTGGGTTTGATCCCTGGGTCGGGAAGATCCCCTGGAGAAGGAAATGGCAACTCACTCGAGTATTCTTGCGTGGGAAATCCCACGGACAGAGGAGATTGGTGGGCTAGAATCCATGAGGGTGCAAAAGTGCCAGGTACAGCTTAGCAACTAAACAACAACTAAAGATCTTGAAGGCTAACTTAAAATTCTACCTACCAAGTAATTTAGAGAGACAAATATTATCCATGTTATTGCTTTCAAGGAAACTCATATTCTAAAGGTTTAGATGACTTGCCTAAGGATATCCAGCTGAGAAGTATTTCTTAGTAGAATGTCTCTAGGAGATATTTAGCAATGTTTGGAGACATTTTTGATTGTCACAATTGGGAAGAATCTGGAAAACTTTTAGATGGCCTAGGTTAAAATTCTATTAAAACACACAAAAAAAGAGAACAGACGCTGGGGACCTGTGGCAGTCTCTGCCAAAATTATGATCATTTATGGCAGGCAATTTATTGAAATGCAGCTGGAGTGTAATGGAAACAGCCCTCAGCCAGCTTCTACATTTTACAAATATATGTCAATAAGAAGCTTTTGGTTTGATGTTAGATTTATCAAGTTAAGCAATACTGACATGTTAGGCCAGATAATTTATCATTACGAGGCTGTCCTGTGCATGTTAGGATGTTTAGCATCAGCCCGGGCATCTATCCACTAGATATCAATCCTGCCTCCAGGACCTCCCCCCTGTCCACTGTCAAATCATGACAAATAGAAATCACCTTCAGTTGAGAACCACTGCTCTAGTGGGAAGAAGCAAGTCCCCTTTCAACCCTTCTTCTCTTCCTTTGACTTGAAAGCAGACATGGAGGCTATAGCCAGAGCAGCATCATGGACCACACTCTAGAAGTCAAGCGCTATGGATTCTGCAGCCAAGGCTGAGGGAGCCTAGTCCCTGATACCATAGCCTGGACTGCCTACATTTAAATTTTTGAAAAAGATGAAAATAAATGTCTATCTTGTTTAAGCCACCATATTCCAGGTTTCTCTGTCACTGCAGCTATATTTTTTATCCTAACACAAACACTTCCTGGGAAAGTCACTTTTGCAGAGTCAGTAAGTGTTTCACATATTGCTTGTTACCTTAAAAATCTTGTAGCTCTGTTTCCTTTTTGTTATCCGGCACATTATCCTTATGATATAGCCTGTCCCCAAAGAGGCAATACTTAAGAGGCTGTACTTGATTCTTCAGTAAATACATACTTTGTTTGACAGCATTCTAGCAATCTGAATGGAGGTTTCCATTGTAAACATTTGTTTCACAAGCAAACACAACCAAATTGAAATGCTTCTTTTCATTGTTGCAGTGGAATATCCATTTGCTTTCAGGCCATTAGGGACTGCTGAGTGCTTTTGTAAATGTTTCCACAGGCGGCTGGCCACTCCAGGCCCATCTCTCTCCCACTGTTCAAGAATTTCCTAATGGTCAGGAACTCCTAAGAGACTCACCCAGGAGTTTAGTCACTGCCTGATGGAAAAGATGACCAATATGATTTTGCCTTTGAGAAAGTGAAGAATGGATTTTTTCTTTATAAGGATAACTTGTTGTCCCAACGAATACCTTATTCTCTTTGGGTATATTAAGCGTATGTAAGAAACTGTATTAATGCGTTTAAGCCATTCATCATTTGTGTGTGTGTGTGCTCATTCATGATCGACTCTTTGCAACCTCATGAACTGTAGCCTGCCAGCCTCCTCTGTCCATGGGATTTCCCAGGCAAGAATACTGAAGTGGGTAGCCATTTCTTTCTGCAGGGTATCTTCCTGACCCGGGGACTGAACCCATATCTCCTGCATTTGCAGGTGGATTCTTTACCACTGAGCCGCCTGTCAAGCCTTACTGTGTATTTTTGTGTGTGTGTGTGTGTGTGTGACCCTAAGAAATTATCTTTATATTACATGTTGGGGATAGTTTTTCTGCTAAAACAATCGAAGTTTTTAAATGTGTTTAAAGTAAAGATAAAACATAAGTGACAAAATGATTTTGGATATATTTAAATCTGCTGACACTACATGTTGCCAGGGAACGTGTCCCCAGAACTTACCTGAATACCCTCCCCATCCACATCCGTATAATCAAATGCTACCTGTGCTTCAAGATTTCATTTCACTTCCTCCTCTAAAAGCTACAAGCCTCAAAGCTCCTGCCAGTTGAACAGCTCCCTAACAAAGAAAGTGGCCCATGTGTGTATGGGCTCGTGTGTACGTTTCATATATATATATATTCAGCAGAACTGAATCTTCTGCTCACTAGCAGATGGTGGAAAACTAGCCAAAGAGCAACACTTTTGGCAAAGAATAAATGCAATAAGGCAAACCTTTCAAGCTCAGATTATCATACTCTGTTAAACTGGGGAGCAGCCCCTTCCTGATGGTATCTAGGCCCCTCCAAGTGAAGACATAACTAAGGGAACACATCCCCTGTTATCCAATGTCACAGTGCTGTCTTTAAATACATTGCCCTAAACCTCCAGTTATCAAGGGAACATTTTTCTTTTTTGAAAATGTTTGTGGATGAATATTTTGATATGCATTATTGCTTTTATCATAATCTGTCTTCAAGCAAATTTAGATAAAATTAAAAATTTAGAAAATTCAGAAATAACAGCTAAGATTTGTTAGGATTTGGAGAAGACTCTTGAGAGTCCCTTGGACTGCAAGGAGATCCAACCAGTCCATTATGAAGAGGATCAGCCCTGGGATTTCTTTGGAAGGAATGATGCTAAAGCTGAAACTCCAGTACTTTGGCCACCTCATGTGAAGAGTTGACTCATTGGAAAAGACTCTGATGCTGGGAGGGATTGGGGGCAGGAGGAGGAGGGGACAACAGAGGATGATATGGCTGGATGGCATCACTGACTCAATGGACGTGAGTCTGAGTGAACTCCGGGAGTTGGTGATGGACAGGGAGGCCTGGCGTGCTGCGATTCATGGGGTCGCAAAGAGTCAGACACGACTGAGCAACTGATCTGATCTGATCTGACTATATACCAGGTCTTACCTTAATTTTATCATTTAATCCTCACAGATCAATGAAAGAATTATTATACTCATTTAGTTGCTGAAACTTAGAAGTGCAAAGGGTACATCTGTGTTCCTGCATGTGACATGTGTCATTTTCCAAAGATCACTTGACTAGTAAATGGCAGAGTGAAATTTCAAACCCAGGCTGTCTTAGACAAACAAATAGATCAACAAAATTTAAAATGTACTATGTAATAAAATAGGGTTTCTTGGATGGCATTAGTAGTAAAGAACTTGCCTGCCAACGCAAGAGATGTAAGAGACACAGGTTCGATCCCTGGGTCAGGAAGATCCCCTTGAGGAGGGCATGGTGATCCACTCTAATATACTTGCCTGGAGAATCCCTATGGACAGAGGTATCTGGTGGGCTACAGTCCATGGGCTCACAAAGAGTCAGACATGACTGAAGTGTCTTGGCACACATGTAATAAATAATGCTAAAAAGAATACAAGATTTATGAAATCCAGTGGATATAAAGGGAAACCATGAAAGCAAGTAAACAAGTGAGCTGTAGACATAGTCTTCTTGATATAATGGCTTCTGGGACCTTGGCTTTGACTTGTTTACTGGAGAACCTCAAAGGTCAAGCATGAAGGATGAACATGATCTCAGTTTTTGATGAGTTCAACATTTTCAGGCAGAGTCTCTGCACTGTACAAAGCCAGCATGACCAGCATTGTATGGGCTCATATATCACGGACCTCTGCTCTTGCTGGCTCATGCAGTCAGATTGGAGCTCACATACTCAGGTAACTCACTCCCATCTCAGGGAGGTCCACTGGCCTGCATGGCATTTATCAACAGGCATACGTATTTCTGGGCTTGGACCTTGGTTCTGTAACTTCTTAGCTGTAGAGACAAGGTCAAAGTTTTTAAACTTCATGCACATTAGTCTAGGCAACATGCTATTGTTTAACTGAATAAAACAAATATTTAAGGCATTGGTCACATGATGGAGTTCATAGTGGTTATCTGTGTGCCCAGTGCTCAAGGATTCAGTCAAGTCATTTTTGCATTTGCACCACCATTTAACTCTTGTAGCCCAGGGAGCACTTGGCTAACATTTAAAAGCAGTTTATCACAGAGTTTAAGAAATTCTCCATTATCCTTATTTTCTGTCATTGAATCTGAAGTTCTGAAATGCTATGCTATTTATGAATTTTTTCTATCTTCTGCTTAGATAGAAGTTCTGTGGTAATGATATCCATTCTAGCAGGGTTTGACCTGCATGTTTCTTCCTTTGTCTTAATAAAATGCAGGAGGAAAAATAATTAGAAAAAAAATGATGGCTGATAAGCAATGTGATTTGAATTCCTTGGTTGCTCTCATGCTATGATTCCCAACTTTAAATTTCTGAAATGGTTATTTTGTGATAGGTTCGAACTGGTTTCTTTTTATTCTTTGGAAAAATGGGTGTGATTTCCATCCACATTTCCACAAAGAAGAAAAAATTAATACACTCATACCTAGGGAAGATGTTCAATTATGTTGATTGTGTTTCCTGAATGAGCACATTATTTCTTAATTGGGCTGATATTTCAAACAGATCAAAGAAGAAATGAAAATGCAGACAGCCAACAAACAGGTAATTCTTCTACTCTGGCAGCACTGAGTGAAAGGTGATATAGTTTAAAGTACTATGACTGTTTAGCTCAGCTTTAAAAATCTAGAAATAAGAAAGCTTTCTGTTCTGAAAGTCACTCAGGCAATCACTGATGGAGTCTTTCATACTGACAGGGGATTTGTGGCAGGACACAGCTGAGGTCGTTCAGTTCAGTTCAGTCACTCAGTCATGTTGGACTCTTTCGAACCCATGGACTGCAGCACGACAGGCTTCCCTGTCCATCACCAATTCCTGGAGCTTATACAAACTCATGTCCATTGAGTCGGTGATGCCATCAACCATCTCATCTTCTGTCATCCCCTTCTCCTCCTGCATTCAATCTTTCCTAGCATCAGGGTCTTTTCAAATGAGTTAGTTCTTCACATCAGGTGGCCAAACTATTGGAGTTTCAGCTTCAGCATCAGTCCTTCTGATGAATATTCAGGACTGATTTCCTTTAGGATGGATGGTTGGATCTCCTTGCAGTCCAAGGGACTCTCAAGAGTCTTCTCCAACACCGCAGTTCAAAAGCATCAATTCTTCCACACTCAGCTTTCTTTATAGTCCAACCCTCACATCCATACATGACTACTGGGAAAACCATAGCTTTGGCTAGATGGACCTTTGTTGGAAAAGTAATATCTCTGCTTTTTAATATGCTGTCTAGGTTGGTCATAACTTTTCTTGCAAGGAGCAAGGGTCTTTTAATTTCATGGCTGCAGTCACCATCTGCAGTGATTTTGGAGCCCCCCCAAAATAAAGTCTGCCACTATTTCCATTGTTTCTCCATCTATTTGCCATAAAGTGATTGGACCAGATGCCATGATCTTAGTTTTCTGAATGTTGAGCTTTAAGCCAACTTTTTCACTCTCCTCTTTCACTTTCATCAAGAGGCTGTTTAGTTCTTCACTTTCTGCCATAAGGGTGGTGTCATCCGCATATCTGAGGTTACTGATCTTTCTCCCAGCAATCTTGATTGCACCTTGTGCTTCATCCAGTCCAGCATTTCTCATGATGTACTCTGCATATAAGTTAAATAAGCAGGGTGACAATATACAGCCTTATTGTACTCCTTTCCTGATTTGGAGGTTGTTCAGTTCAGTTCAGTTCAGTTGCTCAGTCATGTCCGACTCTTTGCGACCCCATGAATTGAAGCATGCCAGGCCTCCCTGTCAAGGTTGTTAGGTCTCCTATACAAAGACTATAATATAAACCTAATATCTAAGGAAGAAAGGCAAAGAAGAAGTACTGCAATAGACACTGGGCCAATTTAAAGCTATTTCCTTTCCAAACACCCTCTGTCATCTGCAGATCGGCATCATATCAACCTTATACTGATTAGATGTAAGCACCTACATTAACACAGGGTTTAAGAGTGGATGCTCTGGGACAGAATCTGTGAATTTGGATACCAGACTCCCACTTAATTGTTATTCAGCCTTTGGAGAGTTATTTGTATTCCTTATGCCTGACTTTTCTCACTTGTGAAACAGTGACACTAATATGACCCACTTGTAGAGTTCATAGGAGGATAGAATAATTGTTAGAACATTACCTAGTATGTTATAAGCATTTTAGCACACATATGTAAGCTAATAAAGATTAGCTGTTGTCACTCTGAATTTGATGACATTATGCAAACATTCTGACATTATTTGCTAGCTTGGAAGCCCACTGCTTTTACAATTCACTGTTGATTCTTTGAGGCATCAAAAGGAAGATGTGTAATTGCCAATTTTGAGAATGAGAGGATACAGGAGTAGAAAGGGGTGCAAATATACCTACAGATAAATATATAAACGAGGCAGCTAAGTACTCTGTTTATATCCAGAATCATCAAGGATGATGGCCCAGTTTCTTTTTCGAAAAATACAATAATTAGTAATACATGTCTGCCTCTTTTGTATCAGCTCTAACAGTCTCACAATTGGCAAACAAATCTAGTGACTCATTCATGCCTATCAACAAACTCCGCATTTGATGGCTGTTCTCTGTGCCTTCTAAGACATCTGGGCTTTGCTTAAACTGCTTTTTTCTAGAAATGATATTGGGATAAAAAAAATGAAATACAAGAATGGAAAGAGCAGAAAGTAATTCACATACAAATATTGAAATAGCACGAAATTAAAGCTAACCACTACTTCTTTTAATTAGAGCTAAGCACTGGATCTCTATGAGTTTTGATTTATAATGCAGTTTTTACTTCTCCTATATTTATAGGTGTTTTGTGGAAGAATTTAAATAAGGTAGAATTTCCTTATAGAAAGCATACGTAACTTTGGAGCATAGAAATACAAACATGTTTATTCATATACCAAATACATGCACGCACACACACACACATCTGAAAATGATACAGTAGTGAGTGCTGCTATATTCATTGTGTTACTGACATGTCTGATTGATGAATTAGTCATAGAATTTTTTTCACTAAAAGTAGATCAAGCTTTCTTACTTCAAGAAAAGACATATAACCAAACTTAAAGAATTTGCCTTTTCTTCACCTACTTTACTTTATAAGTTGTATGAATTTACTGTTCCCCTGAAATGATCCATCACTTAATTCCTGGTTACTCCACATTAACCAGTCTGTCTTCTGCTCTTATTTTCCAGTACTTGATAATGGACCAGATTGTCTCATGATAATCCGAATGCTTCCTTTTGTTTTCCCTGTGTTTGGTAACATCTAAAATGATGATAAAGCTTAACCAGGATGACTTGGTCAATATTCGTGTAAAACTCATCATTCTCATTGTCTTCTTTTCCTTGCACTCTGCCAGGTACATCCTAAGGTCAGGGATGGAGTCTTATTCATATTTATGTTTGGTGACAAGAGGCCTTGTAGATAGCAGGTCCTGGAGATATTTTTGCTAGATTACTGAATTGAAATGAACCATTTCCCTAGTTTTCACACATGCATCTATTCTACCTCAGATATACTTGCATTCTGAGCTAAGTAGCCAGTTTACTTCAATAGCATTTATCTACTTTTAATCTTGCATGAAGTGTGTTAGGGAAAAGCAGAGAATTATTTTGAAAATTTTCGTGAAAAGATATAGAAAGACAATGATTCCTTCTAAAGACTTTGAAAATCAAATTTCCTTATGAAAGTAAGAAGGTTTTATTTCCTTGATTATATTCATAAACAAAATAAAATTTAATGAGAAGATTTAGTGTGAAATGTTCATGCTATATGTGAAAGAGTAACATTAGCCTGGTACCCTGCCCTCTTCCAAGACAGAGACACAACCTGCACATTTTCGGAGTTATCTCTGTTAGTCCAAACCTAAAAGCTTTAGCTGAATCTTCTGTAGTTTAAGTATTCTTAACAGGTACATAGCTTAACATTGTCATGTTTCTTATCCCCAGAAGACTGCCTGGTCACAGTTTGAAAGGCGAGGTATATATAAACAAAAGTGTCTGATACTGCTCTGCCTAACAATGTGAAATGGTCTCTCTAGTATTAGAGAGGTGACTTTGCACAGTATAACAGGATAACTTGTATCTTCCTCCTTAAAGCAACAGTGCGAATACCATCTACATGGCACTCTATGTATGTGAGACACCAAGTGTATTACACATATTAATTCACTTAATTCTCAAAATGGCCTGTGAGGAAAGTACGGTATTGACATTATTCTCATTTTGCTTCTTGCGTTTTCACAGAGAAGTACAGTCTGCAGTGTAGGAAAACAAAATCAGAAGCTAGAACGTGCCTAGGAATCAAAAAATGGGGTTAACTTCTTGAGTGTCTTCCCCTTAAATTATGAGAAAGTAAACACTCTTTACAATTTCTTCCTTTCACTATTAATACCTTTAGTTACCCTAAGACATTAGATAGCCAGATACACAGGCACAGACTTAAGCTGAAATATTACAAAATTAAACGAAGATGTACCTTGCTTTACATATCTCTAACCCCCACATTTTCAGGGTAGAAGCAATATTCTACAGGAAGACTGTGTCCCAGATTGCTAATGGAGAAGAGCAGAAAACCAAGAGACAAATCTACAGCTAAGTTGAGAGTAGCAGGGGCTAGAATATGGCTCTGAAGAACTACTTGTCTGACTCAGCAAAAAGAAATCTCCTTCCTCACAGGTACATATTATAAATCTGAGGTGGTGATTTTTGTCAGAGGGTGGGTATATGGGCTGGCACTAGGGTTACATGTTGTCAAGTGATAAAAGCAATTAGAATAGTTTAATACTAAAAGATAAGTCTATGTGCATATGTTAGCAATGATTATGGGTAAAGAAACTATGAGGGGATTTTAATTGTTTTTTATAATATTGTACATTTTCTAATATCATTATGATTTAAATATTAAATTTTTATATCAGAAAGCTGTTACTAAAAAGGACTTCCCTGGATGTCCAGTGGTTAAGACTTTGCCTTCCAGTGCAGGGTTGGGGGGCGGGATGATGTAGGTTTGATCCCCACTTGGGAAGCTTAAGATCCCACATAACTCTCAGCCAAAAGATGAAAATATAAAACAGAAGCAACATTGTAACAAATTCAACAAAGACTTTAAAAATGGTCCACATTCAAAAAAAAAAAGATATATAATCATGGATGGTCAAGTAAGGCACTAATACATTAAAGATTATCTCTTTTAGAAAGCATATGCCATCTCTTAGTGACCAAAAACATTAGTGCCCAAACTTGCTCTACCACTTAGAAGCTTTTGACTTGGGTACAAGCTCTTCTTGCTTTCTTCTCTTTAGCTATAAAATGGGGACAATATTAGTTTCTCAAGTACAGATTAAAAAATGAATTAAATGGAATAAAATATGTGAAGCACTTAGACAAGGATTAAGCATACAATAAAGGTTAGCTAGTTTTTTTTTTTTTCTAATTTTATTTTATTTTTAAACTTTACATAATTGTATTAGTTTTGCCACAATCATCCTGAGGAGGATAACAAGGTAGAGAAGTTTTAGTCACCTATCTAAAGTCAGAAAGGCAGGAAAATCTTGGAATTGAAATTTGAATACAGACACAACTGGCACTAAATTCAGAGTTCTGCCTAATGTTTTATTACTGTTATTGGTGAAATACTCAAAGACTCGTGGCATGATTGAGTGAGTGATTCTTGGGCCATCTTTTTAACTTATCTAAATAGAGTCAAAATCCTTTCCCCCTTCCTTCCTTTCTCTGTAGTTATTTTTTTTTTCCCTTTCCAATTCTCTATTTCAGAGTGATGGAACTATAAACACAGATGATAATAACATTGATATTGTATCAGATTAAACTGTTGATTTTTTTAAAAAGTGAGAGAAAGTGAAAATGAAGTCACTCAGTTGTGTCCAACTCTTTGCGACCCCATGGACTGTAGCCTACCAGATTCCTCCATCCATGAGATTTTCCAGGCAGGAATACTGGAGTGGGTTGCCATTTCCTTCTCTAATTTTTTTTTTAATCCCCCAAAGACAGTGCTAGGTGAGACAAAATTCTATTTCTCTTTCACATAATAGACATGGCATGCCTGAGGTAAGCCATACAAGGTTGCTGGGCATTGCTACCATCTTTGATAGGCAGCTTCCAAAGTTGATCCTGGCATCATGATTTTGCAGCAAGTGGAGGGGAAGAAAAGGAAATCTCATGGAAAATATATTTAAAGAGATAATAAGAAGTTGTACATATTACTTCTGCACACAGAAAGGCCAAAACCTTGATGAGAAAGGCAAACCTCGGTGTAAGAAAGAATGTTAAATGCCGTCTTTAGGTTCTGTTGCTAAATAATGAAGGGGGGCACTGATGTAGAGGGGGAAGTTTCTGGCTCACTCGTAGGAGTGAGCAAAACTACACAATTATTGATGTCTCAGAATTTCTTTTACAAAGTATATTTGAATCTAATGACTGATAGTAGAAAGTTTGATAATCATTGGGGAAAGAATCTATCACAGATTTTGCTATCACTCAGTGCCATATTGATGAAACCAGCACTTCTTCTCTTGTAGCGACTGATGCTTTTGCTGTATACTTCAGTACTACCTATGTGAACAGTGCCCTCAGAACCGTGCAGTGCAGTGACACTGGTAGAGTTGCTTGGATTAAATTGCACTTTAGTGCTCACAAGCACACTGAAGGTGTTTTACAAGAAATAGCTTTATGAAAATGTCAATATCTTTGTTTTTGCAAGGGAAGTTTCAGTTCAGTCTCAGTCGTGTCCGACTCTTTGCAACCCCATGAATCGCAGCACGCCAGGCCTCCCTGTCCAGCACCAACTCCCGGAGTTCACTCAAACTCACGTCCATTGAGTTGGTGATGCCATCCAGCCGTCTCATCCTCTGTCGTCCCCTTCTCCTCCTGCCCCCAATCCCTCCCAGCATCAGAGTCTTTTCCAATGAGTCAACTCTTCGCATGAGGTGGCCAAAATACTGGAGTTTATTGAGATGTAATTGACTCAATTATTCAGCATTCTATGAAGAGCCACAGGAGAAATTTCTCCTAGGCCTCATTGGTGTTGCTTTGTTCGTAATTTTTTCCTCTATAGAGAAAAAAATGTGTCATTTAATTATTGTTTTGTTTACTAGGAAACAGTGTAATCCACAGTCTCCTTTCATAAATTTGTAGGGCTGGTGTGTAAATTTTTTTTTAGTTTTTTATATGCTTTCATAATTCACCTGTAGGAATGATGTATGTATACAAATAAGAAAAAACTGGAAATCCCATCATTCAATAGCATTCTGGAATTCTATTTTTTTACTATATGATTTCTTATATAATTAGATATGTCTAAAGATAGCAATTTTTACTTTAACTTAAAACATTTTCAACTATGAAATAGTAGGAAATTCATTAATAAGTTTGGTTACTCATAAGGAAACATGACTATAAAACTGAGTTGGTAAATTGAGAATTTACTTTTAGTTTGGAATAAGTGCTATCAATTTAATTGAGCTTAATTAGAAAAAGATATTGCTTACATATGGTGCTATATCTTTCAGTAGATTTGCAAACTAAAAAGGATTTTTGCTTATGATAGAAAACTAAAATGCCCACAGAGACTCTAACTTTTGTGTGTGTGTGTGTGAGGGTAAAAAAATGGATCACTTTGGGAGAAAAACTTGTGGCTAACAATGCAAGTTTTAACACCTTTTCTGTGATTACCTACACCTCTGGCAGAAAAATCCTTTCTGACCCAATGGGTCTTTGCCATGGTTTAAGCCAGCTGGGACTTTTCAGAATGGTAGATAATCAATTTAGCCTGATTAAATGCAGTTCCCATCTTAAATTATGCAAAATGTAAGGACCCATGGGTTGAAACTGAGGTAGAACTGAGACCCTTAGGCATTCTAGCAGTTAAGCCATGGAGGGCTGTGGAGACAGTGCTATGGGAATGTGATTCTTAGTTGAATTGCTTTGAATAATTCTCCTTGCTTAGAAGCAAATGATGATGCATGCTGCTCAAGTCCAAAGAAGAAAAATAATTTAATGATTTAGATTATGAACATCAGTATGGAAAAACCTGAAACGTAAAGCCCCTTCAGTCGATAACAGGACAGTTTTGTAAACCACTTAAGGCTGTGATAAAATCCTACTTGACTGGCCCACGAGCAGATGTGACAAGTTGAATTTATTTCCTCTCTTACCAGGAAGCTTTGCAGGAAACTCTTAACATATGGTGCTTTTCGCTTCCATCTAGAGCTATAAATGTTATTGGAAAAGGATGTTCCCAAGAGCAGTGAGTTTCTGACGTCTCTGCCAAATGGAGTCCAAATGATCCTTCTGTGGTTCTGAATTCCCCGAGTTCTTAGGAATTGGCAACCAAGGGTCTCTGATCTAAGCACAGCTCACTAATTTAATTATTTTATTATAGATTTGTGGAAGCTCTTTCAGACCAGTGACTTAGCATCTGTATTGTATCTAGCTATACAGGAAGCACAAGTTAGAAGGGGGTAAATATTTTGTTTCTTAACTGCTTTCGTTTGAAAACTTGGAAATCATTTCACACAGAAACCAGGCACCAAAAACTGAACACAAAAGAAAGTGAAATTGAGATAAGTCAAATTTACAGAAACATTTGTCATGTTTGGAGCTTTTCACGTCATATGGACATGTGAGTACCAGCTACGTGGTGATGCAGTAGTAAATACTTTCAGTGATTAGCAGTCGTACAAAAATGAGAGATTCCAAAGTAAAAATCATTGACTATCTTATGTATAGTTTATAAGACTCCACAAAATGTTGAATACACACCAGAGGGAACATCCTTATTTAATGCCTTTTTGGAGTCTTTTGTTTGAATAAATTAGAAGGATGGCCCTGTTGCTTTGACCATTAAAAGTTTTCTGCCTGCTGAAGAAGCATTAATGATTGCTAAATTGAAGCTAATGGCACTGATTAGTTTATATTATCAATGCAAGGAGCTATGTTGAGAGGTCATTCAGTTTGAGACAGCAAATGCATTAAAGTAAAATATATGAGAATTAACATTTTTAAAGTTGAGTTATAAGTGAATATTACATAATTCTAGACTGATAATTAAGTCATATATGGAGAGAAGATGTACTTGAATATTTAACATTTTATTGCACTTTAATAATATTTAGCACTGAGTAAAATTAATAATTTTATGATCACGAATATTGGGTAATTTTAGTCATATTTATAGTTTCACAGTACATAAAATATATGTGAGTATTTACATGTGTGTATATTCTAGATGTATTTATACATATATATTTATTTATATATGATTGGCTATGTACAAATAAATGCCTCTCGTATATATGTATAATAAGTTTGGATACAATTTGTCAGAAAAAGTACATATATACAAACTGTGACTCTTAAGATATAAGAAAAATATTTGGAAAATTTAATTGTATTTATAATTTAACATCTGTCTGAAAATTTAAATCATCTTAATATATTAAAATACTTATGCTAAAAGGTGAAGAGAAATGATAATATACCAATTGTTATGCATTTAAAAACTCTCAATTACAGAATTAAACAAGTTATTAAATATAAACTAATAAGCAATGAAATGTTCTAAAATTTAGTTTTAGAAATCCTTAGTTTTGCTATCTGCTCAATATTTAAGAATCAATAAACATCCTAAAATTATTGATAATGTACTTCAGAGTACTTTTATTTAAACAATAATTTTAATTTCATCTTTACTTCAATGTGATATATTCAAGCTCATTTTGTCACTGTGTTGTTAAATGAATTTCTAAATTAAGACAGAATTTCCCTGAAATTCTGAGAAAATATTATCCTTTTCAATTGACCTTCACCGTTTTCAGGAGACTAATTTTAGTTACTGTGAGTGTTCAAATTATATTGGAAAAATTAAATTCCCTATATCAATGCCAAAGAAAGAGAATACAATTCTAGATGCCATTTAATTTTCATCTTGTGTATGACATTAAGCAGACAGTTACCTAAATTAAAACTGACATTATTTGCATTTACAGTATGTTTTATCATTAAGATAAATACACAACTATGACATAGTTTACTTACTTTCTCAAATGTTTACTTTTCAAAATTGTTTTCTTTTAAATGAAAAAGGACATTTATAGGATACTTTCCATAGTAGATATCATAACTTCCCTAAAATTTAATTTTTTTCTTTGGTTTTGGTATTTTAGTTGGCTCTAACACTAATTATGGATTTTCAAAATATGCAAGAAAAAAATCACACTAAAAAAAAAAATTTAGTTGTTTGTTATCCATCGTGCCATGATTAAATAATCAAAAACAATTTGATGGAAATCTAGACCGGATGTGAACAGGCTTGGCGGCTGGGGATTCACTGAAGTCCTCTGCTGATTTCTGAGAAGAGATGAAAATTCTACAACTTAGCTGGGCTCCAGTCTTCTCCTGAGAGCCTGCTGCTTGCAGGAAACTGTTTCCCCCTTCTTCCAGCTCTGCCCTGCAGGAGAGAGGTGAAAGTTGGTGGAAAGGCCAGAGCTTCTGTGAGTGAACACAGGCACAAGTCATCCCCAACAAGAAATCAACACAAACCACCCAACCAGCATTTCCCTCCAAGGGCAAAAATCAAGAGGAAGAAGTAATACAACCCTAAAGCCTGGAAGACCTCAAGTGGAGCATGTTGGAAAAAAGAAAAAGATAAAAAGACAGAAATATAGCAGAAATGAAAGAGCAAGGTAGAAACTCACAAAACCAAAGAAATGAAGAGGAAGTAAGTAATCTCCTTGAAAGAAAATTCAGAATAATGATAGTAAAGATGCTCCAAAGACTTGAAAATAGAATGGAGAAAATGCAAGAAGCATTTAACACAGTTAATACAATCACCAAGGACATAGAAGAAATAAAGAATAAACAAGCAGAGATGAATAACACAATTACTGAAATTAAAAATACTCTAGAACGAACCAATAGCAGAATAACTGAGGCAGAGGAATGAGCTGGAGGACAGAATGTTGGAAATAACTGCTGAAAAGCAGAATAAAAGGAAAGGAATGAAAAGAATTGAGTAAGGCCTCAGAGACCTTTGGGACTTACATGTCCAGTAAACACAAGAGAAAGGGAAGACCTACAAAAACAAACCCCAAACAATCAAGAAAATGCCAATAGGAACATATGTATAAATAATTACCTTAAATATAAATGGATTAAATGCACCAACCAAAAGATACAGACTGACTGAATGGAAACAAAAATAAGACCCATATATATGTTGCTTACAGGAGACCCACTTCAGACCTAGAGACACAAAGAGACTGAAAGTAAAAGAATGGAAAAAGATATTCCATGCAAATGGAAACCAAAAGAAAGCTAGAGTGGCAATCCTTATTTAAGACAAAGTAGGATTTAAAATAAAGAATATCATGAGACAAACAAGGACACTACATAATGATCAAGGGGTCAATCCATGAAGAAGACACAACAATTTTAAATGTCTATGCACTCAACATAGGAGCACCTCAATACATAAGGCATTTTCAAACACTAAAAGGCATAAGAGGAAAAACTGACAGCAACAAAATAATACTAGAGGACTTTAACATCCCACTTTCACCAATGGACAGATCATCAAAACAGAGAATCAATAAGGAAACACAAACTTTAAATGAAACATTAGACCAAATGGACCTAATTGATATCTTCAGGAATTTTCATCCAAGTGCAGAAGAATACACTTTCTTCTCAAGTGCACATGGAACATTCTCCAGGATAGACCATATCTTGGGCCACAAATGAACCTCAGTAAATTTAAGAAAATTTAAATTATATCAAGCATCTTCTTTGACCAAAAGTCTATGAGACTAGATATCAAATATAGGGGAAAAAAAAACAGCAAAAAATACAAACTCATGGAGGTTAAACAGTACATTATTAAACAAAAAAGAGGCTACTGAATAAATAAGAAAAGAAATCAAAAGATTCCTAGAAACAAATGACAATGAAAACACAACAACCCAAAACCTATGGGACTCAGCAAAAGAAGTTCTAAGAGGCAGGTTTATAGCTATACAATCATACCTCAAGAAGCAAGAAAAGGATCAAATAGACAGCCTGACTCTACATCTAAAGCAGCTATAAAAAGAAGAATAAAAAATCCCCAAAGTCAGCAGAAGAAGGAGTTCATAAAAATCAGAGCAGAAATAAGTGAAAAATAAATGAAGGAAACAATAGCAAAGATTAATAAAACTAAATTCTTTGAGAATACAAACAAAATTGACAAACTGCTAGCTAGACACATCAGGAAAAAAAAAAAGGAGAAAAATCAAATCAATAAATTATAAATGAAAAAGGAGAGGTTACAACAGAACAACACAGAAATACAAAGGATCATAAGAGAATATTGTGAGCAACTATATGCTAATAAAATGGACAACCTGGAGGAAATAGACAGATACTTAAAAAGGTCAGCCTCCCAAGTCTGAACCAGGGAGAAATAAAAATTATGAACAACTCAATTAGAAACACTGAAATTGAAACAGTGATAAAAAATCTCCTCCAAAACAAAAGCCCAGGGCCAGATGGCTTCACAGGGGAATTCTATCAAACATTTAGGGAAGAGCTAATGCCTATTCTTCTGAAACTCTTCCAAAAAATTGCAGAGGAAGGAACACTTCCAAACTCATTCTACAAGGTCACAATCACCCTGATACCAAAACCAGAAAAAGACAACACAAAAAAAGAAAATCACAGGCCGATATTACTGATGAATATAGATGCAAAAATCCTCAACAAAATTCTAGCAGAATCCAACAAGAGAACAGAAACCAACAACACATTCAAAAGCTCATACACCGTCATCAAGTTGGGTTTACTCCAGGGATACAAGGATTTTTCAATATACACAAATCAATCAACATGATACACCATATCAACAAATTGAAAGATAAAAACCATATGGTCACTCAATAGATGCAGAAAAAGCCTTCTACAAAATTCAGCATCCATTTATGATAACAATGCTTCAATAAATGGGCATAGAAGGAATCTACCTCAACATAGTAAAGGTCACATATGAAAAGCCCACAGCAAATATTATTCTCAAAGATAAAAAACTAAAAGCTTTTCCTCTAAGATCAGGAACAAGATAAAGGTGTCCACTCTCACCATTACTATTCAAGATAGTTTTGGAAGTCCTAGTTATGGCAATTAGAGAAGAAAAAGAAATAAAAGGAATTCAGATTGGAAAAGAAGTAAAATTCTCACTGTTTGCTGATGACACGATACTATATATAGAAAACCCAAAAGAAACTATCAGAAAATTACTAGAGCTAATCAGCGAATTCAGCAAAGTCAGGCTACAAGGTCAATACACAGAAATCACTTGCACTCCTATATACTAACAATGAAAAATCAGAAAGAGAAAGTAAAGAATCAATTCCATTCACCATTGCAACAAAAAGAATAAAGTATCTAGGAATAAACCCACCTGGCTCAGAGGTTAAAGCATCTACCTACAATGTGGGAGACCTGGGTTTGATCCCTGGGTCGGGAAGATCCCCTGAAGAAGGAAATGGCAACCCATTCTGGTATTCTTGCCTGGAGAATCACATGGAGGGAGGAGCCCGGTAGGCTACAGTCCTACCAGGGGTCACAAAGAGTCAGACATGACTGAGCAACTTCACTTTCACTTTTCAAGGAAACAAAAGACTTGTATATAGAAAACGACAAGATGCTAATGAAAGAAATCAAAGATGATATAAACAGATGGAGAGATATTTCATGTTCCTGGGTAGGAAGAATCAATATTATAAAAATGACTATATTACCAAAGGCAATCTACAGATTCAATGTGATCCCTATCAAATTACCAATGGTATTTTTCACAGAACTTGAACAAAAAATTTCACAACTCGTATGGAAACACAGAAGACCCTGAATAGCCAAGGTAGTCTTGAGAAAGAAGAATGGAGCTGGAAGAATCAACCTTCCTGACTTCAGACTATACTACAAAGCTACAGTCATCAAGACACTATGGTACTGGCACAAAAATAGACATAAAGACTAATAGAACGAAATAGAGAACACAGAGATAAGCCCACGCACCTATGGGTACCTTATTTTTGACAAAGGAGGCAAGAATATACAATGAGGCAAAGACAGCCTCTTCAATAATTGGTGCTGGGAAGACTGGACAGCTATGTACAAAAGAGTGAAATTAGAACACTACCTAACACCATACACAAAGATAAACTCAAAATGGATTGGAGACCTCAGTGTAACACCAGAAACTATTAAAGTCTTACAGGAGAACAAAGGCAGAAGACTCGATGACATAAATCAAAGCAAGGTCTTCTATGACCCACCTCCTACAGTAATGGAAATAAAAACAAAAATAAACAAGTGGGACCTAATTAAACTTAAAAGCTTTTGCACAGCAAAGGAAACTACAAACAACGTGAAAAGACAACCCTCAGAATGGGAGAAAATAATAACAAGGGAAGCAACTGACAAGTAAATAATTTCCAAAATATACAAGCAGCTCATACAACTCAATACCAGGAAAGTAAACAACCCGATCAAACAGTGGGAAAGGGACCTGAAGAGACATTTCTCCAAAGAAGACATGCAGATGGCCAACAAACACATGAAAAGATGCTCAACATCACTGATTATCAGAGAAATGGCAAATTAAAACTATAATGAGATACCACCTCACACTAGTCAGAATGGCCATCATCAAAAAGTCTACAAACAATAAATGCTGGAGAGGGTGTGGAGAAAAGGGATGCATTTTCTTGCATTGCTAGTGGGAATGCAAACTGATACAGCCACTAGGGAAGAAGGTATGGAGACTCCTTAAAAAGCTAGGAATAAAACCACCATATGACCCAGAAATCCCACTCCTATGCATATACCCTGAGAAAATCAAAGCTGAAAAAGATACATGTACCCCAAAGTTCACTGCAGCACTGTTTACAATAGCTAGAACATGGAAGCAACCTAGATATCCATCGACAGATGAATGAATAAAGAACCTGTGGTACATATGTACAATGGAATACTACTCAGCCATAACAGGAACGCATCTGAATCTGTTCTAATGAGGTGGATGAAACTAGAGCCCATTATACAGGGTGAAGTAAGTCAGAAAGAGAAATATAAATATCATATACTGACACATATATATATGGAATCTGAAGAGATGACACTGATAAATTTATTTTCAGGGTAGCAATGGAGAAACAGACATAGAGAACAGACCTATGGTCAAGGGAGAAGCAGAGATGTATGGAAAGAGTAACATAGAAATTTACAATACCATGTGTAAAATAGATAGCCAGTGGGAATTTGCTCTATTACTCAGGGAACTCAAACAAGGGCTCTGTGACAGGCTGAAGAGTAGGGTGAGGAGGGAGGTGTGGGAGGGAGAGGACATGGGTGTACCTATGGCTGATTCTTGTTGATGTATGACAGAAAACCACAAAATTCTGTAAAGCAATTATCTGTCAATTAAAAAATTAGAAACAGCAACAACAACAACAAATTATGATACTGTGTATCAGATAGATCTTTTGACTTTCCAGCCATTCCCACCCTCTGATTACTCAGCAAAACGTCTAGCTCCAATACTTTGGCCACCTGATGTGAAAAAACAACTAATTTGAAAAGACCCTGATGCTGGGAAAGATAGAGGGCAGGAGGAGAAGTGGGCAACAGAGGATGAGATGGTTGGACGGCATCACCAACTCAATGGACGTGAGTTTGAGCAAACTCGGGGAGATGGTGAAGGATGGGGAAGCCTGGCATGCTGCAGTCCACGGGGTCACAGAGTTAGACTTTAGTGACTGAACAACAGCCACAGCAATTTGACAGAGAAACTTGTCTTTGGATTTGAGTTTTTCCAGATTAAAGCCTGACACACTAACCCACAGTTTTGTCAGAAGTTTGTCTGGCTTCCCCTCATCTAAACCAAGATTTTCGTTTTACCAAAAATGTGTCTCTCCTGTCCTCTCCTTCTAACTCAGCTTCAGCCATGGGTCTCGAGGATGGAAGTTTTCTCCATCTGTTCCCTTGTAAATGCAGAAATGTCTCATTCCTGTGAGTCCAGTGTTTTTAGGTCCTACATTTCTTTGAGTTTGCATCTCTTTAAAGAAAATATGCATATGTGGAGTAAAATGTTTACCTTTCATTGAAGTATATAATAAAAGTAAATGATTTCTACTTAAAAAACAATTTGATGTTTGACTGAAATTATTAAATTGCAAAAGCCTAAATGTTAACTCATAAAATTCTCTTATTTAAAGGGAAAATAAACTATAAAAATGAGTGAGGTTGAAACCAACTTTAAAAAAACAAAAAGCTGTTTTCTAGACCAATGAACATTTTAGAAGTAGAAGGAGATTTAGATGTTATTTAACAAGAACCCTCAATTTTTTATATAAGGCAAACTAACCAGAAATTATAAGACAGATTTGTGAGAGCTGCAAGGACCATTAAGATATAATGAAATAAATTTGAGTCATGGCACATCTGGTTGTTTCATCCATACAAATGCCTTGAATGGACCAAATTGTTAATGTCCAGAGGCCCTTGCGTCTTGACTCCTAGCAAGTTGTTCCATTCACATTTTCACATAGGTTGAGTAAGGACAATTCAAATAAAAAATGTAATTGAGTTTTTATGTTGGAAGGGCAAAGATTAACAAGTGCAATGCTCTGTATCAATAATTGAGGCCCAGAGAAGTAACACCAATTCCCAATTAGATTTGATGTATTTTTTAATTATGTGTTCCAATTCAATGGGGTAATTTGCCCACTCCAGATTTTGTCACCCAGGCAAACACAGAAAGTCCAATGGAATATAAAAGTTAATTCAAGGAGGAAATTGGAACTTTACTGAAAAATAAATTTACCATTCTTTACTTCCATAAGGATGAATAAATAATAATGATATTTCTTTCAGTATATAAGGTTTCCCAAATTACTGATGCATAAGTGATATTTGATTTTCCATAAAATATGTCATAAAATAGTATCTGACTAATTAGAACTTTGGCTTTGTAGATTACATACCAGTCACTTTTCACATATTACTTACCTCTGCTCAGTCTCATGCCTCACATTACTATTTTTTGCTTTCATGTTTTCTCTGGTTTTCCATCATGGTTCATTTATTTTAAACTCTCTATGACATTTCCCTTTATTCTAATAAATGTTCTAGATAACAAAAGGGGTCAACAGTGAGAGTACAGTGCTAGGAATTTAAAGATCTTCCCTGGTGGCTCAGAGGCAAAGTATCTGCCCACTGTGCAATAGACCTGGGTTCTATCCCTGGGTCAGGAAGATCTCCTAGAGAAGGGAATAGCCACCTACTGCCTGGGGAATTCCATGGACAGAGGAGCCTGGGAGGCTATATAGTCCAGTCTATGGAGTCTGAAAGAGTCAAATACAGCTGAGTGACTAACACTTTTTTTCACTGAGAGTAAATAGTTATTTGACTTGTTCTCAATCTGCAGTACTGACATATACACAATAAAAAAGCAGACATTAAAAAATGAGATTCAGAGAAGAATTTATTTTCCACTTTCCAGCAGAGAGAAAGAAATATTAATTAGGAAGAGAAGAATAGGTAGAGCTAAGAGCTAAAGTGAATATTCTAGTTATTACAGATAACTTGTCAGATCTCACCATGACCCAGAGAAGTCTACTCATTTTCTGCTTTTTACTCTCTGAATTTTTCTGTTTACCTAGATTGTGATGATAGAAAAGTTGTTTGCCATAAGTAGCTTTATTTTCAAATAGTGACTTGTTAGTGTCATAGCTCTGACATCTGGCAATCACCGCCCAAACACAGCAACCTTCTCCAGCTTCATAGTACTGACATATAAACCCAGTTTAGTGCACCTTAAATGCAATACCCTTTAAAACAGTCTTACAACTCTGAGGATCTGAACCTCAGAACACAAAGGAAGTATGTTTTTTACCATCAGCCTATGGTGTCCATGGCTATTTCTGAATCTACCCTTCATTTTTGAGACAGAGAACCTTGTTAGACTGGCCAAAAGAAAGCTCATATAGATACACAGACCTACTTCCTGCCATGCACCCTTCCCTTACCCTAAAATTAGAAAAGCGAGCCAGAGTGATGTCTGTATCGTGTCTGCTATACTAACATAAGGGAAGTCTGCAACATCATACACAAATACTTTCTTATAACTTTTAATCTCTCTCCTTTCAGGTAATTAAGATAAAGCTTATATATTCAAATATTCATACCTGAAAATTGATACTACATCTTTTTATTAAGTACAAATTGACAATTATATTTATAAAATATGAGAGTATGATTGACCACATATTCATTTTTGAACTAGGAATAAGTCAGCTATATCAATTAGCACATGTCCACAAGTTTGAAGCATTAAAGAAATACTGAAACTTTGAAAATGCAAGGCAGTAACAAAATGCTAACTCTGACTCAGGACACCTAACTTAAAGAAACCATGGCTTTGGAATCAGATAGTTCCCTCTTCTGCCGTTTTCTCTCTTTGTGACGTCAAATAAATCACTAAATTGTCTGGTCTATAGTTTCATTATTGGAGAAGGAAATAGCAACCACTCCAGTATTTTTGCCAGGATAATCCCATGGATAGAGGAGCCTGGCAGGCCACAACCTATGGGGTCACAAAGAGTTGGACTTGACTAAGCACTCACACGTAGATTCATTATCATCAACAGAAGAGTATTGTATTAATTTCAAATGTATGGCAAAGTGTTTCAGTTATACACACACACACAAATAAATATATATATATATATTCTTTTTAAAATTCTTTTCCATTATAGGTTATTACAAAATATTGAATATGGTTGTCTGTGCTATGCAGAAAATCTTTATTGTTTACAAAGTTGGCTTTAAAACAGACAAACAAAAACACAACTACAACAATAACAAACTTTGGTTAAGATCAAGCCCACCCCAAATCTTCAGGGTATTATCACACTCATCCTTTAGTTCTTCTAATATCACCTGAATAGAAGCTATAATAAACTCCAGTCACAAACTCCTATCATTAGAAGTCTCTTATCTCCTCACTTCTAATGAAGTTTGTTCTTCAGTCTCATTATTACCCCTCCCCTCCCCATCCCTTGATAGCTCACTATTGTCTCAGTTCATCAATCCCTTTCCTGGCCTCATTTGCTTGCCTAACCAGCCTTGACACTAGGGTCAGCCACTTTATTAGATTTTCACACTCTCTTGCCCCAGAGCTGCCATTCCAATCCCCAGGAATGGGTAAATGCCATCAATTGCCTTCTCAGCTCCCAGTCCCAGGCTGCCAAATATTGCCTAAGAAAATCACAAAGCCAGGTTGACTGGTTCCACTACAGTTCCGAGCTCTCAAAGTAAGTTGGGCCTGCACAGCTGCTTGACAGTACTGGTTCTCGTCAATGATTTACAGTCCTCTGTATTCCCTGTAGTGTCAATTCTAAGATTTCTTATGTAATTTCTTCTAGTTCTCTTGGTTTCTAGAGAAATTCAAGGTCAAAGCTTGATTCCTCCTCTTTCCTTCTCTCCACTAAAAATCTCAACTTTTCATGCTGATCTCATAAGGAAGTACTCCCATCTCCCATGTTAACTTTTTCCCTAAGACTTTATCATATCATTCATCTACATATCCCCATAACGAGGGGCTTCCCTGGTGGCTCAGTGGTAAGGAATCCACCTGCAATGCAGGAGACAAGGATTTGGTCCCTGGATCAGGAAGATCCCCTGGAGAAGGGAATGGCAACCCATGCCCGTATTCTTGCCTGGAGAATCCCATGGACAGAGGAGCCTGGTGGGCTACAGTCCGTAGGGTTGCAAAGTCAAACACAACTGAAGCAACTTTACATGCATGCAGGCCCCCGAAAAAGTTTTTTCCTGGCCTAGGCATTTCCTTGATTTTTTATTTTCTTTCTTTTCTTGGAAGTTTTCTTGAATGGAAAGGGTAGTTTACACTTCCTTGTTTCCACTTTTTTGTTACCTACTCACTCCTTGTGATCTGCTTTCTGTTCCAATAAGTAAATCCAATGATAACTTTTCCACTGTCACTCTTCTTGTTCTTCGTAAAGTAATTTACATTACTGGCACTGTACTATCTTGAAATTCTCCCCTATGTTCTCTCCAAAACCATTCTCTTTCAGTTCCAATTTCATTCCAGTGCTTCCCTGTTGTCTTCTCAGATACCCAGGATTTGGACACCAGAGCCAGGCTTGCCTGCTCACTCTTCTCTGCAATTATGGCCAGTAGTTGACATATTCTACTATCCCATACCTGCAAGATTTCTCACATTTACACTCTATCCAAAATTACTTTTTCCAGAACCACTGAAATAGATGAATACCATTTTCTCCTAACCCCTTTTCTTTCAAGTCTTTTCCCTAACAACATATTTGCATCCTCAGATTTTCAAATTATTCTTCAATCTATCCCAAAATTTAGTTTTAGCTCTTCCCATCTTTATCTTATTAAAAGGAACTCCTTGATTTTCTCCTTATAAAACCTGAGATGACTAGCCATTTGCCTCTATCCAGGGTTGGGAAGTAGGGGAGTAGGGAAGAGGGCCAGAATACATCATGCTAATATGGCTTTTGCCCCTCCAAACAGATAATGCTGATACATAGGACATCAAGTTAAAAAGAATATAAAATGCTTGAGTGTATGGATGTTTTCAGATTCTAAAAGTTCATCAAGCTGTACAGGTATAGTATATACACTTTTTTATATATACTGTATTTTCTATGTATATAATATACTATGATTTTTTAAAAGTATGTATAATATACTTTTATGAACTTAGAATATACTCCAATAAAAATTAAAAAAAAAAAAAGCTATAAGAACAGACTTAAATGAGCAAATAAGAGGAAAAGATAGAAACATAT
The DNA here is from genome assembly GCF_027580195.1 of Bos mutus. Taxonomy (NCBI): domain Eukaryota; kingdom Metazoa; phylum Chordata; class Mammalia; order Artiodactyla; family Bovidae; genus Bos; species Bos mutus. Next base: position 59,253,236 of record NC_091619.1, read on the forward strand.
AGCCTGAGTAACAGTTTTCATAGGATTAAAAAACAAACAAGCAAAATTTGTGATTTTGCTTTATGCTCTGACTCTCTGACTCCTTTCAAACATCATGTGCCCAAAGAGGCAATAAAATCTCTACAATATCAAGATTACCCAGGTCCATGGAGAAAATTTGCATGTGGCCCTTACTTTTGACTGCACTTTAGACAGGACAGTTAGGAGGGACATTTGCAATTACAAGTATATCTGAATTGATAGCATCATATGTTCCCAAAAGCTCCAATATTTTAACCAGATAATGAGAACAGCCAACTCATTGGAAAAGACCCTGAGGCTGGGAAAAAATGAAGGCAAAGGGCAAAGTGTTGGCAGTGGGTTAAGTGGTTAGAGAGCATCACTGACTCAATGGACATGAATTTAAGCAGACTCTGGGAGAAAGTGAGGCACAGAGGCACCTGGTGTGCTGCATTTCATGGGAGTGCAAAGAGTCATACAGAACTTAGCAAGTGAACAATATGCTTCCATAAATCTGAAAATGACTCAAGAAAGCCACCCATTGAATGGCAAAAGTCATATTGCTGATATATTCATTTTCTTCACGTAGGGAAGGGATATCAGTACTGTTTTTGAATTAAAAAAAAAAGTCTCTTATCTAAGTACCATACTTCAGTACTTAAGTGTGGGTTTGAAGGTCAAATGAAACAGAACTGAGTATTAATTCCAACTTAGCTACTTACTGGATATGTGACCTGGGAATACAGCCTGAACTCCAGAAGTTTCAGTTACTTCATTTGTAAAATGAACACCAGAACTGCCTTGCAGAAATTAGTGAGGATAAAAAAGTGCACTTGTAATTTGAATAACACAACTTTGGAAACAATGCACACATTTAATGATCAGCTATTATCACCTCATATATGTAAAATATGGAGCCTGAACTAGATAAGCTTTCAAGTTTCCTCCCGTTCTTTCTAAACTTTCTATGTTGGCATTATCAAGGTTTCCTTTTCCACAACAGCAGGCTTTCTTTACAGGTCCTGAGGAAATAGTAAAATGTAAGACAGTCGATCTGATTGATGGAATCTTAATAATGTCATAGTATCAGTGAATGTTTGGGGGAGCTAAAGTTTGAGATTAGCTCTTCTCAAAGAATAAACTACTCCCCATTTTAGTATCCTCATAACAGATGTGAAATTATTTTTTGCTTCGATTTCAGAGATGTTTTCCAGAGGATATTTTTCCTAATTTCTGTTTTGTTTTCACTACATTTTATGATATCCTTACTGATAGATTAGATAATGAAAACATTCTTAAGAAATTGAAATTCAAGTTTTTCATATTAGCCCATTAATTTACAAGGAAATGAAAATATAAGAATATACAGAATGTTGATTGTAATGGATTCTGTGATGTGTCACACAAATCCTTCAGGAATAAAACATTCATTCTCCCAGATATCAGCAATGTCAACTGCTGACCCATCATGGCTAAGTCCCTTTCTCGTTTCACAAGAGTTTACAGTTCCCTCCCCAGAGTCAATGTACTAATATTCTCAAGATTCAGTGGCCTGGCCCCCTTTCCTGAGTTCAACACAACTCTAAAGGGCCATCCCAGCTGAAGAAACTCCCATGGAATTGCCTAAGACCACTTTCTCCTAATATTCCCCACTTCCCAATCTAGCCTCCTTTGCCTTAAAAGGTTTTGCTCCCTAAAAATGAAACATCTACATGAAACTCTCTATCTCAGAGCCTACTTCCTGGGAAACCTGTTCTACCACATCTATTACCATTATTTTCAAATATTGGAAAATACTTTCAACAAATAGCTTTAAAATCAGACACTCTGCCTAAGTTTGAAGTCCAAAGTCAGTCTCCCAAACACTCTCATCCATATGATCAGATTTACGTTAACTCAGTCAACAGCTGCGGATACAGGAAAAGAAGGAATCCGGGGCATCTGTGAGATAAGGATTCTATTTGGCTTATACACAGCACTTAATACAATCTAGAAGACCTAGACTGTATCAGGGAATTTGATCCTCTCCATTTGTAAAGTGGTTGACTGTTAAATTTGCTTATGGATGAAGTGTGGATCATATTGAGAATGCTCCCTAACCTCACAAACTCCATGATGTGCTCACAGGAAAGTGAGGTGTTCCTGGGAATCCCATAGAGGCCAAAAGAAAGTATAATGGCCAAGTAGGAATCACTAGTAATTGAAGGATTTGATGAATAGGTTAGTGTTTATTCTCCCTTTTGGCCATTATGAACCTAAACACACCTGATGAGATGACTGTTGTTGAGTAGCTCGGTTGTGTCTGACTCTTTTGAGACCCCATAGACTGTAGCCCGCCAAAGCTCCTCTGTCTGTGGGATTTCCCAGGCAAGAGTACTTGAGTGGGTTGCCATTTCCTTCTCCAGGGGATCTTCCCAACCCAGGGATCGAACCCATGTCTCCCACATTGGCAAATGGATGCTTTACCACTGAGCCACCTGGGAAGCCTGATGAGTTGACTACCTTTCTATTATCAAATACCTACTCAGCCAGGCCCAGGGTATAGACAGTTGCTGCTTATATCAGAAAGAGGCTAGTGACAGCTAAAGAATGATCCAACCAGCTAACATAATCCTCCTACACCTATATATAATCATACAGGTGAGAACCTAGCTCAACAAGAACTACTTGAGAATAAATGTCTAATAATATAATACAGAGAAGCATGAGACATAAAGTAAATCTTTAGCTGTTATCAAACTTTTGGGACTCTGGTACCTTTTATACTAACACATCACTGAGAAATCTAAAGAACTTTATATTATGTGAGTTATGCATATCAATATTTATCATAAAAGGGATTAAAACTGAGAAATGTTTAAAATATTTACTTATTTTTAAACATAATAATGAACTCAAGACATAATATATATCATACTTTTATTTGAACATTTTTTCTAAAACAAAAAAATTTAGTGAGAGAGAGCAATATCTACTTTTGTATTCAGCGTTTTGAAAAATGTTGTTTAGAAGCACATGAAGACAATCTGGCCTTTAAAAAAAAGGAAGGGCTATTTTAATAGATAACTGTGGATATTCCTTGATATTATACCATAACTTGATATGATAGTTTGTTAAGGCAAGTTGCAATGTGGAACCTGAAACTGTATCACAAACTCTTCATAATTAACTATATTAAAATTATTTGACTAACTTGCATTTTGGATGGATCTCTTATCCATGCATGATTTTAGAATATCATACACTGGAGGTTTGTAAAATATTAACTTATGGAGTAATATAAATTTCCAAATGTTGACACATTTCCTCATACAATTAAAAAAAAAATCACTCCCACTCATCTCATGAGAAAAATACTTAAGTATTGGGAAGCTATCCAAATTAAATGTTTTACCAAATTCTAACTCTTAAAATTAGAATTTTAAATTTCTTTTTGACTCGAAAGCTCAGATCTTATCATTGACAACAAATGTTGCATTTTTTCCTTGAAGTGACAAGTTTACCTGGTTCATTTTCAGTGAGATGTCTGCCAAATACTTGGAGCGTGAATAACCAAGTTTGTCTGCCAATCGTTCTTTTAAGTAAAAATGATGTTCTGTGGAAAATGCAGGTAGTTCAGCTCACAATGCAAACAGCCATGCAAGCACTTTTCTCTGAGACGAGAAACAAGCTTCAGTCTGTAGCAGAATTTCCTTTCACATCCTTCCCATTTCTTTCACACTAAATATTAAAAGGAGACAAAATAAAGGGCAAGATTTCATGAAATTAATAATTTTTACTGTAACATCAACAACACTTTTGAGGGGAAATTGGCATTGCTTTTTTGAGTATGTCTCAGTGAAGAAGACGGTGATTCCTATCGTGGTTTGGTGTTCTGCTTTAGTTCCTGCTAGGGCACAAGCAGCTTTATCTACCATTGCTTTTACATCATCAGTATAAAAGTTATTACAGTGGAAACAGCAAATAACACCTTAGTATTTATATAAAAACAGTTTTGACCTTGTAGAGTCCTGAGAATGTCTCAGCTACACCCAGAGGATCCTTGTATCACATTTTGAGAACTACTGCTTTAGATCAGACCTAGTTCAAGGGCAACCCCCACCCCTCCCTGTGTGTTGGGTGAACATTTGGCATTTGTTCACGTTTCATATCCTACCTGGGCAAATGGGAGAATAGAAATTCAAATCCCAAATATCCTTCTCTGTTTTCTTTCCATCCAATCACAAATAGAAAAATAAGGTTGAAAGTGGAAATGTGTTTAATGGATGTCAACATTTTTTTTCCCCTTGTGGCAGTGGCCTTACAAAATACACCCATTCAGCGCTTTTCATTTATCCCTTCTGAAGATAAAAGTGACCTACCTACATGACTGGCTCAGTCTTTTCAGCTGTAATGCCACGTAAATGTCCATTGCCTTGAAGAAAAACTATTGCAACAAATCCTTTCACAGAGTGTTTCAGTGTAAAATAACTTTTTTTTTCCCTTCCACAAAATGTTTCTTTCGAAGCCAATCTAAGGCTACAGTGTAAATGTCCCTCTTTCAACTTTTTATTAGGTCCATGTGAAGCAGCTAGGCAAAATGCTCATTATAATAGCCAGACATATGTTTAAACTAATATTAAGTCACCCTTCAGTTTCCCTGCTCCTGCAGCCTAAACAATCCTAGTTATGAACCTTTCTTCTCACGTTTTATTTTCTTATCCCTTTATTATTTGTGTCATTCTTTGCTGGACTCTCTCCAGTTTTGCTGCATTCTTCTTAAAGTGTTGAGAACAAACTTGGACACGATCCTTTAATCAGGTCTTCACCAGTGCCAATACAGAGGAAATATCACTTCCCAGACCTGGCTTGTCATACTCTTGCTAATATATCACCGAGTTAGTCTTTTAAATAACAGCGCTGTCTTGCAGACCTGTATTCACTCAGGTTTGCAATCACTCCAGACTTTCTGTTGTAGCTGCACTTAGGCAGACAGCCCCTATCTTTAATCTCTGCATTTTGTTTCTGGCTTCTGATTTTCACATCTTGCCCTTACCCTATTTTACTTCCCTGAGTTTTTCCTGCCAATTTCTCTAATTTATCAAGCTCACACTGAACTATTCCTGGCTTCCAAGATGTAAGCAATACCAACCACTTAATGTCATTCACACATGCTCTCGATTCCATCATTTTAGACATTTATTTAAAAATGTCGAATTGAGTTTGGGCACATTAGTTTCAGTTATACAGGAGAGAAGTGCAGTAGCTAAAATGCGCTCTCCAAAGTCACCTCCTTCTTATTTTTTAACTACTCAGAAAGTGCAAAGTTGCCCATATGACCAAAAATAGAAATAAGCAAATCTTAGTCTTATTATACATTAGAAATCCTACCACTGGAAGGAATATTAGGGTAGGCTAAGCTGTTTTAAAAAGGGGCCAAAAAATACAATTGCTTATAAAAAATAAAAATTAATCTTCTCTCTCATCGTATACCTTCGGTAACAGGCAGGTTAGAAGTAAGAGTCTAAATGCTTTTCCACTCAGAGATGAGGGTTTTTTCCCATGCTGTTGCTCTATCATCCCCTAGAATATTATTCTCATCCACATGGTTCAAACTAAGTCATGCTCAGCTTGTCAGAAGAAGAAAATAGCATGAAGGTGAACACACAAGTGTCCCAAGACCCAAATCTAGTTCTACTCAATTTTCATGTGCCAGGACCTAGTTACTACCAAGGGAGAGTGGGAAGTGAATTAGCATTGCTGGAAGATGAACGAATGGATTGTTTTTTGGTGGACAATTGTAGCCTCTGCCCCCAGAACTGTCTGGATTAATTTAAAAGGTATTGTCTATTTTGCTCAGTATGCATCCTGCTGGAGGGTCATGAAAAATAACCCTTCTCTCTGGAATTGATTACAGCCTTGTTCTTAAGGCTGAACTTAAGGCTTCATTTAAAACCACTCCACTGTAAAGGCTAAGTCTTTTAACATACTATTTCCACAGCATCTTAACCAACCTTGCACTGTCTTATCCAGATGAGTGTACCATAGTTGTACTTGCATTAAAGTCCCTACAGGTGAGTTAAGGCTCTGATTTGGACTCACTGCACTATGTCTACCATTGAAGAGCAAAGCCTAAAGAAACTGGCTTGTATTTATGTTCCATTGTTCTGGGTCTGACGGGTACAACTTAATTTTTGCTGTTTCAGTTTCATCACCTGCAAAATAAGAATCACTTCACTTTTTCTATGTCTGTGAGATGACTAAATATAGACAAAGGGTTGAAAGTCATGGCAATGTGCTCGTATTACTTAAAAATGATCCCTTCCAATCAAGTAAAGATATCAAGACAGTTTTAGATCAGTTATTCCCACTCTGTTTGCAATGTCCAGAGTCCTCCCCTGGAATTAACAAGAGGAATGATGAGGTTCTGAATGGGGTGCCAATAAAATGATGGCTGGCTTTGATTACAAAAATGAGCACATAGTCACCAGAAACAGAAGGACCACATAATAACATGAGAAACAGCCCCACAAGAGACCAGGTTGCTGACCACCTGGAGGAGCACTGTGGATCACACTCTGTGAACTACTGCTCTAGAATTACTAAAAATGAATTTTAAAAAATCCCTTAGAAATGCATTTGGCCTATTGCTTGAGCCCTTTCCAAACAAAAGCTGTGCATGATTACTTTTTGCAGGCTAATTCAGCTGTTTTATTTTTTACCCCTGCTTTGGCCTTGCTTCTTAAAAGTATTACACACAATGCCCTAGTTACACTGGAAAATGGTGGTTTGGGCATACTCTGGTTCTTTCTCTTTCTATCTTCTTCCTGTCTGACTAGCTCATCTAATTACACACTAAGTCAGTGATTCCATGACACAGGGAGAAAAGTCTTCCCGAGCTAGTCAATTGATGCTTTTATTTCGCTCAGGGAAAATTTATCAAAGGAGACAAGGAACCCTAAATGCAGCAGATATTTGATGCTAGTGGTAAGCTTATATTGTTGCCGAGGCAACCTTGTCATTAAAGATGTTTCAGCATTTCCTATTAACCTCTATTTTCAGAGGTTTATAACTTCTTGGTAAAAATTCCCTCCAGGCTAAGATTTGGTATACATGATCTCAGACATGCCAGGTGTCAGTGAATATATACATATATAGTATCCATTTTCTCAAAGAAAGCTTAGTGAATTTCCAAATGAATTATATCATTTTTCATAGCATACAAATTCATTAAATTTAGTGTTAACTTGATTTTTTTAAAAGATTCTTATGGCAGCACAACTAAGAACTTATAAGATGTAACGTTTCCTAGTGCTTTTTTTCCTTTTACCTCACTGGTTGGCATGGTTCCAATGATTTATCTCAAGTGTCACTAGAGATACTGGCTCCAGATCAGTTTTAAATTTTCCTAAATGGACACAATTAGTGGTGGACACTATGGAAATCTGGAGTTCATATTTTACATTTAGCAGAATATAGGGAATAAAAGAGAAATCTAGCTGTTTATGCAGTAGGAGTCAGAGTGATGGGGAAGGCAAGGGCTAAAATTTGAACCCATCTTCTCCTGCATAATAGAGACCCATTTTCTTGTGATCCCAAGGAAGAACCTTGTAGTTTCCTAAGAATTGGAAGCCTATTTCTCCTACCCCAGTTTTAGAATTGGATAACACCCTAGTCTGGGCTTCCCTGGTGGCTCGATGGTAAAGAATTTGCCTGCCGGTGGGGGAGATGCAGGTTCGATCCCTGGGTCAGGAAGATCTCCTGAAGAAGGAAATGGCAACCCACCCCAGTATTCTTGCTTGGAAAATCCCCTAGTGGGCTACAGCCCATGGGGTCACAAAAGAGTCAGACACAACTTAGCTACTGAACAATAGCAACAATACCCTAGTCCAGGATTTGTTGTGTTCAAGAGATTTTGTTCTGTTTATGTAATTTATTAATAAATTTTACAATTTTAACTTTTTATTTTGAAGAATTTTAAACTCATAAAGAAGTTGTGAGAATAGTAGAATGAATATTTGCCTACCTCTTAACATTAACCAATTGTTAACATTTAAATAAACCTTTTGAGTGTTGTAAACATTATTATACTCCAAGCCAAATAGTTCAGCATGTCCTAGGAATAAGGACAGCCTTCTTTGTAGCCACAAAACCATGATCAAACTCAAGATACTTAGCATTAATGGGCTCAAACGGTAAAGAATCTGTGTGCAATGTGGGAGGCCTGGGTTTGATCCCTGGGTCAGAAGATCCCCTGGAGAAGGGCATGGCAACCCACTCCAGTATTCTTGCCTGGAAAATCCTATGGACAGAGCAGTCTGGCAGGCTATAGTCCATGGGGTCACAAAGAACCAATACAACTTAGCAACTAAAAAAACAACAACAAATGCTTATATTATGTGGAGTTGAATATGCCTTCTCCCTCTTTAAGGTATCTATTCTGACTTGCTGGAGTTCAGCTGGTATCCTTTCTTAATTATTTTCTTAGTTTGGGGTACATGGGTAATATTTTTTTTTTAATTATTGCACATGCACAAATACAGTTTTTACTCTAATAGGTGAATACTCTGTTCATAGGACTATTGGATTAGATTCCTGGCCCTTAAAAACCTGTAAAATAGGTGTAAGTAATGTTCTTTTTGTGACTTGCAATGTTGCAGATAAGAAGTCTGAGGACAATTTGATTCTTTTGCCTTTGTCAGGGCTTCCTAGGTGGTGCTAGTGGTAAAGAACCTGCCTGCCAATGCAGAAGACATAAAAGATGTGGCTTCCAACCCTGAGTCAGGAAGATCCCCTGGAGAAAGAAATGGCAACCCACTCTGGAATTCTTGCCTGGAAAGTCCCGTAGACAGAGGAGTCTGGTGGGCTATGATCCACAGTGTCGCAAAGAGTGGGACACAACTGAAGCAACTTAACATGCATGCACCTTTGTCAGAAATTTATCCTTTCTCTCCAGAAATATGTAATTGTTTCCCGTTATTTTTAGAATTAAAAAAAAATTACCAGTACGTGTCTATCCATATGTATTTTTTAATCATTCCTTCTTGGAACACAATGAACCCCTTCAATATGGAAAAGGGTTTTTTTCATCTTAGGGGATTTCTTTAATGACTTTTTAGTTATTGCCATTACCCATCTATTCCTTTTTTTAACATCTTTTTTTGAATTTGGATTAATCTTAATTAATCTCCAGGTCAAATCCCACCCCACCTCACTGCCTTTATTTTTGTCTTTTTTTTAATTCCCCTTTTATTGTTCTGACTGTTAAAATATATTTTAATATTTTATTTAATATTTTATTTTAATATTTTATTTATTTTTCCAAGTCACCAATTTACATCTCAGCCATGACCATACACTTCTTGTACAAATCATTCAAACTGGAAATTATGATTCTATGTCCAGCAACCCCATCCATGTTGTGTGTGTGTGTATACACATGTACATAGTCATGTTACATTTGCGTCTTCTAACGTGTTCTTACTGTTCTTCTTTCCGGTTCATGTCTGTCTCCACAGCAGTTCTGAACCAAAGGGTTTAACTGAATCAATGTGGCCTATATTATCTCAGATTGTTGAACACTGAGAGATAATATGATTGATTTGCTTTCTAGACTGATTGGTAATTGGTCTGATTTTTATAAGATCCAAATTTGCAGCACATGCCAAACTGAAAGAAAAGAAGTGTAGTTTTTATGTAAGCTAGTCATGTAACACCAAGCTTCATGCATAAGAATATACATGTGTATGTATGTGTGAGTGTACAAGGTCCACCCATTCAGCTGCTTCTTGGCCTCTTGTAGGCAGGTACCTTGCACACTAAAGTGAGACCAAGCTTAAACTTCTCCTAAAAGAGCTACAGTTCTCTGTGGCCAAGTCATTCTAACTATGCAATGCTATGTAACTTTTTCTGTAGGATTGCCTGATTTGGGTCTCCAGGTTCTTACCAAACCCAAATGAATAATAATCCATATAAATAGTCTCTGTTAGAATTACAGTGGATTCTAAGAAAAACAAATAGATTAAAATCAATTTTGGAGGTGAAGTAAGGTAGCTCTATCTAGGTTGCAAAATGCTGAATCCCTCTTATCTGATTTCTTCCAGTTTTTGTTTTAATTCTGCTAATGTTTACCTTAAATTTTACAAGAACATGCTTAAATTTATATTTAATTTATCACTGGAGTCAGTTTTAAAAATTTTCATTTTCTTTCATAAATGTGAAGCCTTTTAGATGTCTCTAACTCTTCAAAACCAGAGAAGGCAATGGCACCCCACTGCAGTACTCTTGCCTGGAAAATCCCATGGATGGAGGAGCCTGGTGGGCTGCAGTCCGTGGGTCGCTAAGAGTCGGACACGACTAGGCGACTTCACTTTCACTTTTCACTTTCATGCACCGGAGAAGGAAATGGCAACCCACTCGGGTGTTCTTGCCTGGAGAATCCTAGGGATGGGGAAGCCTGGTAGGCTACCGTCTATGGGGTCACATGGAGTTGGACACGACTGAAGTGATTTAGCATAGCATAACTCTTCAAAACACTTTCTCAACAACACACATTTCTCATTTGAAATCCTAAACTCTATGACTTCTGGGTTTTTTGTCAAATTTTAAAGAAAAATTAGTATCAATTTTTAATCAGATTCAAAATACTATTAAATTTTATCTGAATAGAGTTAACAGATTTTATTGCTCAATCTGTCAATTATTTTCAATCACAATGTTCTCATTATAATTTGATTCAAATTTTCTCAATTTGGAATAGATTTTCTGGCAGGATAATAGTTTATCCTGAGAAGAACATAAAAGTTTGGCATAGAATTAAACCCCTGCACATCAAGAAGTTGCTTTTTCCTGTCTACATGGATGAATGACAAATTGACTGGATATATAATTCTTGGGTCAAAACATTTTCCTTCAGAACACTAGACTCATTGCCCCATTTCCTTCTGTCTTTCAAGGTTGCAAAAATGTGGAGGCATGCCTGGCTTTTCTTTTCTTACACAGAAAAAAAGGGTTTTTTTGCCCCCTTCATGCTTGCAGAATTCTATATCTTTGAAGTTTCCAATTTCACTAGGCCATTTTAAAGTGTGATTTTATTTTTTATATTTGTCTAGAACATGGTATGTACTCTTGGTTTTTAGAACAATCTCTAAATATACTTTAGAATATACTTTTCCCCTTTTATTTGCATATATTTCTTCTATTATGTTTTTTCTTTCTAAAATATTTTATTACTAATAGTTTGGACTTTTTGAGTCTGACCTTTATGCAGTATTACCTTTCCTTTTTTTTTTCTTATCTGTTTATTTCCATTGTGTACTATGATATTTCCTAAATTCTGCTTACTGCTTTTATATTTTAGCATGGGCAAACTGTCAAAAAAAAGTTTTGTTTATCATCACAATATAGGTCTTCCTGATGGCTTTTCTTATCTCTTCATCTTTAATTTCTTTGTTGCAAAATTTCCAGGCTACTAAAAAAAAGTTGGCATTCAGCTATATCTAAGAGTGATGATGCATTGAATCTGAAGCCTGAGAATACCTACTTTTCCATTGTTCTGCTTGAAATTTTGACTGGTGGCTGAAGCACCATGCTGGATCATGAAGTAATTTGGGAACTGGGTTTTAGGCAAGGTGAAGCAATTAGCTCTAAGGAATATAAGCCTCTGAGAATTTGGTAGAAAGGAGTTACTCTGCTAGCTGTGAAGGGCTTATTTCTGAATGTTATGTAATTAGAAGAATTTTTTTCTTTTTGGCTGTTTAGGTCACTGTTCTTTTAGACTCTTTAAAAATGTTTCTATCTGTATTACAGAGGCAGGCTACTCAAGTTTAAATGACAGCCTTATTTCTTAAATACTTTGTGGACTTCAGGTAAACTACTTAGGATAGCTTTGCCTCAGTTTACTCATCCATAGAAAGGGGATACTAGTAGTACCTATTTCTGGGTTTGTTAGGATTCAATAAATGACTAAGTCAAATTCCTGGCAGGCAGTGATCACTGTATAAGTGTCTCTATTATTATCTTTAGCTTTAGCATAGAACTTATCTCTGTCTCACAGGTTGTGGATTACTACAGAAAAGCTGCTAGGATGGCTGTTTCTTTGTTGTGCATATTTGCAAAGGGCTCTTCTTATCATTGTGCAGACTGACTTTCTGGAGTAGTCTACATTGACCAAAAGTCTGGGTCATGTCTCTATTAAGGTCGAAAAGCTTCAAAAGAGAGTTTAACTGGTATGCTTCTGGACAAGTCTTTTATTGCCAGTTCTCCTCTGTTTATGATATCAATATAACAAAGGATCTCTAGGGTCTTCTACTTATTGTCTGGTCTCCCTATGTCTTCATATCTCCCTTTGAAATGAAAGGGAAACCTCTTTCTTTTTATATCATCAGTTCAGTTCAGTCGTTCAGTCGTGTCCAACTCTTCACGACCCCATGAATTGCAGCACGCCGGGCTTCCCTGTCCTTCACCAACTCCCGGAGTTCACCCAAACTCTTGTCCATCGAGTTGGTGATGCCATCCAGCCATCTCATCCTCTGTCTTCCCCATCTCCTCCTGCCCTCAATCCCTCCCAGCATCAGAGTCTTTTCCAATGAGTCACCTCTTCACATGAGGTGGCCAAAGTACTGGAGTTTCAGCTTTAGCATTAGTCCTTCCAAAGAACACCCAGGACTGATCTCCTTTAGGATGGACTGGTTGGATGTCCTTGCAGTCCAAGGGACTCTCAAGAGTCTTCTCCAGCACCACAGTTCAAAAGCATCAATTCTTCAGCGCTTAGCTTTCTTCATAGTCCAACTCTCATATCCATACATGACCACTGGAAATACCATAGCCTTGACTAGACAGACCTTTGTTGGCAAAGTAATGTCTCTGCTTTTGAATATGCTACCTAGGTTGGCCATATCTGACACCAAATACATGGATTTTCCATACTAAGCAATCTCTGCTAGGTGTCTACAGTTTCATTCAATTCTGATCCTAACTATCCCAAGCTAGAACAGACCCCAAGGGTTAAGGATTCAGTTCCATGAGACTTTTTATACTTCAGATGCCGATCACAGTTTGTGGGTTCCCTGTTCATCTACATTTTTGTTCAACTTTACTACAAATCAGGAATTCTCACAGTGCTCTCACTAAGACATTGTATTATTGTAAATGCTTATTTCCTGTCTTATATTTTTGTGTCAAACTGAGGTTTCCTAATCATGACTCAAAGTTACTTTCTCTGATTGCGTGTGTGTGCTTAGTTCATCAGTCATGTCCAACTCTTTGCGACTCCATGGACTGTAGCTCGCCAGGCTCCTCTGTCCATGGGAATTCTCCAGGCAAGAACATAGGAGTGGATTGCCATCCCCTTCTCCAGGGGATCTTCCCAACCCCGGGACTGAACCCACATCTCCCGCATTGCAGGCAGATTCTATACCATCTGAGCCACTGGGGGATTACTGGCACACTACCTACTTCAGGTTTTTCCCCAAATTTCTGGTAAATAGTTGATTATATCTAAGATCAACATTACTTAATATTTAGTCTTATAACTTTAATCATGTGTCTCTTGAAACTGGCAATAGCTTTTAACTATTGACACTAGATTAACTATCAAGCAACATTGTTACAAAATACCTATAGGCTTTCTAAAAATAAATCTTTAGAAATTGGATGTCCATTAATATTGAGATGATGGATAATTCAGTTAGCAACTCAAGAGTGAGGTAGGACATTGAAAGATATCCTTAAGTTAATCAAATCACATTACCAGATGAATTTAATTCTCTGGTTGATACATCTAGCCTAGAAAAACTTTCTCTCCTAATTATGAACACCTGATCTCAGAATTTGGGAAGTCAATGCCTTTCCATTTCCTGGCTTTATTCTAATAATCATTGTCTCCTAGGCTGGCCCATCCTTGCTTATGTGGACCATTAATCTAAGAGGTGGGCAGTTATGATAAAGATAAATCTTATCTCAGATATGGAATAATAAGTTTAATCTGGGATACAGCTGAACACTGAACTATAAGTCAAAGCCTCATACTACAACAAATGTACTAAAGGATTGACTTACGTGTATTAGTCCTAGAGTGATGTCACATTTAAAGACTCATCGTAAAGCTGCAAACATGGGTTGGATTCTTAAATCCTTTATGTCTAAGGACACTAAAATAGTCCAGATCATGACCTCCTGCAACACTTTTTGTTTTTCTCCAACTCTCTTATATAGAATGTCTTATTTTGCCAAAATCCCCTATTAATCTCTGCGTTATGAATAGCAACCTCACTAGCTTTGCTAAAATTCATTCTTTTCTCTTACCTCCAAGCTCCCTCTTCCTGAGCCACTTCTCAAATTTTGCATTCCAAAGTCTAGGAGAATCTAAAATCTGGTCAGATATCTACCCTTCTCTCATTTTATGCAGATTCCACATCAGATGAGAGAAGAGTAGAGACTGGGCTAATGAACACGAAGATTCTCTTTTTAAGCAGCATATCCCAAGATCACTCTGTTAGAGCTGTGCGTGTTTTGTGCTACATGACTCATCTGTGAGTTTTGTTTACAGGCTACATTCTGAACTTAATAAAGTTTGTTCCTACATAATAATAATAATAATGATAATTCCTGCATGCATGTTAAGTCACTTCAGTCATGTCCAACTCTTTTTGCCCCTATGGACTGTAGCCCGCCAGGTTCCTCTATCCATGGGATTCTCCAGGCAAGAATACTGGAGGGTTTACCATGCCCTCCTGCAGGGGATCTTCCCAACCAAGGGACTGAACCTGCAACTCCTGTATCTCCTACATTGACAGGCAGATTCTTTACCACTAGCACCACCTGGGAACCACAACCACCCCCTTCCAAAAAAAAAATAGTCATGAGGTTAGAAATGTGTCATTTATTGAATTCTACTCTGACTTTGAAATATATGCTTTTTATATCATGCTATTGGCTTTCCTAGTGACTCAGATGGTAAATAATCCACCTGCAATGCAGGAGACCCAGGTTTGATCCTGGGTCAGGAAGATCCCTGAAGAAAGAAATGACAACCCACTCCTTTTCTTGACTGGAGAATTCCAAGGACAGAGAAGTCTGGTGGGCTGCAGTCCATGTGGTCACAAAGAGTCAGACACGACTGAGCAACTAACTCAGTACACGACTGAGTCACTCACGACTGAGCCACCATCTATACTTATGGTACCTAGATCTTAATTTCCTCATTTGGGTATAAGTATGGGCTCAGGTATTAAATAATGTGCCTACAATTTGGGAAACCTGTGTTGGTCCCTGTGTTGTGAAGATCATCTGGAGAAGTGTATGGCTATTCTTGCCTGGAGAATTACATGAACAGAGGAGCCTGGCAGGCTATAGTCCATGTGGTCACAAAGAGTCAGACATGACTGAGTGACTTTCACACACTATGCAGTATCTAATACTTAGTATGTAAAAAGAACAGTTTTTAGTTACATGGCTAGATTAAATACTAGGTGTGATCTATAGTAAGACATGCAGATTCATGAGACAGATAATTGATATTTGTCAAATAAGGATATTTTCCAAGAACTGTACTAGATACATTAAATAGTGTATTATTTAATTACTGCAATTAGCCTAAAGAGAAAAGCTGTTTTGCAATTTCAACCAATAAGTTGAAGAATCAAAGCAGTGGTCAGCAAATAAATGGTTGTATCAGGATTAAACTCTAGGTCAGAACCCAAAGTTTGGGTAGTTTTCCCATGAACTAAAAGGAAATATAACCAAGCTTACTTTTTGTGATGGCTAATTTTATATACCAAGTTAACTGGCCACAGAGTGTCCAGATTAAAAAGTATTTCTGGATGTGTCTATAAGGTGACTCTGGATGAAGTTAACATCTTAATCAGTGAACCTAGTAAAGAAATCTGCTCTCCCCAATACGGGAGTGTATCATGCGAGGGTCTGAAAAGAAATAAAAAGATGGAAGAAGAAAAATTCACCCTTCCCTGAATGATTGCTTGAGTTGGAACATTGGTCTTCTCCTGTCCTTTGCACTCCTGGTTCTCAGGCCTTTGCTCTTCAACCAGTGTATACCACCAGCTCTCTTGGCTCTCCAGCTTGCAGATGGCAGATCATGACATTTCTCAGACTCCATAATTCCTTATAATAGATCTATCTATCTATCCTACTGGTTTTGTTTTTGCAAAGAACCCTAATATACCACCCTTAAACATTTTACTAACAAAGGAATCCTTTAATAGTGAAAGGGACTTTGTACACATGTTGGTTTCCAAAATATCCTAGCTATAGTTGCTGGTTTTATGCTTTGGTATATAAGGTAACAGATATGAAACTCCTAGACTGTAAGTGCCACCTCAAATTTTTTCATCTACCACACTAACCCTCAGTAAGAACAAATTACAGGTCATAGCTGGAAACTACGCAGGAATGCTAGGAATCTTGAAGGTTAGAAACTCTAAAGACATGACCTGAGTTGGCAACCATTATCTACTAATTAATAGACAATTATATTAATAATTTAGTAATAATGTTTTCCATTTCTCTTGAGTATGAAAGGCAATACAACATTCCTAAATAAGCCCTATGAAGTACTGATTTCCTGGATTCAAGTCTTAGTTCTATCAAATTTAATTGCCAACTAATCTTGAGCAAGTTGTTTAATTTCTGAATCTCAGTTTTCTCATTTGTAAAATGAAGATAACATTTGCCTGAATGTGGTATTCTAATTTACAGCATTCAGTTCAGTTCAGTCACTCAGTTGTGTCCTATTCTTTGCGATCCTGTGAATTGCAGCATGCCAGGCCTCCCTGTCCATCACCAACTCCCGGAGTTCACTCAAACTCACGTCCATCAGTCGGTGATGCCATCCAGTCATCTCATCCTCTGTCATCCCCTTCTCCTCCTGCTCCCAATCCCTCCCAGCATCAGAGTCTTTTCCAATGAGTCAACTCTTCACATGAGGTGGCCAAAGTACTGGAGTTTCAGCTTTAGCATCATTCCTTCCAAAGAATACCCATGACTGATCTCCTTTAGAATGGACTGGTTGGATCTCCTTGCAGTCCAAGGGACTCTCAAGAGTCTTCTCCAACACCACAGTTCAAAAGCAACAATTCTTTGGCACTCAGGTTTCTTCACAGTCCAACTCTCACATCCATACATGACTACTGGAAAAACTATAGCCTTGACTAGATGGACTTTTGTTGGCAAAGTAATGTCTCTGCTTTTGAATATGCTATCTAGGTTGGTCATAAC
This sequence comes from Bos mutus, assembly GCF_027580195.1. NCBI lineage: Eukaryota > Metazoa > Chordata > Mammalia > Artiodactyla > Bovidae > Bos > Bos mutus. Next base: position 59,270,447 of record NC_091619.1, read on the forward strand.
TTTCCTTCCAAGGAGCAAGCATCTGTTAATTTCATAGCTGCAATCACCATCTGCAGTGATTTTGGAACCCCAAAAAATAAAGTTTGACACCATTTCCACTGTTTCCCCATCTATTTGCCATGAAGTGGTGGGACCAGATGCCATGATCTTCGTTTTCTGAATGCTGAGCTTTAAGCCAACTTTTTCACTTTCCTCTTTCACTTTCATCAAGAGGCTTTTTAGTTCCTCTTCACTTTCTGCCATGAGGGTGGTGTCATCTGCATATCTGAGGTTACTGATATTTCTCCCAGCAATCTTGATTCCAGCTTGTGCTTCTTCCAGTCCAGCGTTTCTGATGATGTACTCTGCATAGAAGTTAAATAAGCAGGGTGACAAAATACAGCCTTGACATACTCCTTTTCCTATTTGGAACCAGTCTGTTGTTCATATCCAGTTCTAACTGTTGCTTCCTGACCTGCATACAGGTTTTTCAAGAGGCAGGTCAGGTGGTCCGGTATTCCCATCTCTTTCAGAATTTTCCACAGATTATTGTGATCCACACAGTCAAAGGCTTTGGCATAGTCAATAAAGCAGAAATAGATGCTTTTTGGGAACTTTCTTGTTTTTTTGATAATCCAGGGGATGTTGGCAATTTGATCTCTGGTTCCTCAGCCTTTTCTAAAACCAGCTTGAATATCAGGAAGTTCACGGTTCACGTATTGTTGAAGCCTGGCTTGGAGAATTTTGAGCATTAGTTTACTAGCATGTGAGATGAGTGCAATTGTGCGGTAGTTTGAGCATTCTTTGGCATTGCCTTTCTTTGGGATTAGAATGAAATTTACAGCATTACTGTGGATGTAATCTTAATTTCTTTGAATCTATTCCTGATACCTCTGTTGCTTCTACATCTCATCCTCCCTTCTAAAAAGAGTAATTTGTTTCCCTCCAAAAGATAGCAACTGTGCCCCTTGAAGTTGTAGAATCAACACACCTATGGTTTTCTTATTCAGCAGAAAAGAATAAGGAAGAGACTTTTGAAATGGTATAGCTTATGTTTTTCTTTATTTTAAAATTACTAAATATGAAAATAGTCCTTTAATTTGCTTTACTATCTAGTGATTTATTTTAAATATGATTATGTGAACTTGTCTCTATCCTCAGCCTCATGGCAAGAAAATATTGATTGAACTTTGAGAAATAACTCACTGTATTATAATTGTGTCTTTTTTATATATACTTGTGGGATTGTATCAGAATATTTTTCTATTTCTAAGTATTCTTTTTCCCATCTAAATTATTTTAAATATTTTTATAAAATTCTAAGACTGATTTTTTATTATACTTTCAAATCAGTTCTCCTTGCCACACACCTCAGACTGCATCCCCAAATATAGCATGAAAGATAAACTTGAAAAAAGTTTCCATATGTAGAAACTAAATAATAAACTTCTTTTAAGGAATATTTTTCATCTGTCCCAAACATATGTGAGCCTAAATTAAGGTTTGGACTAACAGGGATGGGGCTTCTTCTTGCTCTCTTTCTCCATAAATCATCTAAACCTGTTGGTAGTAGTTCTTAAATATGAATGTAAACCCACCCCACTGGAACAATTTCAATTCTGCACACTATTGCCATTTATTTTATTAAAACAGTAAGATCTTAATTGGTTTTGACTTCAGTCATGTCTCTCTTCAATCAGGACAATCTTTTTAAAACACAAAGATGATTTTACTACCCTCTTTCTAAAGCTTCTCTTTAAACTCAGTTTTAAATATACCTTAGGCTGTGATCTAAACCTCTCTATAGATCTCTATTTGCTTTCCATTTCAGCAGCATGACCTCTTCCTCTCTTCCTCCTTTCAAAATCTATGCCCTGGCCAGAAATACTAAATACTTTCAGTTCTTATACCATAGTGTGATCTTCACTCCTATGGAAAACACCTCATGCCTATGTCTCTCATTGAGTGGTGTAATGCCTACTGCTTAAGAATTTACTTCTTTTGGGTACATTTCTTGAGTGGCCTACTCTGATTAGTTTCCCATTCTCATGTACCATGTGCATACTCACTCTGCCATGTATGTTTATCCCTCTGTCCACCTGCAAAACAATAAGCTCTCTGTCATACTCCTCATTGTGTCTCTAGGCTTGAGAATGATGTTCAGTAGTACTGTGAAGTTAAAGTTGCTTAGTCATGTCCAACATTTTGCAACCAAATGGAATATAGTCCATGGAATTCTCCAGGCCAGAATAGTGGAGTGGATAGCCATTCTCTTCTCTAGGGGAATCTTCCCAACCCAGGGATCAAACCCAGGTCTCTCACATTGCAGGGGGATTCTTTACCAGAAGAGCTACCAGGGATGCCATCAGTAGTGCTAGATATCCATTATTTGTCCTCCTGATCTTCTCAACAGTCTTAAAACCTTGCCGTATATTCTGGAGATTGATTCACATGGACTGTATCAGTGGCTCTCATACCATAGGTTTCAGGTGGCTTCTGCTAAAGAGAGACTATGACATAAGATGAGAAAAGGTAAAGATGAAGTTTGGAGGTTCTTCCTACCTGGGCACGTTGGCATCATTGCATCTTTCCACTAAAGACCATAGCTCACCTCAGCTCTCTTTCCGGGATCTGGCAACCATTCCTTCTCATTTCTCCTTCACATCTAGAGACGGCAAATGATAAATACTTAATTAATTGAAATAAAATAATTTCTTTTAATTTTTTTTCTCACCAGTGTATATGTTTCCTAAATAAAGAAAATTAATATTCTCAGGTCTGACTGTCTATTAATTGATACTAAATAGAACAATCACAGAAAACTAACCAATCTAATCACATGATACACAGCCTTGTCTAACTCAATGAAACTTTGAGCCATGCCATGTAGGGCCAACCAAGAAGGATGGTTTATGGTGGAGAGTTCTGACAAATGGCGACACACTGGAGAAGGGAATGGCAAACCACTCCAGTATTCCTGCCTTGAGAACCCCATGAACAGTATGAAAAGGCAAAAAGATAGGGCACTGAAAGATGAACTACCCATGTTGATAGGTGTGCAATATGCTACTGGAGATCCGTGAAGAAATAACTCCAGAAAGAATGAAGAGACAGAGCCAAAGCAAAAACAACACCCAGTTGTGGATGTGACTGGTAATGGAAACCAGGTCCGATGCTATAAAGAGCAATATTTCATAGGAACCTGGAATGTTAGGTCCATGAATCAAGCAAATTGGAAGTAATCAAACAGGAGATAGCAAGAGTGAATGTCAGCATTTTAGGAATCAGTGAACTAAAATGGACTAGGTGAATTTAACTTAGATGACCATTATATCTACCACGTTGGGCAAGAATCCCTTAGAAAAAAATGAGGTAGCCATCATAGTCAACAAAAGAGTCAAAAATGCAGTACCTGGATGCAATCTAATGATCTCTGTTCGTTTCCAAGGCAAACCATTCAATGTCATGGTAATCTGAGTCTATGCCCCAACCAGCAATGCTGAAGAAGATGAAGGTGAATGGTTCTATGAAGACCTACAAGACCTTCTAGAATTAACACCCCAAAAAGATGTCCTTTTCATTATAGGGGACTAGAATGAAAAAGTAGGAAGTCAAGAAACACCCGGGGTAACAGGCAAATTTGGTCTTGGACTACAGAATGAAGCAGGGCAAAGGTTAATAGGATTCACAAAGAGAATGCACTGGTCATAGCAAACACCCTTTTCAATCAACACAAGAGAAGACTTTACACATGGACATCACCAGACGGTCAACAGCAAAATCAGATTGATTATATTCTTTGAAGCCAACAATGGAAAAGCTCTATACAGTCAGCAAAAACAAGACCAAGTGGTGACTATGGCTCAGATCATGAACTCCTTACTGCCAAATTCAGACTTAAATTGAAGAAAGTAGGGAAAACCACTAGACCATTCAGGTACGACCTAAATCAAATCCCTAACAACGATATAGTGGAAGTGAGAAATAGATTTAAGGGAATAGAGCTGATAGGCACAATGCCTGATGAACTATGGACAGAGGTTCGTGACATTGCACAGGAGACAGGGAGCAAGACCATCCCCAGGAAAAAGAAGTGCGAAAAAGCAAAATGGCTGTCTGGGGAGGCCTTACAAATAGCTGTGAAAAGAAGAGAAGCAAAAAGCAAAGGAGAAAAGGAAAGATATACCCATTTGAATGCAGATTTGGGAGGAATAGCAAGGAAAGATAAGAAAGTCTTTTTCAGTGATCAGTGCAAAGCATAGAATGGGAAAGACTAGAGATCTCTTCAAAAAATTAGAGATACCAAGTGAACATTTCATGCAGAGATGGCCTCACTAAAGGACAGAAATGGTATGGACCTAACAGAAGCAGAAGATGCTAAGAAGAGGTGGCAAAAATACACAGAAAAACTGTACAAAAAATATCTTCATGACCAAGATAATCACAATGGTGTGAACACTCACCTAGAGCCAAACATCCTGGAATGTGAAGTAAAGTGGGCCTTAGGAAGCATCACTATGAACAAAGCTAGTGGAAGTGATGGAATTCCAGTTGAGCTATTTCAAATCCTAAAGGGTGATGCTGTGAAAGTGCTGCACTCGATATGCCAGCAAATTTGGAAAATTCAGCAGTGGCCACAGAACTGAAAAAGGTCAGTTTTCATGCCAATCCCAAAGAAAGGCAATGCCAAAGAATGCTCAAACTACCACACAATTGCACTCATCTCACACGCTAGTAAAGTAATGCTCAAAATTCTCCAAGCCAGGCTTCAGCAATATGTGAACTGTGAACTTCCTGATGTTCAAGCTGGTTTTAGAAAAGGCTGAAGAACCAGAGATCAAATTGCCAACATCCTGGATTATCAAAAAAGCAAGAGAGTTCCCCCAAAACATCAATTTCTGCTTTATTGACTAAGCCTTTGACTGTGTGGATCACAATAAACTGTGGAAAATTCTGAAACAGATGGGAATACCAGACCACCTGACATGCCTCTTGAGAAACTTATGTAGGGCAGGAAGCAACAGTTAGAACTGAACATGGAACAACAGACTGGTCCAAATAGGAAAAGAAGTACGTCAAGGCTGTATATTGTCACCCTGCTTATTTAACTTATATACAGAGCACAGCTTGAGAAATGTTGGGCTGGATGAAGCACAAGCTTGAATCAAGATTGCCGGGAGAAATATCAATAACCTCAAATATGCAGATGACACCACCCTTATGGCAGAAAGTGAAGAGGAACTAAAAAGCCTCTTGATGAAAGTGAAAGAGGAGAGTGAAAAAGTTGGCTTAAAGCTCAACATTCAGAAAACGAAGATCATGGCAACTGGTCCCATCACTTCATGGGAAATAGATGGAGAAACAGTGGAAACAGTGGTTGACTTTATTTTGGGAGGGCTCCAAAATAACTGCAGATGGTGACAGCAGCCATGAAATAAAAAGACCCTTACTCCTTGGAAGAAAAGTTATGACCAGCCTAGACAGCACATTAAAAAGCAGAGACATTACTTTGCCCAAAAACGTCCATCTAAAGCTATTGTTTTACAGTAGTCATGTATGGATGTGAGGGTTGGACTATAAAGAAAGCTGAGTGCTGAAGAATTGATGCTTTTGAACTGTGTTGTTGGATAAGACTCTTAAGAATACCTTGGACTGCAATGAGATCCAACCAGTCCATCCTAAAGGAAATCAGTCTTGAATATTCACTGGAAGGACTGATATTGGAGCTGAAACTCCAATACTTTGGCCACCTGATGCAAGTAGCTGACTCATTGGAAAAGCCCCTGATGCTGGGAAAGATTGAAGATTGGAGGAGAAGGGGACGACAGAGGATAAGATGGTTGGATGTCTTTCTGACTCAACGGACATGAATTTGAGTAAACTCAGGAAGTTGGTGATGTACCGGGAGGCCTTGTGTGCTGCAGTCCATGGTGTCGCAAAGAGTCGAACACAACTTAGCAACTGCTGACTGAAATAGGACAATATTGTGTACTTGGTATACAAATTAATATTTCATATTTTAATAATTGCTTACTTCAATATGTAGTAAAAAAAAAAACTTTAGCATATCAAACCCATGGTTTTGTGGACATTATAGAACAATATACATTTTCTCTTATAGAATAAATTTAAGTGAAAACATTGTATATTGAAAAAAAAATCTTATGTAAAATACATTTACTTTGCTCCCACAACTAATTCTTGTAGCAATGATAGTGTCGCAGGAGTTTGTTATTTCCTTGGTTCTGTCTCGCCGCAGCAATAATTTGAAGTGACGGACAAACTAGTATTACAGCCGTGTGTAATTTCCTCGATTGCACCAGTGTTACAGCTTCCTGTTACAGCTCAGTTGTATATAGAAAGCAAAGGAATATATGTCCTTGATGCATAAGAATGGGCCAACCCAAAAAACAGAAAGAGAAGAGCAGCCCCAGCCCAATTTTGGCTCCTCTCTTTGTGTGTTTTTTACTCCTCCACCTGAGCCTGCCCTATGTAAATTTGGCTAGCCAGGAGGGCTGTTTGTTTTACCTGTGGTTCTCACTCTGGTCCTTGGACCTTCCTTTTTCTATTTTTGCGGGTTTTCCCCTTCTTTGTCTTTTAGCCACAGCCATTCTGGATTCCTTTTTCCTATTCTAACTACCTAACAACAGCAACAACAAAGTCCTGGTGTGTTTTGTTACTGTTTGGAATTTGGAAAATACCAGCATAAAGAATTTAAGGCTGCATGTCATTCATGCAGAAAAGGTGTGATGGATCCTAGGATGCTTCCAAACAGATAAAATGATAGAACAAAATGCTTAAAGTTCAAAAGCAATAACAACAACAACAAAACAACTTTGGAAACTGATTGGCCCAATTAGCATAGCTATATTGATTAAATTCACTCAGTAATTCCAAATAACCTGATTATACACAGTAGCAAGCATTTGTAGACAAACATCTTAAAAACTCAAAAGGTTAAAATAGAGTTTTCAAAGAGGGAGGAATGGTAAGTATCTATCCAACATATCAGAAATATTCCCCATAAGAGAGTGGTTTCTAACTGTGGTCTAACCTGTTTAAGAGAATAAAATCAGCCACAGCTATTCTCATTTTAAAAGACATGAGCTTAGTTGCTTAATGCTCATTACTCTATATAGAAATCCATTTCTCTCTTTGCTGTCTCTTTAGGAAACCTTTTTTAATAATGCTCAGTAAATTAGGCCTCCATAGACTTGGCTTTATCCCACCCTGCCAGTTTCTTTTCCTTTTTGTATCTCTGTAAAATATCTGCTTAGAGTCTCTGATTTGAAATGTTAATTAAGGTGGGCCTGGCCTCAGGTTACAGTGTACATCCCTTTTTACATGCAAAGGAGATATGCTAACTAGGTTACTAAGAATCTGGGGGCCAAGAGGGAGTCTTCCAGAAGACAACAAAAGTCCATGAAGAATGGGGCACTTCCCAGCATCTCTCAGGAAGCAATCGGTAAGAGAGTGTTGGCTGAAATCAGTTATCTGGCACACAGGAGGGTCTGATGTTGATTTGGGCCATTCTTTTTTCTTTTGCGATCTCTTAATGTTGAGTTTATATCCAGTTAATACAGATATAGTATGATTATATATGTGAGTTATCTTATCTACTGATTTTAAACAGATAAATAACATTAAATCTACTTGAATTCAAGACAAGGATCCCAAGATTTTAAGGTTTCTGAGTGGGATATTCATTTCAAATTTTCTGGCCACCTGAAAACCTAAACATGATGCCTACATTGCACTGAAAAGAGAATATCTGTTTTCCTGTGTGTGTTGTGAGAGTGAGTGTGTGGGCATGAATGAGTATGTGAGAAAATAGTGTGTATGGGAGTGTGAATGCCTTTCATATACAGCTCTTCCAGCAAGTGAGAGTTAGAAAGGCAAAATCTACATTTGAAAGCAAGGACACTGTAGATGTTAACTTTAAATCATCTAAGATGTAACACAAAGAAATAAATTAATATTGTTGTGTAAAAAGTACCCTAAATTAGCCTCCAGAGACATGAATTGCAAAATAAATGCAAAAGTTACACCTTTAATTACTGTGGTGGAACCTTTGAGATTTTGAGACATTTATTTGTATAAATCAATTTCATAGTTATTATGGAAAGTTTTTCAAACTCTTTCGATTATAATGTTGCAGATGAGAAATGTTAGTTTCATTATTCTCACACTTGAGATATATAAAGTTCTCTTGCCTATTAGCATGAGCATATTTCTTCTGCCGAGCTGCAGAGGACAATCATTCCATCACACACAAAAAGAAAGTATTTAGCGAGAAACATTTTCTTGTGCAGGTCAGTCTTAACTCTTTTTCTTTTCTTCCCAAAACAACAGTCTTTCTTCCTTGCTTTATATCAGGAGTTCATTGTGTGTGAACTATACGCCCTTCAATAGCCACAGATGCCCTGGAATCATTCAGTTTTTGAATATAACGGTCAATCATGTATTTTAGGCTTTCCCCTTAATTCTTGAAGGTTGACTAGCTCTCCCCTTCATGTGAAAGTCATTAAGGATAAAACATTTGAGTGAGCTGAACAATTAGTATTTTGGGCATATGTCTGAAGAAAAGACAATGTAAAACACCCAGTGACAGGAGAGCTTGTGTTTTTCACTCCTCTTCCCACCCCTTATTAAGAATAACCTTGTCAAGATAAATAAATGAATAAGGTGTGTGGCGGGGCGGGGAAGAAAAGAAGATGAAGGAGAGTTAGGATGCCCATAACACTGGCAGTTGACACACTATACTGATCCCCTCAAAATGCTGTTTTAAAACATCCATTTGGCTTAAATATGAAATTTCAGCCCACAAGCAAGAAAAATAGCCCCTTTTTGGAAGTTATTAAATGTTTCTTTTTAAAGAAAGACAAATTAATGCAATTTGGAAAAGAGTAAGTGATTTTTTTGACATCTGCAGAAAATGCAAACTAGTTTCTGATTGAGATTTAGAATTATTTTTTATTTGAAAGTCTATTAAAAATTTCCTTTCTTATTGCCTTATTTAATTAATAACATGTTTTATGCAACTAGCATGATTCTTTACTTCTTGGATACTGCTGATGATGCAACATAATATTTTCAACCAAGGTAGGGGAAGTGAAATTCAGTAGAGTCTAAATAGCTTGTGACAACTAGTGCTTTCTCCTACTATTCTCCAAAACCAAAGTACAGTAAATTTAAACAAGTAGGTGAAAAATTCAGAAATTATCCTCCATTTCATTCACTTAAAAATCTATGAACACTACTTTTTGTAAAATGCCATTAGCCATAGTCAACAATTCTTTAACATTTATTTATTTATGTGTAGGAGTATAAACGATTTACAATGTTGTGTTGGTTTTTGGTATATAGCAAAGTGATTCAGTTACACACTTTGTTTTTCACTATAGGTTATTACAGGTTATTAAATATAGTTCCCTGTGCTGTACAGCAGGACCTTACTGTTTATCTGTTTTATATACAGTAGTTTGTACCTGCTAATCTCAAACTCTTAATGTATTCCTCCACCACTTTCCCCTTTGGTAATCATAGTTTGTTTTCTATGTCTGTGCGTCTATATCTGCTCTGTAAATAAGTTCATTTGTATCATAGTTTAGAGTCCTCATACTGTGACACAGTAATTCTTTGGTATATCATAAAATAAAGTCATGACAACTGTTCCTGCCTCTGTACATCAGCACTTCTGTCACTTTTGCTTTTGGAAGTTATAGAAAAATCTCCTTCTGAAGCAGGCCACATTTCCAGAATGTATGATTACTTTCCCCTCCATGGCCGACTCTTTAGGCTAGTACTCTTCCAGTCGCTGATAATAATGATACAGCCAGACTATTCCACTTCACACAAAAATATTTAAATAAAGTTTCTTCAAGCACAAATGAGATGCAGCATATTTACATTTTTATTTGATGAAGCCTACTCCTGCTATCTTTGTTCTTAATTTGGTCTCAAAAGAATTAGCAGTAAGAGGAAAAATAGTCTGTAAATATGTATGAAATCAAATATAGAGGGTAAGCTAAAAGGTATTGACTGCCAACAGAGCTTAGCTGCAGGAGGCAAAATTTTCTCCATAGTTTTCTTCTTGGCTGGAAACACATTGCCTTCTATCTAGATTATTTAATCCTCAAAATGCACATCAAAGCTTCTCATCAGGTGGTGCATGTCTTTATAGGCAGTTGAATGTCAAAGATCTAGCTTAAAGATTTTTGAAAAATGTAAAAACATAATGGATCCCAGATAATAACACAGCGGTGGAGCTTCTGTCCTATTCCTTCCAGCAAAGTACCAGCATCACAGGCTGTGGCTAATCTCTATGGCAAGGGGAAGAGCACATGCTGCTGCCTGAGAATGTGAGACATCTCTCCAACCGATAGAAATGAAATGCTGAAACTGGGTTCCAGACCCAAATTAGCTTGTTAACAATCCCAATCTCACTCTACACCTGTGGCTGAGGAGAACTCTGAGTCATAAATTCTGTCCTGCTTTCCTGGCCAATTAGGCAGTGGAACAACTTATGCAAAAATATGTAAGAGGCATTTTTCTGTCCTATGCGAAGCTAGATGCAGGCTTTAGCACAAGCTCTCCCCTTATAGGTCTCATTTTTCAATCTTTGGCAAGGACAAATTGCTTGTAATGATTACATCAACTCCTTTAAATGATTATATCATTGTGAGTTCAGTTTAAAAGCCCTTTAACACATTTATTTTGCACTTCAAAAGTTGGCTTTTGGCTTAGAGAGACAGTGAAGCCTATGGAAAGAGACAAAAGCCCCTGTAATAGTAGGAAGACGCCATACACAAGGGTTTGGGGGCTTTTAGAAGGTCACATGCTAGGTGTAATAGAAACTGCCTGAAATAGTTCCATATTACCCTCTGATTTGTATCCATTTACACTGAAGATGGTCAGGCAAATAAGAGCTAAGCCTTTGTCTTTTTTATGGAACGCTGTTACAAGAGGCTAACTCGCAATCAACAAACATTTTTCACCCACATTATCATCATCATCATCCAAGATCTCTCCACCTCTTAAAGGAAAGTGTCTGGATGTTTGCTCACATTTCAGGAATTTCTCTGGTTTGTAGTTTTCCCAAAGAAGAGTTTCTTACAGATTTTTAAAATAGAGAAAAGAGAATTAGAATCTATGAGGAGTGCCAGCTATTAGCACCTCCCTTTAATTATGCTATCCCAATCCCCTTATCATAATCTGCCCAGCAACTAGACATTTCCAGCTACCTCTGGGGAAAGATCATTATAGTGCATTAATTCAAGACTCCTAGTGATCTGAGACACCATAACACCACATGGCAGTTGTATTAAATGTATTATTTAAGTCTGTAAAGTATTTGGGGGATGCATTTTGGCATAGAGACACTACATAAACAAAATCATATGAAAGAAATGGGCCATGAGGTTTCAGGTGCAATTTTAAGTAGTGGCTCTGCATTTTGGCTAACCACTACCGTTTTTCCTTTCCCCATTTTCCTCACTTGGCTGCCTAATTCTATCCTAACCCTTACAGGAAAGGGCCATTTTGAGGGCCCTTCATTTTTTGGATGCTGTGGTGATTTATAGCAAAAAGTGTTTCTACAATGCTATAGTCTTTCTCCCTCCAGACATTATTGTACAAAAGACAGAGGGAAGAATGCTTCGGAAGTCCTGTGTATGACAGACACCAACATTCTCACACTGGTGGCTATTTGCATCTCCGCCCAGCTTGAAAATGTTGTCTGTTGTGCCAACACAGCTTCCTTACTTGTAAAAAATGCTTCTCTCTGTTGGAGGGCTCAGAAAGATATTCTTCACACAAAATCCCCTTACAGAACCTCCAATCCCTTTTGGGCACATTCTGCTGGTTTACGGTAGTGATGAACTGTCATCGGTTCCTCCTTGGTCTGTGAGATTGGGACCCATAGAAATGGCTGTGACCGCTACTTTTCTCTACAGGGATTTGCCCCTTTTTTCATTTGGTTGGAGATTGAGACTGAGCTTTGTTACAGAGAATTATCCTGTGGCAGTGGGTTGGGGAGATAAGTCTTTGTTGGGACATAAAACACATACAGACAAAAGTGTGAAAAATCGAAATGACAAGGCTGCAGGGGTGTTGTTTCTTAAGTTCGGTCAAATGTTCAGACACAGGAAGGAAGGACTCTGGCTTGTTGCTCTGTACTCAAGTAAATTTCTATTCTGTGTTCCCAGACCATAATGGAAGTACTATGATAATGGTATCATAGGTCCATATCCACACCCTCACACAGTATACAGTCGTTAAATTATCTTAGTGTCATGAAGCACTGTCTGCTTTGATTTCGGTTCCATAAGAAATGACAGATGCTATCTTATAAGAAGCTGGGCAGAGGAATAAAAAGAAAGCCAACTTTGTGTTACCTATTGTTGTATTAGGCATAAATTAATTGTGATTTCAGAATTCTGGTAATTCTAAGAGCCAATAATACTAAATGATATAGATGTAATTTTTTTTTATGACATCAGGGTTTTTAAAAAGTAAAGTTAATATATAGCAATTATTCCCCTAGAAATTTGGAATTTCATTTTAATACAAAAATTCAAATGAAAAACTCATAAATGTTAAATGAAAAACTCATAAATGTTAAATGAAAAACTAAATAGGGAACCGTAAACTAAAATATCACACTGGATTTTTTTTTTTTTTGCAACAGTGTAAATAATCAAATTACATCAAAATATCAAAATAGTAATAAACACATGAACTCTCTAGCAGAAATGTAACACTCACTAAATGTAACACTCACTATAACTATTAAAATAAAAGACATTATAAGGGATTTTATTACACTTTAATTTTCTGATTAATTTTAGAATTTTCTATAACTACTCTTAAATTTGCTCAAATCTCAGTATTTTGTAGTTGATAGAAATTACATTTAAAACAAAACATTCCCCCTGGAATTGATATTGCAATCTGAGATCTAGCATTTCATCCTGTCTTTGTTTTTAAGGTTAATTATTAACCTCTCCAAACTGAGATTTTCTCTTCTTTAAGGTTAGAAGTTTAAATTAGATTTTCAAAGCTTTTTTCATTCCCAGAGTCTATGACTATTCTCTAACTTCTTTTGTCAGTTTCAGATTTTTTTTTTTTTTAGTAAGGGTATTGTCACCTTAAAACCTAGTGTTAAGAGATTCTGTGATCTATTAGCAGCACTCTGTCTCTTATTTACTCACTTAGTAAAATGACATTATAGTGTCACCAAATCATCTTAAATTGGTGTAGAGGAGAAAAGCTCTATATTGATTACAGTGTCTGAAAAATGAGACATTTATTTCTTTCGTATGTGTTTTAAAGATTGCCATTAATTTTATATCATGATATCTACTTCAAAATATACTAATCAACAAAGTACCTTTTTGTGATATTTAAGTCAAATATTTTAATTAAAAGTTACAATAAATCCTCATTCAAGACTCAAATTTCTCTGGAAAGACTTTTCTGTTGTATACTTAAAATTATTATTATATATGGCTAATTGAACATGAAAATAAGTGAAATAAGTCAATACAAACTGGAGAAATGAAAACTATTCACCCTTGATTGAACAATATTTATTATTGAAGACTACTATTAGGCTTTCTGATACAGACTAGTAATAAAAACGGTTAACAATATCAAACCTTTTACAGGCACTATTTTATTTAATTCACAAAGTTACCTTGTGAGGTATTACAATATTCCATTATGCAGACCAGTTAGTTAAAACACTAAGAGGTTAAATTACCTACCCAGGTTCACACAGCTAAGGGCTGTGCCCAAAATACACACATTGTCAGTGCTCTGGATCATGTTCCTATGTTACAACGTCATATAGTTTTACAGGGTCTGCATTAATTGAAGTAGATAGGACATGTCCAAGCATCTAAAACAAAAAGTTCTCTAACAGAGGCTTGGATAAATTTGGAGAAGTTAAAGGAAGGAGACATCTTTGTGGATTTGAGTTTGGGATTTTTTTTTTGGGGGGGGGGGGACTGGGAGGCATTTTTACGGAAAATAAATAACTCATTTCTTTAAGAAAATCCTCTTGTGAGTTGTTTATCTCCACAACATAACTTGTTCTACTTCCAAGAGTGCTGACAGGACAAAGCAATGTGGGTAATTGCAGACTAGAGTGGACTCTGGTGAACTTGCCTGTTGCCTGATTATGCTAGCAACAGGAATTCTAGCTGTTTCTTTCTTACTAACTGGCAGTATTTACTAGTTCCTGGCTAAGATGGTACACTTAGGTTTTGCCCAGAATTTGTGTCATGAGAAGTAATCTGGGGATGTCCCATAACCTGGTTACTGACAAAATTAAAATGTTCCTCCTTTCTTCATTTTCCTCGGTTGCTTCTTCATGAATCTGTTGAAAGACCACACAGTTTTGTTTCACAAACCAAAGGTCCTTTTAAACTGTGTTCTTTCCTTAATGTTTCTGGTTGGCACAATTCCTGAGGAACTTCTTTGTTCTTTTTGGACAATTACCCAAAATTAAATTTGAAACCACAATTGCTTATGGGAACCTTCTTTTCTGTTATTTTGAGGCATCATATGACTCTTCTATTTTGTTGCTTTATGATATTCAGATTGAGCAAAGAAAATAAACCTCTGATTGGATATAGTTTCATTTGGTTATATTCTACTTTTAGTACTATATATTAATGAATTTTTAGACTATTGTTTTATTTTCTTAGTCCTGGAAAGTTAATTTTCTATTTTTCTTCCATTCAGTTATTTTTTTAAAAGTCACTCAGAAACCTGTGCATGCCTGCGTGCATGCTCAGTCACGTCAGACTCTTTGCAACCCCATGGACTGTAGCCCACCAACCACTTCTGTCCATGGAAATTTTCCAGGAAAGAATACTGGAGTGGGTTGCCATTTCCTACTCCAGATATAGAAGTCTAGGTCCTGGTCATAATTTCTGCAGAGGGCAAGTTCTAGTCCTATATTTTGTCAGAATGAAGTTGGTGGGAATGTGAAGACAGACAGATGGCACATAGAGACAGCACCTAACTTCAGGCTTTTCACTGGAGATTTACATTGATCTGTAGCTGAGAAACCTAATTCGCCTTGAATGCAGGGCAGTGGAGTACAGTCCTACAGTGTTAGATTTAACTACTAGGACAGCATCACTTCCTTTTTCTCACACTTCAAGCATGATGCAACAAAACATGTTCAAATAAAAATGTGTGATAGAAATATTAGGTCTCATGCAAAATAGTCACATTTGAAATATGGTCAAATCAAATCTCTTTTATAGTACTATATGTTTCTTGCTTCAAATAATATCTTGTGTCAAACAAAGAATTAAATGGGTATAACCCCTCTAATCTAAAAATGAAAATGCTTTGTTTTCTCTCTGACACATTTATTTTAAATTAGAAGAAATTGACCTACCTATGCAAATTCTTTCTGGCCTCTACCACTATATTCAAATTTACCAGAAATACAAATAAGCCAATATTGAGGATAGGGTAGGAGGATTTGTAGGAAAGATGATTTTATTATAGTGAAGAGAAAAGCTGGTAAGAAACAATATAGCTTAAGTCTCTTGAACCAGATGAAATAGTTAAAAAAAAAAAAAAAGAAATTGCTAACTAATCAGCTTGGATGCTTAAAAAAAAAAAAAAGGAAATTGTAACTAGAAAGTGTATAGAACCTCTGTGATACTTCAAAAGGTACAGCTGGCTGGAGAATGTACAGTCCCCTAAGACTGAGGATAAAAACTTACAAATGCACCCTCTAAAGTCTTTTCTCTTGACCTCATACCAAGGTTAAGATAGAAGATTTTTTTATGACTTTGAAGCAGAGTTAAGGTGAAAGAATCTGATGAAAACAGATGAGAAGCGGGGACCCTTTCCAGTACTCAAGGGAAGAATCCAAAGGACCAACTGCTGCCACCCCAGTGTTCTCCCATCTGCATCTCAAGTCTGTGTCATGATTCTTGTACTTGCACCTTTCACTCCTGCAATTATTTATGCAAATTGGCAGAGTCTCACTGAGGAGGTAAAGGGTAAAATGCCAGAGCAGGCATCTGCGGATCTTCTCATGTTTAGTATACAGAGGTTTCTTTTTCAAAGGGACCTTCTCCTCTGCCCTAGTGTAAAATAAGCATCAGGAAAAAAATGATGGAGATCATTTTGTGGGATGATTGCGTGGGAAAAAATATTGCTGCTAATTTCCGGTAGAGGTTACAGCCAATTTGGTAATGTTTGCTGTTTTTGTGCTTTGTGTCACATGCAGTGACATCTTCATTCAGAATGCTGTGTTCAACAGAAAAGTGCTAGCCAGAGAAGGAACTGTTTTTAATCGTCATTTGAACTGTATTTATCACCCTTATTTTTCCTTCTTAGCTGTTTTAATTCTGTTCTTCTGAAATAGTATAGATATAACAATAACCAGATTTTTGTTTGGTTGTTTGTTTCACTTAAAGGAGGCTTTAGTGATCTAAATCATTGAGAAAATGAGCATATTCTTTCAGATCCTAAATGTTTCTTTTAAAAAGAGCAAAAACATTGTCCTAAACTTCAGCTTCTAAAAAATTGGCTCTATAAATTAGGTGAGGTTCCTCAGCCCCTCTTATGGACTTGCCAGAAGGTCACTACCGTGCGTTCCTACAGGAATTCTGCCTGCCTGCATTCACTTCCTCCCCCCAACACACATCTCTTGACTAAATCAAATTTTATGTTAACAACATGTTATTATTCCCAAAACGAGTGTTATGCTTTTTAAAATCCAATTTTAAAACTATACACTGAACCACCATGATGTGGGTTTGCAATAGAAAATAAGCAGATGTCTAACATGGAGATGAAAAAACAGGCAATCTTATTGGAAGCAGGAAAGTAAGGCAAATCTTTGGTCCTGGTCAGCCTCTTCCACATGGAGATAAGCCAGTGAGAAAATGCAGGGAAGAGCCCAGGATGTTTGCACATAAATATGTGAAAGAAAGAGGAAGAAAGAAATGGCAATCCACTCCGGTATTCTTGCCTGGAAAATCCCATGGACAGAGGAACTTGTTGGGCTACAGTTCAAGGGGTCACAAAGAATCAGGCACGACCGAGTGACTAATACTTTCTGCTTTCTTTTTTCTACATGTTGTTACTCTAGCTGGAATTCAGCTGAACTGATATCCCATTACTCCTGCTACTCCAGAAGATCTCTTTAAACCTGCCAAAGATGTGTTTTGTTGTCAAGATTTTGAAGCTTAATCAGTAACAAGCCACATGTTGTCTGAGGATTTGATTTTTATGGTGTGACTCATGCCGAGGAAACATCTCTCTGATTTCCTAAGAGTGGGGACTAAGTGTAACAAGAAGAAAAGGGGGCACAAGGAAAGCAAGATGGCTAAACAAGTGAAGGAAAGAAAGATGGACCTTAAAACAAGAGAAAAGAACAGGAAAGAGGAGAAAAGAAGAAAAAGAAAAGAAAATGGATTTAAACCAGTCTCCTTTCAAATGAGGTTGGTGATCTGATCGTAGCACTTGAGTGAGCGTCAAGCCCCATGAGAGGAACAGACTGCCTGCCTTTAATTGTTAACCTTACATTACAGGAATCTTTGTCATAAAACTAAAAGCTGTTTGACTCAAAGCACAATCTTTGCACATGAGATTGCACAGGTTGTGATGAGCCTGGAGACTTAATTACTTTCTTGCATCAATTGAAGGGGATCCTCCAGGTCAGGCTTATGGCATATTGATGGGAAGTAAAAGAAATCTTACACAAAATTTGCCTCCAGTGTGCTGGTTTCCCAGACACCCAGGAAAGTTTGATCTCTGTTCCTGCCTTTCATAATTTCTTACTGTTCAGGAGCAATATATTTACTATGCATGTCAATGCTGAGTTAAGTAGGAGGGAAGGAAAAAAAAATCAGTAATGCCAAAGAATGTCTCACAATTACTGTTAAGATAATTTTCTGCCTTCCTCCCAAGGCAACAACAAAAACAACAAAAAGATCTAAATCCGTAGTCACACTTTCTGAATTTACAAGTTTTGTTGTGAAGCGCTGGATTTGCAACTAGTTATCTGCAGTTTCAAATAGAAAGCTTGCCTCTTCTGTTTAGCTTTTGTGTTCCTTGGGGTGGATGTGAGCTACTATTTAGTTATAAAAGTGATTTGTTTAGATAAGACTCATTTTATACTGTTTGTGTGGTTTATCTCACTAAACATAGAATAAATTTGCAGCCTAAGAAATGGTTTTTATAAAAGAATAATTACAAAGTTCTAAGTGCAAGATCTTAAGACAAACTATACTGCTGGAAAAGATTTCTGGAGAGACAGCGAATGGACATTGATTTCACAAAAGGAAAGCAGTCAGAGTCGGGGTCCCTGACGTTGTTCTCTCATCACTCTCCCTTTCTTGATGGTCACGTGCAGTCTGATGAGCTTTTGTAGCAGGTTCTATATATTCCAAAGGCAGAGGCAGCACGTCAAGGCCTTGTCATTTCTGGTCAGCAGAGTAGTTTGTCAGAAGAGTTTTCAACTATAAAAGCATCAGTAACTCATCAGAATATTTGTTGTTTCTTTTTGACAAAAGAGGCAAGTGTCTGTCAAGAAGAATCTGGGGTTTTCCTTTCCTTCCCTGAGGAACTTGGAGTCCGCCTTGAATAGCCATAGATTCCAGAAACCTTGTGTGCAAAACACATGTATTGATTCCTGTAGAATCTTGTTGTTTGTGACATACAACAGAGTAAGTCAACATGACTTTGCCTGTTTGTTGCCATGTGTGAAACAGAATGTGGAGCTTTCATTAGTGAGGAGCATATTATGTACTGAGGCTTAGAGGAGGTCTCACTGGAAACCCATAGAAGCACAATCCACACATCATAATTCGGTGAGAGACATAGTGTGTGTAATGGGTAGCTCTCCACATGGTTAAATATCGATGTATTGGTTGAATGTTTAAAAAATTTTTCCAGAGCTGAAAATGCATACTCACGCTTATAAACAAACAAATCAGTTGCTTAAGGGTTATAAGAAATTTAAATGCAAATAGCACTTTGTAATGATGCCCCAGAGACTGACACTGTAGTCAGTTTCTTGAGACTGCATCATTGTAAACTTAGTTTTTGCTACTGGTTTCCTTAGTAACTGGAACAACATATTTTTCAGGACATAAAATAATATCCTGTTTCAGGCACTGAGAATCTTGAACTAAAATGTAATTGATTTTGCACGAGGTACAGGATTATCATGTCTGCCCCATTTCAGTGAGGTATTACAGCACAGAATGTACGGACTCAGAGACTTTTTTTTCAAACCAGCCATTTTGTTTCTAATCATCTTATTGTGAGAATACTAAAATGGCTAACAGTGTGCAATGTTATTTATACTTTTAAAAGGAACAGATTCTTAAATAGAATTCTCTAGTTGATATATTATTTTCCAAGCATACTGGGATAATGTTTATTTCTCTTACCTCACATGCAAAAAGCCTAATATGGAAGCATCTACATTTCTGTTAAATAATGGCAATGCTTATTTTGTAAGACATATATATATATATAACTGATACCTACCCATGTAGATATTGTACAGTATGCATGCAGAGAGAACCCTGAGATTCAGTGCGTTTTACAGTCTGAAATCAGGACAAAGAAAGAGTCAGAAAATGTATTTTAATTCCATTTCTGCAACTGGTCTACTATACTGCCTTAGGCAAATTATTAGCTCTCTAGTGTCTTAATATCTTTTCTATATAACGGAAATAACACTTGCATCACTGGGTGTTATGTAGATGATTACTTGACATGTGCAAAGAGTTTGGAAGATATAATATACTAAATCTTATAATTGCTTTAAAACATATATAGCAGTGTGTTATAGGAATAAAATTAGAGAGTAGTTTAGTGAGCTTAGAAAATCAGAGGCCCTTGATATAGGAGAAGTATCTAGAGATTTAGCAAAGCTCTATTTTACTGTTTCTGCAAACAGCATTTCTTAGAATGATATGGCAATAGCAGAACTGTTGAATGACTGATTTTTGATGATATCCTTCTTAGAAATACTGAATTCTAGAGGAGGTGATAATGTTATGTCCTGGGCACCTCTGCTCTAGTGAAATTTGTTTGTAGATTGTTTTCCCCTATCCACTGGGAAACTGACCTCTTCACTAGCTGCTCTGTGGGAGGTTTGGGGTCCTAATGGAGTTTCCAGATGGAACTGCTGTCTACTACACTACCTTGTTAACTTCTCTGCCAGCAGAGTATCAGTTTCTCATCACATCAGACATTGACTGTTTTTCTATAAATTGGCAGCTTGTTCTAGTTTTCTAGTCTATGCCCAAGGAAAGAGCCTGGATATGAGGGTCGTTTCATTAATTCATTCACTCATTCAATAGGTATTAAAAGTCTACTATGGACTAGCTAATATTTTAGACATGTAGGAATTACAAGAAGCATTAAATCATGGTACCCATCTCTCAGCTCTTTCCCAAAATAGCAGAGGCAGTTACTATGTGTACACAGAATTTTAGTATGATGTAGCATCATAAACATCTGAGACTGACTAAGAAAATCAAAGATGGATTCTAGGTAGGAATAATGGCATTTAAGCTGGACCTCATGGAATAGGAAGAATTTCAAAAGATAGAGAAGAAAAAGAAAGGTCATATAAGATACCATATATTGCTATATTTTGAGGCGGAAAGGGAACAAAGTTCTGATAGATCAATAACAATCTAACTTGGTGAGAACTCAGGTATGTGAGAGCATCCTCAATTACCTCAGTCATATACGACCCTGTATGATATGGACTGTAGCCTTCCAGGCTCCTCTGTCCATGGAATTCTCCAGGCAAGAATACTAGAGTGAGCTGCCATACCCTCCTCCAGGGGATCTTCCTGACCCAGGGATTGAACCAGTGTCTCCTGCATTGCAGGCAGATTCTTTACCCACTGAACTATCTGGAAAGCTCAACACCAGGTATATATAATCACAACGGCCAGAGATAAGGATAAAAACATAACTCTTTTATAATATTCTTCCTCATGTATACTAAAATTATTTAGTATTTAATGATTTGTACTATACTTTGGCCACCTCCTGTGAAGAGTTGACTCATTGGAAAAGACTCTGATGCTGGGAGGGGTTGGGAGCAGGAGAAGAAGGGGACGACAGAGGATGAGATGGCTGGATGGCATCACTGACTCGATGGACGTGAGTCTGAGTGAACTCCGGGAGTTGGTGATGGACAGGGAGGCCTGGCATGCTGCGATTCATGGGGTTGCAAAGAGTTGGACAGGACTGAGTGACTGAACTGAACTAATGTATCAGTTTATTGATTGATTAATTTCACTTTACCCTCCTCCTTCCATGCGTTGTCCACTCCAAAAAGTTCTCCATTTACCACGTTATTCCCAGCTCATTAAACATTTGTTGAATGAGAGGAGTCAAAGACCAGGTTGTGAAGGGACTTGATGCAGACTAAGGGGCTTGGATTGGTTTAGGGAGCAGCACTTTGCTCCTAAGAGTCCCTCCTCTTGACAAGAAGGAACAGAAATAGATGCAAGAAGAAGTGGAGCCTAAAAGCTGGAAAATTTGTCAGAAGTTTTTGTATTTGTCAAAAGCTGGGTCTTAAGGTGCTAAACCATAATAATTAAAAAAAAGAGGCATTAGAGAGGACGAGATGGTTAGATGGCATCACAGACTCAATGGACGTGAGTTTGAGGAGGCTCTGGGAGCTGGTGATGGACAGGTAGGAAGACACTTAGGAAAAATCTCTGAATTTGATGAAAGCTTATTGTTGATATGTAAGAATTTCTTTTCAGCCATTGGTAGTGATGTCTTATATTAAGTGATTAAAGAATAAAAGAATGAGTATTAAAGTGAATGCAATAATTGTAAACCACTCCTTTCAAGGGTTAGCAGTGACAAGTGTAGCAAAATAGGAAAATCATGTGAGAAAGCTGTTGGCAGAGACTACCACACATACATTATTGTTAAAATTGCTGCCTGAAATGTTCCACAATTCTGAATCTACTTCCAATACAGAAATATATGGCTGCTCTTTCTGGATGTGTAGATTTCAGTGGTAATAACCTCACATTTGTGATTTCTATGTTTTGATAGATAAAAGCTCTTTCATAAACTCTCTAGTGTATTTGTTCAGAATAGTGTTCAAACAGAAACACAGTTCTAATTCTATAGCCAGTGTTTAAAGCCATTTGTTTATCTCACAAAGTGGTAAAATTTAACAAAATCGATTAATCTAGATAGCATATTCAAAAGCAGAGACATTACTTTGCCAACAAAGGTCCGTCTAGTCAAGGCTATGGTTTTTCCTATGGTCATGTATGGATGGGAGAGTTGGACTGTGAAGAAGGCTGAGCGCTGAAGAATTGATGCTTTTGAACTGTGGTGTTGGAGAAGACTCTTGAGAGTCCCTTGGACTGCAAGGAGATCCAACCAGTCCATTCTGAAGGAGATCAGCCCTGGGATTTCTTTGGAAGGAATGAAGCTAAAGCTGAAACTCCAGTACTTTGGCCACCTCATGTGAAGAGTTGACTCATTGGAAAAGACTCTGATCCTGGGAGGGATTGGGGGCAGGAAGAGAAGGGGATGCCAAAGGATGAGATGTCTGGATGGCATCACTGACTCGATGGACGTGAGTCTGAGTGAACTCCGGGAGTTGGTGATGGACAGGGAGGCCTGGCGTGCTGTAATGCATGGGGTCGCAAAGAGTCGGACATGACTGAGCGACTGAACTGAACTGAACTGAACTGAAGGCATTTGACAAATTAAATCTACCATTAAACTCTGTGAGAAAAATGATATACAATTTTCTAGACAGTTGTTTAGGGTTCCAATAGTATTTCAGTGCATGGTATTTGTATACTTTTGGCTGGCAGTTCTTCATGAGTCTTCCATGTTTCTACACATGTTGCAAGTAAGGCACTGGATTCTTGCAGACCACACTTAGGAAACAGATGGTATCTCTCTTCCAAGCAAAGGGCAGGTTTGCTTTCAGCTTTGGATGATACAGTGTCTCCCACCAGAGTAAACGGTAATTATATTTCTTAACCTTCTCCTATAACATCACCCATTGGCCCTCTTCATGTTGCCCTGAGGGAATTGGGGCTTAGGTGACCAGTGCAAAAATAGTGGTAAGAAACTGCACTTTTTTTCTGACCCATGAGTCTCATGTCTTCTACTCAAGCCCATGAGACAGGGCAGACTAATTAGCTCCCAGGGCTTCCCAGGTGACTCCATAGTAAAAAATCCACCTGCCAGTGCAAGAGACATTGGTTTGAACCTTGAGTTGGAAAGATCACCTGGAGAAGAAAATGGCAACCCACTCCAGTATTCTTGCCTGGGAAATCCCAAGTACCTAGGAACCTTGTGGGTTACAGTCTATTGGTCACAAAAGAGTCAGACAGGACTTAGTGACTAAACAAAGGTAAATCTCATACTCTCATACTCTTCCCAGTTTTTGCATATATATTATTGATCCTAATAACATTAATAATAAAGTTTTTAAAAATTAATAGCATCTATTGAGTGCTTAAAATGCCAACTACTGTGTTGGAGCTCTGCATATTCTTATTCATTCAGTAAACATTTATTTAGTGTCTATAATAAGCCAAGAACTATGCTAGGCTGGATGTTAGGCAATAGTGAACAAAACAAATACTGATCTTTCCTTCATAGAGTCCGTGGTCCATT
This sequence comes from Bos mutus, assembly GCF_027580195.1. Classification (NCBI taxonomy): domain Eukaryota; kingdom Metazoa; phylum Chordata; class Mammalia; order Artiodactyla; family Bovidae; genus Bos; species Bos mutus. The sequence goes on from NC_091619.1 coordinate 59,294,105, forward strand.
TAATCCTCACAATAACCCCACAAGGTGAGAATATTACTCTGAGAAAATTGGAGGTTCAGTTCAGTTCAGTTCAGTCACTTAGTTGTGTCCGACTCTTTGCGACCCCATGAATCACAGCACGCCAGGCCTCCCTGTCCATCACCAACTCCCAGAGTTCACTCAGACTCACGTCCATCGAGTCAGTGATGCCATCCAGCCATCTCATCCTCTGGCGTCCCCTTCTCCTCCTGCCCCCAATCCCTCCCAGCATCAGAGTCTTTTCCAATGAGTCAACTCTTCTCATGAGGTGGCCAAAGTACTGGAGTTTTCATTAGCAAAATTTAATGACTTACCCAAGGTCATGACAGACTTTGGCTGGTCTAGAATATGAAACAATAACCAAACTAATTAGGTCAGTGCTCTTTTTACCTTACCACATAGTACAGCATTAAACATTTTATTTCCTTATGTACATTTAAAAATATATGTTATTTTAAATGTATGTTTTGTAGATTCTACTTATATATATCTTGCACTTGGATAATATCTTACAAAATTGTTTTTAAATTGAATCTTTAGCAGTGAAGTGAATTGTTTGAAATAGCCCTGTCAAAATATTCTCCTATACCACCTCTTTCCAAAGGAGAAAAAATTTGGCCATGTTGCAATAAGTTAGAAGTTAAAATCAGATTTCAAAGAAAAGCCTTTTTCTCTTTCTTTCATCCTATCAGCATTGGAAACTAGATTTTTACATTTTTTTAACTAGTGTTGTTATGAGATTATGCTATATTCACACTTAAAAGTATAGAATGTTTTTAAGCAGTTTGATGAGTGGATCCACAGTTAGGTTAACAGATCACTTGCACTAAACACATTTTTGTGATTAATTTTTTGACACGGGAATGCAAAAAGAGAATCAATATTACTTAGTAGTAAAGCTCACAGATTCTGAAGTCATCTGCTATGCATTAAATGCCCCTGTCCTACAACTTACTCAACCTGTGATTTGGGCAAATAACTTTTCTCTTCTTCAGTTTTCTTTTCTGGAAATTTGATTAATAGCAGTACCTGTGGATAATATTTGGCTTAATTGATTTAATAAATTCAGTGTAGTTAGCACAGTACCTGTCACTTAGGGCACAGTAAATGTTAGCAGGATTTGTAACATCATACTGGGGATGGGGACTCACTGAATAAATGTTTCTGTTAACTCCATCATTTTTAAACTTATCATTGTTCAAAGTAACTATGCCCTGAACTCTGAGCTCCAAAGCAGTGGCCTTTGATTTTTTTAAACATACGGTAAGCACGTCAGTTCAATAATGATGATGCCTGATTTATAAATGCAAATGTCACCAGCTTCCACTGTGAGCATTTAAGCAAGGTGAGTGGTCTGAAAGAGAATAAGGAACCAGAAATTTTGTCTCCTATTCCCAGCTCCATTACTGACTTGCTAGGACAGAGTAAATAAATCACAAATAAATAAATAAACAAATCACTTAACCTTTCTGTATTCCAGTTTCAGCAAAATGAGAGTGATAAGCTTGTGCTTTTTAAGGCTTTGAAATCATTGGTTGAAAGGTGCTGCAAAAGTGACAAGTGTTCTTAACTTTCCAGTATTTCAGTCTTACTTATGCATACTCTGAATGTTTGCTTTTCATCTTGGGAATTAAATACTTCTTTAATACTGATATGTAGTAACTGAAGGAATTAGTGAAATTTGCCAGCTCCTCAGATAAAATCAGAGGACAAATAAGTCAGGCAGTTAATTATGTGAAAGAATAGATTAGGCGAAGGAAGAACAGCTTCAACAGAAATCTCCTGATTGTTGTCCCAAGTTCAGGGTTAAACTTTCAAAGGTGAAAGAGGAAGGATGGAGGTTAAAAAGATAAAAGAACCATTTCTGCATGTTTCTCAGTCATGAGAAACACGACTTTCCTGGTTGTCTGCCTAGACTTCTTCCCGATTTAGCATCCTTTGCCCGCACAGTATGTAACCACTTCAATCAGGTTCAAGCTGCTCTGTTTTGTATTTTAAGTAATTGCTGTTGCTCGATATGTCTCAAAAACCTATTTTATTTCAAAAGCCGTATTCTTTGCCTATTAATTTCCTTCTTTATTTATGATTTGTAAAGTCATTTTTGAAAGCACAAACACTCATCCTTTTATATATATACATATATATATATATATAGGTTATAATTGTGTTAGAGTTAAATAAATCCTTATTATTTTGTTATTAATCACCCATTATTATTTTTATTCTCTTAATTATTTTTTAAAATGACAAACATTTGTAATTTTTTGGTAAATTATTGAACTGTGTGAAACATTACCATTTTTGCTCCTGTTCATAAAGCAGACACAAAAGAGTTACGGTTTGTTGGCCAAATGAGATTTGCTATACTCATCATAAATCTTTTATTTAATGTGTTTCTGTAGGAAATCAATATTACATTGGTGTAAAATACAATATAAAATATAGTTCACAATGCATTTTATAAAATAGGCTTTACTAGAAGTACTTTTAGTATACATTTTAATGTCACATTTTTATTTGAATGTAGGGTTATATTTTCATCTAAATGTGAATGTGCCTTTTCCTTGGGATGTGCAAACTCCATCAAATTTGTTTGTTTTATTTGGAGATATATGTGTGTATATATAGATATAAACAAAAATATATTCTCTTTTTTCAACCTTTGCTGCACCTAAATTTTTGTTACATAGTAATTTTCTAAGGAAACACTATAAACACATCAATAGGCCACAGCATGACAATATATATTCAGGTGTTGTACATGTATTAATATTCTTTGAAAGAAATCTTATAGTACTCATGAATTTAAATATTTTTTATATAAACCATGTAAATATAATGATTAACAATCTGTTGTATTCACTATTCAGGAGATGAGATGTAGTATTTTCCTAATTACATAGATCAGTGTGGGAGGATATGACTGCAAAAGAAGATTAAGCCGTTTGTATTTTTTCAGTGCTGCTTTATAGCATTAACTGGAAAACTCAGGCCTGTTATATTGAATGCTGAGGAATTTGATTACGAGAGTAGTAGACCCTGCCCATCTTGGCTTGAGACAGCAGACTCAACTAATTGTCTATCAGCAGTGATTTAGCTGTATCATTCGTCTACAATCTTGCTATTGATGGGAGCATTTAAAATCTGATGAAAATTACAGTTTAATAATCAGGACTTGGAAAACCCACCTGGCAGATGCTTACTTTATATTTTTTTCCCCACTATTTTTAAGGAAAAGGAAGAGAGTTTTCCCAAACTTAAAATATAGACTTTCTTTAAAAAGAATATTTTGACATCAGACTTTATAAATATATTATCAAAGATAGGCTTATATTTTTTTTCTCTTTTTGTTCTTTTGCTTTGCTTTATCTTATATTTCCATGAACACCATTGATCCTACATTTTGTATCCTACTGTTAGTATTGAAGACAGCGGTTCAGTAGTTTGGGTTGTGCTTCTGAAGCTCCCTGTTTTCCTATTGAAGCATAGTTGATTTAGAATTCTGTGTTCATTTCAGGTGTACAGCAAAATTATTGTTATTTATACATATATATCAATTTTTTTCAAATCCTTTCCCTTAGAGGTTATTACAAAATATTAAATATAGTTCCCTGGGTTATAAAGTAGGTCCTTGTTGGTGATCTATTTTAAAAATAGTAGTGTGGATATGTTAATTTCAAACAAATCCCCACAACTATCTTCTGATTGCTGCTTTGCTTCCTTGACTGTCTAGGTTTTGCTGTATAACATTTATTGGATACAGTGCTTTAAAATATTAGATAAATGTAAATATGTCTAATATATTACATAAATTTAAATATGAGCATTCAGATATATTTTCAAAAGGATGATTTGTGCAACAGAAATTCTACTAATGACACATCTGTGTCCAAAAATAGTATGTTTCATTATCTGTTCCAGCAGAAGAAAAATATTTCATACTTGGAGGAAAGGATTAAGACCTTCCAAATCAGTATATAATAAATAAGGATCAGTGAGAGAGCTGAGTGCAAAATCAATCAGCTCCTGGTTGCCAGGTTTGATGAAGTAGATATTTAATAATTTGGGACATTTACATTCACTCACTACTCAAATGAGGATTGCAGACAGTTTTCTAAGATTAGTATGGCATTTCTGTAAGTTGACAGTTCAATGCACAGAGGAGTCACTTAAATGGTCCTGCATTTTTCCCTGAAGCAAAATTTGCAGTGAGCATATGTAACAGTCTGTACTCCTGCGTGAATACCAATTGGTGTCATTAGGTGCCTGGAGTCTCGACTTACATTTTCAAGGCTTGATTTTCAGCTGGAGCAAACTCATATGTATCAATGTCAGATGTTCACTGTGGTTTTCATAGTTTGATATGTCTAAGTGATTGGTTCTGTTTTGAGAGTTTCCCTGGTATTCTTATCTATTTGGAAAAAGACTAAAGCTTTATTTTTCTGTTTTTGTTTCTTTCATCCTGGATTGAGTTTTTGAGAATCTCTTAGAGTTGGGAATGAAGAATCAGAAGAAACAGCAATCCAAAAAGAAGTATGGAACAAAAAAGCATAAAGTAGATTTTAAGACTTAATTCAGGTATTTAAAGTACTAATCAGAATAACCGATTCCCCATAGCTGAGAATGATAAGCTACTGTACTCCAGAAAATACCAAGCTTTCTGTTTCCACAGTCTTTGTCATTGGGCAACAGGTTTGTATATTCTATATCTTTTAAAGAACGATGTTGACGTTAAGTTTAGAATGAGAGCTATATTTGAGTTCCTCACTTAATGTTTGTAGCTATGAAGACTTAGATAATAATTTTCCTTATTTTTACCGCATTTTTCTTATTATTAATAATATATCCACAAATATCTAAATGGCAAAATGTCACATAAAGTTATCAAAATGAATATATTATTGTCTGGCTCCTAGAGTTTTATTTTTTACTTTCTAATACATTTTAATTGCTTCTATAATATCTTGCATTCATTTACAGGAAATAGCAACCATAAAATGTACAAAAATTAATCTTAGATCAGACAACTTTTTGGCATGCAAAAAATGTAATTGACAGATTTTAGAATTGTGAAATTAAGTAAATTATTCTGATAATGAAAATATGTAGTCTAATTATCTATCTCAAAACTGATAGAGAAGAAATCATCTTAAGTCTTTCATAGAGAATAGCCATTTTAGCTTGTGTGTAACTTCAACGGACATTTAAAAAATATGCTTAGAATCTAGAGGATACTGTTTTCTCAAATTAAAACTTTCTTTTTAAAGGTGAAATTTCAGTTTTCAATTATTTGTAGATCAAATAGAGTTTTTAGTATGCAATGGAAAACAGTTTCAAGTTGTCCTCTCATATGCGGTTCTCAAATTATTGGTAATCAGAAGGATCCTATGCTTGTCAGTATCTTATTTTAAGATTTTATTGTGTATCTTAGGAGATTGACTGAGAGAAAATGAAGTGATTAATATTAACCTTGTTATAACATATTTGTGTTATATGTGTTTAACATATAACATATGCTATTACATATAACATATATAATAACATATATGTGTATATATATGTATATCCTATTGCTTTTCCAAAGGTAATGGAGTCTGAAACAAATTCCAAATTTCTCAAATTTTATATCCAATCATTTCTTTCCATACTATCATTGTACTAAGTGTGTGTTTTTAAAATTCTATCAAGTCATATTGCTATTTGGTTTTCATGTCCTTGTTATAATTTACATATTGATCAGACATCTAAAATTCTTCAAAATTAAAGGTGAAAATTAAGAGACTATAATACAGGATTTATAATTTTCCAACAGAAAATATGGGCTAGTAATAGGATTATTGCAGAATTATTTGACTTTTAAGTATAAGGCAACTTAGGCTATTTTGAGGAAAACTACTTTTCACTATTATTTCCTTCATTATACAAACTGAATAATCTGAACAAAGAGTTAAAGCACATGGCCATTGAATTTTAAACTGGATTAAATCTTATTATTGGTTATAAAATAGTAAAGCTTTTGAAAGATAGCAACCTTGCTATCTATAATATGCCCGTGATTTTAAAAAAATTGACAAATAAAATGTTAATTATAAAACTTGGTTGTAGTAGATACGTTAATTATTATGACATGAATTGGATACCAGCAGGAGCTGGGATAATTGATGTCAGATGAATGTGGAAACTCCCTAGAATGAGCTCAGTCCCAGAAGAAGTGACGATTGGAAAAATAGAAAAGCTGTTGTGATGCATGTACTTGTCCCTTGATGAAAGCCGATTAATTCCAAAAGTTGACATTAAGTCAGTGGGGGGAAAAGCCTATAAAGATCCTTTCACCAAACTTTGAATGGAAGCAGGCTACTTTCTATACTTAAGGTATGAAGAATCTTTGGGTGGGTATTTTGCTACTATTCATTAAAGAGTCCGTTGAGCCTTACATTCTCTATCAAGCCTTACTTTCCAATTCTTGTAATTGTTTCATATCCAAAGATACAAAGTGTATTTTGTTCCTTTGTTTTTTATATTGTCTTCTCTTTCTAGGAAAGTAGAAGCATATGCATTTTAGATTCTTTTGTTTCATTACCCACCAAATTAACAACTCTTTGACTAGCCTGGTTTTGATATTTCATTAACAGCAGTGGATCACAAATGGGGCGCCAAAATGCAGAAAGTAAATCAAATCTTTCTCTTACTTTTTTTGTTCTCAACATTGGAGCCATTAGCCATAGAAGGAAAAATCTCCACTGACTCAAAACAGGAGATTTTTAGCTCTCTATTTATCCAATTCCATTTACAAAGTCTTTATTGATTCACTGTCAGATTTGTTCCTATGCTTATAGTTCCAATAGACCAAAGGGCAGAGGTTACATATATCACAAACTCTCCAACAATTATTTTTATACTCAGAATTAAGGGATCCAACTGGATCAAAGAATTGATGTTCTGCCTTTCTGACCTTCTGATTCAACATGGATACAACCCTAACTTTGTGTTATTTCATGTAAGCATGTTAGTTTCTTCAGCATGACTAGTTTGACAGTGGTTCATGAGGAATGTCAAAGGTAGCTCAGATAGTGATTAGAATTGAAGAAAATATATATCTATTAGACAATCTTTCTCACTGAAGAATGAAAATCAACAACCAAAAGATGTTTATCATGATTTCAGCTCATTCAAAATCTCCCCTCTGACTATCCTCAATGCCATTTTGTCTCTCAGTTTTTAATAATCAGATAAACTTCTGAGCTTGTCTTTGATTTCCACACTATTGCACCTTTGAAGAGAACTTAGTGTCACTCTCAGAACAGTGTCTGAGTCTGCTATTGTCTGGAAACTCGGCTTACTAAATCTTGTTGACTGTTCATTCTTTTTCACAATTCTCTTTTTGGTTCAAGTCTCAAACTCTTTATTACTACTTCCAGAGACAGTCCAGTATTATTTTTGGTTACTTTTGCTTTAATGGTATTTCATTTTACTGCTGCTGCTGCTGCTTCTGCTAAGTCGCTTCAGTTGTATCTGACTCTGTGCGACCCCATAAACGGCAGCCCACGAGGCTCTCCCGTCCCTGGGATTCTCCAGGCAAGAACACTGGAGTGGGTCGCCATTTCCTTCTCCGATGCATGAAAGTGAAAAGTGAAAGTGAAGTCGCTCAGTCACGTCCGACTCTTTTCGACCCCATGGACTGCAGCCTATCAGGCTCCTCCGTAATAAAAAGTGCTTCCCTGGTGGCTCAGGCAGTAAAGCGTCTGTCTACAATGCAGGAGACCTGGGTTCGATCCCTGGATCGGGAAGATCCCCTAGAGAAGGAAATGGCAATCCACTCCAGTACTATTGCCTGGAAAATCCCATGGACAGAGGAGACTGGTAGGCTACAGTCCATGGGGTTGCAAAGAGTCGGACATGACTGAGCACACTTTCACAATAAAAAGCTTTTCATTTCTAGCACTTGGTAAAATTTTGTTATATAGAGATATTACTGCAGTGGTTTGTTATAAAAGGAATTAGTCTTGAGTTTCTGCAAATTATTTCATCATGAACCTAGTCTGTTCTAAATAAAACATATATGTTTACTCACACATCTCTATATAATTGAATCATCTCATAGTTTTGCTCATGTCCCTACACTGCCAAAAAGATTCCATGATATTCTTTTATCCTTAACTCGTGACCATGTACTTTATGACCTTCCTTGCTTCATATATTCACCTCCTTCTTAGGGAAAAAAAGAGATCCTTTGTTGAAAGCTGCTGCTGTTCTAAGAGTTGGCTCCCTCCACCTGGGAACTCCCCATTAAAAAAGCCTTTACATTGCCTACAGGCTGCCAATTAGTCATCTACCATAACTGTGGCTGCTTTTTTAGTGAAACTTTTTTGTGTTATCTATTGTGTTAACTTACATGTTAAAGTTAAAGGGTTTCGACCTGCAAATTTCTAAAACTTTGCTATGGAAAAAGAAATATATCATAATATTATGAAATAAATCTACTTAAATGGAATATGATTTATTTCAACATATAGTAACATCTCAGTTATCTAATTTATTTTGTGGAATGAAGTGTCTCCTATAAATAAATTTTTCCAGATGCTATCACATACATGGCATGTTTTCTTATCCTAGCAAAGTATGACCAACATGATTTAAGATTTCCTTAATGACTTGAAGGTCTTCTTTATATAAATCAATTGTCTGGGACTTTCCTGGTGGCTCAATGGTTAAGACTTCGCCTTGCAATGCAGAGGGTGTAGGTTCAGTCCCTGGTCAGGGAACTAAGATCCCACATGACTCACAGTCAAAAAAATCGAAACATTACAAGCAAAATCAATATTGTAACAAATTCAATAAAGACTTTTAAAAAACCTGTTGTTCTGTTCTATATTATCCTTGAAATTTCTGCCTGTGCACCCTTATACTAAATGCCTATCGACTATTGAGGTTTTACTGTTTGTTTTGGTTTTGTGTGGTTCTTCCCTGGAGAAGGAAATGGCAATCCACTCCGGTACTCTTGCCTGGAAAATCCCATGGAGGGAGGAGCCTGGTGGCCTACAGTCCTTGGGGTCGCAAAGAGTAGGACAGGACTGACCGACTTCACTTTCACTTTCACTTTCTATGTTAGCTATCTGTTCTCACTTAGCTAATAGCATGCCAGTTAAGAAAAGGCTAATAATATCTGCACAAATAATCACCAGAGATCCATGTTGGGAATTACAATTTGAGAAAACTTGGAGAACACCATTATCTTTATCACATTTTTCTGTTGGTTTTATTCAGATTCTTCTGTCTCTGTTCCATTCAGAGGGATACAATAAGGGGAAAGGAACAGGGAATGTTGTGATTGCATAAGAACCATGCTAAACAAGGACAGAAAACCAGCTTCTCTGGCTGAGGACTAAAAATGGATAGCTAAAGGATGTGGTTCCTTACTTGTTTGGTGCCATTAGAAAATATATGCACACAGATGTATTTTCTTAAAACTTAGAAAAATACCCCCATTGCAAGGTGTCTCCCCATAGAATATAAAGCCTTTGAGGATAGAAGCTCTATATTTTCACCAGCTATTAGATATTTGTGGGCTGATTTGCTGACTGGATGACTGACTGACAAGATGGCGGAAGTACAGGAGTAAAGAATCAGGAAAAAGGCAGATTGGCAAACATCCCTTTGGCAAAAATGAGACCTCAGTTCCTCATTCTCTACGCAAGCTACTAAAAGAGTCCTGAAAATGGTTGACAGTAAACCTGATCTCTATTTCAGTTGAGAAGTAAGAATATCAAGGTCACTTCCTTCATTCGAGGAGGAAAAAAAAAAAATCCCTAAAATATGGATGAAATGTCAATCAAAAATCTTTTTTTCTGTATATGCTGTGGTAACATGAGCCTTATTGCTCTACTGCTTTTTCATTTTTAAACACAACTAGATTTAGTAGTTTGGCAGTATTTTTTTTTTTTTTTTTTTTTTTCCTTTAACAAAGACAGTGCCTTTAAACTCTTTTCTTAGTAAGGCTGGAAATCCTGCCAGGTAAAAAAAAAATAGTGTTATTGAAAACCCCTCTACCCTTATAGGCCTGTTTTGACAGGAAATCTTTGAGTGGCAGCGGCAATGAAGTGCCCAGAGATTTCATCTGTCTTCTTTTGCTTCAGGAAATGCTGAGCACAGGGCTCTCTATTAAGCAAATAGAAGGAGGACCAAATCCCCCTAACAATCATCTTCTGCCTGCTCCTGGGTTGACAACTCTCTGTGTCCTAGACTGGCAGACAGGCGCAGGAGCATATTACTGGGACCACTGTAAAGTTTCTGACAGTATTTTACAAAAGAACATTATATTGTCTCTGTTGGTTATCCAGCACTATAAATCTTGCATGGGCTAATCAGAATAAAATCTACTGTACCAGGAGGGCATTAATTTGCAGTTTTTCTTTTTCCTTTTGCCTCAATGGTTTTGACATAAAATTTCTGTCTGGATGTTTACCCCTGTCACCTTGTGTGATTGGTTAAATTTTAGCAGCCATTAGTGGCTGTATTATAATATCCAATAGGATGACTGTGTTTTGCTTTGATTTGTTTTGACAGATGCCAAATTTAAATTTTAAATAATCCTTTCAGATATCAGAATGCCAGCTTATAGCAATACTACAGAAGTCTAAGCAGATGTACTCTAAAATAATTATTAAGATTAGTTAAAATGGGTAAAGGTCATGGTGAAAGTTTAAAAAAAAGAAAATTTTATTCCATAATTTTAGGCAGATATTTCTTGTAGTTTACATTTGTTTCCGAAATTTCTGTTAGTTCAGAACTACGTTTAATTAACACATTACTCAGAAACTTTGCATAGATAACAAAAATAAACTTGAATTTAAGGATGTAAATCAATATGTGAGTAATTTTAACAAAATTTTATTACAAAGTTCTGTGTATATGTATTTTATACTGTATGTGAATTAACCATATTGTAGATTCACACACCAATTAATTAATAGCCTATGTCCAGGGAAATAGAAGCAAGGGGAAAGAGAGATAATTTCTAAAGAATTTTTTACAGTAGGTTAGATGGCAATATTGTGATTTTTGGTGCATTTGTGATGAGGAAAAAAGCTATAAAAAGGATAATTGCAGTTGTTTAACCATAGGTTCACGTAATTCATATCAACTAGGCTTATATGTTAGCAATTAACACTCAAAAACAATAATCAGAACAATAGACACAATAATAATAGAACTCTGAAGACAAGCAATGAAAAACGTATCCTAAACGTCCATAGTCCTGTACTCCACAAGTCCAGCCATCAAACAGCAGTCCCTGCATGATAGTCTTAGAAGGTGTACTGTCACTCCTCTATCTGAAATACTTCAGATAGAGAAGAATTTTTGATCCATAAAACTAATATCCGCACTTCTCACAGTGACTTGTAAGACTCCTTTATCTGGCTCGTGCCTTTCTGTGCTCATCATCTCAACATAATTGTCTCCATTATTGTGGTTAGTTCATTAAAGTTTATCAAATCCCTCCTGGGTACAATGACTTGAATGCACTGTTATTAACTGAATGGGTGATATAAGTGATTGAAGTATAATGAATATTTTGGTTTCCATTTTAGTATTCATGTTTCTTTTTCCTTAAAGACTTTCAAATTTGTACACGGACCTTGTACAAATTTGCACTGGAAGTTTTTCCCTAGTTACAGAGGCAGTTTTCACTCGTCTATGTAAATTAGAGCAGTGGCATCCCTCTCAGAATAGGAGTGGGCCTGTGATCCACCAAGAGGTTTGTTGGGCCAATGAAATAGGAGAAGAGGTTTATTAGGGAGATATCTCTTTTGTACAGCTTAAAGTGCTACCAAGAGTGGCTGACTATCTGCTCTTCCTACTGCTCCGGACTCTGATTACTATCTTTATCTGCAAAATGATTCAAGTGTCAGATAGAGTGGAAGGAACATTCTACAAATCAGAATGATAAATATTAGATGCTGCTTTTATACTTGTGTAAGCTTTTTATAGTTAAGCCCATGGTTAAAAGTCATGATGTTTCTATGACTTCTGGATATTTGAAAATAACTAAAGAATCTTCAAAATCACGTAGTAGAAAGTCTGAAATATAAACTATAATTAACGTTTATAAAAGTCCTTCTACCTACAAGACTGAACAAAATTATACTTTTTTGGCATAATTAAGAAGTGCCAGCAGTTAACTTGCAGTTCAGGAAGGTGATTGTGGCGTGAGCAGAGTTTCTTTTCATTCACCCGTGTCTCTGCCATGATGCTAGTGGAGGAATTATAAGAGGTACTATCCCACCATAACAAAAAGAACACAAAGGCAGGCAGCCCCAAATTGAATTTTTAATATATTTTGGGAAGGTGGGAGGCTGATGGAAGCTATGACTGATGAAGCAGAGAGGGGATGCTGAAGCCTAAAGTACACTCAGAGAAACTGCACTGAAGTGCAGACCTGGTGCCCCTTGAGCCCCAGAAACCAAGCCAAGCTTCAGGCACAAGACGGTTGCTGTGAAGAAGAGTGTACAGTAGCTGGAGTTGGAGCTGAGATGGGATTTAATTAAAGATCTGTTTATAGAACAAATGAGTCCTTTACTTCTTTCTCCCACAAGGCTGTCTCTTTCTCTCACACACACAGAGACACATACAACTACATGATCTGTTTGGGAAAAATGAACCATTGACCATAGCTGATCAGTCTGAGATTCAAACGCTCTAAGCACCAGAATGTCATGGTCACTGTTCACCCATAGACCCAGTAATGCATCATGGCAGTGGACGAGCCACCCACTGTGCAAAGTATTTCCAAAAAGGCTCTTGGTTCCTTGTTTCTTATTTGAAGAAAATTTGTAGCATTAAGAGAGAGACCAAGATAAAAATAGGAAGATGTACTCCAAAAGAAAAAGAATTTTCTTCTGTTAAAATTCTCCCTCAGATAGTACATATAAGAAAAGTAAATGTCTAGCACATTATGAGAAAGTCAGGATACTACAGCCATAATAGAAAAATTAAATACTATGAAAAAAGATGCACAAAACATAAAGAATTCTTCAAAACTAAAATTGTGATTAATTCCCCAAAGAAATCCACAAAGTGGAAAAATACAAAAATATGAAGCAAGAAAATCAATTAAAATTTAAAATTAAAAGTCAAAACATGACAAATATAGAGATATGGATGCTCTATTCAACAGTAGGCCTAGTATACAAGTATTAGGAGTTCTATAACTTGAAAAAAGTAAATAGAAGGAAATCAATTATCATACAAGTATTAAATGAAGCTGGGGAAACAGTGGAAACAGTTTCAGACTTTATTTCTGTAGGCTCCAAAATCACTGCAGATGGTGATGGCAGCCATGAAATTAAAAGACGCTTACTCCTTGGAAGGAAAGTTATGACCAACCTAGATAGCATATTCAAAAGCAGAGACATTACTTTGCCAACAAAAGTTCATCTAGTTAAGGCTATGGTTTTTCCTGTGGTCATGTATGGACGTGAGAGTTGGACTGTGAAGAAGGCTGAGTGCCGAAGAATTGATGCTTTTGAACTGTTGTGTTGGAGAAGACTCTTGAGAGTCCCTTGGACTGCAAGGAGATCCAACCAGTCCACTCTAAAGGAGATTAGTCCTGGGTGTTCTTTGGAAGGAATGATGCTAAAGCTGAAACTCCAGTTCTTTGGCCACCTCATGCAAAGTGTTGACTCATTGGAAAGGACTCTGATGCTGGGAGGGATTGGGGGCAGGAGGAGAAGGGAACGACAGAGGATGAGATGGCTGGATGGCATCACCGACTCGATGGACGTGAATTTGAGTTAACTCCAGGAGCTGGTGATGGACAGCGAGGCCTGGTGTGCTGCAATTCATGGAATTGCAGAGTCCGACACGACTGAGCAACTGAACTGGACTGAACTCAAAACAGAAATAATGCAAAGCCCAGAGAATGTTGATCATGGGAAAATTACATACATAAATAAATAACTTTAAGCAAATTAGAAATAAACTAAATGTATCATTGTAAAAATTCAGAATACCAAAAATAAAAAGAAACCTCTGAAAATTTCCAGAAAGAAAAGGAGGAGAAGGAAGTAAATGATTAAGTCATGGGTCTAACAAAAGGCAGATCGAAATCAACAGCAGTATGAGGGGGTATCTCAGGGTGATGGATAGCTAATAGTCCTAGATTAATTAGTACAAGAAGGTGAAGGGCTTCAAGGGAAATATTGTCATGGAGAAACAAATCAGAAGGGAGGAGAGGAGAGGTTATTAAAACTTATAGTGTACATACTTAAGGACATGAAGTATAGAAAATTAAAAAAGCACACACAAAAAATTTGTGTGTTGGTATGGGTGGATTAAAGGATCAGAAATTTAAAAATATTAAACAAGAAACATAATGCACATCACCTATCAATGCAAAGAACAATTACCCCTGTACCCCAACACCTAGAACCATGTTTAGCACAAAGGAAACATGCTGTTTAAGAACTTGAGGAAGGAAGAAAAAGAGGGAGTGGGGGAGGAGAGAAGAATGGAGAAGAGAAGGGTCATGATAATGAAAACACTTCCCAGGTGGCTCAGCCCTAAAGAATCCTCCTGCAATGCAGGAGACAAGGGTTCGATCCCTGGGAAGGGAAGATCACCTAGAGGAGGGGATGGCAACCCACTCCAGTATTCTTGCATGGAGAATCCCATGGACAGGGGAGCCTGGCGGGCTACAGTCCATAGAGTCACAAAGAGTTGGACATGACTGAATCAATTTAGCACATATTGATTTTCAACTCAATTTATGAGCAAAATTCAATAACCAAAAAATTACTAAATTAAAAGTAAAATTTACCAACTTAAACAATGAAAAAGTACATAAACAAATAAATACTAAGAGTTGAAGGGAAATTTAAAAACAGTGAGATCCTCCTTTTACATTGTCAGATATCAAGATATTCTCTCTTTAGTTGACAAACCAAGTAAAAATGCTGATGTAAGTAATCTAAATTTTTGTATGTCACAGTAGAAATGTGATAAATAATATATACATTTAAAAAATCTGGAACAGCACAATTAGCAAATTCTCTAAAAGAAAGAAAACAAACAGAAGTCTAAAAAACAAAATAATTAAAAGAAGTCACCTCTAGGGAGTAGACCTGGGGGTAAAGGGAGGTAGAAAAAGCAGTTTGTTCTCATTAAATCTTCTCAATAATTATACGTGTTTTACCCATATGCAGATTAGTTTTTATTTTTTAAGTTAGATGAAAGCTCTGTTTTAAATTTCCAAATGGATTTCAGTAATGAGAAATTCTAAATTCCTCTAGTTTTCTATTTTGTCTTTTTAAATTAGCAATTGTTATGCTACACTTCTTGCCTGGAGAATCCCAGGGATGGGGAGCCTGGTGGGCTGCTGTCTATGGGGTTGCACAGAGTTGGACACGAATGAAGTGACTTAGCAGCAGTAAGCATTAGGAAACTGCTCTGTGGGTTAGTAGTTTTGGTTGTAAGCAACAGAAACTGAGTTCAGATAAATAAGTATAGAAGGAATTTATTGGAAGAACATTGCACCAAAAACCTAATGTATTCAAAGAAAAGTGTGATACACCTGGCCTGAAAAAGGGCAGAAGTTACAATATCTCAGAGGGTGAGAGGAGCTCACTGAGTCTGTTTGAATACTTCTGTTAGAGAAACTTAGGTCCACCTCCCCGCTTTCATTCTTGATGTACAACATTGGGAGAGAAAAGTGTGAATGGACTATATTGAATCATGTGTGTCCAGGGTGAAGGGGTGAGAAAGACAAAGTAATGGTTGCACCAGGGCTGTGTGCTACAGGGAAATAAAAGTAAAGTAACATAGCAGAAGTAAAATAAATTTGGATTTTATTACCAAAAGATGGTGAAAGAGTCTATGTAGACAAAAACAACTGTTCATCACATTGACCTTAACCTTAACCTTAACCTTAACATTAAGACCCCTACTCAGGGGTCTTGTCAATGGTGAAACATAAGCAATGTTTTCTGAGATATCAAAACAACCAACTGACTGAAAATATCGTGTACATAATACAAAAATAGAAAAGCATCCTGCCAGTTCCACCTCTAAAAACATATCTTCCATTTCTTTTCTTCCCTATATCTCTGAAGTCCACCAGCACTTTTTTGTTTATTTGTTTGTTTTAATTTCATCTTATAAAATCATCCATTAGTTTCTTCTGCTTACTTATTCTCTTGGCCTAACCCCCTTATATTCTCTTGACTACAAAGTTGCCAGAATGATCATGTTAAAACAAAGATCATATATGAAACGAGTCGCCAGTCCAGGTTCGATGCAGGATACTGGATACTTGGGGCTGGTGGGCTGGGACGACCCAGAGGGATGGTACGGGGAGGGAGGAGGGAGGAGGGTTCAGGATGGGGAACACGTGTATACCTGTGGTGGATTCATGTTGATATATGGTAAAACCAATAAAATATTGTAAACTTAAAAAATAAAATTAAAACAAAACAAAAAAACAAAGATCACATCTCTCTCCTCAATTACATTTTATTACCCTTAGAGAAATAGCCAAATTCTAACCCTACACTTTTCTTCCCTCCCACCTCTGCTCCCTTTCCATTTCTTCTCTTTTGTATTTGCAGCTCCATCTGCCCAGAAGGCAATTCCTCCAAAGCTTCCTGTCAGTGGCTCATTCTCACCTTGCTGCATAAAGTATTCCCCATTTCCAGGTACCCTCTGGAACATGAACCCCTGTATTTCATTCATAGTATATGTCCAGATCTGATGTTTTCTTTCTTAATAACTCAGTTCATGTCTCCTTAGGCCCCATAAGAGCTATATGCTGGAAGAGGCCCTAAACCTTCTCTTATTGATCACTGAGTCTCGACCAGAGACAGCCCTTACTAGGTGCACAAAACAGAAAACCAAAGAAAACCCAAAGAAACTTACTGAACAATAAATGAATGTGCAAATTCAGTCAAAAAGTGAAGATTTTTACCTTCAATCTGCAAACCTGTGTTTACTAATAAATAAGAAAATGCAGTCAATCGTCTATTAACTGAACTGACCTGTAATACTTTGTATACCAGACTACTGATATTATCCACTTTCTATATATACCAAGACTTGAAGTTTGGGAACTACATTTCCCCAGAACTCTTGCCAGCAGTATTCCAAGTTAGTTGCTCTAAAGAGGAACACTCACAAGAGACCAGGAAGGAAAAGCACAGAGAGAGCAATATTAAAGCTTCTCTGGCAGTGGTTGACAGATGTGTAAATTTTCACACTTGGGATTTTGAAACAGCTTGTGAATATTTAGATTTGATTCTGCCTCAGTTCAGGAAGCAACTGCGATCATCACCAGAAATTTCATGAAACTCCTGCAGTTTTCCAACTCTCTGAATGTTTAACTGCAAATTGAGAATTATCATTGTCTTCACTTGACTCATGCTCCTCAGTCATTCTAGTACTTTTGGTTTTAAATTTCTATTTTAAAAGTTTTGAACTTTCAGCAAGTTGTAAAAATAGTGTGTGTGTATGCTCACTCACTTCAGTCTTTGCAACCCCATGGACTGTAGCCCAGCAGGCTTCCCTGTCCATGGGATTTCTCAGGCAAGAGTACTGGAGTAGGTGGCCATTTCCTTTTCCAGGGAATCTTCCTGACCCAGAGATTGAACCCACCTCTGCTGCACTGGCAGGCAGGTTCTTTACTGCTGAGACACCAGGAAAGCAAAAACAGTGTAGTAAACTCCTATATACACTTTCCCTAGTATTCTCATTCAAGCTTCACTAATACCTCCAATAATGCCTTTTTATAGTAAATATATATATATATATATATATACACACACACACTTTGCATCTGATTGTATTTCTAGTCTCCTTCAATCTGGAGTAGGGCCTCAGTCTTTCATTTCCATGACCTTGATGATTTTGAAGATTATAAGGCAGCAATTTTGTAGACTGTCCCTCAATTAGATTTGTCTGATGTCTCTTCATGATTAGACCCAGGTTATGCATTTTTGGCAGGAATAGCACAGAAGTGATGCAATGTTCTTCTCATTACATCCTATCTGATAGCATTCAATGTTTATTTGTCCCATTACAGGTGGTTTAAATTTTGATCACTAGACTAAGAGTGTGAATACCAGGATTCTTCTCTGTATATTTTTTACTTTGCTAAATAAGTGTTTTCTGTACAAATATTTGAATGTAGATTAACATCCCTTTTCCCATTTTATTTTCACCCAACTGTTTTAGTATTCATTGCTATTTCTTGTCTAAATAAGTGCTATGATGATTGCAAAATGGTGATTTTTTTGATTCCAGCATTTCTTCTACATTTATTAGTAGACATTACTACAAGAAACAGCTTTTATTTTCTCCTCATTTATTTACCCATATGGACTCAAGGATTTCTATTTTATTCAGTGGATTAAAATTCATTACAGTGGTCCCTTGGTATCCAAGGCTGATAGGTTCCAGAGCCCTCTGCAGAAACCAGAATCCATGGATGCTCAAGTTCCTTATATAAAATGATGCAGTATTTTCATATAATCTATTCACATCCCCTGTACACTTTTAATCATCTCTAGATTACTTATAATAACTGCTGCTACTGCTAAGTCGCTTCAGTCGTGTCCGACTCTGTGCGACCCCATAGAAAGCAGCCCATCAGGCTCCACCGTCCCTGGGATTCTCCAGGCAAGAACACTGGAGTGGGTTGCCATTTCCTTCTCCAATGCATGAAAGTGAAAAGTCAAAGTGAAGTCGCTCAGTCATGCCCGACTCTTAGCGACCCCATGGACTGCAGCCTACCAGGCTCCTCCATCCATGGGATTTTCCAGGCAAGAGTACTGGAGTGGGGTGCTATTGCCTTCTCCACTTATAATAACTAATACAATGTAAATACTAGGTAAACAGTTATTTTGTTTTGGGGGGATCCCTCACAGCTTGTAGGATCTTAGCTCCCCAACCAGGGATAGAATTCAGGTCCTCGGCAGTGAAGGCCCAGACTCTTAACCCCTGGCCCTGGGGAATTAACATAAATAGTTTTACATTCAATATAAATGCTATGTAGATAGCTGACAGTGCATAGCGAATTCATGTTTTGACTTTTGAAATTGCCTGGAAATTTTTTCAATATTTTCAGTCCACAGGTGGTTGAATTCCTGGATGCAGAGTCTGTGGATATAGAGGGCTAACTGTATTACTATTATTTTCTTTGATGCTTATCCTTCTTAGATCTGGCCAGGGGAATCCCTTCAGTTTGGTTTCTTTGTCCTTTGATTTGCCTTCAAAACTCAATCATGCTTTGATTATTTAATTACTTTTTATATACTTAATTAATTACAAGCACATATTGTAGTTTTCCAAATCCAGCCCTTGAACCTGCCATTTTTCTAGGAGACCAAGTTTATTTTAGTGAAGAGTTGTATTTAGAAACCAAGTTTTGAGTGCTGGAAGTGGTAATTGCTAATAGGGTGTTGCTGCATCCAGAACCTCTTAGTGGACTGAGCATTGGAATATATATATGTATATGTAAAATTTATATATATTTTTAAGTCACACACCCACACTCACCCCAGTAGGCGCTAGTGGTAAAGAATCCATCTGCCAGTGCAGGAGACTTAAGAAATAAATGCAGGCTCCATACCCAGATAGGGAAGATCCCCTGGAGGAGTACATGGAAATCCAATCCAATCCAATATTCTTGCCTGGAGAATCCCATGCACAGAGGAGTTTGGAGGGCTAGAGTCTACAGGGTCGCATAGAGCTGGGCACGAATGAAGTGACTTAGCACACATCTATCCATTATTCATTTACTTATCATCTGTCTCCCATCTACCTTCTTGTATATCTTTCTCTACCTTTGTCTGAAAACCCATGAGTTTGTATCAATATCTTCAATTTCAATGTAACACCACAAGTTTTCTTTCAGAATTCTTCATTTCAGTATTTGGACCCTCCTTCCCTTCCAGTGAGAAACCTGCTCCTGCTATTCTCACTGCATTTGCTTTGTTGCTCAGTCTCCTCACTGTGACTAATCATTGGGATTGCCGGACTCTACTTACTGCCTTGCTCCAACACATCAACTTTGTGTAGGCTGCCATTATTGACTTCCTGGGACATTCCTGCCCTTCTGCTCCAACGTGCTGTCTTTGTGTGAACTTGGTGCAAACTCTTGTTACTGACTGCCATCAGACTGCTCTAATTTCCTCTTCCATGATACCATCCTTCAACATGTAAACATCACTGTCTTTGCCTAATGCCTTTTAGAAGAAGAAGGAAGGAGGCAGACAGGCTCTAGTAAATACTTGTAACTCTGATCCCTTATATTAAATCCCTTTGTGTAGGACACATCAAGAGTGGTTTTGTTCCTTAGCTAAATGCTAGCCATTATATTTTGCTATATAAATGTCTGTGCTAAAAAATTCTAGTGCATTGTGATTTTATTTACCAAATAAATAAACTTGTACATGAACAGGGCTTCCCTGGTAGCTTAGATGGTAAAGAATCCGTCTGCAATGCAGGAGACCCCAATTTGATTCCTGTGTTGGGAAGATCCACTGGAGAAGGGATAGGCTACCCATTCCAGTGAACACCAAAACAAGAAGAAAAAATGTATACCTTAATAAAAGGAGAAAAGCATGACTAACTTTTAATTTGAAAATTGAAAATTTGTGAAATTTTGAACTGAAAATATTTGAATAACTCTTATCATAAGTATTGCTATTGCTAACCTAACAGATATTCAAAATACTTTGGTATGCATTTTTCACTCACAGTACTTAGTTAAAGCTTAGAATTTTGTCCTGCTACAGATTCAAGGTCATTTTCTACATAAGAAAATATCAGACAATTTTAACTGCTAAAAATATACCAGAAATATCAAGTGCTAGCAAATATCAGATGGTAAATTTTAGATTATTATTTTACTGAATAACTTTTTTTTTATCATTGAATGAATGCTGAGTTTAATTTTTGTTTCCAGGGAATGGTGTCTAGAAAAGAAGTTTCTACAAAAGCAGAATGTGACTGCATTAAAGAACATGTTCATTATCTGCATGTCAGAACAGATTTAACTAGCTTGAGGCACAAGCTATACTATGTGTGAAATAAAACCTTTTCCCAATCCTGCACTTATAACCTTCTATCTGTTCATCTTGTGCCACATGGCAGGTGAAAAATGTAACCTGAGAAAAAACAAACTTTTGCTTTGAAATATTTCTGCTAAGTTAAGTTTGTTCATCTGAAATATTTGCTCCCAAAGAAAATGGCCCCCAGCAATGTCTCCATATCTCTGTCTCATGGTTTTAAAATCCTTGGGATTTTAAAATTATAAAATTAGAAAAATATCTAGGTATTCCACTGATATAGTGATTTGAAAAACACATGTCTTATTCTTTGTAAAATAAAATATAGAAATGAATCAAATCTTCAGAAAAAGTACTTTTACCTTTTTTAGTCCTACTACATATAAGAATCAAAAAAATTTAATTAAGAATTATAAAAATGCTTGACTCATGCATACCACCTATTTCATTTGTATACTTGAATTTATTGTAAGCTTACCTTTTGCTAAATTCCATCATAAAGTAAAAAAATAAAATAAAATTTCAGTGCGAATTTTTGGCTAGTATAATTCCAAGTGATTGGGAGCTACAAAATGAAAATAAATAGTATGATCAAATCTGAGATCTTTAATTCAATTCAATAACTATCAATTGGCAGATTCCTTAGTTCTATGCACATTGATAGGTATTAAAATAGCTATGAAATGAATCTGGAAATAGGGTGATCTGGAGCCTCAGATGTTTTCAGTCAATAATTGGAAATAAGGGAGCAGGGAATTTACACAGGTCAGTGTAACACAAACTAGCAGCTTTTGTAAGTGTTGTGACATTTCCTCTCAGTGACAAAAGAATTTGTATTTTCTTTCATTGCATCTCTATTTTTGAATTTAGATTGTTACCTTAATATAGAATATATATGGCCACTGTGAAATTTCAGGACACAGAAAGCACTTAAAAAACATTTGAGATATAGGGATGATATTCTAAAATGCTGTGAAATAGTATGGTAGAGCAATTCCTCCAGACAATGTTGAAAAGGGAATGTGGTTGATGATGGGAGGGATAAAAAAAGAAAAGTATTTCATGGTTAGTGAGTTTGGGAAATGCTGGGTTAATTAAAGTTGAACCAGTTTGTTTTCTGTAGAACTTCTCTACATAAGACATTGCCAAGAGGGGACTGTAATATGCTTGGATACATTTTGGGGAATTCTATACTATTGAAAGTGGCACCCTACTCCAGTACTTTTGCCTAGAAAATTCCATGGACGGAGGAGCCTGGTAGGCTGCAGTCCATGGGGTCGCTAGAGTCAGACAAAACTGAGCGACTTCACTTTCACTTTTCACTTTCATGCGTTGGAGAAGGCAATGGCAACCCACTCCAGTGTTCTTGCCTGGAGAATCCAGGGATGGGGGAGCCCGGTGGGCTGCCGTCTGTGGTGTTGCACAGAATCGGACACGACTGAAGCGACTTAGCGGCAGCAGCAGCAGCATACTACTGAAAATAGGCAGAAATAGCAGGCAAAAGAACAACCTAAAATAAAAATTCATTTAACTGCTTTGTTCTTGTGTTCTTTTTAAACATCTAACTCAAACATTGCTTGTAGCTTAGCCAGTATCAATCCTTGTTTTCTGTTGCCACATTTACACACTGGAAACAAATGCATCAAAATGTCTGGTATCTTTTTATCCCTTACAGATGTCCTTGCTCTCTGGTAAAGAAACCATTGGAATGTTGCCATTTTAATTAGGCTTAGCTACCAAAAAACCTTAATCTGCTATTGAGATGCATATTTGCCTGTTTTATTAAAGCATGGGGGAGGTGGAAAGGAGGTTTTAAGTTTATAGAAATTATGTAATAATACAGACAAACTTATTAAAAGATCGCTTCTAGCTTACAGTGAATTTGAAATCTAATTGCCGACTTTTAGATTGTTGCCAAACTAAAGAACAGTTTTATTTTTGCTATTTTTAATAACCAGGATTTTATCTATCATTATTAAAGTGATTATTTCTTGAAACACTGTCAGCTCATATAATTTTTTTATGTTAAACAGAATTGCTCAGTATATATTAGAAACTTTCATTGGCATAAATATCAACAGCCCTTAAGAAAGAAGAAATCAAATTGAGAAAACAGCTTTTATAAGAGTGCCTTTAGAATGCTATAATATGTCTCTGATTTTCAGTGAATGATTGTAAGAACTTTTAATATTATTTAAATATAGCTTTCTTATATGATTTCTTAAGAATCAATTATGAATATATTGTCAGAATTATTCTGCATTTACAATTTTTTTGGTGCTACATTTGTTTAATATAATAAATATTTATTTAAAGGTTAAAGAACATGAATAGTGAAATGTGTCATATAGACACATTAAACACACAAACTGATCATGTGGACCACAGCCTTGTTTAACTCAGTGAAACTATGAGCCAGGAAATGTAGGGGCCACCGAAGATGGACAGGTCATGGTGGAGAGGTCTGACAAAACTTGATCCACTGGAGAAGGGAATGGCAAACCACTTCACTATTCTTGCCTTGAGAACCCCATGAACAGTACGAAAAGGCAAAAATATAGGACACTGAAAGATAAACTCCCCCGGTCGGTAGGTGCCCAATATGCTACTTGAGATTGGTAAAGAAATAACTCCAGAAAGAATGAAGAGATGGAGCCAAAGCAAAAACAATACCCAGTTATGGATGTGACTGGTGATGGAAGTAAAGTCTGATGCTGTAAAGAGCAATATTGCATAGGAACCTGGAATGTTAGGTCCGAATCAAGGCAAACTGGAAGTGGTCAAATAGGAGATGGCAAGAGTGAACACTGACATTTTAGGAATCAGTGAAGTAATGGACTGGGATGGGTGAATTTAACTCAGATGACCTTTATATCTGCTACTGTGGGCAAGAATCCCTTAGAAGAAATGGAGTAGCCCTCATAGTCAGCAAAAGAGTCTGAAATGCAGTACTTGATGCAATCTCAAAAATGACAGAATGATCTCTGTTCATTTCCAAGGCAAACCATTCAATATCACAGTAATCCAAGTCTATGCCCCAACAAGTAATGCTGAAGAAGCGGAAGTTGAATGGTTCTGTGAAGACCTACAAGGCCTTCTAGAACTAGCACCTAAAAAAGATGCCCTTTACATTATAGGAGACTGGAATGCAAAAGTAGGAAGTCAAGAGATACAAGGAGTAACAGGAAAATTTGGCCTTGGAGTACAAAACAAAGCAGGTCAAAGGCTAACAGAGTTTTGCCAAGAGACTATGCTGGTTATAGCAAATGCCCTCTTTCAACAACACAAGAGAAGACTCTACACATGGACATCACCAGATGATCAACAGTGAAATCAGATTGATTATATTCTTTGCAGCCAAAGATGGAGAAGCTCTATACAGTCAGCAAAAACAAGACCAGGAGCTGACTGTAGCTCAGATCATGAACTTCTTATTGTCAAATTCAGACATCATTGCAGAAAGTAGGGAAAACCACAAGACCATTCAGGTATGACCCAAACCAAATCCCTTGTACAGTGGAAGTGAGAAATAGATTCAAGGGATTAGATCTGATAAACATAGTGCCTATAGAACTATGGACGGAGGTTCATAACATTGTACAGGAGGCAGTGATCAAGACCATCCTCAAGAAAAAGAGATGCAAAAAGGCAAAATGGTTGTCTGAGGAGGCCTTACAAATAGCTGAAAGAAAAAAAGAAAGAAGTGAAAGGCAAAGGGAAAAAGGAAAGATATATCCATCTGAATGCAGAGTTCCAAAGAATAGCAAGGAGAGATAAAAATAAGTCATCCTCAGTGATCAATGCAAAGAAATAGAGGAAAACAATAGAATGGGAAAGACTAGAGATTTCTTCAAGAAAATTAGAGATACCAAGGTAACATTTCCTGCAAAGATGGGCACAATAAAGGACAGAAATGGGATGGACCTAACAGAAACAGAAAGATATTATGAAGAGGTGGCAAGAATACAGAGAAAAACTATACCAAAAAGATCTTCATGACCCAGATAACCACGATTGTGTAAACACTCACCTAGAGCCAGACATCCTGGGGTGTGAAGTCAAGTGGTCCTTAGGAAGCATCACTATGAACAAAGCTAGTGGAGGTGATGGAATTCCAGTTGAGCTATTTCAAATCCTAAAAGATGATGCTATGAAAGTGCTGCACTCCATATGCCAGCAAATTTGGAAAACTCAGCAGTGGCCACAGGACTGGAAAAGGTCAGTTTTCATTCCAATCCCAAAGAAAGACAATGCCAAAGAATGTTCAAACTACCTCACAATTGCATTCATCTCACACACTAGTGAAGTAATGCTCAAAATTCTCCAAGCATGTTTCAACAGTACGTGAACTGGGAACTTCCAGATGTTCAAGCTGGGTTTAGAAAAGGCAGAGGAACCAGAGATCAAATTGCCAACATCTGCTGGATCATCAAAAAAGCAAGAGAGTTCCCGAAAAACATCTACTTCTGCTTTATTGACTACATTAAAGCCTTTGTGTCAATCACAACAAACTGTGGAAAATTCTTCAAGTGATGGGAATACTAGACCAGTTGACCGGCCTCCTGTGAAATCTGTCTGCAGGTCAAGAAGCAACAGTTAGAACTGGACATGGAACAACAGACTCGTTCCAAATAGGAAAAGGAGTACGTCAAAGCTGCATTTTGTCACCCTGCTTGTTTAACTTATATGCAGAGTACATCATGCAAAATGCCAGGCTGGATGAAGCACAAGCTGGAATCAAGACTGCTGGGAGAAATATCAATAACTTCAGATATGCAGATGATACCACCCTTATGACAGAATGTGAAGAAGAACTAAAGAGCCTGTTGATAAAAGTGAAAGAGGAGAGTGAAAAAGTTGGGTTAAAACTCAACATTCAGAAAACTAAGATCATGGCATCTGGTCCAATCATTCCATGGCAATTAATGGGCAAGCAATTGAAACAGTGAGTTACTTTATATTCTTGGGCTCCAAAATCACTGCACATGGTGACTGCAGCCATGAAATTAAAAGAGGTTTGCTCCTTGGATGGAGAAGGGAATTGCAATCCACTCTAGTATTCTTGCTTGAAGAATTCCATGGACAGAGGAGCCTGGTGGGCTACAGTCCATGGGGTCACAAAGAGTCAAACAGAAGGAAAGCTATGATCAACTTAGACAGCATATTAAAAAGCAGAGACATTACTTTGGCAACAATGGTCTGTGTGTCAAAATTATGATTTTTCCAGGAGTCATATATCGATGTGAGAGTTGGACTATAAAAGAACTGAGCGCCGAAGAATTGATGCTCATTGAACTATGGTCTTGGAAAAGACTCTTGAGAGTTCCTTGGACTGCAAGGAGATCCAACAAGTCTTCTAAAGGATATCAGTCCTGAATATTCATTGGAAGGACTGATGCTAATACTTTGGTCACCTGATATGAAGAACTGACTCACTAGAAAAGACCCTAATGGTGGGAAAGATTGAAGCGGGGAGGAGAAGGGGCCGACAGAGGATGAGATGGTTGGATGGCATCACTGACTCGATGGACATGAGTTTGAGTAGGCTCTGGGAGCTGTGATGTACAGGGAAGCCTGGTGTGCTCAGTCCATGGGGTTGCAAAGAATCAGATGACTGAGAGACTCAACTGCACTGAACTGAGGCACATAAAATAAATAAGCCTAATGTTTATTTTGAAATATGATCATCTATATTAATGTTTTTTATTTTATTATTATTTTTTGGCTGTCCTGAATCTTTGCTGTGCTGCACAGGCTTAGTTGGCCTGTGGCACGTGTGATCTTAATTCCCCAACTAGGGATCAAATCTGTGTCCCCTGCCATGAAAGGTAGATTCTTAACCACTGTACTGCCAGAGAAGTCCCTGCATCCACTCTTTTTAGAAAGATACTGTGCTTATGATTTAATCGCTGTGCTGATGCCTTGGTTATGAGATAGCCTGCAGTGGTATAATGAGCAAGCACCACAGAGTTTGACTGCCTAGAAGGAAACTCTAGCTCCACAAACTGCAGGATGTGCGTCCTTGGAAAACTTCCTAATTCTCAGTTCCTCAGATTCCTTATCTGAAAGATTAGAGTAATAATAGCATCTTCCTCACAGTGTTGTTCTGAGGTTTAAATGAGTTAACACTCAAGGTACTATTTAAGTGCTCTGGGCATGAAGAACCTAAAACAGTGTCTGGCACATGGTTATCATTAACTACATTTAGTTTACCTCCACAAGCCTAAAATATATTTCAAGAGTAGTTAGTCTTATCTTGAAAAATTAAATTCAATTTCTTTCTTTAACTGCTATGGTTGCCTTTGGGTATTATTAATGAAATCTCCTATAAGAATTAATGAAATAATGCAGAGAGCAGAGTCTTTAAGACTTAAAATTGTAACTTCACCTGAGTGCTGGATCTAAAAGTACCAAAAATGTCACCAAAGTTTAATGAAATAAAAATATTGTATCCTACTTCTAAACAAGTTAAGGAGATAATAGCTACTTTTTCTAAAAGTGCTAAAGGAAACTGTCATCATATATACATCATACATCATTGTATTGAACAAACAATACATTTCTAACTGTTACTGTCATGAACAAATACCTAAATATAAAAATACAAAATCTATATCCTACCCCCTGTTCCTTTCTAAAACAACTTCTAAGCACTTAGCATACTGTCTTCCCATAGTAATTATGCACTACATATTTGGTGATATGTTAGTGTGTCGTACTCACAATTGTAAAGCAAATCATTTTAAGTTGAAGTTTCAGTCTGACATTAAAATGAGACACTGGAAAAAGAAGTATTTAGAACATCACCTTTGCATATCATTGAAATGTACAGTATCTCTAATTTCTGGTATAAGGTCAAATTTTCTGGTTGCTTGCTGTAGAGGCTCCATAAGCTCCATCAACCTACCGAAGCCTAACCTTTTCTTATGCCACAGAATTTCTCTTGAATCCCACTTTACTTGTAAACGTCTCTTCTTTAGTGCTCAGAATGGATACTTACTGGTTATCTTTCCAGCCTACATACTAATGGCTGGTCTTCTCTACAGGAGCTACTCTGCATCAAGCGTGAGTCACCATCATACGTGTACTAGATGACACCATCCTTGACCATAGCTTATTAGCGCAGAGGTGCTCATCTGTTTCTTGCTGGAACAATGATATCTTTTATTCCTAAGAAATTGGAACTGAAATGGAGGATTTGATAATAGATGCGCCTGTACATTTAAAGTCATAATTTTGGGGTGTCATGGTTTTATCATGAGGTATGAAAATCTGAGGGGCTCCCTAGGTGGCACTAGTGGAAAAGTACCCTCCTGCCATTAAAGAAGACTAAGGGGATGCAGTTTCAGTCCCTGGCTTGGGAAGATCCCCTGGAGAAGGAAACAGCAATCCACTCCAGTATTCTTGTCTGGAGAATCCAGACAGAAGAGCCTGGTGGGCTACAGTCCACAGAGTCCCAAAGAGTTGGACATGACTGAAGCGTTTTAACATGCACCCATGAAGAACTGAGAGGAGTCTTTAAGGAGAAGACGGAAGTCAACACTCTGGGAAGAGTAAAGATGAAAACCACAGAGTGTAGGAATAGGCTTCTAATTCCCAGTTTCAGCCTTATGAGATTCATCTATTCAGGATTTGGGGATCTGGGATACACACCTTTCTTGCCAATAATAGTCCCATTTTCTTAGTGATGGAAGAGTGGAAGGACCAAAGAGGAATATTTGAGAAAATAATACTCTGTAGTTCTAACATTTTCTGTGACTATAACCATGTCTGACCTTACACTATCAAAATACAAATTTGAGGTTTACCATATCAGCCAACAGACATGCATACAGGATCAAAATAACAATCCTTAATACCAAACTATATAGGATTTACAAAAGAAACATCTACACATGGGTAGCCATCAAGATATGTAATAATAGTTAAAGAAATAATTTTTTTAATCAAAGTCTCAAACAAGAATTTATTCAAATTATAGATAAAAACTCCACAAAATCCTTGCAGAATCAAAAATACTGCTCACTTTTCAGGTCATTTGCTGCTGCTAAGTCGTTTCAGTCGTGTCTGACTTTGTGCAACCCCATAGACGGCAGCCCACCAGGCTCCCCCGTCCCTGGGATTCTCCAAGCAAGAACACTGGCATGGGTTGCCATTTCCTTCTCCAATGCATGAAAGTGAAAAGTGAAAGTGAAGTCACTCAGTCGTGTCTGACTCTTAGTGACCTCATGGACTACAGCCCACCAGGCCCTCCGTCCATGGGATTTTCCAGGCAAGAGTACTGGAGTGGGGTGCCATTGCCTTCTCCTTCAGGTCATTTAAACCCTTTTATTTCATCTTTGAGCACAGTGAGGACTGTCCAATTTAAGAAATAAAAATATTGGACACTCTATTAAAATTAAATTTCAGATTAGAAACACTGATTTTTTACTGTAAATCTGTTCCATGCAGTATTATAGACATAAAGACACTAAACAATTCTTCGTTTTTTATCTAAAATTCAGATTTAACTGGGTATCCTGTATTTAACCTGGCAACCTAAGTACAGTAAGTAATGTGCTTAGGAGGAAAAATTTTATTTTCCCAGTATACAATTTAAGTGGGTAGACTAGTCACTAGGCAGTTAAGTCGGCCAAAATGCAAGATGGAAACTTCTATCAAAATATTTTGGAAATCAGTTGCACAGATGTGTAACACATTGATATGTGATTTTTTTTTTTTTTTTTGAGGTTCATTTCATTTTTGTAGGGAGAGTAGGGGAAATGGGAAGACATTATGCATGTTAAATTGTACTAAAATTTGCTTTTTATTTGTTGAATTAATAGTAATCAAAAGCCATTATTTTAAAATTAGACTCATTTTCTTGAGAGGGCAGTAGCATGGTTAAAAGAGAAGAACAGAGATAAGAAGAAAAGGAAAAAGAAAGACAAGGTGTTGTTGTTGTTGTTGTTGTTGTTTTTCTCCCTAGCTGTCTGTTTGATAAATCCACATTGGATTAACTCCAAAGCAAATTTAATCATTTGGGCAGAAATTGGTAATAGTGGCTGAAAAAAAAAAAAAAAAAAAAAAAAGAATTTAACCAGTAAGTAGTCACAAAAATTGGTACTGCTTGTGATTAGGGAAAAAAAAAAAAATGGTTATACTGAGATTTGCATCATATTCCAAAAGAATTATCTTGTTTTTCATCCTTTCAAACAGTCTTCTCTTCCCATGCCACTCCTCATCCTCCACAAAATAAAATAACATATAAATATAAAGTGTGAAAAGTGATGTATTCAGGAAACTTAAAAACAACAGTCAGGAAAGGAACAAAGTCTATTCTGCTGGCTGAGATGTTGGCCTCTTGTTGAAACAGGTAGTGTGGAATGATGATGGGTGAGAATGGCATTTGCTAAAGCTTCCCTTAATAAGAACCACTGCTATAGCAGTTCACCAAGTATAATTTAGTGTGATGTTTCAAAAAATGCAATTTAACTGTCTGAATCCATGTAATAATAAAGAAAGTCCATAGTACTGAGGAATATTAATTAAATCAAGGTAAATAAGATCACTGCACTTTGAACCCAAGAATGATGTATATACAACAATAGCATCATACAAATTTGAGCATAACACACATCATTACAGGCATTCTACTAGTAAAATAAGGCATTACAGTCTCAGGAACAAGGGAGAGCCTTTTTCCTAAATTGAGGCTGAAGTTCCATAAAGGAAAATTCCAGCATCATAATTTGCTCTCACTCAGTATGTATTGAAATTCTCCTTGTGGTAGCTCTTGGAAAGATCATCTTTTTATGATTAAAACAGGGAATACAGGTATCTTGCTGACTAAACTGTTCTTTCTGATGTCTGATATATCCACCCACTATGTCAGACTCTCCAGTACTAAAATGTAGGTCCCTTTAAACCAGTAGGTTACACATCAAACTTCAGGTTTGAAGCTCTGGAAGATTATCTAGGATCACAGGTTAAAATCTCACCAGGTCCAATGCAACCTTTCATTCTTCCAGAAGGGATAAATCACCCAGCGCGTACTTCACTGTGTTAGGGTGTTTCAGATGAGAACTTATAAACTTAGACTCCTTTGCTTTGTAATGACATTAAAGATCTCATGGGGTGTTTGTTCTAAGGTTTGGAGACCATCCTAAAACCTTGAGTAATTTTTGCTCATACTTGAAGTCTGCACTACGAGAGGTTTGAATATTATCACATGTTATTAAGGTTTTGTGTACCTTATTAAGGTATGAAAATTAAGTTTACTTTTAGAAAGTACTTGCAGAATTAACATTATCTGGATCTAGAGATTATGGGATATATGGTATGATTTGAGCATCACTATAGTCCTCTGCTCATCTATTGTGTGTCACAAAAGAGTTTTATACACCCTTCAGCAAACTAGCATGACAATTGGGCCAATGTCTGTATTTTAGTAAAGCAGAGCCTGTTGGTTTGAGACTCAATTCTGAAGCCACAGCATATCACACATTTAAGGTCTCTAGCGACTTCTTTGTGTCCAAGTCCCCAAAGACTTTTCAAAGACTTTAATAAAGTTGCTTTCATTGCCCTGTGTCTGATCAAGTCTGCCTGGATTACCCCCTGGCCTGCACTATATTATAAACATTCATCTTTTGATTTCAGTTCTTCTTCTCATGATTTTTTTTTAACTTTATTGCTTTCAAACTGCCATTTCCCTCATTGTTTATGATTAGCTGATCTATCTTTCTGGCAAACAAATAAACAAGAAGAAAAGTGAAGGAGCAGTTGGTGAATGTGTGAAGATGGATAAAGAAAACAAAATCCCATAATCAGCATTCAGATGTTGCCCTTGATGATTTGAGTTTAGAGTTCTTTCTGGAAATCTCGAGGGCTATTTGTAATACTTTGGGTCACAATTTTTTTTTTTTTTTTGCTTCATTTTTTCCCCCTGTTTGATTGAGAGACACTTAGAGGGTTCATTTTCACTTCATTGTGAAGCCTGATCCTCTGGGATCATTCCATCAGAAAAATGTCCACACCTGCTCACAAATTCCTGTAGGGTGTCCTGGTAAAAACACCCAAAGAATTGTGGGAAGGTATAGAAAAGATACTCTCTACATGGACTACATGGAATTATCTTGCAAAATTCATTTTGTGTGTGAAAACCAAACTTACCCTATCTCTAAAATATCTGAATAAGTCCTTCTAGAAAGCCTTTGACAGCCCCAAATGGAGCTATGTCTTCTATTCTTCTCATACATTTGCAGTCCTATAGAAACACCTCTTTTTCCTTCACATATCATCATAATTAATTCCATAAGCTTCTTCCAGCCTGAGAATTTAATTTTTATTTTAATAGAATTTAAAAGCTTTGTAATAGAGTAAATGCAGTGTGTAGTTTCTATGAATGGAGATGCCACATTTTTTTTGTACCAAAATGAATCTTTTCTTTCTCTGTTTAGTATGACCTATGTTCTGTGTCAGAAATTTTAATATCATCTCATTCATCACTCAGCTTGCTTAGTCTCCTTTGCCTGTCTTGTTCATTTTCCCCAAAATCACTTGCTGATAGAGCTTAACTATTACTATAGTGTTGCCCTGCTTCTTTGAAAAATTGTATGATGGAGATGGTTAAATAATATATTGTGATATCTTTTAAATGTTAGGTTCTAAGTAAATATAGTGTGCTATAGAATTTTAGTGGATAAATATCAGACAGACACACACATGCACACTCAAACATATATACACATTTTGTGAGACAAAAGTTATTTGTGTCTTATTTTCTGCTTTATTTCTTAGGCCTAAATCAAATTCCAAGGACATAGTGCATAGCCAACAAATATTTGTTGAATAGGTGAAATTATATAAGACCAGTTGAAAGGCATTTCTACATATGTACAGAGATATTTGACTTTTTTAATTTAAAAAAGTGTTTCTCATCAGTTTGATGTATATATGGTCATAACATATGGTCACTTAATTTTCAATGACAGAATGCGGTCCACTGGAGAAGAGAATGGCAAACCACCTCAGTATTCTTGCCTTGAGTACCCCATGAACAGTATGAAAAGGCAAAATGATACGATACTGAAAGAGGAACTTCCCAGGTCGGTAGGTGCCCAATATGCTACTGGAGATCAGTGGAGAAATAACTCCAGAAAGACTGAAGGGATGGAGCCAAAGCAAAAGCAATACCCAGTTGTGGATGTGACTGGTGATAGAAGCAATGTCCGATGCTGTAAAGAGCAATATTGCATAGGAACCTGGAATGTCAGGTCTATGAATCAGGGAAATTGGAAGTAGTAAACAGGAGATGGCAAGAGTGAATGTTGACATTCTAGGAATCAGTGAACTAAAATGGACTGGAATGGGTGAATTTAACTCAGATGACCATTATATCTACCACTGTGGGCAGGAATCCCTTAGAAGAAATGGAGTAGCCATCATGGGCAACAGAAGAGTCCGAAATCCAGTACTTGGATGCAACCTCAAAAAAGACAGAATGATCTCTGTTCATTTCCAAGGCAAACCATTCAATATCACAGTAATCCAAGTCTATGCCCCAACAAGTAATGCTGAAGAAGATGAAGTTGAATGGTTCTATGAAGACCTACAAGACCTTTTAGAACTAACACCCAAAAAAGATGTCCTTTTCATTATAGGGGACTGGAATGCAAAAGTAAGAAGTTAAGAAACACCTGGAATAACAGGCAAATTTGGCCTTGGAATATGGAATGAAGCAGGGCAAAGACTAATAGAGTTTTGCCAAGAGAATGCACTGGTCATAACAAACACCCTCTTCCAACAACACAAGAGAAGACTCTACACATGGACATCACCAGATGGTCAACACGGAAATCAGATTGATTATATTCTTTGCAGCCAGAGATGGAGAAGCTCTATACAGTCAGCAAAAACAAGACCAGGAGCTGACTGTGGCTCAGATCATGAACTCCTTATTGCCAAATTCAGACTTAAATTGAAGAAAGTAGGGAAAACCACTAGACCATTCAGGTATGACCTAAATCAAATCCCTTATGATTATACAGTGGAAGTGAGAAATACATTGAAGGGCCTAGATCTGATAGATAGAGTGCCTGATGAACTATGAACGGAGGTTCGTGACATTGTATAGGAGACAGGTATCAAGACCATCCTCATGGAAAAGAAATGCAAAAAAGCAAAATAGCTGTCTGAGGAGGCTTTACAAATAGCTGGGAAAGAAGAGAAGCCAAAGGAGCAAAGGAAAGATATAAGCATCTGAATGCAGAGTTCCAAAGAATAGCAAGGAGAGATAAGAAAGCCTTCCTCAGTGATCAATGCAAAGAAATAGAGGAAAACAACAGAATGGGAAAGACTAGAGATCTCTTCAAGAAAATTAGAGATACAAAGGTAACATTTCATGCAAAGATGGGCTCGATAAAGGACAGAAATGATATGGATCTAACAGAAGCAGAAGATATTAAGAAGAGGTGGCAAGAATACACAGAAGAATTGTACAAAAAAGATCTTCATGACCCAGATATCACAATGGTGTGATCACTGACCTAGAGCCAGACATCCTGGAATGTGAAGTCAAGTGGGCCTTAGAAAGCATCACTATGAACAAAGCTAGTGGAGGTGACGGAATTCCAGTTGAGCAATTTCAAATCCTAGAAGATGATGATGTGAAAGTGCTGCACTCCATATGCCAGCAAACTTGGAAAACTCAGCAGTGGCCACAGGACTGGTTAGTTTTCATTCCAATCCCAAAGAAAGGCAATGCCAAAGAATGCTCAAACTACCGCACAATTGCACTCATCTCACACGATAGTAAAGTAATACTCAAAATTTTCCAAGCCAGGCTTCAGCAGTACATGAACCCTGAACTTCCAGATGTTCAAGCTGGTTTTAGAAAAGGCAGAGGAACCAGAGATCAAATTGCCAACATCTGCTGGATCATGGAAAAAGCAAGAGAGTTCCAGAAAAACATCTATTTCTGCTTTATTGACTATGCCAAAGCCTTTGACTCTGTGGTTCACAATAAACTGTGGGAAATTCTGAAAGAGATGGGAATACCAGCCCACCTGACCTGCCTCTTGAGAAACCTATATGCAGGGCAGGAAGCAACAGTTAGAACTGGACATGGGAAAAAAAAAAAAAACAACTGGACATGGAACAACAGACTGGTTCCAAATAGGAAAAGGAGTACGTCAAGGTTGTATATTGTCACCCTGCTTTTAACTTATATGCAGAGTACATCATGAGAAATGCTGTGCTGTAAGAA
This sequence comes from Bos mutus, assembly GCF_027580195.1. Taxonomy (NCBI): domain Eukaryota; kingdom Metazoa; phylum Chordata; class Mammalia; order Artiodactyla; family Bovidae; genus Bos; species Bos mutus. The sequence continues at coordinate 59,329,424 of NC_091619.1, forward strand.
GCAGAAGCTGGAATCAAGATTGCCTGGAGAAATATCAATAACCTCAGATATGCAGATGACACCCCCCCTTATGGCAGAAAGTGAAGGGTAACCAAAAAGCCTCTTGATGATAGTGAAAGAGGAGAGTGAAGAAGTTGGCTTAAAGCTCAACATTCAGAAAACTAAGATCATGGCATCTGGTCCCATCACTTCATGGGAAATAGATGGGGAAACAGTGGAAACAGTGGCAGACTTTATTTTCTTGGGCTCCAAAATCACTGCAGATGGTGATTGCAGCTATGAAATTAAAAGACGCTTACTCCTTGGAAGGAAAGTTATGACCAACCTAGATAGCGTATTGAAAAGCAGAGACACTACTTTGTTAACAAAGGTCCATCTGTCTAGTCAAGACTATGGTTTTTCCTGTGGTCATGTATGGATATGAAAGTTGGACTGTGAAGAAAACTGAGCACAGAAGAATTGATGCTTTTGAACTGTGGTGTTGGAGAAGACCCTTGAGAGTCCCTTGGACTGCAAGGAGATCTAACCAGTCCATTCTAAAGGAGTGCAGTCCTGCGTGTTCTTTGGAAGGACTGATGCTAAAGCTGAAACTCCAATACTTTGGCCATCTCATGCCAAGAGTTGGCTCACTGTAAAAGACTCTGATGCTGGGAGGGCTTGGGGACAGGAGGAGAAGGGGACACAGAGAATGAGATGGCTGGATGGCATCACTGACTCAATGGACATGAGTTTGGGTGAACTCCGGGTGATGGACAGGGAGGCCTGGCATGCTGTGATTCATGGGATTGCAAAGAGTCAGACATGACTGAGCGACTGAACTAAACTGAATTTTCAATGACTAGAGAATTGTTTGTCTTTTGAAGTTCACAGTAGCTTCAAGATAAACTCTCTCCAATTAGAAAATACCACATATATGTTCATTTCCCTGATAGCTCAGTTGTTATAAGAATCTGCCTGCAATGCAGGTGACCCTGGTTTGATTCCTGGGTCTGGAAGATCCCCTGGAGAAGGGATAGCCTCCCCACTCCAGTATTCTTGGGCTTCTCTTGTGGCTCAGCTGGTAAAGAATCCACCTGCAATGTAGGAGATCTGGGTTCAATTCCTGGGTTGGGAACTTCCCTGGAGAAGGGAAAGGCTAACCACTCCGGTATTCTGGCCTAGAGAATTCCATGGACTGTATAGTCCATGGGGTCACAAAGAGTCAGACACAACTGAGTGACTTTCACTTTAACAAATACATGTTGAATCACATAATATAAAATCTTGCAATGCATACAAAATTTATGCATATGTTTTCATATTAATTCTATTATTAAGAGGAGTGGAGAGATTATATTTGAAAGACTTTGCATGAATATAATTTCTTAAGGCTTGGCTTCAGTAAAAGAAAACTAAAGCAGACAATTTCACTATCCTGTCCATATACTCCTGTAATCTATTTCTGTGTCTCTGGGCTTCATTTTCAACTGCAAAACCTCATTACTCTTTGCCTGAGGGCTTTCTTGGGCCTCCTGTATGTGGGGATGGGGGTTGGAGGGGGCATGGTGGGTAGGAAAGGTACAGGACAGAAGTACCAGGGAATTAATGAACCATGAACCATTCTGAAAGCCCAAGCCATACTCACCAATGTCTGCTAGGCATTGATGAAACTTGAGGGAGTTGATGACTACCCCTGCTGGCTCATGCTCCACTCTGCCTCATAGTTGCCCAATGGGACTATGCTCGCCAGGGATAACACTTTGATTGGCTTCTCTCTCTTCTCTGTGTCACATTTTATACTGTTTTATAGTGTTTCTTGGTATCACTCAAACAAATAAACTACTTGAACCTGAATCCTAGACTCAGGGTGTGCTTCTAAAGGATAAAATGAAGACAGTTGATACTAAAAGTATTCCTAGGAAGCCACTTAGAATGTGATTCTGGAATTGGATCTGTCACTGGCTGTGTGCAATAAGGACCTCATTGCTCTTAATGAGTGGGGTGATGATTACTCCTGGCTTGTTATAGCCCAGGAATAGTAGACTGCCACCTGTGGTGGGATGAAACACAGATGGAAGGGTTGTACTCTGTTTCATGCATTTTACAGACATGGCGGAAATGACAATTATAATCTTTCTGGAGGGGTTGGTTTTTGTTACCAGCTATCAGAGCTTGGAAGGAGGAAAATAAGTTCAGATAAGCCAGCTATCAGTCTAAAACATGGTGTGAAATCCAAAAATGTATGGCTACATTTAAAGACACCCAAATTCTTGCTGTTGGAGGATGGGCTGTTGTGAAAAATCATGACCATGATTGGATTAGCAGAGTGGTAGAATTAAAGACAAGAAATACAAACAAACAAACAAAAAACCAAACCAAACAATCAACCAGACAGCAAACAAAGCCCCAGCAAACTTTCTGTTCTTGATTATGGTGCTGGAAGGGACACTTAAGCCTCAATGGAGATATCTAGGTCAACAAAGAAGGAAATCTTGAAACTTTAGCTTTTTATGACCATGCTGAATTGACATGCATGCCCTAGTTGTTAGCAGAAAACAGCTTCCTCTAACTTGGAGGCCACATAGAGGCTGTATTTGAGGCCACTGCTGCACAGGGTCATGCTTGACTTCTAAGGTCTGTGCCCCACTGACTTCTTTGAATTTAGACCAATAACTAGAGAACAGTTTTAGCGTGGGCCCACTGGGAAAGTGTTACCTGTGTTACGGGAAGAAGAGTGTTATTTAATAAAAGATCTAAATGATCTGGCCAGTATGTTTCAACAAGACTGAAATATGCCTGAAAATGGACCCTCAGGGTTCTAGACTAGAAATGGGGCATGGAATACAAGGCTGGATGGGAGATATTTATTGATATAAGGACACTGTCCAGTGACACAGATTTAGTATAATGTAGCAATGGCACCCCACTCCAGTACTCTTGCCTGGAAAATCCCATGGACAGAGGAGGCTGGAAGGCTGCAGTCCACGGGTTCGCTAAGAGTCGGATACGACTAAGCGACTTCACTTTCACTTTTCACTTTCATGCATTGGAGAAGGAAATGGCAACCCACTCCATTGTTCTTGCTTGGAGAATCCCAGGGACAGGGAGCCTGGTGGGCTGCTGTCTATGGGGTCGCACAGAGTCGGACACGACTGAAGTGACTTAGTAGTAGTAGTAGCAAGAATAGTTATGAGTATAGCAAGTTATCTCATAACAAGAATAACTATGACAAACCTAGACAGCATATTAAACAACAGAGACATAATTTTGCCAACAAAGGTCCATATAGTCAAAGATACAGTTTTTCTAGTAGCTATGTATGGATGTGAGAGCTGGACCATAAAGAAGGCTGAGCATCAAAGGATTGATGCTTTTGAACTGTAGTTTTGAAGAAGATTCTAGAGAATCCCTTGGACTGCAAGGAGATCAGACCAGTCAATCCTAAAGGAAATAAGTCCTGAATATACACTGGAAGGACTGATGCTAAAGCTCTAATGCTTTGGCCACCTAATGCGAAGAGATGACTCATTGGAAAAAACCCTGATGCTGGGAAAGACTGAGGTCAGGAGAAGAGAGAAACTGAGGAGGAGATGGTTGGATGGCATCATCGACTCAGTGGACATGAGTTTGAGCAAACTCTGGGAGACAGTGAAGGATAGGGAAGCCTGGTGTGCTGCAGTCTATGGGGTTGCAAAGATTCAGACATGACTTAGCAACTGAACAACAACAGCAGCAAGAATAGTTAAAATATATTAACTGCCATAATGAAAAAAATCAATTCTTCACTCAACTTCCAGACTTGAGCCAGTTCGCAGACTAAAAACATGCAGCTCCATGTCTTCTAGAGACAAGACTCTGTATAATCTAAGTGGATACTTACTGATAACTCATGTTATCAGTCCTAACCCTTTGAGTCTGGAACCTTAGAAGGAAGTGAGGATGATAAAATACCAGGACAAAGGTTGTGTGGAAGGAGAAGAGAAGATAATCCATGATGGTCTAAGGAGTCCACTGTCTGTATTTGTGGGCAGTGGCTTCTGACACATCTCTAGATTAATTTATGCTTCATTATAAATAGACCAGGAAAGCAACTTTTGAATCATCGCTATTTTGTACTCTGCAATTGATGCCCATATTGCTTGAATATTAAGTGAAGAATGTATGACACATTCTTCTGATTTCTTATATATTTTTACAAGCTGATGGAAAGAAATAAGGTCCACCCTCTCTCTCTCCCCTATCTTAATGAGTCCCAGGACAAATGACTGAGTTCTTGTTCTGGCTTCTGCTTCCCTTTCCAATCTTTCTTTGTATGCTCTCTTTACCCTCCACTCATACTTAGTTCACCAGCAATACTGAATGTCTTCCATCCTTGTGTTTCTGTTTTTCTCTTCTAGTCTTCAGGCATGCTGTTTCCTCCTTTTGGAATACTTCTTCTCTCTGTCCACTCGACTCCCTGCTTCCACCTACTGCTTAGCCAGCACTCACTGTTAGTTCTGAAATTAAAAGGTCATATCTATAAGCTAGATCAAATTGGTTTATTAGTCTTATCGCAGGTATCTCAAGCTCATATGTTTGGCTCTTTTATTTTTGGATAAAAGATAATAAACATATTTTGTATTTTGATTTTTTCTTCTACTTGAACAGATTTAATTCCAAATTTCATTTTAAACATATTTTATTTAATCCTTTATAAGAGTTATTTTGAGAAGTTATTTGAGGAAGTTAAAGGGATCTTAGTACCAAATTTGGCTTACTGAAGATCTTTATCTTCCAACTATTATAATTCCTTATCCATTCTTTCTGACTACGTTAAAAATAGACCTCAAATGTAGAAAAGGCAAAGCATCAAAGGAAAAGTTAATGTCCTATTTCTTCTTAAAAGCTTTTATTGTAATATTTATAATTCTTATGAAATTATTATTTATTTACCACCTCTAACTCCACGAGCCCATCTCATTTGTCCCAAAGAAAGAAGGGACTGGGGAAAAATCTGAAAGATGAATTTTCTTTACAGCATATTTATTGAAAATATATATCACTGGGGTTGGAAACTGAAATCTCTAGTTTTGTGTTCCTGACTTGCCTGGAGAATTCCATGAACAGAAGAAGTTAGCCTATTAACTCAGTTTAATTAGTCAAGACAGCAGGGGCATAGAATGAAAAAAAGTTTTTGTATATTTGTGTGTATATGTGTGCATGTGTATGTACATGTGTGTGTGAGTGTTGGTGATTTTCAAATGTGAGTGCGTGTTTTCTAAGTGCACGTTTTTTGTGATAGTGGGTTTGCGACATATATGCATTTGTGGCAACGCAGAGAGGTATAAAAGATTTCTACTGAGATGGTGCCTTTGCATTTTTTTCTGCATTACTAGTGCCCTCCAGCAGTAATTTCTAAATTGTGCCTTCTTCTGAATGTGGTGGCTAGGAATGTCTTTTCTAGATATCATTATTATAGCTTCTGTAAGACTCTCACTTGTCCAGAAAAATGGAGAAAAATTGTGACCAAAAAAAATAATAATGCTCAAAGGAAAAATTAAAATTAAGGTGGCCAGCCATTCCCAGGGTTCACCGTGGACAAGGAATCATAGGCAAAGAGAGTTCACCCTTCTGCTCTGGTTACTGGCTTAAGTGAATTTGGGCAATTCACTTAACCTCTCTATGCCCTGATTTCCTTCTTCTGGCATCTGATGACACTGGTTGTGAATTTCCTTGCAATTACCCAATTAATGACTACTAAACTCTGTGAAAATAGAATGCAAGGAAATGCTTAATAAAATGGTAAATAAGGGAAAAAATGGACCGTAAAGGACCTGTAGCCACAACTGGAAAAGCATTATTAAAGGTTACTTTGAGAGGAACAATAAGAGACGTGTACGAACACCATCTAATTGGGGACTGCCTGATCTTATAACTTGGAGCTTGGCCTAAGCTTTCATGGTGCATGACAATTGGGTCTTCCACACCTGCTTCATGGAGAGGCTGCCACCATTGCCAAGTTCCCAATCACACCAGCATCTAAACCCCCCACTTCCCCACGCTGAGAGTCACTTTCAGTTCATAGCTACCCCTTTTAAAAAACTAGACATTTTTTGCAAAGATAGAACACTAAGTCATTTCTCTCCCCTCCACAGCAAACTTCCCCTCCTTTCTCTCTAGAATGGCTTTACTTCTGTAGTTTCATGTAGTTCAAAGGGAGAAACAGAAAATAATGGGATTTGGCTGATGGGTTATAACCCTAAGAATTCCAAAACTTTTCATTGAAGGACCATTTCTAATGAGAGCGTTTATCCATTGACAATTCCCACTGAGAGCTGTTCAGCCTGACTCAGGAGGCACCGCATAAAGGTTTTAACATGCCCTGGCCTGCCATTGTCCAATTGCAAGGACAGAGACAGAGCCTCTGTGTGGCATTTCTCAGTCCATTTGTGAGGGCATTCATTTGACAGAGGAAGGGCCTGGATCTAAACTGGGAGTATTCAAAAGCTGTTTACTCAGCCAAATCTACTGTCAAAGGAGGGACTTCCCTGTCTCTACCCACTGAAGGAGGCCTTAACATTTGTTACTAGTTAGGCTCAGCTAGGGAAATATATGATACTGAAGAAGGCTTATTTTCATTTAGGATGGCCGCATGACAATGGGGAAGAGGACATGGTGCTTTGGGACCCAAATATCAGAAGGGCGTAATCACACAACGCACACACACACACACACACACACACTCATGCTTCACCACCTCATCTTTTCCAGTTTCAAGGAAACAATGAGATGTCTCTTCTATGGAAAAAAGTGAATGTGTCTACAGAGGTCAAACATGTGCTCTTGGCCATAGTCCATACCTCTGCCTTTCTGGCTATAACCTGGCATCTCTGTCAGCCATTATTGACAATAAATAGGGAGACTTCTGAGCAATTTCTCCTTTTAGAGTAGGAAAGTGTTAATATAGCACAGTAATTTTTAGAAATACCCTTGTAGTATCTAGTGAATTATACACATTTCCATTGCCTTAGGAGAGGGTAAGAATAATTTATTTCCATGTATTCCCAAGCTCTTAGGATTGAGCAATGAAGCCTCCCCAAGCACTCAGATAACAGGGAAATAAGATTGTCCTGTGAGAATTAAATGACATGAAAACAACACTTAGCAAAATGTTTTCTAGTTCCATGGGAACATACTAGAAGATCACTTAATTAGTGAAATTGTCACATGTGCAGTCAGCATACATCATGAAAAAGGAGCAGCCATGTAGCAAGTTGGTTTTGGAGGATCTAACTGTCTGTACAAACCAAGGGGCAAAAAGAGAGACCAGGAGACTGTGATCTCCTTGGTCACAAGGTCTTATAATGTCTGGATGAACCTTAAGACCTTTGGCCACTCTCTGTCCTGACAGTGCAGTTTCTGAGGAACCTATTGATTTATGTTTCATCTTACTCCTGAGTAGGAGACATAAGAACCTTAGTCACCAGAGAGTAATATTCCCTGGTTACAAATTAATGACTTGGCTTTCTAGTTCACTTATTAATTTCAAGTGAATTTAATTCTGATAAGTTTGTCTCAAAGAGTTTATTTGTTTTACTTATAAAATGCTGCATTCATAACTGTAAGACCAAGGACAATGGTGAATTCACTGTTCACCCAGTGAACAGTGAATGCTGCCTAGGCCAGGGAAGGATTGGAGAGTCAGTGACTGCATCCTGGGTAATTGTTCCTCCATGAATGTTTTGCTCCATTTAAACTTCAATAATTCCTAGTTTCCACAGTTATGGTAAAGGATCTTTAGAAACTGAGATAATCATCATGTTTTCCTAACATATGAAGCTGATATTGTTGTTAATGAAGTTGATTGAGTCTTTTCCTCTGGAATGTGCACTTTTTCATTTAGGATTCTGGTTCTCAGTGACGTGCAGAATGATGATGCTTTGTCATTCTTACAGCTAAAAGGCATGAAGAAAAATCAACTCTAACCAAAGGCCCTTAGATGAGTGACTAGGACATAAAACAGGAAGTGATTTATTTTAAGTTATTTCCTATCAAAATACACTCCTTTCAAGTATCCATTTAGTATTATTTTACAATTCTCACTATATCCCAGCTATTTGCTGGACTTCGGAGACATATTGGTGAACAAGGCAAACCCTCACAGAATCTGTGGTTCAGTAGAAAAGATAAGCATGAAGACAAACATTCCCAAGACAATCTATTCATAGGAATTGCAGGAATGTTAAGTTCCAGAAAGAGTACAAATAAGATATTGTATTGAACGTTGTGGGGCTTTATCAAGAAATGATTCTCTGACAAAGTAGCATTTAGGTTTGGCCTTAAAGGATAAGTGAGGACTCATCAGGGAATGGTATTGAAGAATAGCAGTCAAGCATAGAAAATGAGGCCAAAAGGAAAATATGTTCAAAAACTTGAAGGGGGTCAGAATAGCTAAAAATGAGGACTGTGAGGTAAGGATGGAGGTTTAACACAATCTGTGCGTGCACAGCATCCCAGTTTCTATGGTGGATTTAAAAAAATGTTTTTAAACAAATACCTGTTGAGGCCCCTGTATGAACCAAGAACAAACTCTCCCAGGTTTAGTCAAATAACTGGGGACCATCTCCTTGTTAGGAAAGCAGACGATACATCAGCACATTTCTAGTATATCAAAGGTGGCTTATATTATGAAAGGCAATAAAACAGACAAGGGAAATGGAAGCATGAGGGTTGAAGTTTGGGGGCTATTTGGTGTTAAGAGATGGCCTTACTGATAATGTGGTGTTTGAGCAGAGACCCAAAATGAGTTTGAGAGAACAAGCCAAGGAAGAGCAGGAAAGAGGGCAAAGTTAGTGCAAAGGCCCTAAGATGAAACTTAATTCAAATGCTCAAAGGACAGCATGAGCCAAGGAATTAAGGGGAGAGTAGTAGGAGATGAGATCAGAAAAATTGTGCATAAGCGGGGTCCAATCATATAGAAATTCCTTGGTCTCTGTAAGATTCAGAGTAGGAGTAGGATAAGAATCTGTTATCAGGGTTTGAATATTCATTGGAAGTACTGATGCTGAAGCTCCAATACTTTGGCCACCTGATGCAAACAGCCAACTCATTGGAAAACACCCTGATGCTGGAAAAGATTGAAGGCAAATGGAGAAAGAGGTGTCAGAGGAGGCCATGGCCAGAAAGCATCACCAACTCAATGTACATGAATTTGAGTAAATTCTGGGAGCTAGTGAAGGACAGAGGAGCCTGGCATGCTGCAGTCCATGGGGTCACAAACAGTTGGATATGACTTAGTGACTGAACAACAACAACAATCAGGTTTTGAGCAGAGGAGTGCCATGATTTAATTTCCATTTAAACAGCTCACTCTGTTTTTTGTATTCAGCAAGATGATGAGGTTCAGGGAGGAACAGGAAAGGGACATGGCAGGAAGACCACTTAAGAAGCTATTATCTTTATCTTAAAAGTAATGGGAAATAAGTAAAGAGGTTTAATAAGGGAATTATACTTCATTAAAATATCATCATGGTATATATTCTAATTCGGAGAAGGCAATGGCATCCCACTCCAGTACTCTTGCCTGGAAAATCCCATGGATGGAGGAGCCTGGTAGGCTCCAGTCCATGAGGTTGCTGGGAGGCGGGCACGACTGAGTGACTTCACTTTCACTTTCATGCACTGGAGAAGGAAATGGCAACCCACTCCAGTGTTCTTGCCTGGAGAATCCCAGGGACCGAGGAGCCTGGTGGGCTGCCGTCTACTGGGTCGCACAGAGTCGGACACAACTGAAGCAACTTAGCAGCAGCAGTAGCAGCATATATTCTAACTATGAACCTCAGTTGAGCAATTAATTAAAAATACAAATGCCTTAGTAAATTTAAGTACTTTTCTGTCTTTAACTACTATATTAATATTAATTGATTATTGCTAAATTTCACTTTGATTTTTCCTTTTTTTTGGCTTTCCTCTAACTTGCAGTCATTTGACTTGGATGCATCTTCTAACTCTCTTCTGATGTTGGAATAAAATGGATTAATTCTAGGTCTAATAGTCCAACCAAGAAAGCACTGGGTCTGTGTTTCTCTACTCCCAAGAAAAGCCTTAGATCTCTAAGGCTTCCTTGTATAACAGGTATCTACTGCACTGGAGTATAAGAAAAAGCCAACTCATCAATATTGTCAAGAATTCTAATATCACTCATTTTGGGATTTCTTGCAGCCTCCACCGGATTGTATAAAATTCCCAGAGCCATGATGCTGCCAGAGAATGGAGAAATCTTCCTTCTATTCTTGTCGCATGTTGTGTGGCTCCGTTCTGAGTTCCCAAGGTCATTTTGAATGGCGATGACACCATCCATCAGTGGCATTCATTTGCTCAGTGTCAAACTCAATCATGAGAACACTTCAGCTCAGCAACCAAAGTTTTGGCCCTTATTGTTGGCTGCCGCCACCCTTACATCTAATACTCAGCTAAGTCACTGCCGCTGTGTGCCCAAGAATGTATAGCCATGGACACTCTTGGCAACTAGCAAACTGTGGTCTTCATTTCCAGAGAACTGATAGTTTTTTGGGTGTCAGATTCAGATTCTCAAAAACTAAACATCTGGAAAGTTAGTGGCCGATGATATATGAGGATTCAGCTAGATTCAAAGACTCAGGACTTCAACTAACTGCTTTCTTCCCACAAAAGCAGGTAGAGAAGCCTTATTAAGACCTAAACATCTCTGCGGTGCCATAATCAGGAAATTCTTGTTCTGTATTTACTTCTGTGTTCTCTTTCTTAAAGAGTAGTCACATTTACACAATAGTCCTGGATGCACCATTAATATAAGGGTAAAATGATTCCTGATTTGTGATATCTCTTTCCTTTCTTCTTCCCTTCCAGCTAATCTGAAAGAATAATGACTGTTTTACCTATCAGACATTCCTGAAGATTTTAAGTCTTCTGGCACCCTAGGTCTGGGAAGTACCCTCTAAATTCTCATTTTCAATTGAAAGAAAGCCTTTGTTGGCAACTCTATATTTGTTCCAACAACAACTCCTCTGATTAACAGCTAATCTGAAAACTTTATTTTTATACTTAATTTTGTTGCTTGCCAATCATTTTAGAACTGGGTCAACATAAAAGACTGATGGAAGTTTAAGCCTTTTAATTTTTAGGAGATAAATTGTTAAGCATTTCAACTGACATAATTTAGAAAATAATCTGCAAAAACTTTTTCTCAGAAATCAACAAAGTCCCTTAAGTCCACTCAGGGAAAGGAACTATAGGCTACACTAAGTAGTGGATGATAAAACATCATTTGAGAGTGTGTAAGGAGGGTTATTCATTCATGTGATGATTACATTTTCAAATATCTATTACATTTCAAATTGTAACTAATACTAGTTATAACTGTAGCTCCAACTTCAGTTCAGCCTATGTCTTGGTTGGGCTTCTTAGTTTTCATAAGCAAACATCAAGTTTGCCTCAGTTTGACTAACTCTTATAGATAGGGCTCTGCTATCAATTAGCTTAAAATATCTACACTCCAAGTATTGGTTTTATTTGATGTTCTATGTTTATACTTGGAGAAGGCAATGGCACTCCACTTCAGTACTCTTGCCTGGAAAATCCCATGGATGGAGGAGCCTGGTGGGCTCCAGTCCCTGGGGTCGCTAAGAGTCGGGCACGACTAAGCAACTTCACTTTCACTTTTCACTTTCATGCATTGGAGAAGGAAATGGCAACCCACTCCAGTGTTCTTGCCTGGAGAATCCCAGGGGCAGAGGAGCCTGGTGGGCTGCCATCTATGGGGTCGCACAGAGTTGGACACGACTGAAGTGACTTAGCAGCAGCAGCAGCTGAATGATATGAAATCTTTCTTTACTCTGTTCTAATTTCATCCATGGATCATTTGGGATGCTACTGAATTGCTACCATGAATTTGTGCCTTAGTATCATGGCAGCTTGAAGGACTGGAATTGAAGAAAGTTTATATGTAAATATCCTCACCTCCAGATCAGGTCAGTTCAGTCGCTCAGTTGTGTCCAGCTCTTTGGAACACCATGGTCTGCAGCAGGCCAGGCCTTCCTGTCCATGACCAACTCCTGGAGTTTACTCAAATTCATGTCCATTAAGTTCGTGATGCCATCCAACCATTTCCTCCTCTGTAGTCCCTTTCTCCTGCCCTCACTTTCCCTGCATCAGAGTCTTTTCCAATGAGTCAACTCTGCGCATCAGGTGGCCAAAGTATTGGAGTTTCAGCTTCAACATTGGTCCTTCCAATGAACATTCAGGACTGATTTCCAATTAGGATGGACTGGTTGGTTATCCTTGCAGTCCAAGGGACTCTCAAAAGTCTTCTCCGATACCACAGTTCAAAAGCATTCTTCAGTGCTCAGCTTTCTTTATAGTCCAACTCTCACATCGGTACATGACCACTGGAAAAACCATATCCTTGACTAGACAGACCTTTGTTGAAAAAGTAGTGTCTCTGCTTTTTAATATGCCATCTAGGTTGTTCATAACTTTCTTACTAAGGAGTAAGCAGCTTTTTATTTCATGGCTGCAATCACCATCTGCAGTGATTTTGGAGCCTCAAAAAATAAAGTCTGCCACTGTTTCCACTGTTGCCCCGTCTATTTCCCATGAAGTGATGGGACTGGATGCCATGATCTTTGTTTTGTGAATGTTGACCTTTAAGCCAACTTTTTCACTCTCCTCTTTCATTTTCATCAAGACATTCTTTAGTTCTTCTTCACTTTCTCCCATAAGGGTGCTGTTATCTGCATATCTGAGGTTATTGATATTTCTCCCAGAAGTCTTGATTCCAGTTTGTGCTTCCTCCAGCCCAGCGTTTCTCATGATGTACTCTGCATATAAGTTAAATAAGCAGAGTAATGATATACAACCTGGACATACTCCTTTTCCTATTTGGAACCAGTTTGTTTTTCCATGTCCAGTTCTAACTGTTGCTTCCTGACCTGCATATAGGTTTCTCAAGAGATGGGTAGGTGGTCTGATATTCCCATCTCTTTCAGAATTTTCCAGTTTATTGTGATCCACACAGTTAAAGGCTTTGGCATAGTCAATAAAGCAGAAATAGATGTTTTTCTGGAACTCTCTTGCTTTTTTGATGATCCAGTGGATGTTGGCAATTTGATCTCTGGTTCCTCTGCCTTTTCTAAAACCAGCTTGAACATCTGGAAGTTCACAGTTCACTTACTGTTGAAGCCTGGCTTGGAGAATTTTGAGGATTACTTTACTAGCATGTGAGATGAGTGCAATTGTGCAGTAGTTTGAGCATTCTTTGGCATTGCCTTTCTTCGGGATTGGAATGAAAATGGACCTTTTCCAGTACTGTGGCCACTGCTGAGTTTTCCAAGTTTGCTGGCATATTGAGTGCAGCACTTTCACAGCATCATCTTTTAGGATTTGAAATGGCTCAAGTGGAATTCCATCACCTCCACTAGCTTTGTTCATAGTGATGCTTCCTAAGGCCCACTTGACTTCACACCCCAGGATGTCTGGCTCTAGGTGAGTGATCACACTATTGTGATTATCTGGGTCATGAAGATCTTTTTTTGTACAGTTCTTCTGTGTATTCTTCCTACCTCTTCTTATAACTTCTACTTCTGTTTGGTCCATACCATTTCTGTCCTTTATCAAGTCCATCTTTGCATGAAATATTACCTTGGTATCTCTAATTTTCTTGAAGTTATCTCTAGTCTTTCCCATTCTATTGTTTTGCTATATTTCTTTGCACTGATCGCTGAGGAAGGCTTTGTTATCTTTCCTTGCTATTCTTTGGAACTCTGAATGCAAATGGATATATCTTTTCTTTTCTCTTTTGTTTTGGCTTTTCACAGCTGTTTGTAAGGCCTCCTCAGACAGCCATTTTGCTTTTTTGCATTTCTTTTTCTTGGGGATGATCTTGATCCCTGTCTCCTGTACAATGTCATGAATCTCTATCCTAGTTCATCAGGCACTCTGTCTATCAGATCTTCCCTTACATCTATTTCTCATTTCCACTGTATAATTGTTAGCGATTTGATTTAGCTCATACCTGAATGGTCTAGTGGGTTTCCCAACTTTCTTCAAATTAAGTCTGAATTTGGCAATAAAGAGTTCATGATCTGAGCCACAGTCAGCTCCTGGTCTTGTTTTTGCTGACTGTATAGAGCTTCTAAGAATATAATTGATCTGACCATCTGGTGATGTCCATGTAGAGTCTTCTCTTGTGTTGTTGAAAGAGGGTGTTTGTTATGACTTTGCTATGCAGTGCCTTCTCTTGGCAGAACTCTATTAGCATTTGCCTTGCTTCATTCTGTACTCTGAGGCCAAATTTGCCTGTTACTCTAGGTGTTTCTTAACTTCCTACTTTTGCATTCCAGTCCCCTATAATGAAAAGGACATCTTTTTTGGGTGTTCATTCTAGAAGGTCTTGTAGGTCTTCATAGAACCATTCACCTTCAGCTTCTTTAGCATTACTGATCGGGGAGGCAAACAATTCTCACCCTATGTTAACTGTAAAGAGTATGTTGAAGGTAAAGTTTCCCATAACACACCGTTACCTTTTATGAGGACCTATTAGGAACATTTTTATTATCAGGTTACAATAAGAAATAAAGCTTTCCTCTCTGTTATTCTTAAAAAAAAAAAAAAACAACTCTGAATTTTTATGACATGTTGAAAACTATGACAGGTATAAGGCATACACTGATGAACACAGAGACATGGTCCCTAACCTCAAGGAACTCAGTGTTTAACATGTGAGGGAGGCATAAAATATACTAACCTATTCAAGAAAAATTGAAATTAAGCTGTAATAGTCTGTGAACTCCATTATGCCATTAGGGCATAGAATAAGACTTCACCCATTTGTGAGGTCACAGAAGAAATGAAGGTGGAGATAGGATGTCATTGAAGATTTCCAGCATGTTGGGAAAATTTGACATGATTAAACTTGTGTGCTGAAAAGAACGCACAAGTGCAGTGTATTTCCCTTTTCGAACAGGCTCCTAGGAAGCACAAACTAAATTTCCAGCCCACTTTTATCCAAGTCTGTAATACTTGAGATTGATAACACTTTATCCCTGACTCAATATTACTCTTCTTTCTCTTGATTTCCCTTAGTGAAAATTTTATTTTATTTTTCTGTGCATATTTGTAATTCATACAGATTTTTGTTGGGGGGGGGGTGGATATTGAGGTAAGGTACTAATAATAAATAAATGAAAGAGAATATGTTCTTGTTCTGAAAATGTTGACAACCTATATGAAGAATTAGATGAAGAGTATGGAAGAAATGGCTCTGAACATAAAAAAGACCAATAACAAAGTAAGTCTTCATAGATTATTTCACAGATAAGAAAATGTCATTTTTAAGCAAAGTTGATGTGAACCAGTCAGCAGCTTGGGATCTCAGGCAAATCTTGTGTCTTTTTAAATATAAATACCCTTTTATCTCTCAAAGCTTTCTCTTTTGTTTCTCTTAGTATTCAACCTCTTGTTCTTTTACTTTCTTAATTGCTTGCCATTAGGCAATAAGGTCATTGAAGAAAGAGATCTTGACTTTATTTATTTATTTTTATTTAACTCTGCACTCCCTAGAACCCTCATAGCAATCAAAAGCATTCACTCTTTCTCATAGTTTATATTTGTTTTTGGTCAGGCTGGTCTCTGGATTTCCAAGCATTGGCATATAAAATTGACAAGTGCAATTAGTATTTCTGCTTTCCCTCTATTCCCCTCCCATGCAATAGTTAAGACAAGGACAACTTTTGGCAGTGAAAGAGCTAGTGCTTCTATATAAATTGCTGATGAAACCTACCACTAGCTTACACATAAATGCCCAAAATTGAGCAAAAAAGAGAGGATCCATATTACAAAGTTTTTTTTTTAATTTTATAATTATATTTTTATTTCATCTCAGTGTTTTGTGGATAAAACCTTAATGTATAAACATATAGGCAAATTTTCCTTCCAGTAGTTGGACTGTTATAGCTGTCAAGTCCAGTGAGGTCATCTTTGAAAAACCAAATCGAAAGGAGCACTGTGGAGGCTGAGGGTGAGGTAAAATGATGCTGGCTCTCAGGAGCTAGAGGTTAACCTGTAGGCCAGTGAAAAATACTGGATACCAGGGGAAAGTGGATGGAGAGAATTTAGGTCTTTATGGAGGTTTTCTTTTCTCCCCTGTGAAAGCAACTTTAACCTTGTAAAAGATCTACTTTTGTCTTGTTAACCTGGCTTGGAAAAGGAATGACCCTGAGAGGGAAACAATAGTTGTAGCCAAGTATAAAGGGTAATAAACTCCTAGGAGCCTTTTTACCATCTTTGGAGTCTAGTTTGAGGCAGTATCTGCTAAGGAAAAGGCATTAAGAGCCATAAAACGTGCTCCTGCTCTCTTCTGTTTTCAAGATTGTGTTCTGTGTGCACTTACTCTTTATGAGGGAGAAGGCAATGGCACTCCACTCCAGTACTCTTGCCTGGAAAATCCCATGGACGGAGGAGCCTGGTAGGCTGCAGTCCATGGGGTCTCTAAGAGTCGGACACGACTGAAAGTGACTTAGCAGCAGCAGCAGCACTCTTTATGAGAGGACTTTCCGTCACCCTGCTTCAGCTGGAAGGCATTTTTCTTTTCTCTTAGAGTATTTCTTTTCCTTGCTTCCTTCTTCCCTTTCCTCATTTGGTCTTTCCATTTTAAAGCTGCTGTAACAGTCCAGCATGGAAAGTCAGCTAGTGAGTTACTAAAGGGCCCTACAGGGTAGAGACGCACCTCGTCTGTGGAAACACTTTGGACAAGTTTAGCCTGAGTAGATCTGGAATAGATGAGGGATTCCTGCTGCTCTCAATACAGCCTCATTAATACTTAGAAATACTTGGCTGAGGTTTAAAAATCTGAAATTTAATCACATGAATACATACTCTGGACTAGAATTTATCATGATTATTTGACTTAATTTGGGAGATAGATGTGTAGTATTTGGACATTTTATATTACAGTTACAATTTGTATTGACCTATAGACATATAAGGGCTTCCCTAGTAGCTCAGTGGTAAAGAATTTGCCTGTCAATGCAAGAGGCGCAGGTTCAGTCCCTGGGTCAGGAAGATCCCCTGGAGAAGGAAATGGCAACCTATTCCAGTATTCTTGCCTGGGAAATGTTATGGACAAAGAAACCTGGTGGGATACAGTAGTCCATGGGGTCCCAAAGAGTGGGACACAACTTAGTGACACAACATATATAAAACTGTGTGTGTGTGTGTGTAGATCTATTTATCTATCTATCTTTCTACCTATCTGGCATCTATAGCAAGATAAATATTAGAGGCAATGCCCTTGAAGGACTCACCCAGCCTCCTTTCTATCATTCCTCCTCCTCCAAGTGTAGCCGCTGTCTTGGTGTGTAACATTACAAATGTGTTTGCATGTTTTTTGCCCTTTCATCAGTGCTTGCCTCCTTGTGCTCAGCATCAGTTTTGTGAGATTTGTCCATACTGTTGCAGAAGCTATAGATTGTCTGTTCTTATTGTGTGTCACAGTGACTCTCAAAATGTGTCCCTAGACCATCAGTATCAGCTTCATAGAAACTTGTTGGAACTGAAAACTTCTGAGAAAATTCTTGAACCCTTAGTTTGACCTGTTGAATCATGAACTTTGAGGTGGGGCACTGCCATTTGTGATTTAACAAACCCTCCAGATGATTCTGACATCCACTAATTTTCAGAAACATGGCTATATAATATTCCACTCTCTGAATACATTGTGATATATTCATCATTCTACTGCTGATGGACATTTAAGTTATTTCTAGTATAAAGTTATTATGAAGAAATATGAATTTTCTAGTACACACCTCTTGGTGACCATGTAAATTAATTTGTTGCATGTGCATATCTAGGAGTATAATTTCTGTGTGATAGGATATGACTTTGTTCAGTTTTAGAACATATTACCATACATTTATCTAAGTGATTACACTAATTTACATTCCCCAGCTGTACACAAGAGTTTCAGTTTCTTGATACAGTCACCAAAAACATAAGTGAAATTCACTTTTTTTAGCTATCATTCTGATGGCAGATAGCGTATCTCAAGCATTTCTCTAAAGATTAGAGAGATTGAGTACTGTGTCATATACTCATCAACCATTTGTACATCTTCTTTATTGAAATATACATTCAAATCTTTTCCCATTTTTCTGTTGTCATTTTTATCTCATTTTTATATATGTCTTTGTTGGATAAATGCATTGCAAATCTTTTTCCACTTTGTGAGATGCAAGGCAATTGTAGTTTTAATAACAAAGATTCCAAAAGTATAAGTATAGATAAAAAGACTACATTATAAATTATAGGAATTTTTCAACATACTTTCTATTTCCTGATTATCCACTAACCTTCTTTTTTAAGGAAATATTACTGAATGGAATTGCATTATGTACATAGCTGAGGTGATGCTGATAAAACCAGACAAAAAGCTATAAGGAAATCTGGAGCAGGTCAGTCTTCCCCAGAAAACTCTAAACACTATAAGACATAGGCATGTGCATACACATTTTTTCTGTATCTTGCAATCACTGTTCCATCTTCTTTTAAATATGGTTCCTAGATGACTGGCAAGTAGCCCAGTCATAGACCATGGATGATAAAGAGGCATAACAAATCTGTCCAGAGAGGAAAAGCTTATTCAATAAACAGAGCTGGGGCAATCAGTTGGTTATTTGGATAAAAATCCATTCAGATTTTGATCTCAAGCCATTTATGAAACTATGTCCAAGTGGAACAAAACATCAAATGTAAAAACGTCAACCATGAACAACTAGAAGATAATTTTTGTGGATATTTTTCAGATTTCTCAACATGAAAGGAAATAGTAAAGGGAAAGATATATAGATATAACTTTACCACAGTTTGAAACTTTTGAACTTCCAAATCCAAACTGAATTAACAGGAAAAGCAAACTGAACAAATTATTTTCAAGAACTATGACACATAGAGGTTCATATTCTTGCTTAAATTCTTTATATATACAAATATATATATATATATATTAAGAACATATATAAAGATCCCGAACAACTAGGAAAAACATTATGGACTCAGAAGAAAGTATACACAAACTGTACTAAAATTTAAAAATATATGAACTTCAACTGGCTTATAAATTAATAGCTGTTTAAAAAATAAAACTTTTTAAATAATGAAGAGAACAAAAATTTTAAATATAAATAGTCAAAGGAGTAAAACTTAACCTTTTTAAAAATTGCATTTCTAGTGTTGCAGAGAGTTTAGCTTCATATGTACTTTGAATTGAGAAAGAAAATATCCCATGGAGAAGCAAAAATACTTTCTATTATAACGAGAGAAGAGGAAAGAGAGATTATTCCTTATCCTCATTTGCTAGCGAGTAATTTATGCCAAAGCCTTTGGCAGTGTGGATCACAATAAACTGTGGAAAATTCTGAAAGAGATGGGAATACCAGCCCACCTGACCTGCCTCTTGAGAAACCTATATGCAGGGCAGGAAGCAACAGTTAGAACTGGACATGGAACAACAGACTGGTTGTTCCAAATAGGAAAAGGAGCATGTCAAGGCTCTATATTGTCACCTTGCTTATTTAATTTATATGCAGAGTACATCATGAGAAACGCTGGGCTGGAAGAAGCACAAGCTGGAATCAAGATTGCCGGGAGAAATATCAATAACCTCAAATATGCAGATGACACCACCCTTATGGCAGAGAGTGAAGAGGAACTAAAAAGCCTTTTGATGAAAGTGAAAGAGGAGAGTGAAAATATTGGCTTTAAGCTCAACATTCAGAAAACAAAGATCATGGCATCTGGCCCCATCGCTTCATGGGAAATAGATGTGGAAACAGTGTCAGACTTTATTTTTCTGGGCTCCAAAATCACTTCAGATGGTGACTGCAGCCATGAAATTAAAAGACACTTACTCCTTGGAAGGAAAGTTATGACCAACCTAGATAGCATATTGAAAAGCAGAGACATTACTTTGCCAACAAGGTCCATCTAGTCAAGGCTATGGTTTTTCCAGTGGTCATGTATGGATGTGAGAGTTGGACTGTAAAGAAGGCTGAGCACCGAAGAGTTGATGCTTTTGAACTGTGGTGTTGGAGAAGACTCTTGAGAGTCCCTTGGACTGCAAGGAGATCCAACCAGTCCATTCTGAAGGAGATCAGCCCTGGGTGTTCTTTGGAAGGAATGATGCTAAAGCTGAAACTCCAGTACTTTGGCCACCTTATGCAAAGAGTTGACTCATTGGAAAAGACTCTGATGCTGGGAGGGATTGGGGGCAGGAGGAGAAGGGGATGACAGAGGATGAGATGGCGGGATGGCATCACTGACTTGATGGACGTGAGTTTGAGTGAACTCCAGGCAATGGTGATGGACAGGGAGGCCTGGCGTGCTGCAATTCATGGGATCGCAAAGAATCAGACACGACTGAGCGACTGAACTGAACTGAACTGAATGACGAGAAAGGCATCTTCGACAAGTTGTTGGCAGTCCTGAGACTGGTTGTTTAGGTTATCAAAATAAAACAACAATAATTAAATTAAACAAAAGAGGAAATAAAATAGCAAATGATTTAAAGATCAGAGATCATGGGTGTCCTGAATTAGAATTGAAGAATATATAGCAGCTAACACTTTTACAGGGAGAAAAATATTACTTATTGTGTTCAAAATGAACCAGGCACTGTAGTTAGAGCTAGACTGACAAAGATGAAGCAGCTCATCCCTGCCTTCAAGGAGTTTAGACACGTTAGATGATAACCTGAATAAAGTATTATGGAAGCAGTTACAATATTGGGATCTTGAATAGGATTTTATTAAATTTGCCAGGAGCACTTAAACCTAGTGTCCTTCAAAAAACAAGGTGTTTCTGATGAGTGTGTCTGTGTGTGTTTATGTAGTTCATTCTAACAACTGATATTTATAATGCTAATGCTGATTTATAAGAAGTGGTGGTACTGAGTTAGTATATTCTGTTAAAGAAGATGGGGAAGTATAGGGTATATTTGTACAATTATTTGCAGCAAAACTAATTTTTAAAAACAATTCTGACTCTTACAGAGTTAATCTCCAACTCTCTCTATTCCAGTCAACTGAGAGCTCTGCATAGCTGATCACTGCTTGCACTACTTCAGCACACAGGATTGACTGAAACATAAGTGAGCTGCTTATTCCACTTCCTTGGGGAGTACAGACAAAAATAAAGACGGGTGGATGAGAGGACAGACCCTTGTTTAATTCCTACAGCACACAAATATCCCACATGCCAGTCATTTAAGGGAAAGTCATAGAGATGGGAGATTTTAACACTTGGTATTAAAGATACCACAAAAATCTGTTGTTTCAGTGAATGATTATCATGATTTAGACGTTTTTTTTTTCTTCTTGATTCATGTTAGTAATTAATTACCTCAAACCTATCCTATATATTTTAATCTCATGCTATAGTTTGTCATTGTTACTACTTGGAGAAATAAGTAAAACATTGTAATGTTCCTTTGCTTTTTGTAAACTGAAATCTTTGTTTTTGTTAAATACTATATTTAGTAATGGAGAAGGCAATGGCACCCCACTCCAGTACTCTTGCCTGGAAAATCCCATGGATGGAGGAGCCTGGTGGGCTGCAGTCCATGGGGTCGCTAAGAGTCGGACACGACTGAGCAACTTCACTTTCTACTTTTATGCATTGGAGAAGGAAATGGCAACCCACTCCAGTGTTCTTGCCTGGAGAATCCCAGGGACGGGGAGCCTGGTGGGCTGCCGTCTATGGGGTCGCGCAGAGTCGGACATGACTGAAGCGACTTAGCAGCAGCATATTTAGTAATATCATCTAAAGTGGTATTTTTTTTCCCTAGAATTAGAAACAGTATGATTGGAAGACATCTGAAAATGTACTGGTTCAAAAAAAAGTTTTCTGCTTCAGGTAACTAATTCTCTGGGAAATTTGCTGACAAATACACATCCACTGCTTTTGTAGTAATCATTGCATCGTGAAATTAAAACTGACTCAATCCTAAATATTTTTAAAACAATTATCCAGCAGTGAAATTACTATATATTTTCTTCTAAAAACAGGTTATATCATATGTACATTGATGTGAAAAATGGCTGACCTTTTTCATTCAGTTCACAGCAACGTTCCTTAGACCTGCTTTTTAATTTCTTCAGTTGGCCCACTTAAAACAAGGCTGGGCTGGGGGGTTAGCATGTGAACACGTGTACATGATTCCTTTTGATCAAGAGCAGAGTTGACCCTCCTCCCCACCCAGCTTTGCCTTTGTGCTTGTGTGTTCTGAACAGCCTTTCAGAACAGAGTCCCAAATTGCAATGATGTCCCAAATCGAAGGATTAATGTGTCTACGAACAGACCTCTTATGCCTCCAAAATGAAGTACTCCTTGCTAATTTCTCTTCAAGACACCAGCTTAATTGCATTTTAAACAAATGGGCTGCTTTGCTGGCCAACTTTTAAATGAGATAACAGCAATGTTCACTCTCCAGCAGTGATGAGTGCCTTGCAGTAGATTCAAAACTCTGTTCAATAACAGGTTTAATCTCACACCAGCAGATTTACTGCAGAATAAACTGCCACTGAGCTCATAATTAGTAAAACAACAACAAAAAAAATCAAACCTACTAAATATTATTTTCCAAAGCAGCAGGCAATGTTTCAGTGGAAAATTTCAGTCCTGTTCTTTGTGAGTTTTATTGATTTTATGTATGATATTGGGAATTCATGCTATGATTTAAGATAATGTTCTATCTATCACGTAAGCAGTTGTTTAGCTAACTAGTAACAAAATGATACCCCCATTCACAGAATATGTGACATACACAGCTGGGGAGACTACAGTGCTTCTCCCTTTAATGTTTATTTCTTTATTTTTTTTTCCTAAAAGCATATTCGCTGCTGGAAAAACAACAGCCAAAAATCATTTGTGCCTTAGAAACAATCTTCTCATAATTTTCTTTGTGGCAGCTATTAGTGGGCAATTGTGATTCAGTGAAAACCCTGTTCAACAAACAGCTGTTACAAAGTATATTCTCTGCTCGCTGCATCTAAACAAATATTAATGAGATAATTGGAACTATTAAGAAAAAATGATTGTACTCAGTATGTATTTATAGTCTTATGTATGAGGCTATACCCTTCTAAAATTTCTCATTTATATTGCACAATAGTAAGACATAGTTATAACAACATGCCAAGGGACACATTTTTCATAATTGTCTTAAATATCTGGGCAAAAATCTGTATTACACAATTTAAAAAAGCTCATCTGCCATAATAATGAACAAAAGCTTTTGTGCAAAAGTAGAGGGAAGCAACTATAGTATTTTAAAAATTAATTTCTGTATATTCACCGTACACAGATTTTTTTTTAATCTTACTCTTTTTTTTGCATAAATATATATTAAATGTGCAATAGCAAAAAAAAAAAAAGATTATCATTTGTCTTCTAAATATTTGGTCAATGTGTTTCTCCTGACATTTTTCAAATAGAAATAAGTTGTCTTTAGTACAAGCACTAGCTCACCTCCCATCACTCAAACATGTAGTAATGGCATGTGAGACTAGCTTTATTTCTGGCATTAACCTTTTGATAATGAGTGCTACATCAAATGGAATTTGAGGAATCTAATGGTACTGCTGTGCAGTTTATTTTTTTTAAGACCTCCAAAGCAAATTAAACCTCAGTGAATCAGACATCATATGCACAGACAATAGCCATTTTAAGAAATAACTAAAAAATACCAGTTTACAAATAAAGCTTTTAACTCTCTAGACTCACCAAGTGATGATTCAGATAATTACTCATTCTTGTTTTCATTTAAACTGCCTCTAGCTTGTACTGATCCTGAAGATTAAAAGTTAAAAAAAAGGAAGGAAAGAAAGGTATTTCCAGTTCTATCTCTAACTAATTAAGCACGGTATTTCTAAACCATAGGCCCAAAGAATTTTAGAAGTGAAAAGCCTTGGGAATGACCAAGTTCCCATAACTCATAAAGGAGGAGACTGATGTTCAGAAGAGTGATGTGATAAGCCCAAGGGTACATTTTTCATTTGTCTCATCTATTATGTAGGAGCAATATATATATTCTTTTATCACATAGCCAGTAAGGATCCTAGTCTATACTCTGCTACATCAGATTCCAAAATTGTTGCGCCTAACCACACAGAATGGATGACTTCATGAAAATATGGCTGCCACACAGATGTCAAACATGATCTCATTCTTCTTGTTCTGATCATTTCAATTTTGACCTGTGTGTTGTGGAGCAAGTATTTTTTATTAATAATTGTTTTACCAATTTTATTGAGGTATAATATATGTGTAATAAAATGGACTCATGTCTAAGTGTACAGTTTGATGAATTTTGACAAATAACTGTGTAACCACCATCTCTACCGAGATATAGAACATTGCTTTCATTTCAGAAATTTCCTTCCAGTCCTATTGCAATAAATTCACTTTTATCACCCACCACAGGAAACCACTAATCTGATTTCTTTCACTATAGATATTTTGCCGATTCTAGACCTTTATATAAATCAAAGCAAAATTATATTCATTAATCTGGTTTGGCAATTACTTATACAGAGCTTTAATGTACAAAACACTAGTGCTACACAAATATAATAATATTTAATTCTAATAGCTATCATAAGGTAGGTATTACTGTCTCCATTTTATAGGCACTAAAACAGAATAGCCCAGAGAGGTTAAGTAATAGTCCAACGTAACGTGACTGGTGGATTTGTAATTTTAGCTCAGCCAGTTTGGTTCTAGACCTTGTGCCTGATGATGATAATAAGAGCTAAATGATTTTCTCTGCCAGCCACTCTTTCAAGCACTTACAGAGATCAACTCATTAGAACAATCCATTTATGTAGGTAATACTGCTCTCTTCACAGATGAGGAAATGGAGGCAGAGGAAGGCACAGGATGCTAAAGCTAAGAACTTGACATATATTATGTTTGACTCCCCAAGGCCTAGAAGAGTGGCCTGATGTATGGTAGGTGTTCAATAACACACATACGCACACATATTATGTATTACATGTAATATACTGAATGACATTCACTATGTAATATATATCATACATAATATATATTTTGCATACATAACCACACATACACTGATTAAATGAATGAATCTGTAATATATCACTACTATGTTAATGAATTCACTTGATAAATGAATCTATTTGTGCTGATTTTACTAGTATCCCCATTCTACGAATGAGAAAATAGAACAGTGGTTCAGAAAGCGAAAGTTAATAACATCCAAATTTACAAACCTAATGAATAAATTGTTTGCTCTTCGAGGCAAGAGTGTTGGTTGCCAAATAGCACACATTTTTCACTCTATTTTCCCATTATTTTTCAACTACTTAGTAGGTACATTTACCACATAACTCATCTTATATAATCATCACCATGAATCTAATGAGAAGGTTTCTCACCAATTTGCATGTTACATAACCCTTGTGAAGGATATAAGCACATTCCCCCAGCCACTTTGCCGGAAACCTTGTATTCTTTGCTCAAATTCAAGTTAAGAGTTGAGTCTGATGTTGACAAATTTGAAAATTTTCACTGTGTAGGTAACAGTGAAAGTGCTTGAGATTGCAGAAATAGAGGACGAAAAGGACTAACACGAAGCTAGTTAAAGTACCTTATAGTGAGTACTTCTAAGGGCCGGGAATTTTATACACTGCCTTTGTTAAATCTTAGTTATCATCAAGTGTAAGACACATTCTAATCTCTAATGGGTTGAAATACAAAAGCAATCATGATTTGGAATCAAGGAGATACAGTATGTTATCTCTAACTCCTAAAATGACCCCTTATGATAATTATCTCATTTTCAGATGAGGAAAACAAGACTCAAAGAGAAAAAGTGACACACCTATGGGCCCAGATTTGGATTGAGTAGCTTTGAAGATCGTCTTTTCATAACAGGCTGTCTCATCTGTCATAGTTTTCTGTACTGCCTGATTTGCATGTTTGAGCAGTGATCCTGCAAACTGGGGAGAGTCAAGGTTTTTAGAGTGCATTCATTCTAAGGGAAGGGTGCCACATTGCTAATCCAAATTATTGTCTGTTCAAACTTTTGAACAGTTTTAAAATTAGCATTGCACCACCCAATATACAATTAATTTGTTTATAGTTTCAAAAGATCTAATGCTTTTAGCGCCTGTGGTTTGCTCAAACGTACCTTTTCTTTACATGCAAATAGGTTAAATCCAATTCTTCCCAGAAGATAAACATGTCTTTCATGATCAACTGTCTGCTAACACACTATGCCAACGAGTGAAGCATTATGTTTTGGCAACATGTTCCGTTCAACATATTTCATTTTTTACAGATTTTGGTAAAAACACTTAGTCAAAAATAATTTTGTTAAATAATATGTTCACATGTTCTGATGCCTTTATGTAATTTTGATTTTCAGTTCAGTTCAATTTAGTCACTCAGTCGTGTCCGACTCTTTGCGACCCCATGAAGTGTAAATCTTTAGCTTCCCAAATATAACCATCAGAAGAATAATGTCTGCTACACCCCTCAAAATTATCATTTTGATCTTTCATCTCTGACTTCCTGTCTCCTTATTACTTTTACCTATAGCAAGAAATATTTATCTGATTTTTCCTCATCTGGATAGGATGATTTTTTTTTTTCTGAAGTCACAGCGATGACTTTTGTTTCATTTGTGAAAACCCTCTATAATGTAAATGAGTAGATATTCTAAAGCAACTTTTTTCATGTCAAATTAAATGTTTCTTGTGAAGAGACCTGTGCCATTTTGTAGAAATAAATTCCTGATGAATAACTGATCATTTATCTAGAGGATATGACTTAGTTAGCATCCATAGAAAAAATGCTTCTCAGGTTTTACTTTGCACAAATAATGAATAAAAATTTCTACTTTTCTTCTAAGAAACCTTCCAATTATCCATAAATTTTGAAATGTGTGGTAATATCACCTTCTATGCTTATTTTTTCTCATTTTATTTCCTCTCTCTCTCCCATTCTCCAGCTGCAGTTACTGAATCCAAATGAAAGAAGAATTATTCTAGAAATACAGCAAATTTAGATTGTATATTTCAGGTAGGTTTTTTTTAATTCTTTAGGAATATAAAGCTCGTTTATGTCTAGGCAACCCTTGAAAGTTGAAGCAACCATTAAAAGTTTGGTGCACTTGAACATTCCTTGCTTCATTCAGTCCCAATTACCTCAAGACACAGGATAAGCAGCATTAGTTATGAGGCTGGCTTCATGGGTGGACTTGTGTAGTTGAACAGTCCCCTGTTCTGGGAAAGGCCCAACACTCTGTTTAATGTTCTACTTAATAACATTTAAAACGAGCCCTGCATTTTCACTTTGCACCATAAGGCCTCACAAATTATGTAGCTAGTACTATGAGTTATTCTTATATGATAAACAGGATGATTTCTTCTTCTGTTCTACACGAGAAGAATAGCTACCAAAGAAGAACTAAGAAAATGGCAGTTAGAGAAGTTAATTAGGGTAAATGTTTGTTATGCTTTGGTTTCACTTTTTAACTTAAAATGTAAATGTGCAAAACATTAGACACATTCATACTCAATTATTATCTACCACTAAACATAAACCATTATCTTCCCTCGCTGGAAAATCCATACCCTAAAAAGAATGACTTGTCATATATTTGAATTCTCACAAATTCTCTGATGTTAAGGGGTGATTCTTTCCATTATTTTATTTTCAACATTAGCCTAGATAACTTCAAATCACTAGTTTGTGATATTTATATATCTCACAAGATAGAATTCATTAAAAAAAAGAAAGCAAATATATATGTTTAGTTGTTTTTGGACAAATTATTTCACAACTATAAGCTATTTAATTCACTGTTTTTCTAAAAAAAAACCTTCTAGAAACCATTTTTAAAAGATAATGGTAAAGTTTTACCTCATAGAAATAATAAAAACATGCCTTCAGGATAATTGAAAAGAAAAGGTAGAATGGTATGGGAATGGGTTCTTGTAACTGCAAATAAAATTTCTAGTGACAGCATCATATATGAATTCAAAATGAATTCAAACAACTTTGACAGAAGCTGTGCTCTGGAAGACTGAGGAGATGGCTCAAAAGGGGTCTCCGGTGACATGGACGCTACCAATGTTGGAGACCATGTGAAGAATTTGATAAAATTATTCCAAAAAAATTCAAGGGTGGAAACAATTTATAAATTTATATAGTATTGTAAAATATTTAAATTTAACATGTATAATTAAATTAATAAATACTGTAAGTTCTGTTGTCATCTATTTAATGTACCTGCCTCAAGGTTTATATATTCAAATCGCTCCCTTCATCACCCCCAGAATCTTTCAGCTGGAAAAATGAGACATTGCTGTGTATTCAGGTTTACTTAATCTTTAAATATTTGTGGTAATCATAAACCTTTCTAAACTCATGTATTAAAGTAAGGTTATTTTCCTGCTATTTCTTGTTATTTGCTCTTTATACAATGTAGGTGGTTGATTAGTACAGCTAATTGAAAGTTGAATATATTCAGGCATTCTCAGTTGAAAGGTTCTTTATAGCTACAGAGTGCCAAATTGAATTATTTTCATCTCTCTAGTCCAAATCCTGGGCTGTGAATCTCTCTGGGACAGCTCTGCTGAGATTTATTACATGCACACATCTGTATTCTCCCCAAAATCCTTCATTGCAGCCTAAATGAAAAGGAAGTTTGATTGCCTGCCTATCTGCCCCCCTTATCCCCTGGACCCATGGCAGGAGGCAGTTGTTCTGGGGAGGATGAGGGTGCAACCAGAAGCAAGAACCCTGAGAATTTGAATCAATCTTAAATGAACTAAACAAATAAACAAAAATGAAACAAACCCTACTTACTGTGCATAGATATTTCCTTTCTGCTTCTGTTTTAATTAAACAGCTCCTCCTCCACCCCGAATGCCTCTATTCTTCTCTCTCACATCTTTCTCTTCCTTTTCATTCCTACTGCCATGATCTTATCACAAGATGTTTTCACTTCCTGCCTACATTCCCTTTCTGCAGTTAATCTTTTATTATCCTTAATTTCAACCCGTCTTTGAGCCTGCTGCCCAGGTGCTCTTTCAAGTGCCCAATTCATATCCTCTCATCTCTTGCTCACACATTTTCTATGGCTCTCGACTGCCTATGAATAAAATAAAATATTCCAGCATTTCAAAACCACAAAACTGATTCCAATTCACTTTTCTAACTTTGCTTCTTACTACATTAGCAACCTAAACTCAACCAAGAACTACCTGAAGTTGCTCTTTAACAGAATAGTTAATCACTTGGCCTGGTTGTAATTTATGTACCCTGGTGGGATACTCTAAGTCTTGTCTAGAACAAGGTAGAATAAAAGGGTAAAAATACCTTCACTTTGAAATAACACATTTTCAGCTCTCTGGTTTTGTTCATGCTGCTCTCTTTGGAATACTCTTTCATCCTGATATTTGCTATTGAAATTTTATCTACACTTCATGGGGGGCCAGCCCCTATGTCATTTCTTGTGGAATGAATTTCTTAATCAATCAAGTCAGACTCGTTTTCTCCCTCTTAGCCTTGAACTCTGTAGACCCCTCATATGATGGCTCACATAGTGTATTACAGATAACCTTGAATTTTACCTACTAAATAATATGCTGACTACACATAAGATTTATAGTTTTTAAAGCCTAGCACAGTATCTTGTACAAAGGAGACACTCAGTAAACACACATTGACAGAATGAATGAAGAAGTTTAAGTTGAATTTTATGCCTCTAAGTTTCAGTATAAATTGTGGCTTTATACAGAGGATATTTCTTTTTCTAGTTAGTCTCCTGCATAAAAAAAAGTAATTTCATAAAGTGGACCACTTTATGATATTTGTGTCATGGAAAGAATTCTACTTAGCATGGCATTCATTCTCTTGTGACTTTCTACTTCTGAAATGGTGGGCAAATCACTTAAAGCTTGGGATCTTCCTTTCATATTCAATCAAGCACAATGATATTAGCTGACATTTAAATAAATAGTCTGCTGTGTGCCAGGGACTCTTCTAATACTTAATGTATATTACTTCATTTAACCCTCACCAGCACTTACAGAGGCAGAGACTGTCAACTGTTGTTTAGTCACTAAGTCATGTCTGACTTTTGCGATCCCAGGAACCACACAACCCACTGAGCAAGAATACTGGAGTAGCCATTTCCTACTTCAGGGGATCTTCTGACTCAGGAATCGAACCAGGGTCTCCTGTATTGTACGCAGACTCTTTACCAACTGAGGTAGGAGGGAAGCCCATTATGGTTAAAAATCAAAGACTGTCACAGCATAAACTTCCCAACCATGTAATCTGTGTGATTGCACAGGCTGTGTGCTTAGGTCCCATGTCTGGTGTAATATATTTTAAACTCTTAATAATTTTTGAACAAATGATCCAGATTTTAATTTTTCACTGGGACCCATGAATTATGTAGCTGGTTCTGATTTACTGTTTTGGGGACAAATATAAATATTTTCTCAGTACATTAAACTAAACATTAAAGTCTTATCCTTCCAGTCTTACTTCCCTTTCCTTCAAACATGCCTCAAAAGATATGGAATCAAGATCTTATAATAGCTAAAAATCTCTTTTATAAAAAAGCAATAGAATTTTCTGAATAAGAGATTAATATTAATATGTCCATCTGATAGACAGATGGAATGTTTGTCTCACTTTCCTCATCCTGGTTTACTTAAGAATTGCCTCCTATTCCCCAAGAACTGAAGTATATGAATAAGTATTTTTCCTTCTAATCCTGTGTAATTTCTGGAGCTATTCTACACTCATTTTTTAAATTATTTGTCCCCTCTCCTGGATAACCTTGGTTACCCTGCCCTCTTCAATCTCTGGGCTATCGATGGGACTCATGTCCTTTCTTGCCTTTGACAATGAACTCTGTTGAGTCTCTAGTAGAGAAAGAGACACAATGAGATTATGCAATCCCTGACTCCGTATTTTGGCTCCCCATGATGAGAAAATGTATAAAATTCATTCAAAAGATGGCCCAAGAATGAATACTTTTATAAAATATGAGCATGCTATAAGTATAAAAAATACAGATTGCGTCACTTTTTACAAAAACACATCTTCCTACAAAGAACATCACTTAAGATCCCTTCCTATGGGCTGGAAAGGTGAAGATGAGTGTAGACAGTTTCTGTCCTCCTTCAGCTCCTCAAACAAGTGAAGTGAAGTTGTTCAGTCGCGTCTGACTCTGCAACCCCGTGGACTGTAACCTACCAGGCTCCTCCACCCATGGAATTCTCCAGGTGAGAATACTGGAGTGGGTTGCCATTTCCTTCTCCAGGGGATCTTCCTGACCCAGGGATAGAACCTGATCTCCCACATTGCAGGTAGAGGTGTTAACCTCTGAGCCAGCAGGGAAGCTTCAGACAAGAGAAGAGCACATCAAACACTTACTGATCACACTCTGATGTGCACATGACAACATCAATGCAAGTAAATACATTATGGATCCACTGGGAAATAAAATAGGACACAGAGAAAATATTAGCAGAAGAGATAATACTTTCTAAACTGGGCTTCCTCTGAGGATGGAGAAGGGCAGCCTTTGCAACAAACTCAAAAGATGGCAAAGCCATGAAACTGCAGCATCTGTTTGTAAAACTGGAGTGATTTGTTGTAACTGGACCTGGGCTTCATGAGACTGAGAATATAGATAAGGACAGATGCACCATGTAAGATGTGGATAATATTCAGTTAAAAGGGATAAGTCAATAAAAGATTTAAGGAATAAAGAAACAAAAGAAATATGTATTTAACACAGATAATACCTGTGATAGGATAATCATGACTCCCTTAAAAAGATATCTGTCTTAATACAGATTTTAATAATCTTAATAATTAAGATTATGTATACATATCCTTAATACAGAATATGTGTATGTATTATATTGTGAATGTGAATGAATGTCACTCAGTCGTGTCCAACTCTTTGCAACCCCATGAACGGTAGCCCACCAGACTTCTCTGTCCATAGCATTCTCCAAGGATACTGGAGTGGGTTGCCATTTCCTTCTCCACAGCATCCTTCAGACCCAGGGATCAAACCTGGGTTCTCTGCACTGCACGCTGATTTTTTACTGTCTGAGCCACCGGGAAGCCCATGTATCAGGTTAGGCGAAAGGGAACTGAGCTTGCTGACAGAATTACAGTTGATAATCATCTGACCTCAGATTATCCAAATTGGCCCAATAAAATCACAAGAGTGTTTATAAGTAGAAGAGGAAAGCAGAGGAGAAAGAACTAGAGAAATTGAAGAATGAAAAGAACTCTGCCAGAAGTTTCTAGCTTTGAAGATGGAAGAACATAGCCATTAAGCAAAGAATATAGGTGATTTCCAGAAGCTGGAGAAAGGCAAAGAAATGAGTTCTTCCTCTAGAGGATCCAGAAAGAATGTGGCCTTGCTGACACTTTGATTTCTTTAGGAAAGTGAGACTGGTATCAGACTGATGGTCACCCAAACAATAAGATAATAAATTTGTGTTGAATTAAGATAATTATTTAAGTTTTATAAGATAATACATTTGTGCTATGCTATTTCGGCAGCAATAGGAAAATAGTACAATATGTTGAATTCATAATAATATAACGAAATCCTGAAAAGTCAATTTAAAATATGATTTAATAATCAATAAGTATACTCTCTATCTACTCTCTTCTAATTTTCATAAGTCTTGGTATACATTTCTCTATGCTCCCTACTTATGCCTGCTGCCTCCTACAGATTCCAGATTACTTAGATTTGTAATCACAATCTTCTGCTTCCAGCTACATTCAAGACAGAAGCATAAATACCAATGCCCATTACAGTCTAGGCATAAGCTAATAAAAAAGAATCAGTTACTGAGGTTTTTTGGCAATTCACTGTCTTTCTCTTGGGCAGAGGGCTCTATCTTTGCTTATATTGTTCTATGCCTGGATTAGTATTTTTTCTTGTATCAGAACAAAATAATTTGGATATGGCAAACAAACAAAAAAAAAAATTTCAAAGGTCAAAAAGGCCCTGCCTCTGAGATACTTGACACACTGCTAAATCCATACTTGCAGATTTTGTTTATGCCATTCTTTTTGACACAAAGTAACACAGCTGTATAAAAACTCATTTACTTTACAGTGACAATTCTGTTTAAATTAATTGACTAGGGATATTAACATTTAATCTACATCTCTATCATTGTTGAAATGTTAACTATAATGTATAAAATCCATTAAATGCTAAACCATACTTCACAAACTACAATACATTGAAATACATTGATTTACTTCTAAAATGCAGCTCATATGATCACAAAATCTGTGTGTGTTTTAAAGGCAAATGGTTTTATTTGAGCGTCAGGAACATGATTAGTGGCATTCAAGTTTGGTATCACTTATCCTTGTAGTGGAATGACCAAAGTTCTTCCACTCAAGAAAGCAGATTGTCTACAAGGAATTTCCAGAACCACCCTCTGGGTGGTACCTCATCCTGAAAAGGTAGTCAGTAGCTGTTTACCCAGCAGAGTAAATAAGAAGATAAATGTGTTTCCAAGTGCTAATAACACTGATTCCTTTTTGTGAGCCAGGTGGATGTAGTCTTAAGAATTATGTGGCCTAGGAGCTGCCTCCTGGCTGGGAAAAAGCATCATAACAAAACTAAGGTGGATATTTCTACCGGACATTCTCCAATAGTTATGTGGTTGGCATCTAATAAGCCAGAGATTTGTAGAATGCATCAAGTTAAAGGTAAATTTTGCCACTATATCTTTTCTGACTGTTGTGAGACCAGTTCTTTGCACTTGTTCCTTAGGATAATGGCTGGATCTTTCTCTACCCTTAAAGGAAGATTGGCATTAATATGTTGGAAGACTCATGGACCATATCCTCTCTGAGTTGCTATGTTGTGAAAAATTGAAACCCTTACACAGGGTTTAATCAAGAGTTGTGTTCAAAGAGCTTTTCAATGTAAAACAAAGCAAAAGTAGCTTTCTGTTTGTTTGTCTTTCCTGTAGGTATATCTTTGAAGAGATGGCAGGTTTTCATTGTACTGAGAATAACGTGGAGAATCCTTAATTCTCTTAATAAAAGTCATGGCATTCACATGGCTTTTCAAAGCTTAGGAATTTATCCTTAAAACTGTTAAGTACTGAACAGTTTCAGTCCTTTTGTCCTACAAGGAAATCTTGAACTAATTGTTATTTGGCTGTTAG
The DNA here is from genome assembly GCF_027580195.1 of Bos mutus. Taxonomy (NCBI): domain Eukaryota; kingdom Metazoa; phylum Chordata; class Mammalia; order Artiodactyla; family Bovidae; genus Bos; species Bos mutus. Next base: position 59,363,686 of record NC_091619.1, read on the forward strand.
CAGCTCTCCCTCAAAGGTAAGCTCAAGGGAAATCTCCAAGGTGCCTGCCACCCATCTGCTTCTACGGAGAATCAGATGTTCTACGTTGATTAATTTAGACATCAGTACCCAGTCACCTCATGTGAACTTCACTCCATTGTTACACCTTTCACTTTTATCAAATGCACCTACAAGAATTGGCCCCATACTTTCAGTTTCTGCTCTTTCCACACACACTTTGCATGATACTGCTAACAATGTTGCAGAATGCCCTGTATAAGTCATTCTATGTGAGAAATACTCAAATTATTAAATACCAGGGGAGTTTCTTGAGAAACTTACTTCATTCTTTACAACATAGTGGATGAAATATTTTCTGTATTACCTTCTGCATGCCTTGTCCCACTACTGTCACTCATCACCTGAGCACCCAAGACGCTGAGAATCAGGGAAGACATTCATTCAAACAAATCAACATTTGGAAGTGGGGTCGGAGATTTGGATTCATCATTTTAATTTCTTGTCTTTGTCTCTATGTTTAGCAAAAGAAAATAGTGCATACATTAATACAGTTAACTATTGTTATTTGGGAAGTTGAGGAAAGAGATGCACTTAAGACTAACAAGGAACAGAAGTCAAAATTCTTTAATGTCTTAAGATCAAGAAGCCCATAAAAGCAATACTAGAGCACACTGTAAACCATTAATTTATCCAACAATATTTATCAAGAATCCACAAAGTGTATGACACAGTTCTGCCAAGATAATACACTGGTCATAACAAATACCCTCTTCCAACAACACAAGATAAATCTCTCCATGTGGACATCACCAGATGGTCAATATCAAAATCAGATTGGTTCTATTCTTTGCAGCCAAAGACAGATAAGTTCTATACAGTCAGCAAAAACAAGACCAGGAGCTGACTGTGGCTCAGATCATGAACTCCTTATTGCCAAATTCAGACCTAAATTGAAGAAAGTAGAAAATCACTAGACCATTCAGGTAGGAGCTAAATCAAATCCATTACGATTATACAGTGGAAGTGAGAAATAGATTTAAAGGATTAGATTGATAGACAGAGTGCCTGAAGAACTATGGATGGAGGTTCGTGACATTGTAAAGTGGGTAGGGACCAAGACAATCCCCCAAAAAAGAAAAGCAAAAAGGCAAAATTGTTGTCTGAGAAAGCCTTTCAAATAGCTGAGAAAAGAATAGAAGCTAAGGCAAAGGAGAAAAGGAAAGATATATCCATGTGAATGCAGAGTTCCAAAAATAGCAAGGAAAGATAAGAAAGCTTTCCTACGTGATCTATGCAAAATATAGAGGAAAACAATAGAATGGGAAAGACTAGAGATCTCTTCAAGAAAATTAGAGATACCAAGGAAACATTTCATGCAAAGATGGGCACAATAAAGGACAGAAATGGCAGGGACCTAACAGAAACAGAAGATATAAAGAGGTGTCAAGAATACATAGAACTATACAAAACAGATCTTCATGACCATGATGATGTGATCACACACCTACAGCCAGACATCCTGGAGTCTGAAGTCAAGTCAAGTGGGCCTTCGGAAGTATCACTATGAATAAAGCTAGTGGAGATGATGGAATTCCAGTTGTGCTATTTCAATTCCTAAAAGACGATGCTGTGAAAATGCTGTACTCAATATGCCAGCATATTTGGAAAACTCAGCAGTGACCACAGGACTGGAAAAGGTCAGTTTTCATTCCAATCCCTAAGAAAGGCAATGCCAAAGAATGCTCAAACTACCTCACAATTGCACTCATATCACAGGCTAGTAAAGTAATGCTCAAAATTCTCCAAGCCAGGCTTCAACAGTAAGTGAACCATGAACTTCCAGATGTTCAAGCTGGTTTTAGAAAAGGCAGAGGAACCATAGATCAAATTGCCAACATCCTCTGGATCATTGAAAAGGCAAGAGAGTTCCAGAAAAATATCTGCTTCATAGACTCAACCAAAACCTTTAACTATGTGTGGATCACAACAAACTGTAGGAAATTCTTAAAGAGATGGGAAAACCAGACCACCTTACCTGCCTCCTGAGAAACCTGCATGCAGATCAAGAAGCAACAGTTAGAACTGGACATGGAAAAGCAGACTGGTTTGAAATAGGATAGGGAGAATGTCAAGGCTGTATATTGCCACCCTGCTTGTTTAACTAATATACAAAGTACATCATGAAAAATGTTGGACTGGATGAAGTGCAAGCTGGAATCAAGATTGCCAAGAGAAATATCAATAACCTCCGATAATGCAGATGGCACCACGCTTATGGCAGAAAGCAAAGAAGAACTAAAGAGCCTCTTGAAAGTGAAAAAGGAGAGTGAAAAAGTTGGCTTAAAACTCAACATTCAGAAAAATAAGGTCATGGCATCCAGTCCCATCACTTCATGGCAAATAGGGAAACAATGGAAATCATGACAGACTTTATTTTGGGGGGCTCCAAAATCACTGCAGCTGGTGACAACAGCCATGAAATTAAAAGATGCTTGCTCCTTGGAAGAAAAGCTATGACCAACCTAGACAGCATATTAAAAAGCAGAGACATTACTTTGCCAACAAAGGTCCATCTAGTCAAGGCTATGGTTTTTCCAGTAGTCATGTATGGATGTGAGATTTGGACTATAAAAATATCTGAGAGCTGAATAATTGATGCTTTTGAGCTGTGGTGTTGGAGAAAACTCTTGAGGGTCCCTTGGACTGGAAGGAGATCAAACCAGTCAATCCTAAAACTATAAGTCCTGAATATCAATTGTAAGGATTGGTGCTAAAGCTGAAATCCAATACTTTGGCCATCAGATGTGAAGAACTGACTCATTGGAAACAACCCTGATGCCGGAAAAGATGCAAGAGGAGAACGGGACAGCAGAGGATGAGTTGATTGGATGGCATCACTGACTCAATAGGCAAGATTTGGAGCAAGCTCTGGGGGAGTTGATGATGGGCAGGGAAGCCTGGCCTGCTGCAATCCATGGGTCACAAAGAGTCGGACAGGACTGAGCAACTGAACGAACCAAAGGGAGAACTTTCAAAAAAGACCAAAAGGGACACACAAAAAATAAGATGTCCTAGAGGAAGAGGGCTTGAGGGAAAAGATAATTTGCCAAAAACTCTGAATTATGAGCAGACATAGAGCCTTCAGGGAACTAAAACATGCTAACCAATGTGGTAGCCAGCACCTCTTTATCAGAGGCATTGAGGTTTATCTAATCTTCAGAAGTCACTGTTGACATTCATTGCCTTGTTAGTGGTGATTGCATTATTCAAGGAGGAAAAATGTACTCATTTAATTTATAGTGATTGCAAAACATTGTTTAAACTCGGTTCCCAATCATGTTTGCTTGCATGTATATATGCATTTATATGTATAACTTGAAATAGTGACTTTTGTCAATGTATATTCTACTTCATTCTCTTTATATTATATATGTGACTGTTTGCAAAAATGAATAGCTCATGTTCTCATGAGAGAAAGTCATCTCTCATAGATGTGGCAATCATCCAGGGTACTCACAAGCTCATGCAATTCTTAAGTGGTTTCGCTTGTACAACTTTACTAAAAATATATTTTGTATTTAAATTATCTGGATACTGGCAAATGTATAAGTGGGATTATCACAACAATAAAAAATCTTTGAAGATTAAGTGAAATAGAAACACAGTGATTATATGATTGGTGGTTTCAGTTGGCAAGTCAAATTTTAAAAGTAGCCATTTTTGCATTTTCTAAATATATTTGATTAAAAGCAAATTTTTACTGTTCTTTCTATTAAAGTGAAGTTTCTGATTGTTTTTCAACCAAATTTTTACCATTCTTGGTTATTTCATTTTTCCTCTACAGAGGAAAATCCCCTTTGTTTAGTAGAACCCATTTGTAGGAAGAGGTTGGTAGTATATAGAGGACATTTCACTTCCTATGCCTTGCTCTCTCCAAACCAAAATGGAAACATGTTGATTGGATCAACCTAATAAGTCATGGATGTCAGACCATAGATCTTCCTAATTTTCAAAAATTGCAAAATAGCAAATATCACAGAAAAATATTTTGCAACACTATATAATTTATAACCACATTTTATATTCTATCATATTTCAGACTCTTAAGAGTACATTACTTATTTGGAGTTTAGAACTTAGGAGAAAATTATAAGCATGTGATCATTATGGGATATATTACCTGATGATAAGCTACTGATTTTTTAATGCATATATTGAAATTTGCTGGGCCTTTGATATATCATTAAGCATTTTAGATGTTTTCTTATGCTCCCAGGTCAAACATTTGGACACAACAATTTGTGATAATGTCTTAATTGTTGAGAGATGAATCTGTGTAATTCTTTAACACTCTACTGTGGTTTGATAGACTTAAATTTTTTGAATATTTATGTAGATTGTCTATATTGCTTTCATAAGTATAAAATATATGCTGTAGTAAGCACAAAATAAAGTTGACAATTATTCTGTGCATTTGGGGTACATAGATAGGCCAACCATGAAATTTAAGGAAAATTTTAGTCACTTTTGAACCTTAAATTATCTGTATTGGTTTCCCCATCAGTTAAATGTACCATAAAATTGCCAGTTTTCTACATTACTCCAGTCTCTATAAATCTGAATAAAGAGGAAATTTTAAACAGAGTAGTGGAGATAATATTTTAAAGGTCACAGGGGACATAGTATGGATGGTTTAAAAATTATTGCTTTCTGGATATTTCTTAAATTGCTAGCAATTGGATATCATGACTTGGTAATGTCCTAGTATTTGTATTAGATGGCAGGAAAACTGGGTTCTCATAGCTGTGTCTTACCAGTCACATAACAAGTGGAATGGTGTAATGATATCCTTATCAGCCTGAAGACACACAATGCCTTATTTTTTGGTCCATTGGTACTATAACATAAGGGTCAGCAAAGTATGTCCTTTGCTACAAATCAACCTGCAACCTGATTTTCTAATTTTGTTAGAACACAGACTTGTCTACTTATTTACATATATATTGTCTCTTGGCTGCTTTCATGCTACGATGATAGAGTTGAGTAGATGCAACAGAGACAGTGTAGCCCATGAAACAAAAATTATTTGCTATCTGGCCCTTGGAAGAAAAGCTATGACAAACCTAGCCAGCCTATTAAAAAGCAGAGACACAACTTTGCCAACAAAGATCCATATAATCAAAGCTATAGTTTCTCTAGTAGTCAAAAGTAACTAGTTTTTCCAGTTAGTCCAGTAGTGAGAGTTGGACCATAAAGAGGGCTGAGTGGCACCAAACAATTGATGCTTTTGAACTGTGGTGTTGGAGAAGACTCTTGAGAATTCCTTGGCCTGCAAAGAGATGAAACCAGTCAATCCTAAAGGAAATCAATCTTGAATATTCATTGGAAGGACTGAAGCTGAAGCAGAAGCTCCAATACTCTGGCCACCTGATGCAAAGAACCGATTCTTTAGAAAAAACCCTAATGCTGGGAAAGACTGAAGGCGGGAGAAGACGGGAACGAGAGAGGGTGAGATAGTTGTGTGGCATCATTGACTCAAAGGACATGAGTTTGAGCAAGTTCCGGGAGGTGGCAAAGGACAGGGAAGCCTGGTGTGCTGCAGTCCATGGGGTCACAAAGAGACGTGACCCCCTCAGACATGACTGAGCAACTGAACAACAACCTTTGCCGAAAAAATTCACTGACTTCTGCTATGCCAGCTGTATCACTGTCAAGTTAACGCATCCTACCATGGATGGATAGCAGTTTCTGGTAATTAATCATATGTTTTATTTAAGCTCAGCCTCTGAATTTACTTGAATCAAACACAGAAAAATGTTTCCATGTAAAAAAGTAGAGATATAGCTGGTTATATTAGACCTGTTAAACAAATAGCAGATTTCTCATGGGCAATCAGTTTGCCATCTTTTGTGAGCATGACATTCATTTTATAATTTTAGGGAAGAAAATGTGGTCTTAAACATGGAAAAAAAGTTTTATAATATCTTATATTCTGTAATGTGATCTACCTTCTCACTGTTTGTTCCAACTTAATAATAAAATATATCTCCCAGATGTGAGGAACTTTCTTGGGCTGTGAAATTGATAAGATCCAGACTCTTTAAGGAAAATTTTCTCAAGCCCTCTTCCTTCTAATTCTCACCCCACTTTCTTTCTGAAAACTTGAAATAAAAGAATATTCCTTTAAATACACAACTTCATATTTACATGGGTATTTTTGGTAAACCAAAAGCAGTTCACACATTTATTTTGCAAAGAGTTACAAAAATTGAACCATTACATATAACAAATAAAATGAAACATATCAAAATGACTCACAGACCCTTCTGGTTCAAAAACAAGTTATTTTCTCCAAGTGGGTTTACTATAGTAATTATTTGACATGTACAACTACTTTAAAAGGAAAGAAAATTATCTGGTACTGTCCACTACTACATTCTCTCCTTGGTTTCAAATAATCGATTGATTTATTTCTCCATTTAATATAAGGTGACTGGATGCCCCATTTCCTCTTCTTCTTTGCTGTTCCCAGAGGCAATTGCTTATAACCATACAACTGTGTAGGACTTGCCTGGTAGCTCAGACAGTAAAGCGTCTGCCTATAATGCGGGAGACCTGGGTTTGATCTCTGGGTCGGGAAGATCCTCTGGAGAAGGAAATGGCAACCCACTCCAGTATTCTTGCCTGGAAAATTCCATGGATGGAGAAACGTGGTAGGCTACAGTCCGTGGGATTGCAAAGAGTCGGACACGACGGAGCGACTTCACTTTCACTTTCACTTTCACTATACAACTGTGTAATAGGTCCTTGAGTGTCCCTATACTTTCCCTGGCTTCTATTAATATTAAGAATCCTGAACAATTATTGTGTTACATGCCTCAACTTCCACCTTGGTGTCTCATCATTCTCTATGTTAAACTAAATGTAAAATGTAAACTAAACATTGCAACAAGATAGACATTAATCTTATTTAAATCAAATTGAAAAAAAAGTTGGGACCATTAGGGGAAACAGCACAAAGAATTATTGTGGTAATGTATCCTCCCCAATTCTAACTAGACTAGAAATAGAAAATAAGACTCAAACCATGTGCCTTCTTATGTTTAAGCTTAGAATAATGCAATGGTTCTGGGAATTCAGTATGTGTTGAATACGAAGAATCAATGGAGCAGTGTTGATTGGGATCAGAACTTGAGGCTTGGAACTATGGATCAGAATGCAGCCCAGCACTACAGCTGTATGGGACTCTAGGGAACTTGGAAGCTTGAAGACAAGGAAGAACTGAGTCAAGCCACCTGCTGGCCCAGTGACCGCCTATGAGGTATATTCAAGTTTAGATACTGTTAAGAGGCTTCCCTGGTGGCTCAGATGGTGAAGTGTCTGCCTGCAATTCAGGACACCCGTGTTCAATCCCTGGGTCAAGAAGATGCCCTGGAGAAGGAAATGGCAACCCACTCCAGTACTCTTGCCGGGAAAATTCCATGGAAAGGGGAGCCTTGTAAGCTACAGTCCATGGGGTCGCAGAGTTGGACACAACTGAGCGACTTCACTTCAAGAATTGTTTGGTATTCTGTGTTTGTCATATACCTTAAACTGACAAAATGTTGTATGTCCATCATATCTCAATAAAGCTGGAGAAAAAAAGAAGAGAGAATAAGGAGAAATGCTAGTTCTAAAACATCAGTAAAGAATATAAACTTACAGTAAGGGTTGATCTTTCAGAGGAACCAGAACAAATACCTAGATATAGATCTATATATCATCTACCTTTAAATCTATGTCAGTCTATATCTGTATCTATATTTATATCAATATTAGCTATATTCACAGCTTTTATATTTCCTATAACAAGATTTATCAACCTTGAAACAATTGAGATTTGGAGCCAGACAGTGGTTAATACACTGTGCCCTGTACGATGTTTAGTCACATCTTCAGTCTTTACCTTCTGGATGTCACTGGTATCTCTTCCTTCAAGAGGAGATGACAATTTCTCTAGACATTACCAAGCATCCCCTGGGAGGAAAAATAACCTCCAATGAGAACCACTGTGTCATCAATGGGATCTATAGTTATGGTTGTGTATTCTTATCTTTCACTATTCCAATGAAAGGAGCTCAGAGCTGGGAAACCAAAATCTGCATACTGTAGTGGACGGATGATTTATTCTTATAACAATATTTGATCAATAATTTATCAATAGGATTTCTCTGTACAACAGAGACAGAAATTTCTATCTTATCTTCTCTGTGGTCTGTTTAGGTGCTAAAATGAGATAGTAGGTATGGAAATCTTTGAAAACCATATATGCTAACAAAACAAAAATAAAACAACAGAAGAAATAATAATAAAATAAAAAATTAATCCTCTACCTATTGCTACCAACACAGGACTTAACATGTTATGTACATTGAAATGGTATATTTTAAAAAGAGCTAAAGCCAAGATACTTGACATGGTATTAAAATGTGAGTACTTGGTGATAGATAAAAGTCTGAGCAAATCATGACTTTCACTTTAATTTTGAAGTTTCAGTTTTTAGTTTAAACACTGGAGTAGGAGAAGTCAATGGCACCCCACTCCAGTACTCTTGCCTGGAAAATCCATGGACTGAGGAGCCCTGTAGGCTGTAGTCCGTGGGGTCACTAGGAGTTGGACATGACTGAGCGACTTCCCTTTCACTTTTCACTTTCATGCATTGGAGAAGCAAATGGCAACCCACTCCAGCGTTCTTGCCTGGAGAATCCCAGAGACGGGGGAGCCTGGTGGGCTGCCGTCTATGGGGTCGCACAGAATCAAACGACTGAAGCGACTTAGCAGCAGCAGCAGCAGCAGTAACTCAAACCTAGCAGAATCATTGGGTGAGAAAAATCCATTACCATGCATGGAGAAGAATGTGTGTCCATTGTTGGTATAAGAAGAGATATTTTTGGAATTCAAGTCAACATCTCTTTATTATAATATCCTGTGGCAATTCCTTTTGAAACCTGACTTTTTCTTCAGCCAATTTGATCACATTGTTTGGGGTTTCTCTTTTACATACTCCTCAGTCACTAGCAGTCTATTTAACAGACTACTCGTTTTCCCCTATGTGGCCCCAAGTTTCTATTTTCTGGTGATACCTTCTACTATCTTGTCATCTGAAAGGATATATATGTTGTATTTGCAAATTTCAGGGAGGATTCCCAATGACACCACACAGAGAAGTAACATTAGTTCTAGTAATAAAATAGTATTTAACTAAATTACCTTTGTATAAATATCTACCTGGTACCATGTATTAAAATATTAAGGACTCAGACCCATATGTGTCCTTCTTTGAAGAATAATATCCCTGCAGTGGCTACTAACAGTTAAACCTGATTCTATGTTTATACTATAAATCTTTTATTTTAAAAGTCAATGCCTCAGCTGTGAAAACTCTCTTTGTGGTTAAACTTGGCAGAAAGGTTGACACGCCAGAGTGATATTTTCCTCTCCTCAAGTTTAGATGGAAAACCATTAGTTTATTTTTAAGGTCTTAGCAGGAAGACAAGGGGAGGGAGTGTCAACAGAGATATTTTAGATGCTTTTTATTGCTAGAAAATTGAATAACCAGTTGACTTTATTTTAAGCAATATGGTAACATGAAAACTTATTTTGACTTATGCGACTCCCTGCTGTATATGATACCACTAACCAGTCTAGTCGATTGTAATTTTCTCCTTTCACATGTAAAGGGGATTCCAGCCCATGTGCAGTTACTCGTTTTTTTCAGAAATTTCATAAGGATTTTTACTATGGAAAGTTATTGAGCATACAAGTTTCTGCAGATGAAAAGCTCCCTAAGCATGCATTGACAAGGAGGACCAGGGTTGTTACAGTTTGTTGTGTCAATGATTTGCAAATAATGGGTCTCTGGGAGATTTTTAAATTGCAGCTTTCACTCCAGGCCATGGTGCCTTTTTAGGATGAGCTGAGTTTCTGTGAAGCTTGGCACTCTTCAGTGCACCTTAGGCAGGGGCTCTAATACTTCCATTGAGATCATAACAGCTGGCCATTACATTCAATCTCAATGACATATTTTTCTTGCATTTTTTTCTTTTAATAAAAGACAAAAAGTCATACTCAAAAGACAATATTAAAGTTGTAACTTAAGCAATCTACAGTGAAGAGCTTTCACTGAGAGCCTTAAACACCATGAATCAAGTTTTTACAGAACCATGTTTAAGCCACACGTTGATTACAATATGGTCACTACAGTACCCCATTCTAAAGGGGGTGAATTTGAAGCAGTTAAAATGGTAGAAAAAAGTCATGACTTGTACACGAAATGTGGGACAATCAAAGTATGCACCATACATCAAAGTGCATGAAGAATTCATATTAACATTATTATTTCCCCAAACTATAAATTATTTGGTAGGTTCTAAGTTCAAATTTTTCAAAACCAAACTTATGTTTTTTACACAAACTGAATTTTAACTGGTCAAACTGTGTAACTCATGATGCCTGAAGTCATTTATCATTCTGGAATTAAGGAAATCAAGAAAAGCTTTCAGATAACTTGTATACTTTAATATTTGACAGCCTGAAGGAGATTCTAGTGGGAGGGTAATATGTGGGAATACCCCATGGATGTAACACTGACTCATCTATATAAAATAAAATTGTAACAAATATATTTTTTTCAAAGGAGATATTTCAACTAGGAATAATTTCACTTTATGGGCTATTAAATAACTGAAAGTTATCTATAAATACTATTATATGTGAAAATTTACATGATACACTTATGATTTTCCTACTGGGTTTTCTTGCTTTTACTTGAAAATTATAAACTCCTTCACTACAAAGACACCATCTTCTATGTTATTTATCATTCATTTAACATCTAACATAAAGCCTGTCACAGTGAATGATAAATATATGCTGAATTTGGGGCTATTGTTGAATGACTATTGTGTTTGTACCAAAACTTCTGTCAATATTTCCAAACAGCTCTGGTCAAAATTTAAAAGGGAATCTGAGAATTATTTAGCAAGTTAAAGAGAGCCAGTATGGATGAGACACTAACCACTATCCACAAACTGATGTAAATCACAAATATACTGTTGAAAAACTATAAGCAATGGAGGCTAAACATAAACAGATACTCATAAGAGTGGTGAATTTTTAAAAAGGAACTTTTAACTTGCTCTCTGGTTAAACCAAGAAAGAACTTCCTCTTCTAGAAGACAGCAAGAAATGTTACAAAACAGAAAAGAAATATTCATGGAAGGAATAAAAATTTTTCAGTAGCTAGACGATATTGATGGTAAGCTTATTTAAATCTTCTGCTAAGTCACTTCAGTCATGTCCGACTCTGTGCGACCCCATAGATGGCAGCCCACCAGGCTCCCCCATCCCTGGGATTCTCCAGGCAAGAATACTCGGGTGGGTTGCCATTTCCTTCTCCAATGCATGAAAGTGAAAAGTGAAAGTGAAGTCGCTCAGTCGTGTCCGACCCTCAGCGACCCCATGGACTGCAGCCTTCCAGGCTCCTCTATCCATGGGATTTTCCAGGCAAGAGTACTGGAGTGGGATGCCATTGGGAGGACAAAAATGATTTCATGAACTAACAAAATAAATAGTTATGATTTTATTTGCCTTATTTTTTTTTGCCAGAACATTTTTTTGGCTTTTCAAAACTTTGACAGAAAGGATTTAGATATATTTTTCAAAACTGGTGGTGGACAGAGATGTCAGTAACATGGTGAAGGATACAAGTCAAACTGAATAATATAAATTGGAAACCCTGGCTGATGATTTGAGATAACAATGACCAAGATGCAAAAGGAGCAAAAGGCCTCTGTACCTGATCTGATGAGAGGTAGATTCACCAGTACACAGTAGGAAGGGGAAGATAGGCAAACTTGTAAATATGAAAAAAAAAAAAAAAAAAGACAACCTGGGATATGTTCTAAGAAATGGAAATTCAGACTTTGGAAAGGGGGTGAAGATATTGAATAATTTATTCCATGAATTTTATTCAATACATTTGACACATAAAAATCATAATAGCATTATTTTCTTCAATAAATGCTTCAAAATATCCCAGCAGCAGAAAAAAAGAAAAGAAAAGAAAGAAACAACTCCACTTTTCAAAGCCATCTGACCTTAGAGATTCAAGTTCCACTTCCATGTGCTAAGTAGAGTAAAAGAGGAATGCTTTTGTTAGAACTGTAGTCTATCTCCAACTTCTGGAAGTCTAAGCAGATATACCAAATCTTGAATTTTCTTTCTTTTCTTATTTTATAAAAGTTGTATATCTTTATATCTACATCCTGAAATAATTCCCTAAGAGTTAGAAACAGGTGAAAAGCCTTTTGTGGGATGATCCAGGCACTCAGCTGCTTTAGATTAACTATGAATAACGTGTCTTTCAATACAATTAGACCTAACAAGGTGCACCTGGAGATGATGGGGCCACCTTGTAACCATATTATCTAATCTCTGCTAGTTGGCATTTCAAAAAATTGATATGACCTTTGATTTTGATGGCTGACTGGCACAAAGGATTTCCTGGTCCAGCAGCCAACTTTCCAAAGTTGCTATGACCAATACTTTAAAAAAGAATGAATCAATTCACACAAAAAAAGGAAATCTCTCTAAAAAACAATGGGTGAGGGCTTGATGTTAACACATACTTTATCATTAGAATTAAACTGTAGAGTGAGAAGTACATTTCCTCTTACTATTGATTTTCAGCACTTTTGTCATATCTCAAATTATATTAGCGTTAAGGGCTAAATTTTGTGACACAAGCCCTGTGTCATGAGTACTGACACATTCTCAAGGAGACAGATTTTCTAAAAGCAAATAAAACTAATTGTACTTGCCTATTTAGGGTGAAGTATTTTTGTCTTTTTTTTTTTTTTAAGAAATGTCGTTTGGAATCTTTAAGCTCTTTATAAATAAATAAAGGGGTCTAATTATTCCAGACTATCATCTTTAAATCAGGAAGACCATGAAGTGTACACTATGCAGTTCAATGTGGGGGTCAAAGTCAGCATCAGTAGATGATCACCCCATTGTTAGCATTCCCTTACCAGAAGAACTTTCAGAAGAGTGCTTATTTTTCTACAGTGTTTAAATACATCTTAATCCAGAGAAGCCTGAACTATGTGTTGGCAAGCTAATGTTTTGACAAGAAATAAATCAATTCATTTGGACATAGGTGATGCATGAATCTCCTCAATAAAACATTTCATCAAAATATATCTTTCAAATCTATATGTCTGTCATAATTCCTGGGCCAAATGTTTAATGAACAGTTTATCTAAACACTACTGTCAAGAGAGAATGTTATTGGCTGTCAGCTCCCCACATGCAAGTGATTAATAAAGTGACAAACTCAAGATCAAGGCTCTCAAGGTTGAGGACAGGTTTAGCAGTGAGTGTATATGACATGGGTTTTTGAATATAGATTGTCTCCACATATCTGATCATGTGAACATCCACCATTAACATCTGATATTTAATATACTCCCTCTGTTCTGTCAGCTCACTGCCTATAATATTTGGAAATTAGAAGATGGTATCTCACCGTATTGCCTGGACAGAAACAAATATACTTCAAATGTGCATTAACAAGGAATTAAGAGCTAATTGCTGATTCTGAGTCAGAATTTTTGGTAATGCACTATTTTTAACTCATAAACATAAAAATACATGTAATTTATTACATTTATAACATCTAATATTTTTAAGTAAATAAAAACATTTTATTCTCTGAAATTTTAACATGGCCAGCTGTAGAAGGGAATGACAAACTACTTCAGAATTCTTGCCTTGAGCACCCCATGAATAGTATGAAAAGGCAAAAAGATAGGAGAATGAAAGATGAATGCCCCAGGATTGGTAGGTGCCCAATATGCTACTGGAAAAGAGTAGAAAAATAGCTCCAGAAAGAATGAAGAGATAGAGCCAAAGTGAAAACAGTGGCCATTTGTGGATGTGACTGTTGATGGAAGTAAAATCCAACGCTGTAAAAAAAAAATATTGCATAGGAACCTGGAATGTTAGGTCCATGAATCAAGGTAAATTGGGAGTGTGTCAACAGGAGATGCAAAAATTGACGTTTTAGGAATCAGTGAACGAAAATGGACTGGAATGGGTGAATTTAATTCAAATGACCATTGTATCTACTACTGTGGGCAAGAAACCCTTAGAAGAAATGGAGTAGCCCTTATAGCCAACAAAAGAGGCCAAAATGCAGCACTTGGGTGCAATTTCAAAAATACCAGAATGATCTCTGTTGGTTTCGAAGGCAAACCATTCACTATCACGGTGAACCAAGTCTATGTTCTGACCAGTAATGTTGAAGAAGCCGAAGTTGAATGATTCGATGAAGATCTACAAGACCTTTTAGAACTAACACACAAAAAAGATGTACTTTACATTATAGGAGACTGGAATGCAAAAGTAGAAAGTCAAGAGATACAAGGAGTAACAGGAAAATTTGGCCTTGTAGTACAAAACAATAAAGCAGGCAAAAGGCTAAAAGAGTTTTCCTAAGAGAACGCACTAGTCATAGCAAACACCCTCTTCCAACAACACGAGAGAATACTCTACATATGGACATCACTAGATGTTCAACACTGAAATCAGATTGATTATATTCTTTGAAGCTAAAGAGGGAGAAGCTCTATACAGTCAGCAAAAACAAGACTGGGAGCTGACTGTGGCTCAGATCATGAACTCCTTATTGCCAAATTGAGACTTAAATTGAAGAATGTAGGAAAAACCACTAGACCATTCAGGTATGACCTAAATCAAATCCCTTACAATTATAAAGTAAAAGTGAGAATAGATTCAAGGGATTAGATTTGATAGACAGAGTGCCTGAAGAACTATGGATAAAGATTCGTGACATTGTACAGGAGGCAGTGATCAAGACCATATGCAAGAAAAAGAAGGGCAAAAAGGCACAATGTCTGAGGTTGTCTGAGGAGGTCTTACAAATAGCTGTGAAATGAAGAAAAAGGAAAAGCAAAGGAGAAAAGGAAAGATATAATCATCTGAATGCAAAGTTCCAAAGAATAGCAAGGAGAGATAAGAAAGCCTTCCTCAGCGACCAATGCAAAGATATAGAGGAAAACAATAGAACGGGAAAAACTAGATACAAAAGTGAAAGAGGAGAGTGAAAAAGTTGGCTTAAAGCTCAACATTCAGAAAACGAAGATCATGGCATCTGGTCCCATCACTTTATGGGAAATAGATGGGGAAACAGTGAAAACAGTGTTATAATTTTGGGGGGAGGCTCCAAAATGACTGCAGATGGTGACTGCAGCCATGAAATAAAAAGACTCTTACTCCTTGGAAGGAAAGTTATGATCAACCTAGATAGCATATTAAAAAGCAGAGATATTACTTTGCCAAAAAAGGTCCATCTAGTCAAGGCTATGGTTTTTCCAGTCATCACATATGGATGTGAGAGTTGGAGTGTGAAGAAAGCTGAGCACCAAAGAATTGATGCTTTTGAACTGTGGTGTTGGAGAAGACTCTTGAGAGTCGCTTGGACTGCAAGGAGATCCCACCAGTCCATCCTAAGGGAGATCGGTCCTGAGTGTTCATTGTAAGGACTGATGCTGAAGCTGAAACTTCAATACTTTGGCTACCTGATGTGAAGTGTCAACTCATTGGAAAAGACCCTGATGCTGGCAGGGATTGGGGGCAGTAGGAGAAGGGGACAACAGAGGATGAAATGGCTGGATGGCATCACCGACTCAATGGACATGAATTTGAATGAACTCTGGGAGTTGGTGATGGACAGGGAGGCCTAGCATGCTGTGATTCATGGGGTCTCAAAGAGTTGGACATGACTGAGTGACTGAACTGAACTGAATTGAGAGATCTCTTCAAGAAAATTAGAGATACCAAGGGAACATTTCATGCAAAGATGGGCTCAATAAAAGACATAAATTGTATGAACCAACAGAAGCAGAAGATATAAAAAAGAGGTGACAAGAATACACAGAAGAACTATACAAAAAATTCTTAATGATCCAGATAATCATGATGGTATGATCACTCATCTAGAGCCAGACATCCTGGAGTCTGAAGTCAAGTGGTCCTTAGGAAGCATCACTATGAACAAAGCTAGTGGATGTGATGGAATTCCAGTTGAGCTACTTCAAATCCTAAAAGATGATTCCATGAAAGTGCTGCACTTCATTTGCCAACAAATTTGGAAAACTCAGCAGTGGCCACAGCACTGGAAAAGTTGTTTTCATTCCAATCCCAAAGAAACGCAATGCCAAAGCATGTCCAAATTACTGCAAATTTGTACTCATCTCACATGCTAGCAAAGTAATGCTCAAAATTCTCCAATTTAGGCTTCAACAGTTCGTGAACGGAGAACTTTCAGATGTTCAAGCTGGATTCAGACAAGGCGGAGGAACCAGAAATCAAATTGCCAACATCCATTGGATCATCAAAAAAGCAAGGGAGTTCCAGAAAACATCTTTCTGCTTTATTGACTACACCAAATTCTCTGACTGTGTGGATCACAATAAACTGTGGAAAATTCTTAAAGATATGGGAATACCAGACCACCTTACCTGCCTCCTGAGAAACCTGGATGCAGGTCAAGAAGTAACTGTTAGACCCAGGCATGGAACAATGGACTGTTCCAAATTGGGGAAGGAATACATTAAGGCTGTATATTGTCACCCTGCTTGTTTAACTTATATGCATGATACACCATGTGAAATACTGGGCTGTAGGAAGCACAACCTGGAATCAAGATTGGTGGGAGAAATAGCAATAACTTCAGATATGCAGATGACACCACCCTTATAGCAGAAAGTGAAGAGGAACTGAAGAGCCTCTTGATGAAAGTGAAAGAGGAGAGTGAAAAAGTTGGCTTGAACTCAACATTCAGAAAACGAAGGTCATGCTATCTGGTCCCATCATTTCATGGCAAATAGATGGGGATACAATAGAAACAGTGACAGACTTGATTTTCTTGGGCTCCAAGATGAGTGTAGATGGTCACTGCAACCATGAAATTAAAAGATCTTGCTCCCTGTAAGAAAAGCTATGACCAACCTAGATAGCATATTAAAAAGCAAAGACTTTACTTTGCCAACAAAGGTCCATGTGTCAAGGTTATGGTTTTTCCAGTCGTCATGTATGGATGTGAGAGTTGGACTATAAAGAAAGCTGAGCATCAAAGAACTGATTCTTTTGAACTGTGGTGTTGAAGAAGACTCTTGAGAGTCCCTTGGATTGCAAGGAGAATAAATGAGTCAATCCTAAAGAAAATCTGTCCTGAATATACATGAAGGGCTACTGCTGAAGCTGATGCTCCAATATTTTGTCCATAATGCAAAGAACTGACTCATTGTAAAAGACCCTGATACTGGGAAAGATTGAAGGCAAGAGGAGAAGGGAGCAACAGAGGATGGTTGGATGCTATCACCGACTCGAGGGGTATGAGTTTAAGCAAGCTTCGGGAGTTGGTGATGGATAGGGAAGCTTGTCATGCTGTAGTCCATGCATTCACAAGCAGTCGGGCATGACTGAGTGACTGAACAGTGTTGAATTGAAGAGGTTGTCAAGGAAATGTTAATGTTCCCTTGTTAAGAATAAATGACAATATTTTACTAAATGTTCAAGTGGACAACTTTCAAATCTGAATCTTACATTTAACTTTATTGTATAGCCAATAACTTTAAGCAATTTGAAAATGTGACTTTGAATTCAGTCTTTTTCCAAAAGTGTCAACATTTGGAAATTGTGACATTAGTAACCTAGAAGTTAACAACCTAAATTCATTTATATGATAGATATGTGTACTACTATGATAAACATTATATCAACTTTATTGTCTAATACATGTGCATACCAATGCACAACCTATATATTTTCCTTCATATTTCAAAGACAGTTTTTCTTAATATTTAAATCTATAGATTTGTACTTATGACATTAAATGTATAAAAAATTTGCCATTTATGAGATGAAAAGCTATTTTGTTTCTGGATGAGTATATGTAAATTATGTACAATGATGTTTCAAAAAAAGCATGAGCTTATGCTTATGGGTTAATATACTATTTTCTATTTATAGATACATTGAGTTTACTGAAATGGCGTAACTGTATCAATCTAGTTTGCAAGTAAATAAATTAATGACACCTAACTATATTCTTTTTTAATTATGAAAGATACTGTAACATAGGTCATTGATTTCACAACGTATAAAAAAATAATTGTAATAGAAAATAAAATATTTAATTAACCTAATAATATCATTTAAATTATTTTGTTCCAATTCAAATGAATTCAAATTATTAAAATCCTTTTTTTTTAATTTATTCATTCTGCAACAAGGGTGCTTTATGTGGTGTGTACTGATTTGTTGATGTTACATCAACTTCAAACCAAAAAAGCTAATGAATTCCAATGATTGAGGGAGCACAAAAGCCTTGGTTTCAAAATGCTTTTGTTATGAAAAACTCTCTTCACCTGTGCCTCTCATCAGGCATAAGGAACTTGTGAGTTCTGGTTATCAGCAATTTGGGGAAAAACAACAGCCAATGGACCAGTCATGACAATAATCACTGGCTCCATGTGCAGAAGGTCCAAATAGAATCAGGCATTAGGCCTGGTAAGAATCAGGTAATGTACCTAATAAAAGTCAGGCAACAGGCCTAATGAATCTTAAGCAATACAATTCATGAAAACCAGGCAGTGGGCCTAATGAGACAGAGGCAACAGGCCTAATGGAAAAGAGGCAATGGGCCTAATGAGAAATGCCGTAGACTTCATTTTGGTTTGTCTTTCCATGGAAGTTTTTACTACGGTCTCTTAAGTGGACCCACTCAGAAACATACTTCAGGCATATTTGTCTGACTAAGTGCAAAACCATAGGAAAAAGAAGTGTGACAGTACATAGGATACAGTCAAGGTACAATGTACAATTTATCTGCCTTGAATTGTTTAAGAACAATGAATTTGAAAACCATCAAGAGTGGTACACACCATCAGAGTGGAAGTTTTTAATTAATATGTCACAACTCTAATTTGAGATCTATCCTGAGTTCCTAATTGTTATCATGGCCTAGTCAGCCTTTTTTCAGCAATTATCTATTCATTTATAGTTTTTATTAAATCATTCAAAAAGTATTTATGAGAATCTACTTGTCAGGTATAGACTTGGCTCTGAAAAAAAAAAAAAGGTTCCAAGCTTTCCAATATTTGATACTGACACCAGTGTGAGCAAATCAAGATGGTGACTGGCAAGACTGAGGGAGTAAAACAAGATCAGTTTGATTTATCAATTATTAGTAAAATGAGCAATGTGAAACATAGTTTCAGTTCAGTTCAGTTCAGTTCAGTTTCTCAGTCATGTCCGACTATTTGTATCCCATGAACTGTAGCACGCCAGGCCTCCCTGTCCATCACCAACTCCCAAAGTCCACCCAAACCCATGTCCACTGAGTTGGTGATGCCATCCAACCATCTCATCCTCTGTCGTCCCCTTCTCCTCCTGTCCTCAATCTTTCCCAGCATTAGGGTCTTTTCAAATGAGTCAGCTCTTCGCATCATGTGGCCAAAGTATTGGAGTTTCAGCTTCAACATCAGTCCTTCCAATGAACACCCAGGACTGATTTCCTTTAGGATGGACTGGTTGGATCTCCTTGCAGTCCAAGGGACTCTCAAGAGTCTTCTCCAAGACCACAGTTCAAAAGCATCAATTCTTCAGTGCTCAGCTTTCTTTATAGTCCAACTCTCACATCCATACATGACTACTGCAAAAACCATAGCTTTGACTAGATAGACCTTTGCTGGTGAAGTAATGTCTCTGCTTTTTAATATGATGTCTAGGTTTCTCCCATTTCATAATATAATTTCCCATTTCATTGAGAAAATTAGGACTACATCTAAAAAAGTGGGCCAAAGAACTAAATAGACATTTCTCCAAAGAAGACATGCAGATGGCTAACAAACACATGAAAAGATGCTCAACATCACTCATTATCAGAGAAATGCAAATCAAAACCACTATGAGGTACCATTTCATGCCAATCAGAATGGCTGCGATCCAAAAGTCCACAAGCAGTAAATGCTGGAGAGGGTGTGGAGAAAAGGGAACCCTCTTACACTGTTGGTGGGAATGCAAACTAGTACAGCCACTATGGAGTACAGTGTGGAGATTCCTTAAAAAACTGGAAATAGAACTGCCTTATGACCCAGCAATCCCACTGCTGGGCATACACACTGAGGAAACCAGAAGGGAAAGAGACACATGTACCCCAATGTTCATTGCAGCACTGTTTATAATAGCCAGGATATGGAAGCAACCTAGATGTCCATCAGCAGATGAATGGATAAGAAAGCTGTGGTACATATACACAATGGAGTGTTACTCAGCCATTAACAAGAATACATGTGAATCAGTTCTAATGAGGTGGATGAAACTGGAGCCTATTATATAGAGTGAAGTAAGCCAGAAAGAAAAACACCAATACAGTGTACTAACGCATATATATGGAATTTAGAAAGATGGTAACAATAACCCTGTATACGAGATAGCAAAAGAGACATTGATGTATAGAACAGTCTTTTGGACTCTGTGGGAGAGGGAGAGGGTGGGATGATTTGGGAGAATGGCATTGAAACATGTATAATATCATATATGAAATGAGTCGCCAGTCCAGGTTCGATGCACGATACTGGATGCTTGGGGCTGGTGCACTGGGATGACCCAGAGGGATGGTACGGGGAGGGAGGAGGGCTCAGGATGGGGAACACATGTATACCTTGGCGGATTCATGTTGATATATGGCAAAACCAATACAATGTTGTAAAGTTAAAAAATAAAATTAAATTCAAAAATTTAAAACAAAAAAAATAAAAAACAAATGGAAGTGCATGAGAATTTAACAAATTATTTAAGACTTTTATTTACAAATTTATTCTGAAGTTTTTTTTTGTTTGCTTGATGTAAGATGTTGTGACGACATAAAGTTATCCATGACAAGATGTTGTGACGACATAAAGTTATCCATGACAAAAAGCAGATGATTTTGTGTTTATTTACATTGCCCTCTACTGCATTCTAACAATCATTCATTTACCATCCATCCTTTCATTTATTCAATACTCATTCAGTGTCTACTATGTGTTAGGTATCATTGTAGGTTGTGGGTATACTGTAATGAACAAAAGAATCAAAAGTGTCCTTTTCCTTCCTTCTTTTGTTCCAAATCTAATCTGTAATTGATACTATATACTTCCTTTTGCATTATGTTGGGAAACATATTGTCTTTCAACAATGTTCCTATCCATCAGTGGATTTAGATGTTTTTGTCTTAATCCATTCATTATAAAGCCTTCCTTTGGACTGTCTTCATGGTTTTAACAGTCATTGGTGATTGTTGTTTAGAATCCATGAATTCATTTGTTGTTATAAAATGGTAAATTTTTATTCTTTTATTATTTTTACATTTTGCAGAATTCTTTTAAGAACAATTTTTCTTATTAATTAGTTTTCATGAAAAGAAGTTTGTTTAAGAAAGATAGATGAGATACTTGGTTCATATTCTATATTTGTGTTTACAGAATAATGAGTTCATTCCTTGAGACAGGGAACTCAAGATGAATTTTTTTTTTTTTTCCTTTCAGTATCATTGTGAACACAGGAGTGTTCACACAGGAGTTTTACCATATTTAATATGCTTAAACACTTTAGGGTCCTTGCTCTTCTTGATGGTCAAATTATTCTGTTTTTAAAGTTAACATCTAGGACTCTTCAAAAAAACCGTAGAGATCTTAGCTCTCATTTATGTTTTCTTTTGGTTGAAAAGGACTTTTTAGATTCATGGAATTCTTCCAAGTCTGGGATGACCTGTTTCTCCAGGAATCTCTGGTTCCTTTTGCTTAAAGTGGTATTATACATGACTATCCTTTCAGTGGGTAAAACTATTAATTAGATCATTTTTGCTGATACTATTTTCTAATAATCATAAATTCATACTGTTATTTCTGATTTAACTTTTTAAAAATGTTGATTCTATTAATCATTTATTGTCATTGGTGGAGACAGACAATTCAGAAGCCTTTAACATTTTAATCAATGGTTACCCTTCATATTAGAAGTAGAAATGGAATATAATTCTTAAAGGTGCTTACAGTTTTTTCCTAGTGACACATTTTTCTTCTCAACTCTTCTTATATAAAATACTACTTCAGAAATAATACAATTCTTTACTTAATATTTCATGACAACAGACCGTCAATTAAACATGATACCACCTTTAATCTTTTAAATCCTACAAAAATAAGTATTTCATTTGGATGTCATTATCATCTTGAATTCATAATGGCCAAGCAAACCTCTCATAAAGATGACAGAATTTCTGCTAATTATCTAAAAAAAATTAATGAATAGTCTTACAACAATTTATCTTAAATTCATTTCTCAATAATTACCATTGTGATCCACTAAGAGAAAGAGGCACAGATAAGACGTATTTTATCATATCTCATTGTCCTTTTCTTCTTGAGATATTTAGTCATAACATAAATTATTTTAATGTGGATATTTGATTTAATGAAATGAAAATTTTAATAATGACAAGTGCATAAGATTTTAACTGTAAGTATTAATACTCAGAAAAAAAACTTTTATTCAAGTATGTAAAAAGCCATCTTAAATAATAATGGAAACTATGGAAAATTGTGACATTACTTCACTATTACAAAAGCTCCATCTATAAATTGTCTATAATTTGAGTGAGGGTGCTATCAAATAAGGTGGTGATGCTTATTAGAGACATTACAAAAAATAAATTCCAAAAGCATTCTTTCTTTTGAAAACTTCAATATGTCGCTATATATTAGCTATCCTAGTCAAAACCATAGTTAAATATTTTCACATTCTGTCAGACCTCTCCACCATGACCCACCCGTCCTGGGTGGCCCCACATGGCATGGTTTAGTTTCAATGCGTTAGACAAGGCTGTGGTCCATGTGATCAGATTGGCTAGTTTTCTGTGATTATGGTTTCAGTGTGTCTTCCCTCTGATGCTGTCTCGCAACACCTACCATCTCACTTACAACAGAATGACCTCTGTTCGTTTCCAAGGCAAACCATTCAATATCACAGTGATCCAAGCCTATGCCCCAACCAGTAAAGTGGAAGAAGCTGAAGTTGAATGTTTCACTGAGGACCTACAAGACCTTTTAGAACTAACACACAAAAAAAGATGTCCTTTTCATTATAGGGGACCAGAATGCAAAGGTAGGAAGTCAAGAAACACCTGGAGTAATAGGCAAATTTGGCCTTGGAATACAGAATGAAGCAGGGCAAAGACTAACAGAGTTTTGCCAAGAGAACGCACTGGTCATAGCAAACACTCTTCCAACAACACAAGAGAAGACTCTACACATAGATATCACCAGATAGTCAACACCGAAATCCGATTGATTATATTCTTTGCAGCCAAAGATGGAGAAGCTCTATACAGTAAGCAAAAACAAGACCAGGAGCTGACTGGCTCAGATCATGAACTCCTTATTGCCAAATTCAGACTTAAATTGAAGAAAGTAGGGAAAACCACTAGAACATTCAGGTATGACTTAAATCAAATCACTTATGATTATACAGTGGAATTGAGAAATAGATTTAAGGGACTAGATATGATAGACAGAGTACCTGATGAACTATGGACGGAGGTTCATGACATTGTACAGGAGACAGGGATCAAGACACTCCCCATGGAAAAGAAATGCAAAAGGGCAAAATGGCTGTCTGAGGATTACTTACAAATAGCTGTGAAAAGAAGAGAAGTGAAAAGCAAAGGAGAAAAGGAAAGATATAAGCATCTGAATGCAGAGTTCCAAAGAAGAGCAAGAAGAGATAAGAAAGCCTTCCTCAGTGATCAATACAGAGAAATAGAGGAAAACAACAGGTGGGAAAGACTAGAGATCTCTTCAAGAAAATTAGAGATACCAAGGGAACATTTCATGCAAAGATGGGCTCCATAAAGGACAGAAATGGTATGGACCTAACAGAAGCAAAAGATATTAAGAAGAGGTGGCAAGAATACACAGAAGAACTGTACAAAAAAGATCTTCATGACCCAGATAATCACGATGGTGTGATCACTCACTTAGAGCCAGACATCCTGGAATGTGAAGTCAAGTGGGTCTTAGAAAGCATCACTACAAACAAAGCTAGTAGAGTTGATCGAATTCCAGTTGAGCTATTTCAAATCCTAAAAGATGATGCTGTGAAAGTGCTGCACTCAATATGCCAGCAAATTTGGAAAACTCAGCAGTGGCAACAGGACTGGAAAAGGTCAGTTTTCTTTCCAATCCCAAAGAAAGGCAATGCCAAAGAATGCTCAAACTACCACACAATTTCACTCATTTCACACACTAGTTTTCACTCATCTCACACACTAGTAAAGTAATGCTCAAAATTCTCCATGTCAGTTTTTAACAGTATATCAACTGTGAACCTCCAGATGTTCAAGCCTGATTTAAAAAGTCAGAGAAACCAGAGATCAAATTGCCAACATCTGTTGCATCATCAAAAAAGCAGGAGAGTTCCTGAAAAACATCTATTTCTGCTTTGTTGACTATGCCAATGCCTTTGACTATGTGGATCATAACAAAGTGGAAAATTCTGAAAGAGATGGGAATACCAGACCACCTGATCTGCCTCTAGAGAAACCTGTATGCAGGTCAGAAGCAACAGTTAGACCTAGATATGGAACAACAGACTAGTTCCAAAGAGGAGAAGGAGTACGTCAAGGCTGTATATTGTCACCCTGCTTATTTAACTTATATGCAGAGTACATCATGAGAAACGCTGGGCTGGTAGAAGCACAAGCTGGAATCAAGATTGCCAGGAGAAATATCAACAACCTGAGATACACAGATGACACCACCCTTATGGCAGAAAGCAAAGAACTAAAGAGCCTCTTGATGAAAGTGAAAGAGGAGAGTGAAAAAGTTGGCCTAAAGCTTAACATTCAGAAAAGTAAGATCATGGCATCCAGTCCCATCACTTCATGGCAAATAGACGGGAAAACAGTGGAAGACTTTATTTTCTGGGCTCCAAAATCACTGCAGATGGTGACTGCAGCCATGAAATTAAAAGATGCTTACTCCTTGGAAGGAAAGTTGTGACCAACCTAGATAGCATATTCAAAAGCAGAGACATTACTTTGTCTACATAGTTCCGTTAGTCAAGGTAATGGTTTTTCCAGTAGTCATGTATGGATGTGAGAGTTGGACTATAAAGAAATCTGAGTGGCAAAGAATTGATGTGTGTCAATAAAGCAGATGTTCAGTTTTTGATATGATGAATATGGAATATCTACTTGATATCCAGGGAAAGTTGTAATTATGCAGTTGAATATATGAGTCTGTAGTTTTGAGGACAGTTCTGTAGATATAAACAGTAGATATACACCTGCAAGTCACTGGCAAACTCAAGGAATCTCAAGTTATAAAACTGTGAGATTAAAGGGAAAATGTACAGACAGAGGATAGAAGGAACAAAACTGGATCCTGAGGTGTTCCAATATTAAGAGAGCAGGGAGAAGAGGAGAAACCAGAAAAAGAAAGTGAAGAGTGATAGTGATAAAGGAAAAAATTTAAATTAGTGTGATATCCTAAAGCAGAAAAAAAAAAAGGGTGGGGAGGTAGTATCAACCTCATCAAATACTGTAATAGATAAACATGAAGTCTGAGAATTGCTTATGTAATCAGCGAAGTGGATTCTATGAGTGACTTTGATAAGCACATCTTTGATAGGGTCCTGGAATTTGAAGCCTAAGGGATATAAGTTTGCTGCTGCTGCTAAGTCACTTCAGTCGTGTCCAACTCTGTGCGACCCATAGACGGCAGCCCACCATGCTCCCCCATCCCTGGGATTCTCCAGCAAGAACACTGGAGTGAATTGCCATTTCCTTCTCCAATGCATGAAAGTGAAAAGTGAAAGTGAAGTTGCTCAGTCATGTCCGACCTTCAGCGACCCCATGGACTACAGCCTTCCAGGCTCCTCCGTCCATGGGATTTTCCAGGCAAGAGTACTGGATATAAGTTTAAGATAAGAGAAAAAGAATTGAAGATTAACCTGTGAATTTTGCAACTGAGGGAAACAAAGAAATGGAGTCTTAGCTGGTAGGAGAAATGGAATAATTTTTTTTTGAGAGGAAAGAGAAATCACAGCACATTTAAATGGTAACGGAAATGTTCCAGTCAAGAGCAAAAGAGATGAAATTGATGATGCATTATCTTATCTATTTTCACAATAATCCCATAATGTAGATATAATTGTTATTTTCATTTAGATAAAGAAGCTGAGAAAAGAAAGTTTAAGTGGCATACCCACTTTCTATTTTGAATTTATGTTACTGTTTTTCAAAACTTGAATTATATTTCCTTTTTTTAGCTTATTTTGATTTATTTGGCTTATTTGCATTTGTTGCTTTGTATGTTATTATAAACTGAAAGAATGTTATTCAGTCTATTTTAAAATTTATTCTAAAATTATTGAGCCTTACTGTAAATATTTTCATTATTACTATCATCATTTACGTTTAAATAAGAAGAGGTTTCCTGGACTCATAGGAATAAATTTCTGGGTAGTTGGAGGTAATATCAAGGGAATAGGCCAAGAATATTTTCCAACCTTTATGGTACCCTTTTCTGTTACCATGAAGCTCTCAAAAAGAATAACCGCTAGCAGCTAAAATAGCCACATTCCTAGAAATAGTGTAGAATGGTGGTTGCCAGGGTATGGAGGAAAGAAGGGTGCAGAGAGCTGCTATTCACTGGGTATGAAATTTCAGTTATACAAGATGAATAAGTTTCAGTGGACAACATCATGTTTATAGTTAACAGTACCATATTATGCTTTAAAAGTTTAAGAGGGTAAACCTATATTAAATGGTCTTAGAGTGAAAAAAAGAAATATATAACCTCTGTGAAATCTTATTTGTGAGATTTAGGTGAAAAAAGATCTCTGATTCCAATACTGCAGCTCCTAGATCTGTAGGTCTTGCACTGTAAAGCAGTACTTTCAACCCTTTGTACCATGTGTTTTTCTCTTATGATACTTTATGAGATATTTCTCCTCAGGACCACGAACTGTTACCCTTCCTTCAGTTACCTAAAATGTCTTTCTTCCTTATTCCCAGTTTATTTGGATTCTGCTTTTAGCAGTCTTCCCTAAAGGGTGAGGCTCTGCCCTTTAGAAGCAGAGAATTTACTAGAATTTTCTGAGATTACCATGGACTTTCTATAGGGAAAAAGAAAATTGTTTATCAACTTTCTGACATACCACATACAAAAATCAATTTCATGTATGTAGATACTACTATAAAAAGTCAAATGACAAAGTTGTCAGAAAGAAACAAAGAGAGCATCTCTGTGACCTTGGATATACAAAGATTTTTTTAAGAGTATACATAATTAACTACTCCAAAATGAAGAACTTTTGCAAACCAATTGAAAAAAGAAAGTCTCATAAAAGTGGTTAAGAGACTTAAAACAAGAAAATTTCAAGAGCGTATCCATATGGCTAGTAAACATGAAAAACTAAACTTCACTAGGCGTCAGGAAAATATAAATTAAAACCACAGTTTATGTACTGGACAGAATGGCTAAATTGAAATATATCCATTCTAAGTGTTGATTGGACTGTCAAACAACTGAACTCACATACACCACTAGTTATTGTAACTACATTGGAAAACTCAACAGAAGTATCAAAGAAAGCTGCATATATACATAATTAGTGGTTCTACTCTTAAATATATATCCAACAGAAATTTATTCACTTGTTTACAAAAAAAAGATTTGCACAAGAATTTTCATGGCCACATCATTCCTAACAGTTTGCAAAACTGGAAATCATAAAAATGCCCATCGATATTAAAATAAAATAAATTTTAAATGGTATATATATATATATATATATATATATATATATATATATCATTTTGAATACATGCAATGATCAGAAGGAATTTCCTAAACAAAATCTTGGGCAAAAGAAGTTAAATCCAAAAGAACACATGCTGTATGATCTAATTTACATAAATTAAAAACAATAAAAGCAATCTGTGGTGTAAGAAGTCAAAGAGGCAGTTGTACTTTTGAAGGGAGCAATAATAACTGGGCAGGCCAACCTTATTCTAATTTCTTGAATTTGGCACCAACTACTATGTGTATTCAGTTCAGTTCAGTTCAGTAGCTCAGTCAAGTCTCACTCTTTGCGACCCCATAGACTGCAGCACGCTAGGCCTCCCTGTCCATCACCAGCTCCCGGGGTTAACTCAAACTCATGTCCA
This sequence comes from Bos mutus, assembly GCF_027580195.1. Lineage (NCBI taxonomy): Eukaryota > Metazoa > Chordata > Mammalia > Artiodactyla > Bovidae > Bos > Bos mutus. The sequence goes on from NC_091619.1 coordinate 59,392,028, forward strand.
TTGAGTCAGTGATGCCATCCAATGATTTCATCTTCTGTCATCCCCTTCTCCTCTTGCCTTCAAACTTTCCCAGCATCAGAGTCTGTTACGGTCTTTGTAGACTGGAACCTAGGGACTGGAGTCGATGAGAAGAGGGACGCAAGGAACCCAGTCTTGAATGAAACAAGGGTGCTTTATTTGCAGAAATGCATGTTTGTATATCTTCATAAAGGCAGCTTTAGTCAGTAAAAAAAAATTGAGCAAAAACAAAGCCCAGCAAATAACAGTCTTTAAAGGGCCAGAAATCATTCCATATCCTGAGTAAGAGGGGCATAATTGAATAGATTACCTTTAAGTAAAAGGTCACTGAAGGGAGTCACTGAAGGGAGTTCAAGCAGGTGCCCTTTCTCATGATCTCAGTCTTGAGAACTGCGTGCAGCTCTGCTTGCTCATGTTTTCCAGGAACTGAAAAGGAATAAAGAGTCCTTGAGAAACGGCACACAAAAGAAGAGAATAACATATTGGATCCCTTAAAGTTGAACGTCCCCTGACAAGGGTCTTTCCAAATGAGTCAGTTCTCCGCATCAGGTGGCCAAAGTATTGGAGTTTCAGCTTCAACATCAGTCCTTCCAGTGAATATTCAGGACTGATTTCCTTTAGGATGGACTGGTTGGATCTCCTTGGAGTCCAAGGGACTCTCAAGAGTCTTCTCCAACACCACGATTCAAAAGCATCAATTCTTCGGCGCTCAGCTTTCTTCACAGTCCAACTCTCACATCCATACATGACCACAGGAAAAACTATAGCTTTGACTAGACGGACCTTTGCTGGCAAAGTAATGTCTCTGCTTTTTAATATGTAATCTAGGTTGGTCATAACTTTCCTTCTAAGGAGTAAGCGTCTTTTAATTTCATGGCTGCAATCACCATCTGCAGTGATTTCAGAGCCCCAAAAAAGAAAGTCTGCCACTGTTCCCACTATTTCCTCATCTACTTGCCATGAAGTGATGGGAGTGGATTCCATGATGTTCGTTTTCTGAATGTTGAGCTTTAAGCCAACTTTTTCACTCTCCTATTTCACTATCATCAAGAGGCTTTTTAGTTCCTCTTCACTTTCTGCCATAAGGGAGGTGTCATCTGCATATCTGAGGTTATTGATATTTCTCCCGGCAATCTTGATTCCAGCTTGTGCTTCCTTCAGCCCAGCGTTTCTCATGATGTACTCTGCATATAAGTTAAATAAGCAGGGTGACAATATACAGCCTTGATGTACTCCTCTTTCTATTTGGAACCAGTCTGTTGTTCCATGTCCAATTCTAACTGTTGCTTCTTGACCTGTATACAGATTTCTCAAGAGGCAGGTCAGGTGGTCTGGTATTCCTGTCTCTTGAAGAGTTTCCCACTGTTTATTGTGATCCACATAGTCAAAGGCTATGTTTATTAACTTTGTGAAAATCCAATGATCTGCACACTTCTAATATGTAAGTTACATTTCAACAAAAAGTTTATTAAAAAAAACAAATGACAAATAGATAGCTGGTTGTGGCCATAGTATGGCTAAATGTTAAAATATGTTTAATTTTGTTAAAGAATGTATTATCTATGGTGGGGGCTCTGCTGCTGCTGTTGTCTTGGAGTAACTGGAGGTGATGTAATTACTTTTTATTTTGAACATACCCTTTTGCATGCGTGTAGAATTCAATCTTGGGAAATGTTTATTTGTACAGGTTACATCTTCATTACTCTGGGCCAAAATCCATTGCACTTTTGATATTATTTAATAAGAATATTGCTTTTCTGTTGAGAAAGGTTGGACATCACTAATTAAATAGAATTAGACTCAGTGTTACCCCTGTCTCTGCTGTCAAAATCTATTTTCTGCCCTATGAAAAGACTTATGAAACACCAGCTACTAACTTATTTCATTCAATTGAAATTAAATTACACAGTTGAACTTTTTCTTGTATTTTCTATATCACATTCTATTAATTGCTTAATTAAAACTGAAGCCTGACATTTATTTCTTTCTCTTTGAGTTAAAAAAAGAAAGAAAAGAGAAAAAGAAATAGAAAGCACTCTCATTGCTACTTACTTAGTTATTCAACAGGAAGCTCTGGAAAAAACTTGCTACCAAAGAATAAAATAAATCACCCCTTTCACATGAAAATATTTAGAAAAAAGATATAAGCATGCTAGTTGTTAAGTTCATTATCATTCCAGTTTCTAGGTAGATATTTAAAATATACTGTATTCAACAAATATATCTAGTTTTTATTGTAACTACTATGATACAGACACACCCCAAGTGCCTATCAATAAATGAGTGAATAAAGAACATGTGTGTGTGTATATATATGTGTATATATATATATATATGTGTATATATAATGCAATATTACTCATCCTTAAAAAAGTGTAAAATCTTGCCATCTGCAACAACATGAATGAATCTATATGACATGTCAGAGAAATACAAATTCTGTATGATTTCAATTATATGTGAAGGAAACAGCATCCCATTCCAGTATTCTTGCCTGGGAAATCCCATGGACAGAGGAGCCTGATGGACTATAGTCCATAGAGTCACAAAGAGTCAGACATGACTGAACTGTCTCTACATGCACACGCACACCCACGTATAAACAAACATAACAAAACAAAAATAGACTCAAAGATACAGAGAACAGACTGGTGGCAGAGGTGAGGGACTGGAGGGATAGGAGAAATAAGAGGAGAATAACAGATGTAAATTACCAGTTATAAAATAGATAAGTGATGGGGATGTAGTATGCAGCATAGAAAACATAGTCAATAATATTGTATGGAAACAGAAAAAAAAGGCAGCCTTTACTTTGCTAAGTTCCAGAATACACAAATTTTAGTTACTGCATTTATGTAAATAATGTCGGCCCCTAAACAGCATGATTCAAATTTCAGGTACCATAATATATTAAGAGTAATTGCATAAACTACAAAGTGGTCTGCTGGCTCTTTAGTTCACAAATTGTTACACAAGCAACAAATGTGCATTATGATCAGTGACCATTCAGAGTCCTTCTTTCAAAGACTGTGACTGATCACTGCTCATCTGTTTATTTAGTTCACATATATACAGTAAAGCCTTTACATGTGCTGTTTCTTGTCACCCCATGATAAACCTATGTGGAATTGTACTAATATGGGTAGTTTGAAAGAAGATATTGAGCAGTAAAGATGAACATGCAGCAAAGAACCAAAAAGTGGTAATGCCCATGGTGAAATTAAATTTAAATGTAAATGAGGTTATAGAAGATATAGCTGGTCATGTTGACAGTGCTGCCATTATAAAGACTTGAGATATGCAGCCAGGGGAACTTAGTGAATTTATTGACATAAATGAGAAAAATGACTTAGACATAAAGGACAAAGATGTCCAAGTGTAAGTGACATGAGCAAAAAACTTCATAGTAAAGGACTCTCAAAGATGTTCCATGACATTGAAAGCACATAGGATAAAATGTTAGGAATGAATTCAAACATAGAAAGGAGCACAACAATTTGTCAAGGCCTAAGAAATGTGCTTGCTTTATAAGCTGCATGATGAGAAGAAGGCAAGCATTGTACAACAACTTTTAATACATTTTTACAAAGAAATAAAATATTTAAATTGCCAACTTTCATTAATAATTAAATTACAGTATACTAAGTAAATTTTAGTTTTACTATTTTTTCACTTTCCAATTCACTGATAACTGGGAGTAAGAGAATCTTAATGTTTGAAAAACAGTTTTAAAGTTCATGGAAAATTGTAGTTTTCCTCTTCTATTATTAAAATAGCTTTCCATGATTTCAGCTTGCATGGTTATTTTTAGAATCCCATACTATCGTGTAAGGCAAAAATTTAATTGTACAAAAGAAACAGTCTACAGACCCTACTTCTCAACCAATGTCTTTTCCCCTACTATTACACCACTGGGAAACAGCAGCTATAATATTTCCATAGCTCTTTTCCTAGACTATCAATTTAAGATCTCTTGATTTCCTGAATTATAGATAATTTTGGTTCTCTTCACTCTTCCTCTCTTTCCTTGTCCCAATATAGTTTGCAACAATATTTAGTATAGTTAAAATTAGTTAATTTTCTTTATACCTAAAAATAGTATTGCTGTTGCTATTTAATCACTAAGTCATGTCCAATTCTTTTGTGATCCCATGGACTGTAGCCTGCCAGGCTCTTTGGTCCACGGAATTTCCCAGGCAAGAATACAGGAGTGGGTTGCCATTTCCTTCTCCAGGAGATCTTTCTAGCTCAGGGACTGAACCCACATCTCTAGCATTGCAGGCAGATTCTTTACCACTGAGCCCCCAGCGAAGCCCATAATATAGCCTCAAACTTAGTTCTTGTTTTCTAAACTATTCATAATATTTTTTTTCTTTGAACATTGACAAATACAATATTAGGGCCCTATCCATTCTTTTGAAGCCTCTTGCCTACCAACTATGACATTCTGACATTCATACTTTTCACGTTAATCACCAAGTTTATTAAAGTTGTTCAGTTACATAGTCATATATAAAGTATTATAGTGCAGAGTTTCTGGTGATGAAATTTCTGTTTTTGCATGTTTAAGAATGCTCTTATCTTCATTTAAAAAATATTTTGGCTAAATAAAGAATTCTAAGCTACATAATAAAAAACATTTAAATTCAATACTTTTAAGATGTTTCTCCACTATCATTAGCTTGCATTGTATCTGACAAGATATCTGCTGTCATCCATATCTTTAAATCTCTGTAACTCTTTTTTTCTATCTTCTTTTAAGATTTTCTTTTCACCATGCATTTTAAGCACTTTGTTTATGATGTGTCTTGATGTGGGTTTTTCCTTTACATATTTTTGTGTTTGAACTTTGTTTAGCATCTTGGGTCTGTGAGTTTAGTGTTCCTTCAATTTTAAAAATTTTAGCCATTAATTCTTCAAGTATGTTTTACCTCCCACTCCCTCTGAGGACTTTAATACATATAGTTGACATCTTGCAGTTATCCCACATTTCTTGCAGTTATCCACATCTTGCAGTTATCCCACTGATGTTCTATTTATTTTTTTAGACTTTCACTGTTTCATTTTGAATCATTTCTATTATTATGTCTTCAAGTCGCTAATCTTTTCTCTACAACCCTGCCATTAATCTCATAGTGTACATTTTAATCTCAGACACCAGATTTTTTTTACCTCTAGAAGTTTGATTTACTTGTTAGTGTTGTTAATATTTTTGTATCTTTATTTAACTTTTTGAATTTACGGAACACAGTTATAAGTATCTGTTTAGTATTTTCTGCTAATCCTCACAAAAGTGTCTCCTTTGGTTGTTTTTGGTTGATTAATGAATTATTCTTTTCATTATAGTTAATGTTTTTCCACTTTGCATTTCCTATCTTTGATTGGATACCAACCACTGTGGATTTTACCTTGTTTCTGTTCCTATAAATATTCTTGAGCTTTGTTTGGAATACAGTTGAATTGGAATAAATGTGATCCTTCCAGGTTTTGTTTTCACCTGGGATAAGAGCTGGGTATAATGTAGAGTTAATACCCAGCTTCCATACTAAGAAGACAAGACCTTTCTTAGTATTCTTATCAATATCCCCTGAATTATGAAGTTTTTCCACACTGATTTTTGGAGGCAGACACTATTCTTGGTTCTGTATGAACTCTGGTCACCTGTTCTCTTCATCCTTTTGAGTGGCTCTTTTCTACCCTAGAGTACTTTTCTTACACAATTGTGCCAATCAGTTCTCAGTTGAATCTTCCAGAAGAACTCTCTGAAGATTGGTGAGTTCTCTTTATATATCTCTGTTGTGTCTGGCACTCTGTTAGACACAACAGAGATATATAAAGAGAACTCACCAATCTTCACTGCTTTGTCTTTTCTCAACTCCAGTTTTACCTCCTTAATTCAGGAAGACGACTGGGCTTCCCCTGTATTGTACCACAGTCTGAAAACTTTCTCCAGACAGCAAGCTGGAACAATCATAGATCTCACCTTGTTTGTTTCAAAATTTCTCAGGAATCATTGTCCCTTCTTTCTGGCACTGATGACTTGAGTCCAGTTGTTTCATATTTTGTATTTTTTTTTTTATTTTTCAGGCATGGAGAAAATTTCATTTTGCTACTTCTGTTTATTACTTAAATTAGCATTTGCATAAAATAAGCAGTGAAATGCAATAGGAAATTAATTAATAAAGAGAGAACCAAAAAAACCCTTATATTGAAAGTTTAAATGCCCAGAGACATAAACATGTTTCAAGGTATAATTATGCAAATATAAAGCAAAATTTAAGACAAAAGTGTCAACTCTTCAGCCTCATTTAGTATGAAGAATCATAGTTTGATCAAAAGATATCTTAACTCATAAGGACATCCCAGAAACACTTTTTAAAAGTACAGTGTAATTTTACTAGTTTGGCTTATTAAATTAAAAATGGACTTGGAAAACTTCATGGGGAATTAGATAAGTTTAGATAAGTCATAATCAAAGCAATTAGATTATTTCTCATGAGCCCCTAGAAAAAGAAATCACATTTGAAACTGCTAAATCCAAGGTGGTATTCATCAGCTTAGCTGGATTATACTATTAATATAACTAACTACCTTGTCTAGTACATAAATACAAATGGTATTCAAACTTTTCTTTATTTAAATGTATAGATTACAAAGGATATAAATTGATTTTTCAAGTATAAACATGTTGTACAAGTCTTACCTTTGGAGAAGGATATGTAGATACCTGAAGCTTTCATTTTACAAAAGCTGACTAAAGAGGGCATGCTAAATGTAACTCGTTGGTTGGTTCTAATAGAGCTTGGAGTTTAATAGAACTCAAAGAATTATTCTGGATGGCTCAATTAAATCACATGTAAATCTTAGCTACCAATTTCTCATTTTATTTGAATTGCATTTTGAAGTTTTCCTTCATTGCCACCATTCAATTTTTATTCTTTTTAAAGCACACCTTTTAAAACAGCTCACTTAGTCTCAGAACTCTTGGATTTTATTTCCTAGAAAGTTAGTCAGTCTTTCTGACAATCTGGGACAGTTTCTTTGGCTGTGATATTTCAACTAAAAATCACGTCATTTTTACTTTCCTAATAATATATCATCTTAAATGTAAGTATAAAGATTTCCTATTTTTCATTGTTGATCTTTCAGAATAAAATGTTATTTCTAATTGTATAAATTTGAATATAAACCAGAATCTGAGGACATGAATTTCCAAAATGGCAGTCCATTGTATCATACACAAGTATACTAGATGCTTATTTTAATAAGCATATAAAGATAAGGAGGTCCAGCAGTAGTCTAAATCTAAGATAAAAGTAAAATACTGGAGAGATGTGCTTCAAGATCAATAATTAGATAGCAGCATGGGAGTTCAAAAGGTAGACAAGAAAGAGACCTAAAGGAGACCATTTAGAAAGAGAAATAGCTGCTAATGAATCTATCTGAACATAACTGGAAAAAAAATAATTCTAGATGAGGCAAAATGGGAAAATCAAAGATCAGACCAGAATTGGATTTTAATTCATCTTTATAAACTAGCTTATAAACAAAGTGACAACTTAACCTTGTTTTTGTATAAGGAAATGCTTTGCTAATAATATCCTAAGACACAACGTTCTTCCCCCACCACCCCAGCCCTAGGTGGCTATAAGGAATTAGATCTGTACTTCCATCAGAGAAAATCTGTTAGTTAAAATATTTTGAAGTTTTGTCCTTGGTTAAAACATTTGTTCATTTCAAGATACTAGATAATATTGAGAGATTATTGTCTATTTTTGTTGGTGTGGTAAATGTATCAGGGTTATGTGTGTGTGTGTGTTTTAAGAGTCTTTATCTCTTAGAGCTAGAGTCTAAAAATTTACACTTAAAATATATGTTCTGGAAATTTGCTTCAAAATAAACCCAAAGATGGTGAGAGTGTAGGGATTTAGATAAAACAAGACTGATTGTGAATTGATAAGTATTGAAATCAGATGAAAAGTTTTTACTACTATTTTCTCTACTTTTTAACTCCTTTGAAATGAAAGAGAAACAGAAAAAGTAATTTCATCATATATGTGCTTTGGTTACTTAATACTTGGTGGTGGTTTAGGTGCTCAGTCATGTCCAACTATTGCAACCCCGTGGACTGTAACCTTCCAGGTTCCTCTGTCCATGGGATTCTCCAGTCAAGAGTACTGGAGGGGGTTGCCATTTCCTTCTACTCAGTTCATCACTTATTTAAGAAAGAGAATAAGAGATACCTGCCTCATAGGATTGCTTTGAGGAATAATTGAGTTAATTGATATAATGTATTTAAAATATTGCCTAACTCATGGAAGGTGCTGTGTAAATACTGCCTTTAAAGAAAATATTCTCCACTCCATGTCCAATATTTTAAATTAAATTTTTAATTTTGAGATAATTATAAATTCATAAGCAGTTTTAAGAAATAAACAGAGAAATCTCCTGTAGTATTTACCCCATCTCTCCCAACTGCAATATCTTCCACAACTATAGTACAACATCACAGCCAGAATATTAATGTTGACATAATCAACATACAGAATATTCCCATTACTCTAAGAATCCCTCATGTTGCTCTTTTCAAGCTATACCACTACTATGTCCCTTCTTAACCTGTGACTACCACCAATCTGTGCTCCATCATTTTATGCAGTTGTTTTAAGGATGTTTGTTAATGAAATAATACTGTATGCTACATTTTGAGATTGCTCTTTTTTTAGCTCAGCATCATTCTCTGGAGATTCATACAGATTGTTATGTTTATTAATCCTTATTGCTGAGTAGTATTCCATGGTATGGATATTCCACAACTTGTTTAACAATCCACTGTTCACTAAAGAGTATTTGGGTTATCTCCATTATTTGGCAGTTATGAAGTAAGCTTCTTTAAACAGTTGTGTACATATTTTTGTGTGAACATAAGTTTTCATTTCCTTGGGGTAAATGCCCAAGAGTACAACTGTTCTGTCATATTGTAGTTCTGTCAATTGTAGAAACTACAATTAATTTTCTTGTATGCTGCCAAAATGGTTTCCAGACTGACTTTAATGTTTGAAAATTCCCATCAGTGATGGATGAGTGATCCTGTTTCTCTGCATTCCTTCCAGCAAGAACTGAAGAGTGTTATCACTATTTAAAAAAGTATTTTTAGCTATTGTGATAGGTGTGTAATGATTTCTCACCAGGACTTTAATTTTTTTGGAGATCTTTTCATATGCTTATTTGCCATCTGTATATTCTCTCTAGTGGAAGGTCTGTCTGTGTCTTTTGCCCATTTTATAATTGGTTCATTGTTTAATGTGAGTTTTAAAAAATATTTTTCATCATTCTTCATTTGGCATTAAACAAATATGTACTGTATAATACTAAGTGCCAGGCCCTGTTCTATGATACATTTGTGAATAAAGTATTGATCTGAGTACTTATGAAATTTACATTCCAGTAGAGGAAGAACTGCAGTGAGGTATATGGAACATGTTAGAAAGTTACAATTAGTACAAAAAAAAATACAGCAGAGAAAAAGGAATAGAAAATTATAGGTGCAGGTTGCAATACCAAACACTTTGTTCTTGCCTAAACACAGAAGACTATGCAGGCACATTTGTCTTTTAACAACAGTAAAGAAATGTAAGCATTAAAAACAAGGTTTAATGCTAGCCCAACTTGAAAAGTGGGTTGCTAGATTTGTAGCATGTTGGAGAATTTTGCGGGTTGTAATAACTAAGATTTATTGAATATTAAGCACCAATGACTATACTTTACCATATACCATTTCACTGAATCTTCACATGAAGGTGTATTTTACATCTCTAAATGTGTAGGTTTTTTTTTTTTTTTGAGTTAATTTACCCATGGCCCTACAGCTTCTCCCATTCTATTTGGTAATATCAAGCTATCAGAATTATTTATGTAATCCATTCTGGATTAAACAAATACGCACATACACACTTCTGCCACATAGCCATTTTTCATTGCTAGATTTCAAAAATTCTTATGTCACCTACATTAACTGCTCCCTCCACTTCCTTTGCCAGAATCTTTTACTGCTTTATATGGCTAACTTTCTCATAGTCATGTGTGGGCTTCATGGAGACCTCCTCAGGCTTTCAGTCAACAATCCATGTAGGCTCTATTAACTGTTTTAATTTCCTGCAAAGTATTTGCAGAGGTTTCCTTGGTTGGTTATTATCTCTGATCATGCAATTTTAGTTTACTGAAGTATCTATCCCCATTACTTGTGTTTTTGAATGAAAATGATATAGATACCCAACATTTCAATAGTGGATTAACTCTATGTGGTAGCATTAAGAATATTTCATTTTTCAATGTTTAAAACTTCTAAATATTACTTGTTTATTCATGCTTAGTGCTATTTATCAAGTTAAATATTTTCCTAAAATATGGAAATATCTCTCCCCTTCTCCTTCCATTTCCAACATCTGGTTTTAGGAAGAAGCATTTCCAGAGACTCGTCATTTGTACATTGTCTTAAACCTTGGTCAAGACATTGTCAACCACAAGCCCACCAGTCCCAGGAGGTTTCTTGAGCTCCAAGTCCATATTCAACAGTCTGTGGGTTTGAAGACAAATTCTTTTCCCTAAGACATGGACATTAAAACATTTTGGGGTTTGGGAAAAAGGATAACAGGATTCATTACAACCAAATTGATAAATATATTGATTTTCTTGATTGTGACTCATTTACATCTGAGTTTGAGAATTATCTGTACAGATATTTGGGGAAAATAATCCTGTATGAGGCTTAACCATTTAGGTTAGGTCAAATGTTATTGCATTTTACATGAAATCTGTTTGCCCAGTGTCTGACCAGTTTTAATCTAGATTTTACTTTATCAGCAAACTTCTTTTTCCATAACTTGAGTTAAACAAAAACTCCTTTTCACTTATTCTATCATGGTATGCTATCTTCCTTTATATATTGTTTAAGATATCATTCCTGTTTTCCCAGTGTAAGACTTTCAAAATTATATTTGCTTCAAGACTAAATATTCCATGACTTGGTATAGTCAGACTACTATTTTAATGCCTGGATTTTTTTTTTTTTTTTTAGTAGCCTTTGTTACTACCTCTTGCTCTTTCTTAACCTAGGAATACTTAGTTTCATATGCAAAGGCAAACTGTTCTATACTTTTTCTTATTCTTGTCATCAGTTGCCAAATTGAGTCATCACTCCATTAAAAACCTTATGCAAATTTCTCTAAAAAAGTTAGTATAAGCTTAAAAATTTGAAAATTTTCTAAGATTAATCACTTCTTATATGGTATAACATACTTTTCAACCAAAGAGTCTAATCCTGAACCACAGACTCTCCCCACTTTGTTATACTGCCACAGGCTGATTAAGAAATGACATTTGCCTAACTGACACTGTGGGGAATATGTAGGGGGTAAAATATTAATTTGGTGCCAAGATAACATTGGTAATAGAGTGAGATGGAAAAAGTCTCTATTTCCCAGAGCTCATGTCAAAGATAGTACTGTATGCTTTGGGAAGAAATAATGGGTTGGCCAAAAAGTTCACTCAGAGCTTTCCATACCTTCTTATTGAAAAACCCAAATGAACTTTCTACAATTGTTCTATTTCCCTAGGTGTGGTTTCATCATTTAACACAATATAGTAAGCATAAGCACAGTAATTTGATTGTGTGTTTTACTAGCTGGAATTCTCCTTAGGTCAATTTCTAACAGGATTTGGATTACTTAGATTCCATTGCTCTACGAATCTTCATTCTCAGTAAATTTTCCATTGTTGGTAATGAAAGTACTTGAATATTCACACTTGCACCATTCCTTGAAATCTTGCCCATTAGTTTGTTTGAACCTCACAAAATATTAACTTGTGTTGTGTTCAGTAAGGAGACCAACAAAACACCATATGTTTGGTGACTAAACCATTAAAAAAATGTCCTCGCACCCCTTCTACAATAATCTGTGACATATAGGAATTTCAGATTTGTCTATTTTTAACAGCTAGTATGAAATATTTTTTGTTCCTTTACACCTTCTTCACACTCTTTGAGAAAGAAATTTCCCATAAATGAAAGAGAAAGAAATACTGGACACTGGTTTACTAATTTAAAAAATAAATTTGGAGAGAATTATGCTTATTTCACTTCCTTACCTTATCTTTTCAGTAATCAACTGGTGATTGCCATTAGCAGCCAGAGCTGCTGCTGCTGCTGCTAAGTCGCTTCAGTCGTTTCTGACTTTGTGTGACCTCATGGACCGCAGCCTACCAGGCTCCTCCATCCATGGGATTTTCCAGGCAAGAGAACTGGAATGGGTTGCCATTCCCTTCTCCTGCCAAGGCTGCTAAATTCTGCTAATTCTAAAACAGTGTCCCATTAATCTTCATTAATCTTCAATACCTAATAACAAAAGGCCCTCTCTATTAAACTATATAAATAGAATATGCATATTAAACCAACTTTCTAAGGTATCAGTTCAGTTCAGTCGCTCAGTCATGTCCGACTCTTTGCGACTCCATGAATCGCAGCACGCCAGGCCTCCTTGTCCATCACCAACTCCCAGAGTTCACTGAGACGTCCATCGAGTCAGTGATGTCATCCAGCCATCTCATCCTCTTTCGTCCCCTTCTCCTCCTGCCCCCAATCCCTCCCAGCATCAGAGTCTTTTCCAATGAGTCAACTCTTTGCATGAGTTGGCCAAAGTACTGGAGTTTCAGCTTTAGCATCATTCCTTCAAAAGAAATCCCAGGGCTGATCTCCTTCAGAATGGACGGGTTGGATCTCCTTGCAGTCCAAGGGACTCTTAAGAGTCTTCTCCAACACCACAATTCAAAAGCATCAATTCTTTGGCACTCAGCTTTCTTCACAGTCCAACTCTCACATCCATACATGAGCACTGGAAAAACCATAGCCTTGACTAAATGGACCTTTGTTGGCAAAATAATGTCTCTGTTTTTCAATATGCTATCTCAGTTCAGTTCAGTGCAGTCGCTCAGTCATGTCTGACGCTCTGCGACCCCACGAATCGCAGCATGCCAGGCCTCCCTGTCCATCACCAACTCCCAGAGTTCACTCAGACTCATGTCCATCGAGTCAGTGATGCCATCCAGCCATCTCATCCTCTGTTGTCCCCTTCTCTTCCTGCCCCCAATCCCTCCCAGCATCAGAGACTTTTCCAATGAGTCAATTGTTTGCATGAGGTGGCCAAAGTACTGGAGTTTCAGCTTTAGCATCATTCCTTCCAAAGAAATCCCAGGGCTTTTATATATCAAATTTGGATAAGGAAAAAAGAATTATCTTTGAATAAGATGAAAAACTACAAAATATGATCTGCTTAAAACTCAAATTATTTAGCTAATCATGGCAACATTATTAAACTAAACTAAAATCAGTGAGGTAAAGAGAGGAATCTACTTATAACCAAAACAAACCAAAAACCAAACAAGCTAAAAACCAAACAAACAAATAAAAAATAAGCCTAGAATTAGCAGGCAAGTGGTTTTCATAGTGGTTTTCTACTTCTACCAACCTCTTTTGCTCCAGAGACTGATGGGTCACCTTTTCTGAGTGAGCAAAAAAAAAAAAAAAACAAGAATTAAAGAAAAATACACCAAAATATATGTACCTGAAGTTGAGTGGTAAAAAATAAAATATAATAAAATAAAATTTCAGGAAAACCCTAATGAATATCTCAGGGAAATTCCCATCTTCCTATCTTCCTCTTTATGAAAACATCCAGAGGCACTTCCGCTTTTGAATACAATCTCAGCTTGAAAACAGATAAATACCTAATTGGGCACTTTCTGGTGACTGAATGCCAAAAGTCTCTGAAGAAAGTTGAATAGAGAATGTAAACATTGTCATTGTCATTGCCTATATGTGTTCTGATTGAACTATCTTCTATTCAGGTTTCAGACCTTAGAGCATTGAAGGTGTGAAGAATCCTGGAGAGAGAGGAAAGAATGTGATAGTTTTAACTTTTAAAATGCAGAGCATGGTTTTTTCAAATAGTCTACCGTCTCCCACCTCTCTTTACTGCCCACCTCCCTCCTCATCATTTTAGTTAGAATTTCAGCCATGCTCCTCTCATCTAGCTGTTTTGGGTAGATATGTTTTGTGCACTGGATCTCTCTAATATTCAGAAGAAGAGAAAAACAACTTAAAAATAAGCAATCACACCTTTTAAATTTTTTGTTTTTGACAAAATATTCTTATAACTTTGTAGTCAATATATGAATTGCTTAAGATTTAAGCACTGAGTCATTTCTTATATTAACCCAGTGAACAATTCATTATTAAATTTTAATATTAAAGGAATGCTTCAATTTCACCATCTATTTACATATATTAAAGACACTGGAGAAAGAGTGAGTTATAGGAATAAATGTATATAAATGTTTCTGTGACTCTTTAGTAAAATAATATATGAAATATTATCGTAGATATTGGAAAAAAGTGATGCAAATATTCCATTTATGTAATAATTGACAGTTTGATAGCCTAAACCATAACTTTTAGCTTCATTCAAATCTGCAATAAAAGTGAGATCCAATCTAAATATTTTTAAATAGAATCTATAGAGCTTCAGTGGCCATGTTTCTCTTAGATTTCCCCTTTTGTATATGATACTTAAAAGATCACATAGCATATTCAATGGCATTGATTCTAGGATGAACTCAATTTCTACACATCATTCAACCTTTCATCAAGGTTATAAGAAAGGTGGAAAAATAGATCAAAAGAGACTGAAGGAGGTCAATAGCTTGGCATAAAATGCCACACAGCTATCCACTCAGGGCACACGTGAATAGAGCTGTGCATTGTTCATTCTCCTTGTTAAATAAAAAGGAAGAGACAAAGCTCAAGTTAGGAGATTTCAGAGTACTCATATCTTTTATAACTTCTCTTTGTATATCTGTATGGAAAAATGTTTTTATTAAAATATGAACATTTTAATTTCAAATACACATAGTATTCCTTTAAACCAAATG
Organism: Bos mutus; assembly: GCF_027580195.1. Classification (NCBI taxonomy): domain Eukaryota; kingdom Metazoa; phylum Chordata; class Mammalia; order Artiodactyla; family Bovidae; genus Bos; species Bos mutus. Next base: position 59,407,031 of record NC_091619.1, read on the forward strand.
ATCCTCATACACCAACATTTGTAAATGTCACCTCTAAAGGCTAAGAATGTTGTTTTGTGATCTTGCTCACCTATAGAATATATTCAAAGAGTTCAGAGGAAAACATGTGCACCTGTCTTGACTTAAGTGGCCTATAAAGAATTGAGTCAAGGGCATGCCAAGGTCTCCACTGCAGACCAAGTGTTGCTTCACAGCTGTCTTAGCTTATTATAACTTTCTGTGAAAACAGACTAGAATAGGAAGGTAAATATTCATATTCTTCTAATAAGTCTTTTTGATTATACTATCACTTCTCTTCTGATATCAGACTGTATGAATGCTTTTATCCTTTTTTTTTTGGTCCAATTTAAATTAACACATTGGTTAATTACTACTGTATAGCAACAATAATCACACTATTATTTACTTTCTGGATTATTTTGAAATTAGATTTCAATGAATGTTCCTAATTTGATAAATATAATTAAATCTGGTGTAATTGTAATGAATTAGTTGTCTGTCTTGTTGATTAAATGGGGATTTGTGGTGTATATTTGCTTTCTATTGCTGCTGTGACAAACCACCACTAACATATGGCTTGACACAACACAAATTCATTATCTTACAGTTATTAGTTTAGACTTCTGATCTAAGATACAGGTGTCAACAGAGCTGTATTCCTTTCTGGAGACACTAGGAGAAAATCTCTCTCCTTGCCTTTGCCAGCTCCTAGAGGCCACCTGCATTCCCTAGCTTGTGGCCCCCTTCTAGATTTTCAAAGTCAGCAATATAAGGTCAAGTTTTTCTCATGCTGCCATACTTCTGGTTCTGTGAAGTCAGGGAAAGTTCTTGCTTTTAAGAATTTGTGTGATGAGATTGAACCACATAGATAATCTAGGATAATCTCCCCATCTCAAATTTCTTTAGTCATATACACGGTCTCTTTTGCTATCTAAAGTAACATCTTCACAGGGTCTGGAAATTAATGCATTGAGGATATCATTATTTTTCAACTACTCCACACTAGTAATGATTAAAATTTGCCTGGATATGATTTTAAACTTTTGAATCATTAACAGTGTCATGCAATGTAATGATCATACAGTCTGCCTTTGTTCCTAACCATGTATTTGAAAACTTTGACCACAATCATGTAAAGAACTTCCTAACATTTTCAAGCTAATTCCAGACTTCTTAGGGAAAAAGAACCACTATACTTAAATACTTGAGCTTTGAGCTTTTTCAATTTTAGTAAGAATAAACAAATGGATAAATACAATTATTTTGGGAAACAAGTATATTATGAGGATGTATTTAAGCATTACAGGAAGAGAAGGACTGGATTTTAGCTAGGATAAACTGTGTCATCTTTAGCATGTCTCTTAAGATCTTCAGGCAGTAGTGGCTCATACATGAAATGAGTAAATTGGATTATGTGATCTATTAAAAACTCTTGAATTAAAGAATTCTGTAATTTCATCACTTCCTGAATAATGATTAGTTCTTAAAATTAATGGGAATTAAAAGCTATTGCCCAATGTTTTAAAGATCATTGATGGTGGATTCTGAAACAGAGAAAATTCCAGAACCAAGAATGAGTGCATGACCAATTTACCAAATGTCCATACAAGTCATCTATAGAGGATAAAGACCAGTAATTTGGTTATTGTTAATTTTGATTAATTAAAGTTAAATAGTCATTTTGAAGAAAATTTTGGATTTATATCCAGTATTAAATTGTTTGAAAAATATATATTTAGACAAACTTTTGCTGATTGATTGGACAAAAAACCTAAAAGAAAGTATTTTATTAAAGAAATAAGATATCTGAAAAACTACCTGTATTATTAGACAGAAAGAAAATTTGTAATAAACATAAGAAGCTGAGACATTCCAGAAGTATGTAACATTAGGCTGTAGCAAGATTAATATTAGTTGAAATGCTTAAAATCATTTTGATATAATAACTGTGTCTTGACTATTTCCTCTGGCAAAATACTGCAGTGATATCTAAGAATAATAACATTAAACCAGAACTCTAGCCTACCTCATTCTGTGTCCTGAAACAAAATTCCTTTGTGATTTCCATTGAAAATTGCTTCTTTACTTCCTGATGTTCTCTGGGCTGCCCAGTGGCAGTTATGTTATAAACCAGAAACACTGAATTATGTGAGGTGAAGTTATGTGACTTAGTGTATAAAATCAGAAATATTTATTCAGAAAATTTTTAGTTACAAGTTCCACACACAGCCAGATCTATTCTTAACACTTGGTTAGGCTGTAATATCCTAGCACTAGCAACAGGCGGATAATTTCCTTCAGGTACTTAATAACACTTATTTTCTTTTAAATCTGTCTTGGATCTTGATCAGCTTTCACTCTAAAGAACATGGATGTAACCTATACTTCAGCAGTCATGGTAATCCAGTTACACTATATAAGATAAGTAGTTTTCCAGCCTGGATTGTTTTTGACTTGTCATACCTTACCTTACATTGGTCTTTAACTATTTATATTTGGGCAATGGCATCCCACTCCAGTACTCTTGCCTGGAAAATCCCATGAATGGAGGACCTGGAAGGCTGCAGTCCATGAGGTCACTGAGGGTCGGACATGACTGAGTGACTTCACTTTCAGTTTCATGCATTGGAGAAGGAAATGGCAACCCACTCCGGTGTTCTTGCCTGGAGAATCCCAGTGACAGGGCATAGTGGTGGGTTGCCGTCTATGGGGTAGCGCAGAGTCAGACACGACTGAAGTGACTCAGCAGCAGTAACAGTCCTAATTTTGCTTGTCTGTGACTCTACTTTTCCATCTGAATGTATTGTTAGTCTCTAAACAAGTACTTTTTGATACTTGTTTGATAAATCAGTTCCCAATATGAACAGTTTAGTTCAACAATATCTTTCAGTTCAGTTCAGTCGCTCAGTCGTGTCTGACTCTGCAACCCCATGAATCGCAGCACGCCAGGCCTCCCTGTCCATCACCAACTCCCAGAGTTCACCCAGACTCACGTCCATCCAGTCAGTGATGCCATCCAGCCATCTCATCCTCTGTCGTCCCCTTCTCCTCCTGCCCCCAATCCCTCCCAGCATCAGAGTCTTTTCCAATGAGTCAACTCTTCGCATGAGGTGGCCAAAGGACTGGAGTTTCAGCTTCAGCATCATTCCTTGCAAAGAAATCCCAGGGCTGATCTCCTTCAGAATGGACTGGTTGGATCTCCTTGCAGTCCAAGGGACTCTCAAGAGTCTTCTCCAACACCACAGTTCAAAAGCAACAATTCTTCAGCACTCAGCCTTTTTCACAGTCCAATTCTCACATCCATACATGACCACAGGAAAAACCATAGCCTTGACTAGACGGACCTTTGTTGGCAAAGTAATGTCTCTGCTTTTGAATATGCTATCTAGGTTGGTCATAACTCTCCTTCCAAGCAGGAAGCACTTTTAATTTCATGGCTGTAGTCACCATCTGCAATGATTTTGGAGCCCAAAAAGTGAAGTCTGACACTGTTTCCACTATTTCCCCATCTATTTGCCATGAAGTGATGGGACCGGATGCCATGATCTTTGTTTTCTGAATGTTGAGCTTTAAGCCAACTTTTTCACTCTCCACTTTCACTTTCATCAAGGGGCTTTTTAGTTCCTCTTCACTTACTGCCATAAGGGTGGTGTCATCTGCATATCTGAGGTTATTGATATTTCTCCCAGCAATCTTGATTCCAGCTTGTGTTTTTTCCAGTCCAGCGTTTCTCATGATATAATCTATGTATAAGTTAAATAAGCAGGGTGATAATATACAGCCTTGACATACTCCTTTTCCTATTTGGAACCAGTCTGTTGTCCAGTTCTAACTGTTGCTTCGTGACCTGCATACAGATTTCTCAAGAGGCAGGTCAGGTGGTCTGGTATTTCCATCTCTTTCAGAATTTTCCACAGTTTGTTGTGATCCACACAGTCAAAGGCTTTGGCATAGTCAATAAAGCAGAAATAGATGTTTTGCTGGAACTCTCTTGCTTTTTCAATGATCCAGTGGATGTTGGCAACTTGATCTCTGGTTCCTCTGCCTTTTCTAAAACCAGCTTGAATATCAGGAAGTTCATGGTTCACATATTGCTGAAGCCTGGCTTGGAGAATTTTGAGCATTGCTTTACTAGCATGTGAGATGAGTGCAATAGTGCGGTAGTTTGAGCATTCTTTGGCATTGCCTTTCTTTGGGATTGGAATGAAAACTGACCTTTTCGAGTCCTGTGGCCACTGCTGAGTTTTCCAAATTTGCTGGCATATTGAGTGTGGCACTTTCACAGCATCATCTTTCAGTATTTGAAATAGCTTACCTGAAGTTCCATCACTTCCACTAGCTTTGTTCATAGTGATGCTTTCTAAGGCCCACTTGACTTCACATCCCAGGATGTCTGGCTCTAGATGAGTGATCACACCATCGTGATTACCTGGGTCGTGAAGATTTTTTGGACAGTTCTTCTGTGTATTCTTGCCACCTCTTCTTAATATCTTCTTCTGTTAGGTCCATACCATTTCTGTCCTTTATCAAGCCCATCTTTGCCTGAAATGTTTCCTTGGAATCTCTAATTTTCTTGAAGAGATCTCTAGTCTTTCCATTTTGTTATATTTCTCTATTTCTTTGCATTGATTGCTGAGGAAGGCTTTCTTATCTCTTCTTGCTATTCTTTGGAACTCTGCATTCAGATGCTTTTATCTTTCCTTTTCTCCTTTGCTTTTCACTTCTCTTCTTTTCACAGCTATTTGTAAGGCCTCCCCAGACAGCCATTTTGCTTTTTTGCATTTCTTTTCCTTGTGGATCATCTTGATCCTTGTCTCCTGTACAATGTCAAGAACCTCCTTCTATAGTTCATCAGGCACTCTATCTATCAGATCTAGAGCCTTAAATCTATTTCTCACTTCCACTGTATAATCATAAGGGGTTTGATTTAGGTCATACCTGAATGGTCTAGTGGTTTTCCCTACTTTCTTCAATTTCAGTTTGAATTTGGCAATAAGGAGTTCATGATCTAAGCCACAGTCAGCTCCTGTGCTGTGATTCATGGGGTCGCAAAGAGTTGGACACGACTGAGTGACTGATCTGATCTGATCTGATCTGATAGAGCTTCTCCATCTTTGGCTGCAAAGAATATAATCATTCTGATTTCTATGTTGACCGTCTGGTGATGTCCATGTGTAGAGTCTTCTCTTGCATTGTTGGAAGAGGGTGTTTGCTATGACCAGTGCATTTTCTTGGCAAAACTCTATTAGTCTTCGCCCTGCTTCATTCCGTATTCCAAGGCCAAATTTGCCTGTTACTCCAGGTGTTTCTTGACTTTCTACTTTTGCATTCCAGTCCCTTATAATGAAAAGGACATCTTTTATGGGTGTTAGTTCTAAAAGGTCTTGTAGGTCTTCATAGAACCATTCAACTTCAGCTTCTTCAGTGTTACTGGTTGGGGCATAGATTGGATTACTGTGATATTGAATGATTTGCCTTGGAAACGAACAGAGATCATTCTGTCATTTTTGAGATAGCATCCAAGTACTGCATTTCAGACTCTTTTGTTGACCATGATGGCTACTCCATTTCTTCTGAGGGATTCATGCCTGCAGTAGCAGATATAATGGTCATCTGAGTTAAATTCACCCATTCCAGTCCATTTTAGTTCACTGATTCCTAGAATGTCTACGTTCACTCTTGCCATCTTTTGTTTGACCACTTCCATTTTGCCTTGATTCATGGACCTGACATTCCAGGTTCCTATGCAATATTGCTCTTTACAGCATTGGACCTTGCTTCTATCACCGGTCACATCCACAGCTGGGTATTGTTTTTGCTTTGGCTCCATCCCTTCATTCTTTCTGGAGTTATTTCTCCACTGATCTCCAGTAGCATATTGGGCACCTACTGACCTGGGGAGTTCCTCTTTCAGTATCCTATCATTTTGCCTTTTCATATTGTTCATGAGGTTCTCAAGGCAAGAATACTGAAGTGGTTTGCCATTCCCTTCTCCAGTGGACCACATTCTGTCAGACCTCTCCACCATGACCTGCCCATCTTGGGTTGCCCCACAGACATGGCTTAGTTTCATTGAGTTAGACAAGGCTGTGGTCCTAGTGTGATTAGATTGACTAGTTTTCTGTGAGTATGGTTTCAGTATGTCTGCCCTCTGATGCTCTCTTGCAACACCTACCATCTTACTTGGGTTTCTCTTACCTTGGGCATGGGGTATCTCTTCATGGCTGCTCCAGCAAAATGCAGCCATTGCTCCTTACCTTGGACGAGGGGTATCTCTTCACTGCCACCCTTCCTGACCTTCACCCTATGGTGGGAGACAACACTTCATATGGAAAGGTAGAGTGAGGCCTTCATAAATCTACTCCTCCCTAAAAGCAACAGAAAATAGGTAAAAATAGTCAAAATCAACTTTTTCAAACTCTGGAAATTAGACAAAGATTTGAAAAATATGTGCTTAGTTGCTCAGTGAAATCGGACTCTCTGCAACCCCATGAACTCTAGCCTACCAGGCTCCTCTGTTCATGGGGATTCTCCTGTAAAAATATGGGGAGCATTTATTCAAGAAGCATTGCTGGCTTTTGGTAAGAGCAACAGAGTTTATGGACTTATAACCTTATTTCTTCCCATCTCACCATCCTCAGCTCTGCTAAACTGAAAACCAACAACCTTGCAACCATAGTAGCTGTGAAAACCAGAAGTTATGTAACTGTTGGAATAGAAGACCAGGTTTGGATCTTGAGAAGTTCCAACCCTAGAGCACTGTCACTATTTGATCTATTTAACAGCTCTCTGGAAAATCCCACTTATAGCATGTTGTTCTTACTTTACCAGATTAGGAATTTCCCCTGCAAGAAAATACCTATTCCCAAAGTGTTTGTGGAAAATATTCAGCAAAAACTGTTTAACATGAGAGCTGCTTAAGGCTGCAATGTCTATTTAGGTTAAATAAGAACTTGGCTAAAAATTTAAAAGGAAGATCCATGGAACAAGATGTCCAAAGGCGTTTTGAAAAGCTCTGATATATTTCTGGAGTTTTAAAAGTTCATACACACATACAGGACTGGGTGCATCCCTAGTAAAAGACTGAAAATCTTTCAGTCTCTCACCACTAGCTGATTTTGAAGCTTTGCCCAGGTAAGAAGTAAAGAATATGTGAGATTGTAAAATTTGAGTGTTGATGGTAAATCCCAGCAAACAGAGCTTCTCAGTAAAGAGTGGAAGACTTATTGGTTCAAGGAAATTAAGGAAATCTTTGACCAATCATCATTAAGTTAACCAAGGGGAAATTTTGGCTACACACTACAGGAAAGGTAAACCTTACAGGTTAGTTCAAGAAAATCATTAACTAACTAAATACTGAATACAACAACAACAACAAAGCAGCCACAGCATCAAACTCTGAAAGTGGGGTTTGAGTTCCAGAATTTCCACATTAAGATATATTTAAAGATGTAAAATGTCCAGCTTTCATCTAAAAAAAATAAAATAAAACTCATAAAGTAACAGGAAAGTATGGCCCATACACTGGGGGAAAAAGCAGTATATAGAAACTGACCCAGAAGGGGTTCCAGATGTTGAACTTAATAAACAAAGAGTTTAAATCAGTCATTATAAATATGATGAAACAACTAAAGTAAACCATATCTAAAGAATTAAAATGAATTATAGCCACAGTGTCTCACTAATACCATACATTGGTAGGTAGAAATTATAAAAGAAGCAAATAGACAATCTAGAGTTGAAAAGTACAAAATAAGATAAATTCTTTAGAGGAGATCTACAGAAGATTTGGACTGGTGGAAGAAAGAATCCATGAACTTGGAATTAGTTCATTTGAAATCATCCAGTTTGAGGAACAGCAAGAAAAAGGAAGGCTAAAATTTAGATAGAGTCTCAAAATCTTTTGTCATACCAAAAAAATGTACCAACATATACTGAGAGTATGAGAAGAAGATAAGGGGAAAAAATGGAGAAGAAAAAATATTTGAGGAAATATTGACAAAAAACTTTCCAAATTTTATTCCTTAAAATATTATTCTATACATTCAAGAAGTTTGGCAAAACACAAATAAATTAAGTTCTAGGACAACCACACCATGGCACGTTATAGTCAAACTGTCAGTAGCCAAAGATGGATCATCTTGAAAAAAAGGCAAGAAAAATTACACAAGACACAGGAGATCTTTAATAATCTTTAGCTGACTTTTCATCAGAAAAAACTGAAGACCAGAGGCAGTGGTGTGGCATTCAAAATTTTGAAAGAAAAAGAAAAACTGTCTACCAAGAATTCCATATACAGAAAAACTATTCTTTAAAATGATAGACATAAAGAGAGAATGTGTCACTAGCAAATGTGTCTTATGAGAAATACAAGGGTAGCTTTTTAGGATAAATTGTAAAGGCATCAGATGATAAATCAGATTTGCACAAAGCAAGAAAGAGCCCAGTAAAGTTGACTGTATTTGTAAATATAACTAACAATATTAATGTAGATTGCTTTGAATTAGGTTGTTAACTTTATCTTCAGAGAACAACTAAGAAAACACCTAAAATATTGTAAGTGGAGCAAGAAGGCAATTACATGATACTCTAAAATATATCTATTGAACACAAAGCAGTGATGAGGGATAGACAGAGACATATAAATTATGGAAAATAATTAGCAAAATGGCATAGGCGAAGCTTAATTATCAGAAATTTATATTTATTGTAAAGGGGTTAGACACTCCAGTTGAAACATAACTTTTGGCAGAATGGACAAAAATTCATCAAACAACCATTTGTTGTTGCTGTTGTTCAGTGTTAAGTCATGTCTGACTTTTTGTGACTAATCTACTGCAGCACACAGGCTTCTCTGTCTTTCACTATCTCCAACTACATACATCTATAAAAACATACTGGATGCTTGGGGCTAGTGCACTGGGATGACCCAGAGGGGTGGTATGGGGAGGGAGGAGGAAGGAGGGTTCAGGATGGGGAACACATGTATACCTGTGGCGGATTCATTTTGATATTTGGCAAAACTAATACAATTATGTAAAGTTTAAAAATTAAAAAAAAAAAAAAGACCAAAAAAACCCACAAAAGCATACTTTAGATTCAAATAAAAAGGAAATAATTGAAAATCAAAACAGACTCACACAGAGAAAACAAACTTGTGATGATTTAGTCACTAAGTCATGTCCAACTTTTGAAACACCATGAAGCGTCACCTGCCAGGCTCCTCTGTCCAAGAAATTCTCCAGGCAAGAATACTGGAGTGGGTTGCATTCCCTCCTCCAGGATGTTTTCCTGACTCAGGAATCAAACCTGTGTCTCTGGCATTGCAGGCAGGTTCTTAACTGAAAGAGCTATGAAGGAAGTTTGAAAACAAACTTATGGCTACCAAAGAGGAGAGGGAGGGAAGAAGGGATAAATTAATAACATGAGAATAACAGATAAAAGCTACTATACATGAAATAGCTAAACAACGAGATTTACTGTATAGCACAAGGAATTATAAGAGCCAAAAAAAATGTCCTTTTCGTTATAGGGGACTGGAATGCAAAAGTAGGCAGTCAAGAAACACCTGGAGTAACAGGCAAATTTGGTCTTGGAGTACAGAATGAAGCAGGGCAAAGGCTAACAGAGTTTTGCCAAGAGAACACAGTGGTCATAGCAAACACCATCTTCCAACAACACAAGAGAAGACTCTACACATGGACATCACAAGACAGCAAACACCAAAATCAGGTTGATTATACTCTTTGCAGCCAAAGATGGAGAAGCTCTATACAGTCTTCTCCATCAGCAAAAACAAGTCTGGGAGCTGACTTGTGGCTCAGATCATGTACTCCTTATTGCCAAATTCAGACTTGAAAAAGTAGGGAAAACCACTAGACCATTCAGGTATGAACTAAATAAAATCCCTTATGATTATACAATGGAAGTGAGAAATAGATTTAAGGGCCTAGATATGATAGACAGAGTGCCTGATGAACTATGGATGGAGGTTCATGACATTGTACAGGAGACAGGGATCAAGACCATCCCCAAGAAAAAGAAATGCAAAAAAGCAAAATGGCTGTCTGGGGAGGCCTTACAAAAAGCTGTGAAAAGAAGAGAAGTGAAAAGCAAAGGAGAAAAGGAAAGATATATTCATTTGAATGCAGAGTTCCAAAGAATAGCAAGGAGAGATAAGAAAGCCTTCCTCAGTGATCAGTGCAAAAAACTAGAGGAAAACAACAGAATGTGAAAGACTAGAGGTCTCTTCTAGTAAATTAGAGATACCAAGGGAACATTTCATGCAAAGATGGGCAATAAAGGACAGAAATGGTATGGACCTAACAGAAGCAAAAGAAGAGGTGGCAAGAATACACAGAACTGTACAAAAAAGATCTTCACAACCTAGATAATCACAACGGTGTGATCACTGACCTAGAGCCAGACATCTTGGAATGTGAAGTCAAGTGGGCCTTAGGAAGCATCACTACAAACAAAGCTAGTGGAGGTGATGGAATTCCAGTTGAGCTATTTCAAATCCTAAAAGATGATGCTGTGAAAGTGCTGCACTCAATATGCTAGCAAATTTGGAAAACTCAGTAGAGTCCAAAGGACTGGAAAAGTCAGTTTTCATTCCAATCCCAAAGAAAGGCAATGCCAAAGAAGTCTCAAACTACTGCACAATTGCACTCATCTCAAATTCATCTCACACCCATCTCACACCAGGACTTCCCTGGTGGCTCAGATGGTAAAAGCATCTGCCTACAATGCAGGAGACCCGGGTTGGATCCCTTGGTTGGGAAGATCCCCTGAAGAAGGAAATGGCAACCCAGTCCAGTATTCTTGCCTGGAAAATCCCATGGAAGGAGGAACCTGGCAGACTACAGTCCATGGGGTCGCAAAGAGTCAGACATGACTGAGCAACTTCACTTCTTCTTCATAACACGCTACCAAAGTAACGCTCAAAATTCTCCAAGCCAGCTTCAGCAATACATGAACTGTGAACTTCCAGGTGTTCAAGTAATTTTAGAAAAAGCAGAGGAACCAGAGATCAAATTGCCAACATCCTCTGGATCATTGAAAAAGCTTCAGAGCTCCAGAAAAAAAATCTGTGCTCTGTTGATTATGCCAAAGCCTTTGAATGTATGGATCACAATAAACTGTGAAAAATTCTCAAAGAGATCGTAATACCAGACCATCTGACCTGCCTCCTGAGAAATCTGTGTGCAGGTCAGGAAGCAACAGTTAGAACTGAACATGGAACAACAGACTGGTTCCAAGTAGGAAAAAGAGTAGGTCAAATCTGTATACTGTCACCCTGCTTATTTAACGTATATGCAGAGTACATCATGAGAAACGCTGGGCTGCATGAAGCACAAGCTGGAATCAAGATTGCTGGGAGAAATATCAATAATCTCAGATATGCAGATGACCCACCCTTATGGCGGAAAGCAAAGAAGAACTAAAGAGCCTCTTGATGCAAGTTAAAGAAAGTGAAAAATTGGCTTAAAGCTCAACATTCATAAAACTAAGATCATGGCATCCATTCCTATCATGTCATGGCAAATAGATGGGGAAACAGTGGACAGAGTGGTAGACTTTATATTTTAGTGATCCAAAATCACTGCAAATGGTGACTGCAGCCATGAAATTAAAAGACGCTTACTCCTTGGATGAAAAGTTATTAGCATATTAAAAAGCTGAGACATTACTTTGCCAACAAAGGTCCATCTAGTGAAGGCTATGGTTTTTCCAGTAGTCATGTATGGATGTGAGTTGGACTGTATACAAAGCTGAGTGCCAAAGAATTGATGCTTTTGGACTATGGTGTTGGAGAAGACTCTTGAGACTCCCTTGGATGGCAAGAACATCCAATCAGTTCATCCTAAAGGAGATCAGACCTGGGTGTTCATTGGAAGGACTGATGTTGAAGCTGAAACTCCAATACTTTGGCCACCTGATGCGAAGAGCTGAGTCATTTGAAAAGAAACTGGTTTCAAAAAGGAAAAAGAGTACACCAAGGCGTATATTGTCACCCTGCTTATTTAACTTATATGCAAAGTACATCATGAGAACGCTGGGCTGGAAGAAGCACAAACTGGAATCAAGATTGCCAGGAGAAATATCAATAACCTCAGATATGCAGAAAACACCATCTTATGGCAGAAAGTGAAGACAAACTAAAAGCCTCTTGATGAAAGTGAAAGAGGAGAGTGAAAATTTGGCTTAAAGCTCAAAATTCAGAAAACAAAAATCATGGCATCCAGTCTCATCACTTCATGGCAAATGGAGAAACAGTGGAAGCAGCAGCTGACTTTATTTTCTGGGCTTTAAAATCACTTCAGATGGTGACTGCAGCCATGAAATTAAAAGACACTTACTCCTTGGAAGGAATGTTATGACCAACCTAGAGAGCATATTAAAAAGCAGAGACATCATTTTGTCAACATAAGTCCATCTAGTCAAGGCTATGGTTTTTCCAGTGGTCATGTATGGGATATGAGAGTTGGACTGTGAAGAAAACTGAGCACCAAAGAATTGATGCTCTTTAACTGTAGTGTTGGAGAAGACTCTTGAAGGCCCCTTGGACTGCAAGGAGATCCAACCAGTCCATCCTAAAGGAGGTCAGTCCTGGGTGTTCATTTGTGGGAATGATGTTGAAGCTGAAACTCCAATACTTTGGCCACCTGATGTAAAGATTTGACTCATTATAGAAGACCCTATGATGGAAAAGATTGAGGGCAGAAGGATAAGGGGATGACAGAGGATGAAATGGTTGGATGGCATCTCCAATTCAATGGACATGGGTTTGGCTGAATTCCAGGAGTTGGTGATGGACAAGAGAGGCTTGGTGTGCTGCTGTTCATGGGGTTGCAAAGAGTTGGACATGACTGAGTGACTGAACTGAACAGAACTGATGTTGGGAATGATTGAGGGCAGGAGGAGAAGGGGACAACAGAGGAGGAGATGATTGAATGGCATCATGGACTCAGTGGAGATGAGTTTGTATAAGTTCCAGGAGTTCCTGATGGACAGGGAGGCCTGGCATGCTGTGGTCCATGGGGTCACAAATATTTGGACACGACTGAACGACTGAACTGAATTGAACTGTACTGTACAAGGAATTATATCAATATCTTGCAATAACTGGTAATGAAATATAATCTGAAAAAAAATTACTGAATCAATTTGCTGTATACCTGCGACTAACACATTGTAAATTAATTTTTATTTCAAAAAAAAAAAAAGAAAGTTTGGGAAAAGATATACCATATAAACAATAACCAAAGAAATCTGGGTAATTAAACTAACAAAAGGAAAATAGATAAACATTTGTAACAGTAACAAAGGAGGCATTTTTGATGATGTAGGAATCATTTCATATACAGATCTAACAATAGAACCCCAGAATAGTTGAAATAAAAACTGATGGAATTGAAATTGTAAAACTAATTGTTAGAGAATCAATCAATCCATTTTTAATAAAGGATAGTACAACAAGGCCTAAGGTCAACAAGAATCTTCTATAATATCTAGACCAACAGATATTATAGAAGAATCCACCCAACAAAAATGAACACACATTCTTCTTAAATGCACATAGAACATTCTTTAGAAATTACTGTATTCCAGGCCATAAAATAAGCCTCAATAATTTTATAAGAATGGAATCATATCAAGCATATTCTCCAAACATATATAACTCAACAAGAAATTGATAATAGAACAAAATTTTTGAAGTTCATTTGTGTGTGGAAAATGAATAATACTCTCAAAAATTACCAATAAGTCAAAGAAGAAATCACAAGTTTGAAAATTTGATAATATATGAGCAGAAATGCAACATATCAAAGCATACACAGCTCCAGAAGAGCCAAGGCCTAGAACACATCATTCATGAGTTTTCTCAAACATTTAAAAAATAGAATGATTGCCATACTTTCAAAAATACTTTCAAAAAAGAAGAGGAAAATGTGGGGAAAGGATAAGTAAGTACTTCCTAATTCATTATCATTTCAATAGCAAAATTCAGGCAAATAAATCACAAGAAATGAATGCTGGATACAAAAAATATTTTTTACAAATAGAAACACAAAACTGCTCAACAAAATACTAGTAAACAAAACCCAGCAACATATAAAAGAGATTAACCACCAAGACCATGAGGGAATTACCCCAGGAATACAATAATTCAAGTTTGTTTCAACTTCCAAAAAGTCAGTCAATGCATTGAACCATATGTGGTGGAAACAGTGGTGTCTCCTATAAAAAGAAAATATGTCCATATCTCAGAACATATGTTATTTGGCAAAATGTATCTTTACATCAGCCAAAGAGTTATGGAATGTTGCTATAGCACTCTTAGAAAAATAACATGCCATATTAATATTATAAAGAATAAACCCCACATGATGGTTTCCATAGACACAGATAAAGTATTTGATAGCATGCAACACACTTTTATGATAAGAACATTCAGCAATCAAGGAAGAGAAGGGAATTTCTTCAATCTGGTAAAAAGCATCATAAAAAACCTGTAGCTGGGCTTCCCTGGTGATTCAGCTATAAATAATCCACCAGCCAATGCAAGAGACATGGGTTTGATTCCTGATCCAGGAAGATCTCATACCTTGCAGAGAAACTAAGTCCATGTGCCACAGCTACTGAGCCTGAGAGCCCCAAATACTGACAATATTTGCAGGACAATACAGCCCCATGTCCTGCAACCACTGAAGCCCAAGTGCCCTAGAGTCCATGCCCACAAGAGAAGCCACCACAATGAGAATCTTGTGCACTGCAACTGGAAAGTAACCCCTGCTCACCACAATTAGAAAAAAGCCCTGACAACAACAAAGACCCAACACAGCCACAAATAAATAAATAAATAAATAATAAAATTATATAAAAACCCTATAGGTAGCATTATACTTAATAGTGAAAGACTGAATACTTCCTTCCTAGGTTCATGAACAAGATCAGGATATTGCTCTCATCACTTCTATTCAACATACACTGTGGGTTTCATTTACAGAAATTAGACAAGAAAAATAAATAAAGGCATTTACATTGTAAAGAAAGAGGTAATCATCTTTATTTTCAGGTGATGTGATTTGTATATAGAAAATTCTAAGAAATTCACAAAAACTATTAGAACTAATAAACAAGTTCAGCAAAGTTGCAAGGTACAAGATCATTGTACAAAATTTAATTGTATCTCTGTAGAGGACTCTTGAGAGTCCCTTGGACTGCAAGGAGATCCTAAAGGAGATTAGTCCTGGGTGTTCTTTGGAAAGACTGATGTTGAAGCTGAAACTCCAACTTTGGCCACCTGAAGCGAAGAGCTGACTCATTATAGAAGACCCTGACACTGGGGAAGACTGAGGGCAGGAGGAGAAGGAGACGACAGAGGATGAGATGGTTGGATGGCATCACCAACTCGATGCACCTGGGTTTCGGTGGACTCCGGGAGGTGGTGATGGACACAGAGGCCTGGTGTGCTGAGGTTCACGGGGTCGCAAAGAGTCAGACACGACTGAGCGACTGAACTGAAACTAGCAATGAACAATTCAAAAATAAAGTTAAGTAGTCAATTCCATGTATAATAATATGAAAAATAAAATATTTCGCAATCAGTGCAGTTAAAAAGTGTAAGACTTGTACACTAAAAGCTGCAAAAATGTTAAAAAAAATTAAAATCTAAATAAATGGAATATCATCCCACATTCATGGATAAAATAGACTTACTATCATTAAGATGACAATATTCCTCAAATCAATCTACAGGTTCAGCATAAGTCCAATTGAAATTCTAGCTGACTTTTTAAAAAAATAAAAATAAATTGACAATCAGAACTTAAAATTCACATGGAAATTTAAAGAACGCAGCCAAACTTTCTTGAAAAAGAACCAAGTTCCTGGACTCACATTTTCTAATTTCACAATTTACTACAAAGCTGCAGTAATTAAAATAGAGTGGTACTGACCTAAAGATAAATGAGACTGATGATTCCACATGAAGACATGTGTCATGTGCTTAGTTATGTCCAACTCATTGGGACCCCACGGACTGTAGCCCACAGCCTCCTCTGTCCATGGGATTTCCCAGGGAAGAATAATGGAGACGGCTTCCTATTTTCTACTTCAGGGGGTTTTCCCAGCTCAGGAATCCAACCTGCATCTCCTGTGTCTCCTGCATAAAGATAATTAGATCAGTTGAATATAAGAGTCCAGAAATAAACTCTTCCACTTATGATGAATTAAGTTTTAACAATTATGCCAAGATATTTTAATGTAAAAAGAATCGTATTTTCAACAAATGGTGTTGAAACTATTGAGTTACTACATAAAAAAAGAAACTGCAATCCTACCTTACATCATACAAAAGAATGAACTAAAAATTGGATCATAGACACATATGTAAGGGATAAAATTATATTAGAAAATCTTAGAGGAAAACATAGAAGTAAATCTTTATGACCTTGGGGTAACTAATGGCTTCTTAGATATGACACTAAAAGCCCAAGTGACAAAATAAAAACAAAATAATTAGACTTTAGCAAAATTAAATAATTCTGTGTTATAAAGATCACAAGAGAAGTTAAAAAACAACCCACAAAACAATGACATACTATTTCACATCCACTAGGAAGAATATAGAAAACAGACAATGACAAGTAGCAAAACGTAGAAACAAATTTTCACCAACAGTGAATGGAAAAATAAATTGTGGAATATCTATTCAATGGATTATTCATCAGTAATAGAAAAGAATGAAAGACTGAATGACATGGATGAAACTTGAACATATTATGAAAATTGTAATTAAAAGAAAATGGTCACATATTATACGATTCTATTTATGTAAAATGTCCAGAATGGGTAAATTTATAGAGACAGAAAGTAGCTTAGTAGTTGTCTGGAGTTTGGCCACTGGGGAGATGAAGAATGACTGCTAATAGGTATGAAGTTTCTTCTGTGGATGGTAATATGTTCTAAAATTAAGTTGTCACATGATTGCACAACTCAGGGAATATGCTTTTTACAAGCCATCAAATTGTAAACTTTAAATGGGTAAATTTAATGGCATGGTATCTCAATAAAACTGTTAAAAAAAAAACTTGATGTAGCTGTTCTATCCTATGAAACCTGAGTTCTTCTACTTAGCAACAAAGTATAAACATTGGATAAATTGAATAGAATCCTTAAAGGAAAAAACAAATAAAATGTTAATGGGAGAAGGGTGCAACTATACATTTTCACTGGAGGAACATGTTTCTCTGGATCTTGTAATATTCTTGTAAGACTGATAAATGTTAATATTCAAAGAAGGAAAGTAAAAATAGTTCATAAGTCAGGGGGAGTAAAATGCCAAGATTTTTGATTACTTGAAGTGACTAGTTTGATTTGGCAGATATATTGAATGTGAGAAAAGTATTCAGAATAAAGTATGGAAGATTGGGTTAAAAACCATCGAGAGGAAAGACTAGACTCCTACAGAAAGGAATATATATCTTAGATTAGAAAGTTATGAGAGAGACTAGATGCAAAGCAAGAACTATTGGCATCCATTTTCTTTTAATCTCCAAATCACTTGAATAAAAAGACAGGAAAAGGCAAGAGTACCAAAAAATTGTGGGTCTTTAATATAATAAATAACTGCCATCAGTTGATCTTTTGAGAGAATAAGAAGGAAGGAAGTGTTAGTCACTCAGTTGTGTCCAACTCTTTGCAACCACATGGACTGTAGCCCATCAGGCTCCTCTGTCCATGGAATTCTCCAGGCAAGAATACTGAAGTGGGTTGCAGTTCCCTTCTCCAGGGTTTCTTCCTGGGTTTCTTCCTGATGCAGGGATTGAACCTGGGTCTCCTGCATAGCAGGCAGATTCTTTACCGTCTGAATAACCTCAGATATGCAGATGACACTATCCTTACAGCAGAAAGTGAAGAAGAAATAAAGAGCCTCTTGATGAAAGTTGAAAGAGGAAGTGAAAAGGTTGGCTTAAAACTCAACATACAGAAAATTAAATCAGATCATGGCATCTGGTCCCATCACTTCATAGCAAATAAATGGAAAACAGTGCAAATAATGACAGACTTTATTTTGGGGGGGCTCCCAAATCACTGCAGATAGTAACTGCAGCCAATGAAATTAGAAGATGCTTGTTCCTTGGAAGAAAAGTTATGACCAACCTAGATAGCATATTAAAAAGTAGATACATTACTTTGCCAAAAAAGTCCATCTAGTCAAAGTTATGATTTTTCCAGTGGTCATTTATGGATGTGAGAATTGGACTATAAAGAAACCTGAGCACCAAAGAATTGATGCTTTTGAACCGTGGTGTTGGAGAACACTCTTGAGAATCCCTTGGACTGCAAGGAGATCCAACCACTCCATCCTAAAGGAAATCAGTCCTGAATATTCACTGGAAGGACTGATGCTAAAGCTGAAACTCCAATACTTTGGTCACCTGATGTGAAAAACTGACTCATATTGAAAAAGACCCTGATGCTGGGAAAGATTGAGGGCAGGAGGAAAAGGGGACAACAGAGGATGAGATGGTTGAATGGCATCACTGACTCAATGGACATGAGCTTGAGTAAACTCCTGGAGTTGTTGATGGGCAGGGAGGCTTGGCATCCTGCAGTCCATGGGGTCACAAAGAGTTGGAAATGACTGAGAATCTGAACTGAACTAAACTGAGCCACCAGGAGAGCCCAACATATAGGACTTATGCACAAATAACCTGTAGAAAATACTGGAGTAAAGATTATGAAAGAAATGTAATTGCTCAATTTGGGACACAAGTATCACCTTTCCTACCGCAAAAGAAAAATCATTTATCTAGCAGACATATTTGCGGTGCAAAGGATGGTTTTCCTATATTGTAAACAGAATTTGAGTTTCAAGTGCATCATATAATACATACATGTCCATAGCCAAGTCACAACCTTGTAAGCAATTGTTATTACACATGTAAAATTTTATTATAACATCAACTACTCTATGCTTTTCAGAGGCCTGACAGCTTAACATAATGCCATGCTTTTATTATAATTTAAAATAATCATATAGGAAGTGAATCGCCAGTCCAGGTTCGATGCAGGATACAGGAAGCTTGGGGCTGGTACACTGGGATGACCCAGAGGGATGGTATGAGGAGGGAGGTGGGAGGGGGATTCAGGATGGGGAACATGTGTACACCCATGGTGGATGCATGTTGATGTATGGCAAAACCAATACAATATTGTAAAGTAATAATAATAATAATAAAATTTTTTTAAAAATAAAGTAATCACATAGGTACCAACTGCCTTTGGCAAGATTATCAAGCCCCAGTCACCCTACACCAAAGGTGTCACAATACAGGCTGTAGGAGAACAATCATGAGAAGGCTATTATAAAAAAAAAAAATATTATCTAGCTTCTCCTAGTGGCCAGTATCTCCAAAAAACTTCCTTAAGTATGGAAAATAAATGCAGCTCTATTAAAATTCTGACTTGTGCTGTGCTTAGTTGCTCAGTCATGACTCTTTGCAATCCCATATACTGTAGTCTGACAGGCTCCTCTGTCCATGGAATTCTCTAGGCAAGAAGACTGGAATGGATGGCCATGTCCAACTCCAAGGGATCTTCCTAATCCAGGAACTGAACCCTTGTCTTCCACATTGCAGGCAAATTTTTTACCATCTGAGCCACCAGGGAAGCCCAACATAGAGATTCACTTTTACCACTTCTGGTAACACATTACTGAGGTCCTGGCTCATGCAATAATAAAAGAGGGGAAAAAAAGAGAGTGTGATAATTGGTAAGGAGACAAAAAAAAAAAAAAAAAAAAACACCGTTTTTAAGTTGTGATTTTTTAGATAGAATATCTAAGAGAATCAATAGATAAAAAAATAAGTAAATCTAACAAAGAAGGTGGTCCACTGGAGAAGGGAATGGCAAACAACTTCAGTTTTTTTGCCTTGATAACCCCATAAACAGTATGAAAAGGCAAAATGATAGGAATCTGAAAGGGGAACTCCCCAGGTTGGTAGGTGCCCAATATACTACTGGAGATCAGTGGAGAAATAACTCCAGAAAGAATGAAGGGATGGAGCCAAAGCAAAAACAATAGCCAGCTATGGATGTGACTGGTGATAGAAGCAAGGTCCGATGCTATAAAGAGCAATATTGCACAGGAACCTGGAATGTGAGGTCCATGAATCAAGGCAAATTGCAAGTGGTCAAACAGGAGATGGCAAAAGTGAACGTCGGCATTATAGGAATCCGCAAACTAAAATGGACGGGAATAGGTGAATTTAACTCAGATGACCATTATATCTGCTACTGCTGGCAGGAATCCCTCAGAAGAAATGGAGTAGGCATCATGGTCAACAAAAGAGTCTGAAATGCAGTACTTGGGTGCAATCTCAAAAACCACAGAATGATCTCTGTTCGTTTCCAAGGCAAACCATTCAATATCACAGTAATCCAAGCTTATGCCCCAACCAGTAATGCTGAAGAAGCTGAGGTTGAACGGTTCTATGAAGACCTAAGAGACCTTTTAGAACTAACACTCAAAAAAGATATCCTTTTCACTAGAGGGGACTGGAATGCAAAAGTAGGAAGTCAAGAAACACCTGGAATAACAGACAAAGTTGGCCTTGGATTATGGAATGAAGCAGGGCAAAGGCTAATAGAGTTTTGCCAAGAGAACGCACTGGTCATAGCAAACACCCTCTTCCAACAACACAAGAGAAGACTCTACACATGGACATCACCAGATGGTCAGCACCAAAATCAGATTGATTATATTCTTTGCAGCCAAAGATGGAGAAGCTCTATACAGTCAGCAAAAACAAGACCAGGAGCTGACTGTGGCTCAGATCATGAACTCCTTATTGCCAAATTCAGACTTAAATTGAAGAAAGTAGGGAAAACCACTAGACCATTCAGGTATGATCTAAATCAAATCCCTTATGATTATACAGTGGAAGTGAGAAATAGATTGAAGGGACTAGATCTGATAGAGTGCCTAATGAACTATGGACGAAGGTTCCTGACATTGTAGGGAGACAGGGATCAAGACCATGCCCATGGAAAAGAAATGCAAAAAAGCAAAATGGCTGTCTGGGGAGGCCTTACAAATAGCTGTGAAAGGAGAGAAGCGAAAAGCAAAGGAGAAAAGGGAAGATATAAGCATATGAATGCAGAGTTCCAAAGAATAGCAAGGAGAAATAAGAAAGTCTTCCTCAGCCAGCAATGCAAAGAAATAGAGGAAAACAACAGAATGGGAAAGATTAGAGATCTCTTCAAGAAAATTAGCCATACTAAGGGAATATTTCTTGCAAAGATGGGCTTGATAAAGGACAGAAATGGTATGGACCTAACAGAAGAAGAAGATATTAAGAAGAGGTAGCAAGAATACACAGAAGAACTATAGAAAAAAATCTTCACAACCAAGATAATTATGATGGTGTGATCACTCACCTAGAACCAGACATCCTGGAATGTGAAGTCAAGCGGGCCTTAGAAAGCATCACTATGAACAAAGCTAGTGGAGGTGATGGAATTCCAGTTGGGCTATTTCAAATCCTGGAAGATGATGATGTGAAATTGTTGCACTCAATATGCCAGTAAATTTGGAAAATTCAGCAGTGGCCACAGGACTGGAAAAGGTCAGTTTTCATTCCAATCCCAAAGAAAGGCAATGCCAAAGAGTGCTCAAACTACCACACAATTGCACTCATCTCACATGCTAGTAAAGTAATGCTCAAAATTCTGAAAGCCAGGCTTCACCAGTACGTGAACCGTGAATTTCCAGATGTTCAAGCTGGTTTTAGAAAAGGCAGAGGAACCAGAGATAAAATTGCCAACATCCGCTGGATCATCAAAAAAGCAAGAGAGTTCCAGAAAAACATCTATTTCTGCTTTATTGACTATGCCAAAGCCTTTGACTGTGTGGACCACAATAAACTGTGGAAAATTCTGCAAGAGATGGGAATACCAGAACACCTGACCTGCCTCTTGAGAAACCAATATGCAGGTCAGGAAGCAACAGTTAGAAATGGACATGGAACAACAGACTGGTTCCAAAGAGGAAAAGGAGTACGTCAAGGCTGTATATTGTCACCCTGCTTATTTAACTTCTATGCAGAGTACATCATGAGAAACGCTGGACTGGAAAAAACACAAGCTGGAATCAAGATTGCCGGGATAAATAGTCATAACCTCAGATATGCAGATGACACCATCCATATGGCAGAAAGTGAAGAGGAACTAAAAAGCCTCTTGATGAAAGTGAAAGAGGAGAGTGAAAAAGTTGGCTTAAAGCTCAACATTCAGAAAATGAAGATCATGGCATCCGGTCCCATCACTTCATGGGAAATAGATGGGGAAACATTGGAAACAGTGTCAGAATTTATTTTTCTGGGCTCCAAAATCACTGCAGAATGTGACTGCAGCCATGAAATTAAAAGACGCTTACTCCTTGGAAGGAAAGTTATGACCAACCTGGATAGCATATTGAAAAGCAGAGACATTAATTTGCCCACAAAGGTCCATCTAGTCAAGGCTATGGTTTTTCCAGTGGTCATTATGGATGTGAGAGTTGGACTTGAAGAAAGCTGCATGCTGAAGAATTGATAGTTTTAAACTGTTGTATTAGAGAAGACTCTTAAGAGTCCCTTGGACTGCAAAGAGATCCAACCAGTCCATCCTAAAGGAGATCTGTCCTGGGTGTTCTTTGGAAGGGCTGATGCTGAAGCTGAAACCAATACTTTGGCCACCTCATGTGAAGAGTTGACTCATTGGAAAAGACCCTGATGCTGGGAGGGATTGGGGCAGGAGGAGTAGGGGACAACAGAGGATGAGATAGCTGGATAGCATCACCGACTCGATGGACATGAGTTTGAGTGAACTCCGGGAGTTTGTGATGGACAGGGTGGCCTGGCGTGCTGTGATTCATGAGGTTGCAAAAAGTCGGACACGACTGAGCAACTGAACTGAACTGAACAAATGATTTTGGCATAATTAAGAAACATGAATTAACAGTATCCATATACTGTCAATAAATATATAAGAAGTTTTGGGAGAAAAAAGTAATAGTCACATCAGCAATGAGACTTATATATAGGAACAATTACATTTTTCTTACTAAAAGATTATAAAAAGAAAGAAAATCTAAATAATTGAAGAGATATGTCAAATCAGTAGGTGGAAAGGTTTAAAATTTTCTAGAGATAACAAATTTGTTCAAGTTAGTTCATAAATGTAATGCAATATCAATCAAAATCTATATGGCTATTTCATTAAATTTTATAAGGCAATCCTGATATTTATACATCAAAGAGTAAAAATGAAGAATAAGAAGGAAGGGTTTGATAATACTAGACTTGAGGGGATTCTTCACAAGCAGCTAAACAATTTTAATGCCTTAAGGCTCAATATATTATTTAAACTGGGATAGATTAACAGACCTGTAGAACTTTAATAAGAGCCTAGATTTTGCAATTATGCAATCTAGATATATGATGTAAATGGCAAAGGTGAAAACATCAACTATTTGGTAAATAGTTCTGGATCCATTGATCTTCTTTGCACACATACTACACAGGAAAAGTGGATTTTACTTGTAAAAGGCAATAGCAAAATTTTAAATTTATAGAATAATTTAGAGGAACATCTTTTTCAGCTGGCAATATAATACAAGGATAGTGAAACAAGACTCAGAAACTACAGTCATAAAAGAAAATATCAATGTATATGGCTATATTTATAAAACAAAAGTAAGAAAAAGAAAAGTAATGTTAACTCACCATGAACATGCATATAGCCTGGGAGGAAATATTTGCACATCATGTGATCAACAAAGAAGCAATATTCAAAATATATAAAGCATTTCCATAAGTCAAAAGCAAAAGAACACAACCAAAAAAGGGGCAAAATTTTGAAGAGCATTTTACAGAGAAGATTGTCGTCCCTTGAAATTAATAGAAATGTGAATTTCAAAGTACAATGTTATATTCATCAGCTTGGAACAAAACAAAGATCACATGAGGAAAATGTGAAAAAAAATGCAGATTTACACACCCAGAAAGTAGGCATGTAAATAGACAGTCATTAGCAAGAAATTTGACCATCTGTGGGAAAACCAGAGTATATTCTTCAAACTAGTAACTCCATTATTAAAAAATCTTCAGTGCAACATGAATACAAGGAAACACAAACAAGACCATTCACTGCAACACTGTGTGCAAAAGTTGGTGCTTCCCAGGTGGCTCAGGTGGTAAAGAACCCACTTCCCCATGCGGGAGATGCAGGTTCGATCCCTGGTTCCGGAAGACGACCTGGAGGAGGAAATGGTAATCCTCGCCAGTATTCTTGCTGGGAGAACAGTCCACGGTGTTATAAAGAGTCACACAGGACTGAAGCAACCGAGCACATAGAAACGAATAATATGCATTATGGCTATACAAATACACAGTAAAAGTAAAAACACACATATGGAAATGGCACACAGAAAACTCAAAATGATAAATATGTCAAAGGAGGAAGGGCAAAATGGGGTTGCAAAGAGATTCGTGTTGAATTTCCAAATATATGTGTAATGTTTTCTCTCTTACAAAGAAGGTCTGGAGAAAATATGGCAAACAAAATTTCCAAAACTTAGTATTGGGATACCAGCATTTATTAAATTATTCTTTAATTTTTGGTATTTTGAAGTTTTCTATAATAAAAGCAGAAAAGAACTCAGGTGAACTTTGAGCCTTTGAAGTGAGGAGAAAAGCAGTGACAAAGCTATACAAGGAATTGTAAAATATCAAGAAAAGAGGTTTCAGTTTTTAAGACCAAATACTGCTCCCCTCCAAAAAATAAAGTTTAAAATAATAAACTTAGGAATCTTTATATTTTCTTTGATCTCCAGTTCTAACCTAAATTTCTCAGTTTTAATATATTCTTCATTCAGAATGTGATCCAAACTCTGGCATCTTTACTGAATACTAGATATGCATGCATTTGTTTTTAAATGGAAAAAATCTGGTTTTATAAACATCAAATATACCATGCATCCAACAACTGGAATGTGGTAATAACATACCCCTTTATAGCTTATAAGATTTAATGTGATGTTCTAAAGAGTTCAAATGCAGATTAAAAATGTATAATATATTGAGATGGATAAGAAAGGATTCACCCTTGAAATACATTGGCCAAGACAATTGAGAAGAATATTTCAGTCTCTGACTGAATGAAGATATACTGAACAAATTGGCTCAGTAGAAAAGCATCACTATAAGTGATAAGAAAAATGGGCTCTGGCACATGAAACTGAATGAAGAGAGTGTACATTTATGCACCTTCCCAGAGTTATTTGTGTGAGACAGCTCTGTGAATGCCACTGGGGATCAGCTTTTAACTCTGAAGTTTTCTGAAGTTTGTATATACACACACACACACACACACACACACACATATATATATATATATATATAAAACCATATATGGTATATATATGTATATATATATATACATACCATCTGTGACTTAGAAAGGGAAACTATCAATTTTGATTATCTAAGCTTAGTGCATACTATGTTGCCTAAAGTGTATTATTGCTTGGAGAGTCAATGGAATGAATGAGACAGAATCCAAATTTAATAAGAAATAAATTAAGTTCAAAGAACACAATGAGTAGTAGGAAATAGATGTACTGTGTTTTCTCCAAAGATGGATTAAATTCAAGAGAAAAAGGTCAGGCAATACAAATGATGCCAAGCAAGAAAGCTAACAAGACAAGAGGCATGTGCCAGGTACAATTAGATGTCTGCCAGAGTTCATAGAATCAGTTCAGTCTCTCATTCGTGTCCAACTCTTTGCAAACCCATGGACTGTAGAATGCCAGGCCTCCCTGTCCATCACCAACTCGGGGAGTTTACTCAAACTCATGTCCATTGAGTCAGTGATGCCATCCAACCATCTCATCCTCTGTCGTCCCCTTCTCCTCCCACCTTCAATCTTTCCCAGCATCAGGGTCTTTCCCAATGGGTCAGTTCTTTGCATCAGGTGGCCAAAGTATTGGAGCTTCAGCTTCAACATCAGTCCTTCCAATGAACACTCAGGACTGATTTCCTTTAGGATGGACTGGTTGGATCTCCTTGCAGTCCAAGGGACTCCCAAGAGCTTTCTCCAACACCACAGTTCAAAAGCATCAATTCTTTGGCACTCAGCTTTCTTTATAGTCCAACTCTCACATCCATACATGACTACTGGAAAAACCTTGACTACATGGAACTTTGTGGGCAAAGTAATGTCTCTGCTTTTTAATATGTTGTCTAGGTTGGTCATAGCTTTTCTTCCAAGAAGAAAGCGTCTTTTAATTTCATGACTGCAGTCACCATCTGCAGTGATTTTGGAGCCCAAAAAAATAAAGTCTGCCACTGTTTCCACTGTTTCTTCATCTATTTGCCATGAAGTGATGGGAGTGGATTCCATGATGTCCGTTTTCTGAATGTTGAGCTTTAAGCCAACTTTTTCACTCTCCTCTTTCACTTTCATCAGGAGACTTTTTAGTTCCTCTTCACTTTCTGCCATAAGGGTGGTGTCATCTGCATATCTGATGTTACTGATACTTCTCCCAGCAATCTTGATTCCAGCTTGTGTGTTCATAGACTACACAGTGTTCAATCCCAAAGTTTTTCTTTGCTCTGCTTTCAAAAGGGAATTGGAGCAATCAAGATTCATAAGGCAACAGATACCCTCAAATATAGAAACACAGGCATATTGACCTTAACTGCTTGTTTTAACGTAAAAGACTGGACTAACCATCAATGAAAGATGATTTGCCCATATATGCAGAAAAGAACTTTTTAATTGTGCAGTAAAACTGCTGGAGTGTGGTAATGACAGTGCGAAAATCAGAAATTTTTTCTAAGTCTCCTCTTAGGTTTATGCTTTGTCCCCTACTCTGAAATAAATATAAAGCAGTACACTCACATTGTAGTGGCATTAAGGAGCTTAGTTTATAAATCCATAGAAGACTTTGAATACATTCTCAACATAAAGGTAACATTATTTATTCATTTAGCAAATACTATTACAGCCTTTACAATGTGCCGGTTCTGGTGTAAATACTTAGAAAACAGGCTTGCCTGATTCTTACTACAACCCTGTTAGGTAGATATAATCTTCACCTTAAAGACAGAAAACTGAGGTGAAATATGTGACTTGCTCAAAGTCATATGGTGGAAAAGGCAGTTTAATCCAAATCTATGATCTGAATAAGTACAACTATGACTACTACTACTACTGCTACTACACAAACACACACATTCTAAGTAAGAAACCCAATGCTTATGGTTGAACTCTGGGAGGAAGTGTTGTAAGGAAGGTTTATGGAAATGGGTAAGATGTACTACAGAGACGAAAAACAAAAGATGAATATAATGGAGAAAAAATAAATGGTTCTTCCTCCCTTCTGTAATTTTTGCCAGAATTTTATTTGCAGTCCAGAATAATAAGTCCTAGAAGCAAGATACCCAACTGTCATCCCTAAAATGTTTGAACATAAGACTGAAAAATGAATGCAAGGACTTCAAAGAAGTAGAAAAAGGAAAAATCTATTTACCTTATTCTGTTATGTTTGTTGTTGCTGTTGTTCATCCACCTAGTCTTGTCTAACTCTTTGCAACCCCATGGACAGCAGCACTCCAGGCCTCCCTGTCCCTCACCATCTCCCAAAGTTTGTCTAAGTTTCTGTCCATTGCATCAGTGATGCCCTCCAGCCATCTCATCCTCTGATGCCCTCTTCTTCTGCCCTCAAACTTTCCCAACATCTGGGATTTTTCCAGTGACTCGTCTTTTCTCATCAGGTGACCAAAATACTGGAGCTTCAGCTTCAGCATCAGTCCTTCCAATGAGTATTCGAGATTAATCTCCCTTAGATTGACTGGTTTGATCTCCTTGCTGTCCTCTCAGGAGTCTTCCCCAGCACCACAGTTCAAAGGTATCAATTCTTTGGTGCTCTGCCTTTATGGTACAACTTTCACAAGCATACGTGACCACTGGGGAGACCATAGTCTTGACTATATGGACCTTTGTCGGTAGAGTAATGTCTCTGCTTTTCAACACACTGTCTAGGTTTGTCATTGTTTTCCTGCCGAGAAGCAATCCTCTTCTGATTTCATGGCTGCAGCCGCCAGCCACAGTGATTTTAGGGCCAAGAAGAGGAAATCTGTCACTACTTCCACCTTTTTCCCTTCTATTTGCCATGGAATAATGGGGCCAGATTTCATGATCTTAGTTTTTTTAATATTTAGTTTTAAGCCAGCACTTTCACTCTTCTCCTTCACCCTCATCAAGAGGCTTTTTAGTTCCTCCTCATTTTCTGACATTAGAGTGGTATCATCTGTATATATAAGGTTGTTTATGTTTTTCCCGTCTGATTCCAGCTTGTAACTCATCCAGGCTGGCATCTCTTATGATGTGCTCAGCATATAGGTTAAATAAATAGGGTGACAGCAAACAGCTCTGTCATATCCTTTCTCAATCCTGAGCCAATCAGTTGTTCCATACAGAGTTCTAACTGTTGCTTCTTGACCTATCATGGTAAATAGTATCAAATACTCATAACAATGGAAATTTAATGACATAGGTAGAGGACTTTACCAGAGTCCATTCTTAACCACTGAATTAATGTTGATAAACATTTTATTTAATAACTCATTAAAATAGCTCTAATTTAAAATGCTAGAAAAGTCTGGTACTTGAAGTAACATGACTCTCCTGATAGATCAGTTGGTAAAGAAGCCACCTGCAATGCAGGACACTCCAGGTTGGATTAATGTCATGTACTCTCATATTAATAACATGTTCAATGAATTACTCTCTACTAGATGCATTGGGAATACTGAGGGATTTATTAAATGTAATTTTTGCTGAAGAAAAAAAAAGCTTATAGCATATTATAAGCTATACGGATCCATGCATGAATAAAGTAGGTAACAATCCAAGTTGAGTATGAAGTAGATTGGTATATATTGTATCCATAAAGCTGGCAGGAATTGGATACTCTAGAATGAATGGAAGTTTTCCCAGTTGGTACTAGAGGTAAAGAACCTGCCTGCCAATGCAGGAGATGTAAGAGGTGTGGATTAGATCCATGGGTCAGGAAGATCCCTTGGAGGAGAGCCTGGCAATCCACTCCAGTATTCTTGCTTGGAGAATCCCATGGACAGAGGAAGCTGATAGGCTACAACCCATAGGGTTGTGAAGAGTCAGACAAGACTGAAGCAACTTAGCATGCACGCACGGAGAAGGAATGGAACTGTTTCTTAAAGGAAATAACATAGTCGTTGGAGGAAATATTGAATTTAAGTTAGAAAAGATGAGAAACCAAGATAGAAAGAGTAGATTTGCGAGATGATGATTTGGAGTGTGGGCTCTAGAAGTTGACATATGGAGTTCTTACATAATACACAAGGGCTTGAGCAAGTAACTTAAATTGTTTTTCATCTTTCAAAAATAAAGATAATATTAGCACTTGTTTTGAAAGGTTTTTTTATAAGATTTAAAAGAGGCCAACTTAATATTGAGAGTCAAGAACAGTGACAGCAGAAGGGTATTAATAAGTTTAATTGTTAATCTTATTATTAATACTTATAGAGAACAAATATAAAATAAAATAATGAGATGGATTTACAAGTTATTTTCACTTTGACTCATGATCACTAATTTCATAAATTTCAGTAAATCCATAATCATATGATGGAAATTGCATGTAGATAGAAGAAATATAGTGATTTAGCAAAAATTAATCTTAAAAATTCAAATGAGCAATCCAAGGCCCATTCATGCATTTTTCTTTCTCTCCACTCCAGTTTTTTTCTTCACATAAGCTGAGAACCTTAGCTCAGAGGTACAAGGAAAAGAAAGAGGGAAAGAGAAATAGAAAGTCTAAATAGCTGGTAAACTTGAACAGTGCTGAAAAAGAATATCCAAACAACTGTCAAATGTATAAGAAGCCCTTTTATTAACCAGATGCTACCAGGCCCAAGCAAACACAGAAGAGCGGCCCCAGCACGATGTGCTGCTTTGCTTTGACAGGTCTGATTTATGAAACAGATGATTTGTTATTTATTGATCAGAGACGGATTCTACTCACAGAGTTAAGAAGAAGCTTGATAAAAGGCAATCATGCATCTCATTTGGTTACGAGTAAAAATACTGTCTATTGGCTTGCTGTGTCAACTGACTTTGATGCTACAACATCCAGATGTTCAACATGTGAAAACTTCAGAAACAAAACAAAACAAATCAAAATGAGCCTCTCCTGCCACAAAAGAGAGAGAGAGAGAAAAAAAAAAAAAAAAATTCAAAACATGTCCCATAGAAAAAAGAACTCGTCAGGACCAAAGAATATAGTTTGAAATGTATTTTCAATAGAAGATGAGAAAGATGCACTGAATTGTTTTTCATTCTTTCATTTATTTAATGATTATTTATTGAGGTCTCACTATGTGTAAGGAGTGTGGGAAGCACTGCCTTGGCATTTAAAGTGTCCTATATGCAAATTCAGAATTCCAGGAAATTATTAATTCACATAGAATTTTACCAAAATGCTCAAAGCAAGCCTGATACCTTTTCATCTTCTACAATATCAAAGCTTCAATTAAGTTTATTTTTCACTCTTGGTATCATAACACAGTTGCTTTTTTTTTTTTTTTTCTTATTCAGGAAATTGCTTCAGCTTTGTTTTTCTCTCCAATCAGCCCAGCGGAAAGCTATGTATAACTGGGTTTTGAGATAAGACACAGGACTACTCAGTCTAGAAGCATGGAACTTTTTATATCATAATTTAGTTTAGTTTAGTTGCTAAGTCATGTCCGACTCTTGAGAACGATGAATGTAGTCCGCCAGGCTCCTCCCTCCATGGGATTCTCCAAGGAAGAATACTGGAGTGGGTTGCCATTTCCTTCTCCAGGGGATCTTCCTGACCCAGGGATCAAACCCAGGCAGATTCTTTATCTACTGAGCTATGAGGGAAGCCCATCTTGAAATTTAGTGTATTTTAATTAAGAGGCTGAAGTTTAACAGCATTGACTGTACACAGTGATTTTATATTTTACCCAAAGCTATTAATGATCAAAACACTAAGTCTACTTTGTCATTTAAGGGTTTAGGACTTGTTTTCCCCATTTCTTAAATATGCTTTAAAAACAGGAAAGAACTATCTTATTGTCTGAAGTTAGATGTTAATTTTTTTTTCCCCAACAATTTTTTTTTTCTGGGAATGAGGTTATTCCAGATGGAGTGACAAATATGTTTGAGGGTAATTTAGTTTCTCTTAATTCATTTTGGCTAGTATTATAAAAACAGATCTTTTCTAGCTCGTAATTCTTAGAAATAGATGAGAAGAAACTAACACCCTTGTCTTTTAGTTTAACAAAACTAGTTAAACAAGCACCATATCATGGATAATACAGTCATTATCATTATAAGAGCACTAACTTATAGAGTTGATAGCAAGAATCTTAGTCAATGATAATGAGCTGCCATATTTGCAGTACTATCATACAGAGGCTTGCCTTCAAAACCAAAATTTCTCAGAAACAAGAAATTCACCAGCTTGTTTGTCTTGATTATAAAATATAGCAGAGTTTGGTATAAATTTCATGCAGCCATGAAATTAAAAGATGCTTCCTCCTTGGAAGAGAAGAGTTATGACAAATATAGGCAGCATGTTAAAAAGCAGAGACATTACTTTGCCAACAAAGGTCCATCTATGGTTTTTCCTATGGTTTTTCCAGTTGTCATGTATGAATGTGAGAGTTGGACCATAAAGAAAGCTGAGCCCTGAAGAACTGATGCTTTTGAACTGTGGTGTTGGAGAAGACTCTTGAGAGTCCCTTGGGCTGCAAGGAAATCAAACCAGTCAATTCTTAAAGGAAATTCGTCCTGAAGATTCATTGGAAGGACTGATGCTGAAGGTGAAGCACCAACACTTTGGCCACCTGATGCAGACAGCCGACTTTTTAGAAAAGACCCTGATGTTGGGAAAGATTGAAGGCGGGAGAAGGGCATGACAGATGAAGAGATGGTTGGATGGCATCACCGACTTGATGGACATGAGTCTGAGCAAGTTCCAGAAGTTAGTAATGGACAGGGAACCCTGGAGTCCTTTAGTCCATAGGGTCACAAAGAGTCAGACATTTCCGAACAACTGAACTGAACTGATGGTTTAAAATGTATTGACTCTGGAATTAGACAAACTTGGATTTCATTCTCAGTACTGCCTCTTAAAGTAGCATCAGTTGACCTCTGTGAATCTTCTCTATCAGTCATTTTGGGATTGTGATTCCTAACACTAAGGTTTGTTGGCTTGATGTTGGGTTTAGACCATTTCTTTTAAAAATATAATCTTACAACATGGTTAGAACCATGCTTGCCCCTGCTAAATACTTAAAAAGAAAATGTTTAATTTCTTCTTCATTACTGACCTTATAAGGCTAAGGATATTAAGTAGATGATTGAGAATGTCAAAGAAAAGTCAAAGCAATCAGAATCTTCTTTGGTACTCTATTAAACAGCATTTGTTTTTCTGAAGAATATTGTCCTTCGCTAGTCCACAAGTTTATTGGATATAAAATCAGTGAATAGTTAGAACAAGATGGCAGAGGAGTAGGTGGACATGGAGTACTTTTCTCTCCATGGATACATCAGGAATACACCTTCAGACACAGAAGTGCATGTAGAACACCAGCTGAAAGTGGACAGGAGTACCTGACCAGTGGAAAAGAATATATAGAACCAGGCAAATCTTGGTAGGATGAAGAAACTAGAGCATAAAACAGGAGTGTTAGTAGGACTGAACCTGCCGTA
The DNA here is from genome assembly GCF_027580195.1 of Bos mutus. Lineage (NCBI taxonomy): Eukaryota > Metazoa > Chordata > Mammalia > Artiodactyla > Bovidae > Bos > Bos mutus. The sequence continues at coordinate 59,439,872 of NC_091619.1, forward strand.
GGTAGGTGGGGTAACTGAAGCAGGGGTCCGATCCCCACATTGGGGCAATTGCCTGAGTCAGAGGAGAGACATTTAAGGCTGAGAGTGAAACAGATGATCTGTGGAAGCCCAAAGGGAATGAGAATCAGCCAGTCCTTGCCGCAGCCATACATACCCTGGACAGGGACGCAGGTCTCCTGGAGGACGCAGTAGCTGGGATCTGGAGTTTAGGGATTGTGGAGCAATCTCAGGGCGAGGGCTGCTGTTAACTGCAGAGAGACGGATTGAGGGGATGAGAGAGAGGAGACTGTGATGGGAAATGCCTGTGGAGGAAAGCCAGGAAGCCATGGAAGCAAGGTGATACTGCTGAGTCATGCATAGGGGGTGGAACCATCACCATAGCCTCTCTCTCTCCACGTGCCAGCATCAGCAGCTGAACAATAGACAGCCTGGCCCATCAAAAGCCTGACACACTGAACACAGAGCAGGATCCCATCCAGGAGTCTCCTTTAAGTGACTGATGCATTGATCTTCAGAGTAAGACCCTAGCCAGGGGGAACCTCTATGTGCCTGATGCACAGAACAGCAGAGAAGGACCCTAGACAAGAAAGCCCGCTAAGTGCCTGAACGTGCAGGGCTATGGAGAAAGACTGGCCAAAGAGGCCTTCTGATCACCAGCTACAAGAGGCTTGAAAAGAGAGTCATTACTCCTGCGGTGGAGGCAGTCCATATCCCTGCACAGTTGGCACTGCCAGGGTCCCTGAAAGCCTAGCAGCTGTGCCACCATCATGATCAACTCTCACTGGGGCAGAGCTGCCACAGGCAAAAAAAGTCTTTTGTTTATGTGTGCAGGGTCACTTTGGTAATGTCCAACACTGCAACCCTTAGACTGGCCTGCCAGGCTTCTTGGTCTGTGAGAGGGGCTCTCCAGGCAGGAATACTGGAGTGTATATTGGCCAATACTGGTTGCCATACCCTTCTAGAGCACTATATTTCCTGCTGCCATAGCTACCAACCCCCCTGAGTATCTGGTGCTGCCAGAACCCCTGCAACCCAAGCAGGTCACCACCTCCTCACCTGGCCCTCACAGGGGCAAACCCAAGTCCTCCAGGGCAGCCCCAGGAGCAAACCCCAGTGGACAACCCACATGCACAGGTGGAAATAAAACCACAATTGAAACCCAGGGCTAGTGTGCCTAAGGAAGAACCCAAACCTTCCCACCAGCTGTACAAGCTGCAGATTAAATCCACATGATCAACTAGCCAGATTCTGTCTGTGGCATATATAAAATATTATTGACAGCTCCCACAGAACACAATAGTTGTGATAGCTTCTATAGACATTGGAGGCAAGAGCACACAGGAGTAGGACCAGATTAGAATCTGAGCTGCCCCAACAGCAGGTCAAGAGATCAGCACAGTATTGGAGGACATCCTAGGGAGGTGAGGTGGACTGTGACTCCCAGCGAGGAAAAAGGACTCTGACAGCAGTGACTCAATACAAGAATTTATTATTCTTATATTTTGACTTGTTCTGTAGATTCTTTTAGATTTTTTATTTTTTTTTCCTTTTTCCCCACTCTGCTGTAGTTGTTTATTTTATTAGCATTATGAAAACTAATTAAGCTTTTGAGCATTTTTTTCTCAGTCACAATTTTTATTGTTGGTATAAATCTCTGCCTCTACATTGAGCTTTTGCAGTTCTGTGGAGTTTCCCTTTTTTCTTTCTTTTCTCTTTTTCTATTTTTAATTTTTCAAACCTATTATTATATTTTCTACATTTATTCCTTTGTTGCTTTTCCTACTGTTCTTTTCCCCTTGCAATTAATCTTTAATGTATGCAAATTTTTTTATCTTCCTCAGTTTAACTTTGCATATCTATTCTTTCTTTATTTTCTTTCTTTCCTTTCCTTGCAATATATTTGTTAGTTTTATTTTCATTGCTTTATTCCCCAATTGGCACCTTAGTTTTGTTTTCCTGTTTGTGCTTTAGTTTTCTTCTTAACTGGTAAACATTTTTTATTTCCTTTGTTCACTGGGTCAATCTACTGTATTTTATTTTTGTTGGACTGTTTTGACTTTGCTGATGGGTGTGTGTATATATATATATATGTGTGTGTGTGTGTGTGTGTGTGTGTGTGTGTGTGTATTCCATTGTTTTAATTATTATTTGCCTGATTTTGTAACTGCCATTTGTGTGGGGTTCATCATTTTTGTATATTTCTCATTTTTGTATATTTGTTTTAAGCTCACTTAATGCCACAACAAACCACTTGTGGAATCTTGGTTCCTGACCAGAGATCAAGCCCTGAGCCTTTGGAGTGGGATCCTAGACTACCAGAGAACTAAGCCTAGGAAGTATCAAATAGTGAAAACTCACACAAAGGAAACCACTGGAATACAAGACCCGGCATCACCCAACCATCAGTAGCACCCTATGCAGGACACCTCATCTAAACAACAGACAAAACAAAAATACAAACTCAATCATCCACAGATACAATTCCCACCCCACTCAGCCTTGTCCATCAAAGGAAAAACAAACAAACAAAAACTAGAACAAATCTCACTCTATACCCAAGCTTAAACAAACCACTGAACCAACCTTATGAGGGCAGAAACCAAAAGGAAGAAAGAATTCAACTTTGAAACCTGGGAAAGGAGACCTCAAACACAATAAATTAAAAAAAATAATAATAAAAAGGCAGAGAAATACTACACAAATGGAAAAACAAACTAGATACACAGAAGTCCAAATAAATGAAGAGGAAATAGACAAATTACCTGAAAGAGAATTCAGAATAATGATAGTAAAGATGATCAAAACCTTGAAAATAAAATGGAGAAAATGCAAGAATCAATTTTTTTTTTAAGAATCAATTTTAAAAGACCTAAAAGAATTAAAGAATAAACATACAGAGACAAACAACACAATTACTGAAATTAAACAATACTGTGAAAGTGAAGTAGCTCAGTCATGTCTGACTCTTTGCGACCCCATGGACTGTAGCCTACCAGGCTCCTCCCTCCATGGGATTCTCCAGGCAAGAGTACTGGAGTGGGTTGCCATTTCCTTCTCCAGGGGATCTTCCCTGACCCAGGGATTGAACCTGGGTCTCCCAAATAACTTCTGAAAAGCAGAATAAAGTAAAAAGAATGAAAAGAACTGAGGATAGTCTCAGAGACCTCTGGGACAATATCAAACACACCAACATTTGAATTATAGGGGTCCCTGAAGAAGAAGAGAAAAAGGAAGGGTATGAGAAAATTTTTGAAGAGATTATAGTTGAAAATTCCCCCAACATGAAAAATGAAATAGTCAATTAACTCCAAGAGAAACAAAGAGTCCCATACAGGATAAACCCAAGGAGAAACATGCCAAGACACATACTAATCATGCTAACAAAGACTAAACAGAAAGAAGGAATATTAAAAGCAGCAAGGGAAAAGGAGCAAATAACATAAATGGGAAACCCCATAAGCTTAACAGCTGACCTTTCAGCAGAAAGTCTGCAGGCCAGAAAGGAATGGCAGGATATATTTAAAGTACTGAAAAGGAAAAATCTACAACCAAGATTACTGTACCCAGCAAGGATCTCATTCAAAATTTATGGAGAAATCAAAAGCTTTTCAGACAAGCAAAAGTTAAGATAATTCAATACCACAAAACCAGCTTTACAACAAATGTAAAAGGGACTTATATAGTCAAGAAATACAAGAGAAGAAAAAAGATCAATAAAAATCAACCTCAAACAATTAAGAAAATGGCAATAGAAGCATATATATCAATATTTACTTTAAATGTAAATAGATTAAATGCTCCAACCAAAAGACACACACTGGCTGAATGTATACAAAAACAAGACCCACATATATGCTGTCTACAAGAAACCCAGTTCAGACCTAAAGACACATATAGATCAAAAGTGAGAGGATGAAAAAATATATTCCATGTAAATAGGAAGCAAAAGAAAGCTGGACTAGCAATCCTCATATCAGACAAAATAGACCTTAAAATAAAGAAGATTATAAGAGGCAAGGAAGGACACTACGTAATAATCAAGGGATCAGTCCAAGAGGAACACAAAACAATTTTAAATATCTAGGCACCCAAGTACTTTGGCCACCTCATGCAAAGAGTTGACTCATTGGAAAATACTCTGATGCTGGGAGGGATTGGGGGCAGGCGGAGAAGGGGACGACAGAGGATGAGATGGCTGGATGGCATCACCGACTCAATGGACATGAGTTTGAGTGAACTCCGGGAGTTGGTGATGGACAGGGAGGCCTGGCATGCTGCGATTCATGGGGTCACAAAGAGTCAGACACGACTCAACGACTGAACTGAACTGAACTGAGGCACCCAATATAGGAACACCTCAATACATAAGACAAACACTAACAGACAAAAAAAGAGAAATTGACAGGAACAGAGTAATAGTAGGAGACTTTAACACCCCACTCACGCCAATGGACAGATCATCAAAACAGGAAATTAATAAGGAAACACAAGCCATAAATGATACACTACATGAGATGGATCTCATCGATATCTTCGAAAATTCCATCCATATGCACAAGAATACACCTTATTATCTAGTGCACATAGAACATTCTCCAGGATAGACCACATCTTGGGTCACAAATAAAACCTCAGTAAATTTAAGAAAATTGAAATTGTATCAAGCATCTTCTCCAACCACAATGCTATGAGTGAAGTGAAGTGAAATGCAGTGAAGTCGCTCAGTCGTGTCCAACTCTTTGCGACCCCATCAACTGTAGCCTACCAGGCTTCTCTGTCCATGGGATTTTCCAGGCAAAAGTACCAGAGTGCATTGCCATTTCCTTCTCCAGGCAAAGCTATGAGACTAGAAATCAATTACAATAAAAAATTTAAAAAAAACAAACAAACTAAAAAACACAAATACATGGAGATTAAACAACACATTTCTAAATAACCAACAGGTTACTGAAGAAATCAAAAGGGAAATTAAAAAAACTTCTAGAAACAAATCATAATGAAAACACGACAACTCAAAACCTATGGGATGCAGCAAAAGCAGGTCTAAGAGGAAAGTTTATAGTAATACAATCCTACATCAAGAAACAACATAAAGTTTCAGCTGATGCTGAAACTCCAATACTTTGGCCACCTAATGTGAAGAACTGACTCTTTTGAAAAGACCCTGATGCTGGGAAAGAATGAAGGAGGGAGGAGAAGGGGACAACAGAGGATGAAATGGTTGGATGGCATCACCAACTCAATAGACATGAGTTTGAGTAAACTCTGGGAGTTGGTGATGGACAGGGAGGCCTGGCGTGCTGCAGTCCATGGGGTCGCAAAGAGTCGGACATGACTGAGTGACTGAACTGAACTGAACTTTTAAAGCATATGGAGCATAGCGTAATACTAATACAGTTCTTAAGGAGGATGTAAAAAATAGTGTGAAGTGTAGGCCACACCTTCAATAAGTTTACCATCCAGATAAAATAGAAATTTGATGAAATATAGAAAATATAATATTTGCATAGGTCTTTCACTTTTCAACCTACTTTCAACTTACCTTCTCATGTCACTTACCTTATTCTTCTAATATAATCATGTTACATGGTTATCTCTCTGACTATACTTATCTCTCTTTGAAGGCAGAAGTCTTAGTTTATATCATACAAGATATACAATCACCCATCTTTGCACCCTCAGTCTTCAACGCAGTATCTAGAATCTTGTGAATTAATGAAGAACTTTGTGGTTCTTAAATGGAATAACATCTGTGTGCATCTTCCTCTATCCATCAACTTATTTTATTGAAAAGAGAAACTATGCCTAAAGTCCATTGTATTTCATTCTAAACTCTAATTTCTGAAATAATTTACTATGGATATTAAGTTTTTAATAAGTATAATCTATCAATCACAGCTATTGAGAAGGCTCATTAAGATTAGTAGACTATTAAGAACATATAATTCTATTTTTGCTTCCTTCTGTGACCTTACATTAATCATCTAATATTAGTCTTCACATTCAAGTTTAGGGATTTCCTAGTAGTTCAGCTGGTAAAAAATTTGCCTGCAATGCAGGACATGCCAGTTCGATTCCTGGGTTGGGAAGATCCTCTAGAGAAAGAAACAGCTACCCACTGCATTATTCTGGCCTGGAGAATTCCAGCGACTGTATAGTCCATGGGGTCGCAAAGACTTGGACATGACTGAGTGCCTTTCACTTTCACTTACTTTCCCCTGAAGAGTTAAGTAGTACAAGGCTGAGAATTATCTAAGTTATTATTTTTTAAATGGTTTATAACTAAATAATGCTTTTGACCAAAATCTGGGCATTATTTATACATTTCTAGCATCTGATAGGAGCTTCCCAGGTGGTGCAGTGACAAAGAATCTGCCTGCTAATGCAAGAGACCTCAGAGATTCAGGTCAAGTCTCTAGGTCAGGAAGATCCCCTGGAGTAGGAAATGGTAACCTGCTGCAGTATTCTTACCTTGAAAATTCCATGAACAGAGAAGCCTTGTGGGCTACAGTCCATAGGATTGCAAAGAGTCAGACACGATCGAGTGACTGAACATACACACACACACACACACACACACACACACACACATACACACACATGCATACACACACAAACAGCATTTGATAGACCCAGAATTCAAGCCTAGGGGAAAAATTTAAAAAGGCAACTTGGTTTTAACTCAAATATTGAACAGTAGAAAACAAATGAGTACAAAGAAGTTAAAAATCCCAGAAAGTTCCATTTGCCATGTAACTGTGTTCTACTCCCAAAGAAAATGTCACGAAATGAAGCATCACATTTATATTCCTGAGAATAATACTACTGTATAAAAACTGAGCCATTTTTTAAATATTTGTGAATTTGATCAAAGGTAAAATTTGAAAATAGCTTTTCACTGAGGAAAAGGTCAGATTCTTCCTCCAGTCAAAATATTCATTAAAAAAAAAAACAAACAAATTAACAGATACTGAAGGAATAAGTAACATTTCTCTCTCTTTTTTTTTTTTTTTTGGTGGCATGAATTGGCAACTCTAGTAGCTATACTATATATGACTGTTGGAAAAACCTTTCAAATTCTCAGGCTATTATTAAATATTACCTTAAGTGAAAATCAAACTAATCTAAAACATACGTTAGTTGTCAAATTAAACCAAAACAATGTCATTGCAAATTCTAAACATGGCCAGAAATGCGATGGCTTAGAAAGCACAATAAACCGTCACAGGAGGAATTCTATACATAAAGCAGATCACCAAATCTAAAGAAATAATACAAACTACAGAGGCAGCTCTCTGACAGGTTTCTCCCATTTTAATGAAACAAGTTTCAGTGGAAAACTTAAAAGATTAAAAACTCACAGCAAAATAACTCCCATACATTTTTCTTAGGGCTGTCTCCACAGCCCCAAATGAAGCAGAGATTTGGCAGTTCTCCCATTATGGGATGAGTGGAGACGGTCAACCTAAATGGAACACAAAAGAAACTGTTTTCTATATTAGTTGCCTACCTTGAGCAAATAAACCTTATACCACCTAAATGTCCAGTTCATGTTATAATAGGTAGACATATACAAGTGTGACTAGATTTGGCTCCAGAGTAATAATTTCAAGAAACAACACATCCAGATTTAGCAAGTCTCTGGAAATAAATTCCATCTCATTGTATTGAAGTTATAATATTTTTTAATTGTTTAAGAAAGTCTATGGAATAGTTTCAGAAGGATAGGTGTTAACTTTCTCTAAATGTTTTGTAGACTTCTGTGAAGCCATCTTGTCCTGGATTTCTGTTTGTTGGAAGTTTTTAAATTACTGCTTCAATTTCAGTACTGGTAATTGGTGTGTTGATATTTTCTGCTTCTTCCTGGTTCAGTCTTGCGAGATTGTGTCTTTCTAAAAATTTGCCCATTTCTTCTAGGTTGTCCATTTCTTTGGCATATCATTGCTCATAGTAGTCTCATGACCATTTTGTTTCTGTGGTGTCAGTTATTACTACTACTTTTTCATTTCTGATTTTATTGATTTGGGGCCTCTCCCCCACCTCTTTTTTTTTTTTTTCTTGATGAGTCTAGCTAAAGGTTTATCAATTTTGTTTATCTTTTTAAAGGATCAGCTTTTAGGTTTGCTGATTAGTATTGCTACTTTGACTTTCTCATATATATATGAAGTGAAGTGAAGTGAAAGTCGTTCAGTCATGTCCGACTCTTTGCGACCACACTATACAGTCCATGGAATTCTCCAGGCCAGAATACTGGAGTGGGTAGCCTTTCCCTTCTCCAGGGGATTTTCCTGACCCAGGAATTGAACCCAGATTTCCTGCATTGCAGGCAGATTCTTTATCAACTGAGCTATGAGGGAAGTCAGACTTATATATATATATAGATATATATATATATATATATATATATATATATATATATAAACACAGTGCTTCCCTCGTTCCCTCGTGGCTCAGATGGTAAAGAGTCTGCCTGCAATGCAGGAGATCTGGGTTCAATTCCTGGGTCAGGAATGTCTCCTGGGGAAGGAATGGCTACCCCCTCTAGTATTCTGGCCTGGAGAATTCCATGGACAAAGGAGCCTTGTGGACTAGAGTCCACAGGGTTGCAAAGAGTTAGACAAAACTGAATGACTAACACTTTCATTTTCAGTTCATTTTTAATTTCAGTTATTGTATTTTAAATTCTGTTTTCTTATTCTTTATATTTTCTAATTCTTTGTTAAAAACTCCTAATTTCTCCCTCTGTGCATCCTTCATTTCCCTAGTTTTTTGATCATTTCTAAGATCATTATTCTAAAATCTTTCTTGAGTAGACTGCCTATCTTTATATCATGTAGTTCTTCTTCTTGGGTTTTATCTTATTTCATCATCTGAAACATCTCTCTATCATCTCACTTTGTCTAAATTGCCATATGTATTTTTATGTATATGGCAGCCTGGTTTTGTTTCTTGACCTTGAAGTCCTCTGTAGAAAACAATTGATATGCCTTCCCCTTCCATCACCCAAGTGCCATGAGCCAGCTATTCCCGAGGAACACCCACTGATGGATGGTGCTGGGTCTTGGCCTTCTGATGAACCGGACTGTGTCTAGGGGCAAATCTTGATTTGGCTATGGACTCAGGAAATCTTTAGGGAACAGGTCTGCTGAGAAGTGAGACTGTGGCCCATCCAGTTTGTTGCTTGACCTGAGGCATCCTAACCCTGGAACCTAAATGCTCTTGAGTGGGGTCAGGTCTTGGTGCCAAGATGTCAGTTTCCAGGAGAGTTCACACTGATGAATACTACCCAGTATGTCAGTCACCAGTGTCTATGTCCCAACAGTGAGATACAGTCACCCCTGCCTCCACAGAAGACCCTCCAAAACCACCAGATAGGTCTGGCTCAGGATCCTATCAAATTACTGTTTTTGCCCTTAGTCCCAGTGCATGTGAGATTTTATGTGCATTCTTTAAGAGTGAAGTTTTAATTTCCCCTAATCCTATGGAGCCCCTGCAGTCAAACCCTTCTGGCTTTCAAAATCAAATGCTCTGAGGGTGCCTCTTCTCAGTGCTGGATGCCTAGGTGGGATGCCATGACACAGGTCTCAGAACTCTCACTCCTGTGAAAGAACCTCTGTAATACAATTATTATCCAGATTCCAGGTCACCCACTCGAGGTGTATGGGATATGATTGTATTGTGAGTCTATCCCTTGTACCCATCTCATTATGGTTCCTTCTTTATATCTTTAGTTGTAGAAGATTTTTTTTTTTTCTGGTAGGTTCCAATTTTCATAGATGGTTTTTCTGCAGTTATTAATAGCTGTAATCTTGGTGTGTTCATGAGAGGAGGTGAGCTTAGGTCCTTCTACTCTGTCATCTTGGCCACTAGCCCAAATACGAATGTTCTGGATGAAATTGCTTGCAGTTCAGTGTTTTTAAAATGAAATGTAAATGTGTAACATGATGCTTGCTCTGTACAGTTGTGAGAACTTGAGCCTGCTGCTGAACAGTGTAGCTGTTCAACAAAAAAGCTACCAAATGGCACTACTTAAATTCCCTGGAACCTGAATATCATTAAATAGCTTCCTGTTTCATTGCAAGGATTCATCCCTTTCACCCTTCAGAAGGAGATTCCAGAGCAAGCATCCTCCCAATATGCTCCTGTCACTTTATTATATAAAGGATCTTTTGCACAGATTCCCCTGACTTCATTGCTTTCATCACTTTATTCCCTTTGCTGAAGTCTATTCTTACTCCTTAAAAAATAAAATAAAAACATCACTTCTATTGACAAGATAGGGTCACAATGGGTAACTCCACAGAACATAATTTTCAGAGAAAAAAAAAATATTTCTGAAAACATTCTATGAGATCACCATCACCCTGATACTGAAACCAGACAAAAATATCACACACACACACAAATATTACAAAGCAATATCACTAATGCACATTGATGCAAATATTCTCAACAAAATAAGGGCAAACTTATTTCAACAATACATTAAAATGAAAATACACCATGATCATATGGGGTTTATTCCAGGAATGCAAGAATTTTTCAATATCCACTCATCAATTAATGGAATATACCACAAGTTGAAGAATAAAAACTATATGATCAATTCAATAGACACAGAAAAAAGCTTTTGATAAAATTCAACCCTGATTCATGACAAAAACAAAGCAAAATTCCAGACAGTGGGCATAGAAGAAACATAATAAAAGTCATGTATGAAAAAACTCATAGCTAATATCATACCCAATGGTAAAAAGTTGAAAAGATTTCCTCTAAGTTAGGAACAAGGCAAGGAGGTCCACTCTTGCCACTTTTCTGTGCTAGTCACAGCAAAGATCAAAAAGTAATAAAAGGAATCCAAATTGGAAAAGAAATTAAACTGTCACTGTTTGTAGATGACATGATGCTACACGTGGAACACCCTTAAGACACACACCAGAAAACGACTAAGCTCATTAAAGAATTCAGTAAAATTACTGGATACAATATTAATATACAAAAATTCTGCTACATTTCTATATCCTAACAACAAAGTATCAGAAAGAGAAATTAGGAAAACAGTCCTAGTTACCATCACAACAGAAATAATAGAATACCTAGGAATAAACCTACCTAAGGAGGAAAAAACCTGTACTCTAAAAACTTTAATGCACTAATGGAATAAACTGAAGACAACAAAAACAGTTGGAAAGATATATTGTGTTCTTGGATGGAAGGATTAATATTGTTAAGTTGACCATACTACCAACAGCAAAGCAATTTATATATTCAATGCAATCTCAATTAAATTAACAATGGCAATGTTCATAGAACTAGAACATTTTTTTTTAATTTTTATGGAAACAAAAAACCTCCAATAGTTAAAGAAATCTTGAGAAAGAAGAAAGGAACTGGAGAAATCAGGCTCCCTGACTTCAGGCTATACTACAAAGCTACAGTAATCAAAATAATATCGCAATGGTGCAAAAACAGAAATATAGATCAATGGAACAAGATAGAAAGCCCAGACATAAACCCACACACTTATGGCAAACTAATTCATGACAAGAATATACAATGGAGAAAAGACAGTCTCTTCAATAAGTGGCACTAGGAAAACCAGACAACTACATGTAAAAGAATAAGATTAGAACATTCTCTAACACCATATACAAAAATAAGCTCAAAACAGATTAAAGACCTAAATATAAGAGGGGATATTTTAAAACTACTAGAAGGAAACAGAGAACACTCTTTGAAATATTTCGCAGCAATATATTTTTGGATCTGTCTCCTAGAATATTGGAAATAAAACAAAAATAAATCAATGATACTTAATTAAACGTCAAATATTTACAAAGCAAAGGAAGTCATAAGCAAAGTGAAAAAACTATGTATGGAATGGTAGAAAATATTTGCAAATGATGAAACTGTCAAGGTATTAATTTCCAAAACATACAAACAGCTCATATAGCTTAACATCAAAAAACAGACAGCTCAATCAAAAATGGGTAGAAGACCTAAGTAGATCTTTCTCCAAAGAAGACATACAGATGGCTTATAGGCATATGAAAAGATGGTCAATATTGCAAATTATTAGAGAAATGCAAATCAAAACTATAATAAGGTACACCCCATACTAGAATGGCCACCATTAAAATATCTACAAACAATAAATGTTGGAGAGGATGTGGAGAAAAGGGAACCCTCCCACACAATTGGTGGGAATATAAATCGGTGCAACCACTATGGAGATCACTGTGGATGTTTCTTAAAAAACTTTTAAGTTACTATATGATCCTGCAATCCTACTAGGATATATCTGGAGAAAACTCTAATTTGAGAAGATACATATGTATAACTGAATCACTTTGCTGTACACATGAAACTAACAGAATATTGTAAATTAACTATAATTCAATAAAAAATTGTCAAAAATTAATAAATTATAGAGAAACAGAAAATCTATGAAGAAGAGTAAAACAGATTTGCTATGCTGAAAATCATACTCTTTATTACACGTAACTATTGATTAGCTCATTATAAAACAGATACATTAAAAGAGTTATAGGATATCTAGAGAGAAAGCGATTTTGCTATGTGAAATTGTTAATGGTAAAAAAAAAAAAAACAATGATATCTCTATTACCTATTTGGTTATAAGAGGAAAAAAAAAGTATTTCAAATCTAATAATATTAAATAAATTTTCAAATTTTTATGTAAAATAAATTAATTTTGCTTTTTTAAAAAAATTATTTTGTTGCTAAACTAATGATTTAATGTCAGGAACTTAACTTTTAAAAGCATAACCTACATAAATTATTACTCTTTTTAAAGCTTTCTAAGTATAACATAATTTTGTTTTTATTAAGAAATATTAAATTTCAGAATGTTTAAGAGAGTCAGTTATTTTGCTTGTACGGTAAGAGAAAGATGCAGAAAAATGCATAGGAGTAATTTTCCTGAAGTTGTATCACCAGTTTGTCCATCTGGTGGTGCTAGATAGAATCACATATGTCCATCTGATCTTGGACTGTGGCAAGTGACTTAATGTCTTCCTAGCAATGAATTGAATCCCAATTTGTTAATTCTACCCTTAAATAGTATTTTTTCGGATTTTTTTCATTTGTTGTGTAATTTCTTAAAGTGTCCATTACAGACATAGCTTTGTCTGTCAGTTAGGTATGCTGCTGCTACTATGCTACTGCTACTAAGTCGGGTCAGTCGATCCAACTCTGTGCAACCCCATAGACGGCAGCCCACCAGGCTCCCCGTCCCTGGGATTCCCCAGGCAAGAACACGGGAGTGGGTTGCCATTTCTTTCTCCAATTTATGAAAGTGAAAGTGAAAATGAAGTTGCTCCGTCTTGTCCAGCTCTTAGCGATCCCATGGATTGCAGCCCACCAGGCTCTTTCATCGATGGGATTTTCCAGGCAAGAGTACTGGAGTGGAGTGGCACTGCCTTCTCCGAGTATATTGTATGCTGCTACTGTCACTTCAGTCGTGTCTGACTCTGTGCGACCCCATAGAAGGCAGTCCACCAGGCTCCACTGAATAAAAGACCCCAAACAGATTGCTGATAATTTTTTCAGTTCAATTCAGTTCAGTTGCTCAGTCGTGTCCGACTTTTTGCGACCCCATGAATCCCAGCATGCCAGGCCTCCCTGTCCATCACCAACTCCCAGAGTTCACTCAGACTCATGTCCATCAAGTCAGTGATGCCATCCAGCCATCTCATCCTCTGTCGTCCCCTTCTCCTCCTGCCCCCAACCCCTCCCAGCATCAGAGTCTTTTCCAATGAGTCAACTTTTCACATGAGTTGGCCAAAGTACTGGAGTTTCAGCTTCAGCATCATTCCTTGCAAAGAAATCCCAGGGCTGATCTCCTTCAGAATGGACTGGTTGGATCTCCTTACAGTCCAAGGGACTCTCAAGAGTCTTTTCCAACACCACAGTTCAAAAGCATCAATTCTTTGGCGCTCAGCCTTCTTCACAGTCCAACTCTCACATCCATACATGACCACAGGGAAAACCATAGCCTTGACTAGATGGACCTTTGTTGACAAAGTAATGTCTCTGCTTTTGAATATGCTATCTAGGTTGGTCATAACTTTCCTTCCAAGGAGTAAGCGTCTTTTAATTTCATGGCTCTAGTCACCATCTGCAGTGATATTTGAGCCAGAAAAATAAAGTCTGACACTGTTTCCACTGTTTCCCCATCTATTTCCCATGAAGTGATGGGACCGGATGCCATGATCTTCATTTTCTGAATGTTGAGCTTTAAGCCAACTTTTTCACTCTCCACTATCACTTTCATCAAGAGGCTTTTTAGTTCCTCTTCACTTTCTGCCATACAGGTGGTGTCATCTGCATATCTGAGGTTATTGATATTTCTCCCAGCAATCTTGATTCCAGCTTGTGCTTCTTCCAGTCCAGCGTTTCTCATGATGTACTCTGCATAGAAGTTAAATAAGCAGGGTGACAATACACAGCCTTGACATACTCCTTTTCCTATTTGGAACCAGTCTGTTGTTCCATGTCCAGTTCTAACTGTTGCTTCCTGACCTGCATACAAATTTCTCAAGAGGCAGATCAGGTGGTCTGGTATTCCCATCTTTTTCAGAATTTTCCACAGTTTATTGTGATCCACACAGTCAAAGGCTTTGGCATAGTCAATAAAGCAGAAATAGATGTTTTTTGGAACTCTCTTGCTTTTTCCATGATCCAGCGGATGTTGGCAATTTGATCTCTGGTCCCTCTGCCTTTTCTAAAACCAGCTTGAACATCTGGAAGTTCATGGTTCACATATTGCTGAAGCCTGGCTTGGAGAATTTTGAGCATTACTTTACTAGCGTGTGAGATGAGTGCAATTGTGCAGTAGTTTGAGCATTCTTTGGCATTGCCTTTCTCTGGGATTGGAATGAAAACTGACCTTTTCGAGTCCTGTGGCCACTGCTGAGTTTTCCAAATTTGCTGGCATATTGAGTGCAGCACTTTCACAGCATCATCTTCCAGGATTTGAAATAGCTCAACTGTAATTCCATCACCTCCACTAACTTTGTTCATAGTGATGCTTTCTAAGGCCCACTTGACTTCACATTCCAGGATGTCGGCTCTAGGTCAGTGATCACTCCATCGTGATTATCTAGGTCATGAAGATCTTTTTTGTACAGTTCTTCTGTGTATTCTTGCCATCTCTTCTTAATATCTTCTGCTTCTGTTAGGTCCATACCTTTTCTGTCCTTTATCGAGCCCATCTTTGCATGAAATGTTCCCTTGGTATCTCTAATTTTCTTGAAGAGATCTCTAGTCTTTCCCACTCTGTTGTTTTCCTCTATTTCTTTGCATTGATCGCTGAGGAAGGCTTTCTTATCTCTCCTTGCTATTCTTTGGAACTCTGCATTCAGATGCTTATATCTTTCCTTTTCTCCTTTGCTTTTCACGATAACTTTTTTACTTTTACTAATTAAGTGACAGATAAGTCACTTAATTGAACCAAGAAGGATTAGGAAATATCTTTAGTAACACCCAAAAGAAAAGATGGCTAAATATATAAATGATAAGCTTAGGCTCTGTTTTAGTCTCATCTGCTCCTTAAAATAAAATTAACTTGGTCTTAAAACATTTATATTATCCTCATCACATATGATTGAGTAAGACTGTTATGTGTGAGTCACCAAAAATATTGGAGGCTCTAACATATACTCATTTTGAAAGGAGAGTAAATATTGATGTCACCATGCTGTGTTCTCATGAAAAATGCCAAACACGTGTGAACACATCACAAAGGGTATTGCTGAGTATTCCCCCCAAATATTCAGGAAAATAAAGCAAATTGTGCAGTAGAGATGAGGCAGGCTGAAGCATCCTATACTATCTCCAGCATGCCAACCTCGTCCCATGCATTAAAGCATGTTAGAGTATGAGTAAGTGAGAATATTGTAGGCATAAACAGGTAGCTGTCATGATTTGTTAAAAGATTAAAAACATTTAGAAACAGTGATATTTGAGCTCATTTGTAACAATTTATTTTTTGGTCATATTGCAACTGATATCATTCAATTCGTATGTAGCAACTCACTGTCTGAAAACTCAGGAAAAGATACTCAAGAAAGATAATACTGATATTACTAAAACACGGTAGAAAGTGGGGGATCTGTCATCTTGTTATTGAGAATACTTCAGTTCAGTTCAGTCGCTCTGTCATGTCCGACTGTTTGTGACCCCATGAATCGCAGCACGCCAGGCCTCCCTGTCCATCACCAACTCCCGGAGTTCACTCAGACTCATGTCCATCCAGTCAGTATGCCATCCAGCCATCTCATCCTCTGTCGTCCCCTTCTCCTCCTGCCCCCAATCCCTCCCAGCATCAGAGTCTTTTCCAATGAGTCAACGCTTCGCATGAGGTGGCCAAAGTACTGGAGTTTCAGCTTCAGCATCATTCCTTGCAAAGAAATCCCAGGGCTGATCTTCTTCAGAATGGACTGGTTGGATCTCCTTGCAGTCCAAGGGACTCTCAAGAGTCTTCTCCAACACCACAGTTGGGGAAGACAATTCTCTTGCTTAAGGCATTAAAGGAGTTAGAAATCAGCGATATCATAAAAGAAAGGTGTGGGATTTTTAAGAATGAAGTGACAGGGATCAAAATAGAAAAAGTATTTCAAGATACAGGAAGAAAGTAAAAGTCAACACATCAAATTATGCAAGAAGTATCAGTGGATTGCAAATCGATAAAAATTTATTGACTTTATTTACTAGACGGTCTGAAAAAAATACCTACTTTAATCAATGTTACTACTCCCTTGATGTTCATATTTAATTTCAACAGTTCTTACAATCTAAAAATTTTTTTCTTCCTCATCCTTCCACTAAAAATTAAGCTCTTGGATTTGGCACTCATTTGTTTTTATATGCAATACATCTCAAAGTCTGCCTTGACTGATACAATGTTATATTTTGTGCATGACTGTCTCCTCCACTAAATAGAATCTCAGAGCAAAAATACCATGACTTTGCCTCATTTTAGACAGGTAGAACTAAAAAACAGTGGCCAGGTTGATTTCAGTGTCTTCATAATCTTCATCAGATTTTACATGCATCCAGTTTACCCAACTGGATGATGGCTGCAATGAATGGAGAAGTAAAGAAAATTATGTCAGGTGTGTCATGGTACAGGAAGCTTTCTCATCTAGACTACATAAGTAGGTCACTATGTCTCCTGTGGTTGGTAAAAGGCAATATAGACAGATCAGAAATAACAAGGCAGAAATTATTTTTATGGATTCAGGAGAGACAGTTTGTGCTTAGAGATTATGTTCAGGAACTGCAGAGAAGTGAAAATACAGAGACTTAAAATTTATGAATTAGAAAACAGAAGGGGACATGTTTTCAGCTGAAGAGAAACTATTTTCTCAAGTGATATGAGCTGCTTTATGAGGAATGAGTTCCCCATTATTTAGTTTTCAACAAGAAAATATATGAAAATTTGTCAGAGTTTTAGAGAGAATTTTTGAACTGAGGAAATGGATATCCTTAAAAAGCTTTATTATACTAATCGATGCAAATTAGACAAAGTCCCATTCTTCAAGGGCCTCACAGTTAATACAGAAAATATATTTAGAATTTTATTTTATTGATAGCTCTTGTAAGATGTAAAGTTCTGAAAAAATATATGTAATAAAAGTACATTACATATATATATATATATACACATATATATATATTCATATGTAGACCCTGTCCCAGACACATTGTCTGCCTAAATATTCACTGGTTGCTGGTCAGTTTGAAAACATCACATAAGTATAATAGTAAGACACAAAATGCAAAGAAAATATCTACTTAAATGAATTACAAAATGATTATTGCACTTTAAAAGAAGCACAGAAACAGCATGAATCAATGAAATTATATGTCATCATTATTATTTTTTTTATTCTCTCAACAACTATGTGAGCTGTGTAGTTATCATGATTAACTGACTTTTTTAAGGTTATATCCCCCACAAATTTTGAAGACAGAAATGTAACTCATTTTTTTTCCTTTGATACATAATCAACTCATTGATTTTGAAAGATTATATGCATGCCTATACCTATATACATTTTTTTCTTTTCACTGCTAAATTCACAGATTATAAAAACAGAAAAGGGTGGGGAAAAAAAACCAAATTACTCGTCTTTACATTCTCCTTTTAAAAAATGATAAGATAACCATATATGATTTTGGTTCAGGAACACAAGGTAGGAGGATAAGTTGCCCAGAATAAAATTGGATGCCTGAGACAATAAACTGTGGAAAATTCTGACAGATGGGAATACCAGACCACCTGACCTGCCTCTTGAGAAATTTGTATGCAGGTCAGGAAGCAACAGTTAGAACTGGACATGGAACAATATACTGGTTCCAAATAGGAAAAGGAGTATGTCAAGGCTATATATTGTCACCCTGCTTATTTAACTTCTATGCAGAGTACATCATAAGAAACGCTGGGCTGGAAGAAGCACAAGTTAGAATCAAGATTGCCGGGAGAAATATCAATAACCTCAGATATGCAGATGACACCACCTGTATGGCAGAAAGTGAAGAGGAACTAAAGAGCCTCTTGATGAAAGTGAAAGAGGAGAGTGAAAAAGTTGGCTTAAAACTCAACATTCAGAAAACGAAGATCATGGCATCTGGTCCCATCACTTCATGGCAAATAGATGGGGAAACAGTGGAAACAGTGTCAGACTTTATTTTTCTGGGCTCCAAAATCACTGCAGATGGTGACTGCAGCCATGAAATTAAAAGACGCTTACTCCTTGGAAGGAAAGTTATGACCAACCTAGATAGCATATTCAAAAGCAGAGATATTACTTTGCCAACAAAGGTCCATCTAGTCAAGGCTATGCTTTTTCCCGTGGTCATGTATGGATGTGAGAGTTGGACTGTGAAGAAGGCCGAGCGCCAAAGAATTGATGCTTTTGAACTGTGGTGTTGGAGAAGACTCTTGAGAGTCCCTTGGACTGCAAGGAGATCCAACCAGTTCATTCTGAAGGAGATCAGCCCTGGGATTTCTTTGCAAGGAATGGTGCTGAAGCTGAAACTCCAGTACTTTGGCCACCTCATGTGAAGAGTTGACTCGCTGGAAAAGACTTTGATCCTGGGAGGGACTGGGGGCAGGAGGAGAAGGGGACAACAGAGGATGAGATGGCTGGATGGCATACTGACTGGATGGACGTGAATCTGAGTGAACTCTGGGAGTTGGTGATGGACAGGGAGGCCTGGCGTGCTGCGATTCATGGGGTCGCAAAGAGTCAGACACGACTGAGTGACTGAACTGAACTGAACCTTTGAGATTTTCAAGTACAGTGTTTCTTGCAACCCCTGGGATTGCACTGATAATTGCAGGGAGTCTATAAAATAAAAACAATTTTAATAATAATACTGGGATCTTACTTGTTTTTTTTACTCTCATTCCATTACAAACGTGCAGTGGAGTTTTCCAGAGATTATGTACATATGATAGTGCAATAGACTGAACACAGAAACAATTACAAGAATCCAGCTGTTCTATTAGGATATTCAGAAGATTGTTCGGTTACAAAGCCATGTCCAACTCTTGCCAGGTTCCTCTGTCCATTGGACTTTCTAGGCAACAATACTGGAGTGGGTTGACATTTTCTTCTCCAGGGGAACTTCCAGACCCAGGGATCAAACTCGTATCTCCTGAACTGCAGGCAGAGTCTTTACCCCTGAGCTACCTAATAAGAAGTCTGCCTTGTCATTTTCTCACTAATTTTTAAAAACTGAAGCAGTATTTAAAAATTAATATTTATATTTATGTTCAAATAAGTGAATAAATAATTTATTAACAATTGTTTAATTTTCTTTTGTAATTTAGTAAGTATTCCACATACACAAAAGTTTCTTGAGTCTTCAGTAATTTGTTGTTGTTTAGTCAATAAGTCGTGTCCAACCCCATGGTCTGTAGCATACCAGGCTCATCTGTCCTCCACTATCTCCTGGACTTTGCTCAAATTCATGCCCATTTAGAGTTATTAATGTCCATATATATGAAGTATGGTCCTGAGATTAAAAAAAATTGTGAACCACTATTCTAGTAAATGGCAACCCACTCCATTATTGCTGCCTAGAAAATCCCATGGACAGAAGAGCCTGGCAGGCCATGGTGTTGCAAAGAGTCAGACAGGACAGAGGGACTAAACAACAGCAACAAATCTGGTAAAATTCCTTGCCTATTTAGTAGATTCTGAGTACCATACATACACCAAGCTATATTTTCCTTCTAATGAATGAACCTTATCCTTTCTCAAAGCAAGCCTATCCTTTTCAAAGCATATCCTGAATTAGTTCTCTTTCCTATAGTTTTCAACGACTGATCCAGTCCCTATCATTTGAGGCAAAGGAGAATTTACTGAATAAATTAATCCATAGCAATTATTTGGATAAAACTTTTTTTTTTTTTGGAGAACTTTATTACATTGGTGGCTACTATCAACTGTTGGGCCACTTTCTTTCAGTCCATTCATTTATGCATTTGGAGTCTTGAAATCGTGTCAATTTCTGCATTTCATTGTCTAAAATTCATTGAATAGACTCATTTTAGCATGAAGTTTCTATATCCAAATTTACAGCAGATATAATTGCAATGTTTCTTAAATTTTATCTTAATTTCATTAAAAAATACAAACAAAAATTTTATCTAGACATAAATCTAAAATACTTTTATAATATTGATAGGGGATTCAATTATGACCAACCAAAGGCAAAGTAGTTGTCAAATGGATATTGGCAATAGATAAAAAAATGAAATCTAACTATTTTCTTTTCTTGTTTCTGAACATAAATAATATACTTTTTTTTTTTTTCCAACTAAATGCACAGACTGTAAGAACAAACCACTATCTTACAGGGAAGAAATGATGGGTCATCCAACCATTAAAGCAATTACTGAAAAATATAAGCATTTTCCCATTTAAATTTCTATCATCTATTATTCATGAATTAATTAGCTAACTACTTCTGTGCCAACTTAAAAAAAAAAGCTGTTTTCAAAGAAGGGAAGCATTTTCTTAACCTATACTGTTTTATTTTTCTGACATTAGATGTCAGCAGATGTTACTGTTAGCTTAAAAATATATGACTTTCATGGCTAAGGATTTAGGAAAAAAAAGACATAACATGACATTACTTTTCTATTTTAGTGTGACTTCCTTGGCAATTCGAAGCGGAAACCCACAGGGTAACCACAGGAGGTAACGCCTTCCTGGATCAATATTTGTGCATCAGATGTTATAAGAATGTTTTGTAAGGTTCATAAGTAAAGAGCTTTCTTTTATTTCCCCCCCAGACTTAGAAAATGAAATTAAAAGGAATTTGGCTGTCAAGGGACTTGCCTTTTTCAGAGCAAATAACTAACCAAAGGAGACTTTGAATTCTTCAATTAAAGACAAATTTTAGTCAGAAAGAATGCCAAAAGTATTCCTTATGTGAGGAGCACTTTCTTCCTAGTCAATTGGTGGTTTCATAGAAGCTATTAAATCTAAAATAAAATCAAATGCACAGACTTCTGCTAAGCGTCAAGTTGATTTAATTCCATTCAGTAAACACATTTATTAAACACCTACTATTTATGCACTAAGACTATGGGATGATCTAGTTTTGAAACCATGAATAAAACACAAGCTTGGCCTCTAAAATCTTACAGTGTGATGAGGAAACAAGATAGCAAAAATGTCTTTGTAATTTGATAATCTATGGATTTACCAGAGGCAATGATGGTTGGACTGAGGAAGTGTCCCTGAGGTGAAGAAGTGATGGAAGGATATTCTCATGCTCAGTCCAACCCTTTGTGATCCTATGGCCTGTAGCCCATCAGGCTCCTCTGCCCATATGATTTTCCAGACAAAATTATTGGAAGGGGTTGCCATTTCCTACTTCAGGGGATCTTCCCGACCCAGGGATTGAACCTGAGTCTTCTGTGTCTCCTGCATTGGCAGGTGGATTCTTTACCATTGAGCCACCTGAGAAGCCCAAGGGTTTTGAGAGAGAAAAAAGAACCTAAGAAAAATAAATTTCTGTTGATTGGCATGTACTCTTGGAGGACTAGAAGAAAACCTGGTAACAACGAGAAATGAAGCTGAGAAGGTATTAGTAATAAAAGACCACTTTTAGATAGCCTCATATGGCATGCTGAGCAGCCAAGCTCAGTAAGGGTTGTGAGCCACAGAAGAGTTCTGAGCAAGGAGCAGTGTGATTAGGTTAAGCCTCACTAATATGTAACATGAGGATTGCCCCTCCCACCCTCACCTGGTCCCTGGATCAAGGTCATGTATGCCATACCAGTTACTTCAGGAAAGGCAGAGAATTCCACCATGAAGAACAGTTTACAGTGGAACTGGGCCTTATTCTTTTGCTTACTACATATTCTAAAGTAGATGGATCTTGAAACTCTGCCGTGCTTAAAAAAAAAAAAAAATTACTGGTTACTTGATGGCAAAGAACTGAAAAAGAGCTACTGACTCATAACCCAGTCAGGTTTATTCTAAGGTGCAAAAGTGATTCAATATCAGGAAATTCATTGTTATGGTTAATCATTTAATAGAGCAAAGGAAACAAATCATCTCCAAAGATGCCAATGGTGAATTTAACAAAAATTATCATATTTACTTTATAGTAGAAAAACATAGTGGATATGACCTTTAACAGGTGATCAAGATTAATACCATCAGTAATAAGACATATCAACCTCAGGAACCCTCTAATGCAATGCACTAAGATTGACATGCAACTCTGCGGTATTCCTCACCCAAATCTGTAAACTCTATCTAATCAAGAGAAAACAGAAAAATTCAAATTGAAGAACAGTTTACAAAATAATCTTTTCAAAAGCATCAAGGTCATGGAAGACAAGGAAAGACTAAGGGAATGTCATAGAGTAAAGGAGACAAAAGAGACACAACCACTAAACAAATGTACGATCTTGGATTAAATCCTGGAATAGAATAAGGACATTAATGGAAGGATGACTGTACCATGGTTATGAGATATTAACATTAGAAGAAACTGAAAGGAGACTATAAGAGAAATTTCTGTATGACCTAGAAATACTTTTGTAAGTCTAAAATTAAATCAAAATAATCTTTTTCAAGAAAACTTGTCAAATTGTAAATTTAACATTGATGGTTTTAATTATATGAGTTATACATAACGAAGCAAATTTTAAAAAAGAAATTAATTTTGTTACATATGATGAATATTATGGTGGTCTTAAAAATTACTTACTTGTTAGACATATATCCTTAAGTATTTATAGAAAAATGACATGATATATGTGATTTTCTTTAAAATACCTGAATTTAAATAAGAGTAGATATAGACACAATGAAAATTGTTGGAGTCAGGTGGTTAACTGCATGTGTTCTTAATACAATTTTTTCTTTTATTTGAAAGTTTAACATTTTGCACAATATAAAAATTTTAAATAGAATTAATGAATGCTTTTATTTTTCAAAAAGGTAAGTGTTCCAAACGGATGGGTTTTATTCTAATGGTAAGTGGTCATCAAGAACATTTATTCTAGCAAAATTTTGGGGGAAAAAATAACCTCATTCCTTCAAGGTAAAGATGATATTATAATGAGTCAGAACATGTTTTCTCAAAAGAACCTTTTGTTATGGAGAGAAAACTGAGAAAGTTTGGAAGTATTTTCATCATTATATGATTTTGTAAGTGAAAAGAGTGTTTGTCTTTCATCACAATTCTCATATCTTAAGCTATAAGAAGTTGGAAATTGAATTTTCAAATTGTTTTCAGAAAAACTTCCAAAAGAAAGGTGTTATTGGTGGTTGGGGGGGGCAGTTATTTAATGCAAGAAAAACTTGTTCTCATCAGATAAGATAGACATTCAGTTCAGTTCAGGCGCTCAGTCGTGTCCAACTCTCTGTGACCCCATGAACCGCAGCACGCCAGACCTCCCTGTCCATCACCAACTCCCGGGGTCCACCCAAACCCATGTCCATTGAGTTGGTGATGCCATCCAACCATCTCATCCTCTGTCATCCTCTTCTCCTCCTGCCCTCAATCGTTCCCAACATCAGGGTCTTTTCAAATGAGTCAGTTCTTAGCATCAGGTGGCCAAAGTATTGGAGTTTCAGCTTCAACATCAGCCCAACCAATGAACACCAAGGACTGATCTCCTTTAGGATGGACTGGTTGGATCTCCTTGCAGTCCAAGGGACTCTCAAGAGTCTTCTCCAACACCACAGTTCAATAGCATCAATTCTTCGGCACTCAGCTTTTTTTATAGTCTAACTCTCACATCCATACATGACCGCAGGAAAAACCATAGCCTTGACTAGATGGATCTTTGTTGGCAAAGTAATGTCTCTGCTTTTGAATATGCTGTCTAGGTTGGTCATAACTTTCTTTCCAAGGAGTAAGCATCTTTTAATTTCATGGCTGCAGTCACCGTCTGCAGTGATTTTGGAGCCCCCCAAAAGTCAGCCACTGTTTCCACTGTTTCCCCACCTATTTCCCATGAAGTGATGGGACCAGATGCCATGATCTTAGTTTTCTGAATGTTGAGCTTTAAACCAAGTTTTCTGAATGTTGAGCTTTAAGCCAACTTTTTCACTCTCCTCTTTCACTTTCATCAAGAGGCTCTTTAGTTCTTCACTTTCTGCCATAAGGGTGGTGTCATCTGCATATCTGAGGTTATTGATATTTCTCCTGGCCATCTTGATTCCAGCTTGTGCTTCTTCCAGCCCAGTGTTTCTCATGATGTACCCTGCATATAAGTTAAATAAGCAAGGCAACAATATACAGCCTTTACATATTGCTTTTCCTATTTGGAACCAGTCTTTTGTTCCACGTCCAGTTCTAACTGTTGCTTCCTGACCTGCATACAAATTTCTTAAGAGGCAGGTCAGGTGGTCTGGTATTCCCATCTCTTTAAGAATTTTCCACAGTTTATTTTGATCCACACAGTCAAAGGCTTTGGCATAGTCAATAAGATAGACATTAACAATGAATTTTTTTTTCATATTTTAACTGATATATTTATTTTTAAAATCAATTTATTTATTTTAATTGGAGGCTAATTACTTTAGAACATTGTAGTGTTTTTTTTTTTGCCATACATTGACCTGAATCAGCCATGGATGTACATGTATCCCCCGTCCTGAACCCCCCTCCCATCTTCCTCCCCATCCCATCTCTCAGGGTCATCCCAGTGGGCCAGTCCTTAACACCCTGTCTCCTGCATCGAACCTGGTCTGGTGATCTATTTCACATATGATAATATACATGTTGCAATGCTATTCTCTCAAATCATCCTGCCCTCACCTTCTCCCACAGAGTCCAAAAGTCTGTTCTTTACATCTGTGTCTTGTTTGCTGTCTTGCATATAGGGTCATCATTACCATCTTTCTAAATTCCATGTATGTGTGTTAATATACTGTATCAGTGTTTTTCTTTCTTACTTACTTCACTGTAAGAGGCTCCAGCTCCATGCACCTCTTTAGAACTGATTCAAATACATTCTTTTTAATGGCTGAGTAATTTTCCACTGTGTATATGTATCACAGCTTTCTTATCCATTCGTCTGTCTGCTGATGGACATCTAGGTTACTTCCATATCCTGGCTATTGTAAACAGTGCTGCGATGAACATTGGGGTACACGTGTCTCTTTCAATTCTGGTTTCCTCAGTCTGTATCCCCAGCAGTGGGATTACTGGGTCGTATGGCAGTTCTATCTCCAGTTTTTTAAGGAATCTCCACACTGTTCTCCATAGTTGCTGTACTAGTTTGCATGCCCATCAACAGTGTAAGATGATTCCCTTTTCTCCACACCCTCTCCAGCATTTATTGTATGTAGACTTTTTGAGAGCAGCCATTCTGACTGGCCTGAGATGGTACCTCATTATGGTTTTGATTTTCATTTCTCTGATAATGAGTGATGTTGAGCATCTTTTCATGTGTTTGTTAGCCATCTGTATGTCTTCTTTGGAGAAATGTCTGTTTAGTTCTTTGAAAACAACCCATTTTTTGATTGGGTTGTTTATTTTTCTGGAATTGAGCTGCAGGATCTGCTTGCATATTTTTGAGATTAATTCTTTGTCAGTTGCTTCATTTACTATTATTTTCTCCCATTCTGAAGACTGTATTTTCACCTTGCTTATAGCTTCCTTCTTTGTGCAAAAGCTTTTAATTTTAATTAGGTCCCATTTGTTTATTTTTGCTTTTATTCCCATTACTCTGGGAGGTGGGTCATAGAAGATCCTGATGTAATTTATGTGAGAGAGTGTTTTGCCTATGTTTTCCTCTAGGAGTTTTATAGTTTCTGGTCTTACTTTTAGATCTTTAATCCATTTTAAGTGTATTTTTGTGTATGGTATTATAAAGTGTTCTAGTTTCATTCTTTTACTGTGGTTGACCAGTTTCTCAGCACCACTTAACAATGAAATTTTATTTTTTTTTATTTTTAGCTCAACTTTTTGTTTTGTTTTGTTTTTTTAATTTATTTTTTTTTAACTTTACAATTTTGTATTGGTTTTGCCATATATCACCATGAATCTGCCACAGGTATACAGGTGTTCCCCATCCTGAACCCTCCTTCCTCCCTGTACCATCCCTCTGGGTCATCCCAGTGCACCAGCCCCAAGAATCCAGTATCGTTCATCGAACCTGGACTGGCGACTCGTTTCATATATGATATTATACATGTTTCAATGCCATTCTCCCAAATCATCCCACCCTCTCCCTCTCCCACAGAGTCCAAAAGACTCTTCTATACATCAGTGTCTCTTTTGCTGTCTCGACCACCTGATCTGCCTCTTGAGAAATTTGTATGCAGGTCAGGAAGCAATATTTAGAACTGGACATGGAACAACAGACTGGTTCCAAATAGGAAAAGGAGTACGTCAAGGCTGTATACTGTCACCCTGTTTATTTAACTTATATGCAGAGTACATCATGAGAAACGCTGGACTGGAAGAAACACAAGCTAGAATCAAGATTGCCAGGAGAAATATCAATCACCTCAGATATGCAGATGACACCACCCTTATGGCAGAAAGTGAAGAGGAACTAAAGAGCCTCTTGATGAAAGTGAAAGTGGAAAGTGAAAAAGTTGGCTTAAAGCTCAACATTCAGAAAACGAAGATCATGGCATCTGGTCCCACCACTTCATGGCAAATAGATGGGGAAACAGTGGAAATAGTGTCCGAATTTATGTTTCTGGGCTCCAAAATCACTGCAGATGGTGACTGCAGCCATGAAATTAAAAGACACTTACTCCTTGGAAGGAAAGTTATGACCAACCTAGATAGCATGTTCAAAAGCAGAGACATTACTTTGCCAACAAAGGTTTGTCTAGTCAAGGCTATGGTTTTTCCTGTGGTCATGTATGGATGTGAGAGTTGGACTGTGAAGAAGGCTGAGTGCTGAAGAATTGATGCTTTTGAACTGTGGTGTTGGAGAAGACTCTTGAGAGTCCCTTGGACTGCAAGGAGATCCAACCAGTCCATTCTGAAGGAGATCAGCCCTGGGATTTCTTTGGAAGGAATGATGCTAAAGCTGAAACTCCAGTACTTTGGCCACTTCATGCAAAGAGTTGACTCATTGGAAAAGACTCTGATGCTGGGAAGGATTGGGGACAGGAGGAGATGGGGATGACAGAGGATGAGATGGCTGGATGGCATCACTGACTCGATGGATGTGAGTCTCAGTGAACTCCAGGAGTTAGTGATGGACAGGGAGGCCTGGCATACTGCAATTCATGGGGTCACAAAGAGTCGGACATGACTAAGCAATTGATCTGATCTGATACAGGGTTATTGTTACCATCTTTCTAAATTCCATATATATGCATTAGTATACTGTATTGGTGTTTTTCTTTCTAGCTTACTTCACTCTGTATAATAGGCTCCAGTTTCATCCACCTCATTAGAACTGATTCAAATGTATTCTTTTTAATGGCTGAGTAATACTCCATTGTGTATATGTACAAATTAAAAGATGGGCCAAAGAACTAAATTGACATTTCTCCAAAGAATACATACAGCTGGCTAACAAACACATGAAAAGATGCTGAACATCACTCATTATCAGAGAAATGCAAATCAAAACCACAATGAGGTACCATTTCACACCAGTCAGAATGGCTGTGATACTAAAGTCTACAAGTAATAAATGCTGGAGAGGGTGTGGAGAAAAGGGAACAATGAAATTTTAAAAATCAATTTTAGAATAATTTTTGAGTGGAAAAGAAAATTATTTAATAAAAGTATATTTTTTCCATCAATCTATAAATCTTTAGGAGTATTATTTCCAGGTATGGCAGGCACATAAATATTAAAACTAATTGAATTTCTTACTAGATCTTTATTTAATTTTTCATAAGATGTAAACTGAATTTTTAAAATAATTAAGCATATTCAAGTTTATTACCAAAAACTAAAAAAAATATTTTGGAGAGGGTCAAATATTTTTTATATCAATCATGAAATAATGTATTCTTTTCTAAATTATTATTTTGTGTCTTTTTTTTAAGATTTGTAAATTATTAAACCAATGCTATGTTAAGGTAAATTTTAAATGTGGATTTCTATTTCTGCAAATATACTGGACTAAACAAACTGAGGGCTTCCTAGGTGCCTCGGTGGTAAAGTATCTTCCTGCTAATGTGGGAGACACAGGAGACATAGGTTCAATTCCTGGGTAGGGAAGATCCTCTGGAGAAATAAATGGCAACCCACTCCAGTATTCTTGACTGGAAAATTCATGGACAGAGGAGCCTGGTGGCCTACATTCTATAGTGTCACAAAGAATTAGCCATGACTGAGCAAACTGAAAATATTCTTTCCTACAGTATGCCTCAAAGAGGTAACTCATATAACAAACAACTTTTAAATATACAGCTAGGTATATATGCCATGAAATAAGGAAAACACTTGAAATAAAGTAAAAAGAGATGAGCATGGTGGAGAACAAGTAAGTAGTTTCTGTGCCAGCTCTTTGTAAGCTCAGAGGTTGTGAGTTAACACTTGACTAGGAACAGGAATTGAGACCTGTTCAAACATACCCTTTGAAAATTAGACTAGAATGTATATGTCCAAGGAAAATAGTAGGAAACCTTAAGTGTTTCAGCATTGAAATTGTGTAGTGGAAGAAAAAAGAATGCTCTCCCTGAGGATTTTAAACCATAGGCCTACTAATACAGAGGTCTGTTTTCTGGCTGTGTACTGATATTTTCCTACAATGTAATCCTGAAATGACCCAAGACAAGAAATCAAAACTTGTCTCAGGACCACTTTTTGTTCTCAGCATAAAAAGTTGTCTCAGGACAGTTATATACTTTGAACTTTGGTAGAAGAAAAAGCTATGCTTTAGAGAGACATTCCTCCACATAAGTTTTACACAATTTTGCAGAAAAAGTTTCACTGGAGATGCACACAAAACTGAAAGTCACACTACATGTGAAAAATATTCAGTCGTGACAAAAAGTCAGAAGATAAGATAATCAGAAAGTTTAGGCCTCCCAAGAACTTCAGAGAATGGAACACTACAAAATAAAAAGCAAAATTTTAAAGACATAAAATTCATTAAAAATAAAAATAAAGGAAATATATGACTGAAAAAATAGAATACGTCAAAGAATAAAAGAAATGTATGACAGTGAAAAAATAGAATATGTCAAAGAATAAAAAAGAACTTCTAGAAATTGAAAATATAGTATTGGGATATAATTTATATGTAAAAATATTAATATATCATATAAAGAGAATGTTGAAACATTTTTATTGTAGTGTTACATTAGTGATATGTTTCAGTTCAATTTAGTTCAGTCGCTCAGTTGTGTCTGATTCTTTGTGACCCCATGAATCACAGCACACCAGGCCTCCCTGATCATCACCAACTCCCGGAATTCACCCAAACTCACATGCATCGAGTCGGTGATGCCATCCAGCCATCTCATCCACTGTCGTCCCCTTCTCCTCCTGACCCTAATCCCTCCCAGCAACATGGTCTTTTCCAATGAGTCAACTCGTCGCATTAGGTGGCCAAAGTATTGGAGCTTCAGCCTCAGCATCAGTCCTTCAATGAACACGCAGGACTGATATCCTTTAGGATGGACTGGTATGTTTAGGGTTTCCTTAACACCTGTCTGAAGTAGGTTGGTGGCACATCAGGATGAATGAGAAGCAGATGTGCATGAATTGTGTGGAAAGGCAGTATTTACAATGTTCTGCCAATTTTTGGCTTGGGGGAATGTGGACACAGTGGTAATATCACATAGTGTCATTTCTCAAGAAAAACTATAAATTTGAAAATTTGATATGAAATCTAACAAATTTGATATGAAATCTATCAGTATTACATACTGATAATTATTTAACATTTTAAAAACATTGTGTAAGCCTAAAGAAATATACCAATGACTACTATCTTGCATTTATTTGAAGGATTGGTCAAAGATAAAGGATCTATAAACAGACTGAGAAAGAATGGTCAGAAGTCCAAGAATAACAGAAGTTAAGGGAGTAGAGGTTTTCTAGTAGGGATGAATGGTAAACAGTGTTTGGCATAGTAGGAAAAGAAAGAATAGACTTGGTTTTATTCCACTCAAGTTTGAAATATGTGCTTTAGTAATTTTTAGATAAAAGTTTCAGTTGATTATTGATAACTAAAATCACATGTCAGTGAATTGAGAAATAATTATTGATCAGGAAAATGGAGTTGGCATGCACCATGTACTTTTGGCTCAGTAAATAGGTACTGACTCAAGATCAGAAGATATTATTTATTAATCTTATATATATGTTTCCTTAGGAAGGAAGACACTAGAGCATGCTTATTGTGTAAGGGCAAAGATCTAGAGGGGAGAGAGAGAAAGGAAGTAATTTAAGAGATAGGTCAGATACAAAGCAGACATTGAGCAGGGGGAGGGTCCTTTGTCCCCTAAGACTAGAGAAAAAGATGGGTCCTCTTCTAGTAGGAGGTGGGAGTAATGTTTGAAGTAAATCCATTTTGGACAATAATTACCTCTGTTTCCTTGAACTAGGAGACAAATATCAGCACTTAATGAGGAAGTTAGGGCTTGGCCTTAAAGAGTGATGAAGGCAAGAAATATTTGCTGCAGATATTTGAATAAGAATTCTAAAAGCCAAATAAGAACTGAAGAAATGAATACAGTTGTGGATAAATCTGTTGTGAAATCTGAGGGAATTAAAGTAAGCAAAGTATTACAAGGTTTAAAAGAATCAAACAATAAAGAGCAGTATAAAATAAAAAATGATAAAAATTACTGATGGCATAACTCACCAATCATTCATATATATATATATATATGTATATATATTTGCCACTTTTATTTTAAACCTTGCAATACTTTGTTATCTACATAGGGCTTCCCTGGTGGCTCAGACAGCAAAGAATCTGCCTGCAATTCAGGAGACCCATGTTCAATCCCTAGGTTGGGAAGATTCCCTGGAGAAGGAAATGGCAATCCACCCCAGAATTCTTGCCTGGAGAATTCCATGGACAGAGGAGCCTGGTGGGCTACAGTCCATGGGGTTGCATAGAGTCAGAAACAACTGAGTGACTAATATATATATATATAAAATGTTTCCTTACACATCTTTAGTCTCTTACCTCTAAAGGAAGTAATAATTTCTTTATTCTTATTTTATTAAAATACATTTTGCTCACATAATTAATACACATGTACTATTGAAAATGAAACAAATTGTTAGTTGCTCAGTCATGTATGACTCTTTGCAACCCCATGGACCGTAGCCAGCCAGGGTCCTCTATCTATCAGATTCTCCAGGCAAGAATACTGAAGTGGGTTGCCATTTCCTTCTCCAGAGTATCTTCCCAACCCAGAGATATAACCCAGGTCTCTGGGTCTCCCATATTACAGGTAGATTCTTTACCATTTAAGCCACTAGGGAAGCCCCCAAAATGACACAAACAAGATCATAAATATACACACTTTCAGCACCTTCAGGATTTTCCATAGAAATATATCACTATTTCTTGCATTCTATTTAATGTTTATATGGAAAAATCATATATGGATACATCATAATCATATTTCCAGTTATGTGGCTGGTCATTTAAACTGTTCACATTGTTTTTGATACTCAAAATATGCTTGCAAAGTCCTTTCTGTCAATCTTGTTTTACTTACATAAATATATTTGAAGGATACATTTTTCCAGTAGAATTTAGAATTAAACAATATTTCCATTTTAAATTTTGATTGAAGATGTCAATTTATCCTCTGCAGATATTACACAAATTTTACCTTACATCTGCTTCTCTGATGGCTCAACAGGTAAAGAATCTGCTTGCCATGCAAGAGACATAGCAGATGTGAGTTTGATCTCTGGATCAGGAAAATTCCCAGGAGAAGGAAATGCCAACCCATTCCAGTATTCTTGTCTGAAGAATCCCATGGACAGAGGAACCTGGTGGGGTGCAGTTCATGGAGTCTCAAAAAGTCAAGCACAACTGAGCAGCTAAGCAGCACACACCCTCACATTTATGGTGTTTGAGAATTTATTTCTATGCCTCTTCATTAAGACTGGGCAATATAAAAAAACTAAGTTTGTTTCACCACTAGGAGAGAAGCAAATGGTAACTTGTTTTAATTTGTTTCTTTCATAATGAGTGAAGAAAGTAATGATGAGTAAGACATGGTCCTTAATCTGTTTGGGATTTCAGTATACTAAAAGAGGCAGATTTAAATATGAAATTGCATTAAAGTGAGTCCAAGATTAGAGTAAGTCAGGGTTCTATGAAAATATAAAAACATCTAACTAAAACACAGTGGAACAGGAAACACTCTCTGTAAGTACTGATGACTAAACTGAGACCCAAACAATTAATATAATCTAGCAAGATGAGGTTTGAACTTATATTTTCCCAAGCAGAAGATGAAGGTCCTGCAAAGTCCAATGAGCCAGAGAAGTGTTTTTACATCATTTGACTTAGATATAGCTAAAATAGAGGGCATTAAGTGTCTTCAATGTCTATGCTAAAAACATCTATTTATTATATTTCCAACAAATTTGTGGGGTTTTTTGGCCACATGGTGTGACTTGTGGGATCTTAGTTTCCCAAACAGTGATCAAACTGGCACCCCCAGCAATGGAAGTGCAAGATCCTAACCACCGAACCATCATGGAAGTCTCAACTACACATTGTATTGATTGTCAGTCATGCATTAAGCATTGTTCTGGGAGCTAGGAATATTATGTAGACTGGTATGACACCTCTCTTTACAGAATTTAAATCTTAACAGGGAGAAAATTAAATAAGCAATAATAATCATCCATATTAATTTCATGCTTTCTTTTTCTCCTCAAGCCACAATGACATTTCTTCTATTTTACTTTATCTATTCAAACCCATGACCATCTCCTTAGATCCTTAATTGTCCTTGTCAGATATTTTAACCATTATTTTCTAAATCTTTACTATTCATTCACATTTCTAATTCTGTCATGTCTACTAACATATTTTTAGATGTATGGAAACAGTCTATTGAATGCTTCATTCACTGCCAGTCTCTCTGTTTGGTCTTGGCCTATTCTACTTCTCTATACATCCTGGACTGCATCAGTTCAGTTCAGTTCAGTGCAGTCACTTATTCATGTCCCACTCTTTGCAACTCCATGGATTGCAACAGGCCAGGCCTCTCTGTCCATCACCAATTTTCAGAGCTTCCTCAAACTCAGGTGCATTGAGTCAGTGATGCCATCCAACCATCTCATCCTCTATTGTCCTCTTCTCCTCCTGTCTTCAATCTTTCCCAGCATCAGGGTCTTTTCCAATGAGTCAGTTCTTTGCAACAGGTGGCCAAAATATTGGAGCTTCAGCTTCAACATCTGTGCTTCCAATGAATTTTCAGGACTGATTTCCTTTAGGATAGACTGGTTGGATCTCCTTGCAGTTTAAGCAACTCTCAAGAGTCTTCTCCAACACCACAGTTCAAAAGCATCAGTTCTTTGTCCCTCAGCTTTCTTTATGGTCCAGCTGTCACACCCATACGTGGCTACTGGAAAAACCATAGCTTTGACTAGACAGACTTTTGTCAGCAAATTAATATCTGTGTTTTTTAATATGCTGTCCAGGTTAGCCATAGCTTTTCTTCCAAGGAGTAAACGTCTTTTAATTTCATGGCTGCAGTCACCACTTGCAGTGATTTTGGAGCCCAAGAAAATGAAGTCTCACTATTTCCATTGTTTCCCCATCTATTTACCATGAAATGATGGGACTAGATGCCTTGATCTCTGTTTTTATGTGGTTGAGTTTTAAGCCAGCTTTTTCACTCTCTTTTTTCACTTTCATCAAGAAGATCTTTAGTTCTTCTTCACTTTCTGCCATAAGGGTGGTGTCGTCTGCATATCTGAGGTTATTGTTATTTCTCCGG
Organism: Bos mutus; assembly: GCF_027580195.1. NCBI lineage: Eukaryota > Metazoa > Chordata > Mammalia > Artiodactyla > Bovidae > Bos > Bos mutus. The sequence continues at coordinate 59,474,299 of NC_091619.1, forward strand.
CAATCTTGATTCCAGCTTGTGCTTCATCCAGCCCAGTATTTCACATGATATTTTCTGCATATAAGTTAAATAAGCAGGGTGACAATATACAGCCTTGATGTATTCCTTTTCCTATTTGGAACCAGTCTGTTGTTCTATGTCCAGTTCTAACTGTTGCTTCTTGACCTGCATACAGATTTCTCAGGAGGCAGGTAAGATGGTCTGTTACTCCAGTCTCTTTAAGAATTTTCCACAGTTTGCTGTGATTCACTCAGTCAAAGGATTTACTGAAGTCAGTGATGCAGAAGTAGATGTTTTTCTGTAATTCTCTTGCTTTTTTGATGATCCAATGAATCATTTGATCTTTGATTCCTCTGATTCCTCTCTGCCTTTTTAAAATCCAACTTGAATATCTGAAAGTTCTCAGTTCATGTACTGTTGAAGCCAAGCTTGGAGGATTTTTGCATTACTTTGCTAACGTGTGTGACAAGTACAATTGTGTGGTAGTTTGAACATTCTTTGGCATTGCTTTTCTTTGGGATTGGAATAAGAACAGCCTTTTTTCCAGTCCTATGGCCACTTCTGAGTTTTCCAAATTTGCTGGCATATTGAGTGCATCACTTTAACAGCATCATATTTTAGTATTTGAAATAGCTCAGTTGAAATTCCATCACCTTCACTAGCTTTGTTAACAGTGATGCTTCCTAACACCCACTTAATTTGGCACTCCAGGATATCTGGCTCTAGGTGACTGATTATACCACTGTGGTTATATGGGTCACTAAGATCTTTTTTTGTATACCTCATACTGAAAAAGGAACTCCCCAGGTCAGTAGGTGCCCAATATGCTACTGGAGATCAGTGGAGAAGTAACTCCAGAAAGATTGAAGGAATGGAGCTGAAGCAAAAAGAACACCCAGCTGTGGATGTGACTGGTGATAGAAGCAAGGTCCAATGCTGTAAAGAGCAATATTGCATAGGAACCTGGAATGTCAGGTCCATCAATCAAGGCAAATTGGAAGTGGTCAAACAAGATATGGCAAGAGTGAATGTAGACATTCTAGGAATCAGTGAACTAAAATGGACTGGATGGGTGAATTTAAGTCAGATGACCATTATATCTACTACTGTGGGCAGGAATCCCTCAGAAGAAATGGAGTAGCCATCATGGTCAACAAAGGAGTCCAAAATGCAGTACTTGGATGCAATCTCAAAAATGACAGAACGATCTCTGTTCATTTCCAAGGCAAATCATTCAGTATCACAGTAATCCAAGCCTAGGCCCCAACCAGTAACGCTGAAGAAGCTGAAGTTGAACGGTTCTATGAAGACCTACAAGACCTTTTAGAACTACACCCAAAAAAGATGTCCTTTTCATTATAGAAAATGGAATTCATTTTGAAATTCAAAATGAATTCATAATTCATTATGGAATTCAAAAGTAGGAAGTCAAGAAACACCTGGAGTAACAGGCAAATTTGGCCTTGGAATACAGAATGAAGCAGGGCAAAGGCTAATAGAGTTTTGACAAGAGAATGCACTGGTCATAACAAACACCCTCTTCCAACAACACAAGAGAAGACTCTACACATGGACATCACCAGATGGTCAACACCAGAATCAGATTGATTATATTCTTTGCAGCCAAAGATGGAGAAGCTCTATACAGTCAGCAAAAAAAAGACCAGGAGCTGACTGTGGCTCAGATCATGAACCCTTTATTGCCAAATTCAGACTTAAATTGAAGAAAGTAGGGAACACCACTAGACTATTCAGGTAAGACCTAAATCAAATCCCTTATGATTACACAGTGGAAGTGAGAAATAGATTTAAGGGCCTATATCTGATAGATAGAGTGCCTGATAAACTATGGAATGAGGTTCGTGATATTGTACAGGAGACAGGGATCAAGACCATCCCCATGGAAAAGAAGTGCAAAAAAGCAAAATGGCTGTCTGGGGAGGCCTTACAAATAGCTGTGAAAAGAAGAGAAGCCAAAAACAAAGGAGCAAAGGAAAGATATAAGCATCTGAATGCAGAGTTCCAAAGAATAGCAAGGAGAGATAAGAAAGCCTTCCTCAGCGATCATTGCAAAGAAATAGAAGAAAACAACAGAATGGGAAAGACTAGAGATCTCTTCAAGAAAATTAGAGATACCAAGGGAACATTTCATGCAAAGATGGGCTCGATAAAGGACAGAAATGGTATGGACCTAACAAAAGCAGATTTATTAAGAAGAGATGGCAAGAATACACAGAAGAACTGTACAAAAAAGATCTTCACGACCTAGATAATCATGATGGTGTGATCACTGACCTAGAGCCAGACATCCTGGAATGTGAAGTCAAGTAGGACTTAGAAAGCATCACTACGAACAAAGCTAGTGGAGGTGATGGAATTCCAGTTGAACTATTTCAAATCCTGAAAGATGATGCTGTGAAAGTGCTGCACTCAATATGTCAGCAAATTTGGAAAACTCAGCAGTGGCCACAGGACTGGAAAAGGTCAGTTTTCATTCCAATCCCAAAGAAACACAATGCCAAAGACTGCTCAAACTACCACACAATTGCACTTATCTCACACGCTAGTAAAGTAATGCTCAAAATTCTGCAAGCCAGGCTTCAGCAATATGTGAACTGTGAACTTCCAGATGTTCAAGCTGGTTTTAGAAAAGGCAGAGGAACCAGAGATCAAATTGCCAACATCTGCTGGATCATGGACAAAGCAAGAGAATTCCAGAAAAACATCTATTTCTGCTTTATTGACTATGCCAAAGCCTTTGACTGTGTGGATCACAATAAACTGTGGAAAATTCTGAAGGAGATGGGAATACCAGACCACCTGATCTGCCTCTTGAGAAATTTGTATGCAGGTCAGGAAGCAACAATTAGAACTGGACATGAAACAACAGACTGGTTCCAAATAGGAAAAGGAGTATGTCAAGGCTGTATATCGTCACCCTGCTTATTTAACTTATATGCAGAGAACATCATGAGAAACGCTGGACTGGAAGAAACACAAGCTGGAATTAAGATTGCTGGGAGAAATATCAATAACCTCAGATATGCAGGTGACACCGCCCTTATGGCAGAAAGTGAAGAGGAAGTCAAAAGCCTCTTGATGAAAGTGAAAGTGGAGAGTGAAAAAGTTGGCTAAAGCTCAACATTCAGAAAATGAAGATCATGGCATCTGGTCCCATCACTTCATGGGAAATAGATGGGGAAACAGTGGAAACAGTGTCAGACTTTTTTGGGGGGGCTCCAAAATCACTGCATATAGTGATGGCAGCCGTGAAATTAAAAGACGCTTACTCACTGGGAGGAAAGTTATGACCAACCAGCTAGCATATTCAAAAGCAGAGACATTACTTTGCCAACAAAGGTTCGTCTAGTCAAGGCTTTTTTTTTTTCCTGTGGTCATGTATGGATGTGAGAGATGGACTGTGAAGAAGGCTGAGCGCCGAAAAATTGACGCTTTTGAGCTATGGTGTTGGAGAAGACTCTTAAGAGTCCCTTGGACTGCAAGGAGATCCAACCAGTTCATTCTGAAGGAGATCAGCCCTGGGATTTCTTTGCAAGGAATGATGCTAAAGCTGAAACATCTGTACTTTGGCCACCTTATGCAAAGAGTTGACTCATTGGAAAATACTCTGATGCTGGGAGAGATTGGGGGCAGAACGAGAAGGGGACAACAGAGGATGAGATGGATGGGTGGCATCACTGACTCAATGGACGTGAGTCTGGGTGAACTCTGGGAGTTGGTGATGGACAGGGAGGCCTGGCGTGCTGCAATTCATGGGGTCGCCGAGTCAGACACGACTGAGCGACTGAACTGAACTGAACTGAACTGATTCTGTATATTATAGCCCCGTCTTCTTAACATCTTCTGCTTTGTTAGGTCTATACTGTTTCTGTCTTTTATTGTACCTATCTTTGCATGTAATGTTCCCTTAGTATCTCTGATTTTCTTGAAGAGCTTCAAGTCTTTCCCATTCTATTGTTTTCCTCTATTTTTTTTTTATTTTTTACATTGTTCATTTAAGAAGGCTTTCTTATTTCTCATTGCTATTCTTTTGAACTCTGCTTTCAGATGGATATATCTTTCTTTTTCTACTGTGCCTTTTACTTCTCTTGTTTTCTCACTTGTTTGTAAGGCCTCCTCAGACGACCATTTTGCCGTTTTGCATTTCTTGGACTTCAAGAATCATCTAAATTACTATCTCAGTCACTGTGCTTATCTTTAGGCCTAATTACCTAGAGAAAACTGAGTCCCAATTAATCCTGAACTCTGTTGTCCACCTTGAAAGCTGAATTGTGCAAGAAGAGTTCCCACAACTGTGAAGATTTTTGTCAGACCAACTTCATGTTCTCCTGCCTTAGCTGGACTATGGCATAATGTTATGAAGCATAAAGTGAAAGTGGTGACACTGTATATTGAAGTATATTAATATTCTTTTTTCTTAGAGTTTCTTTGCTGTGACTTTCTCCCTAAGGTGCTAGAGCCACCCACGAGTGCTGTGATACATGTTTTGCAAAGAGAAAAAAAAAAAATAAAAGAATCAATATTTAGCCTTTTAGCTGTAAATTAGCTTCATGGAGCACTTTTCATTAAAATAAATAAATACAGTTGTGGAAATGAAGAGTTATGGTTTATAAAAGGCAGAGTTTCTAGTAAAAATTAATCACTAAAACAAAAGCATAATTAGTGAAAGCTTGTTATATTAGAGATGATTAGCAGATTAAGAAGAAAGCAGATGAATGGATGGGCCACAGAATCGCAAGAGAGCATACTGTGAGAATAGCTCTGCCTGTGTTAAGGAGGTAGGGTAGGCCCATGTCTCTCTGGTGAAAGCACACATCAGTAGCTAACTACAGAGGATTTCACAGGCATCTGTGTTTCAAGACTTTCTCAGCTCATCCAAATACTTCCATTCCCCCTCGTCCTCTTTAAAAGCTTCTGATACCTGTAAGAATCAGTAAGATTCTTTGGGTAGCCAGAGAGTACAGTGCGTGTAGAAGGGAAATCTCCTAGCACTTGTTCTTGCTTAGATTAGAAGGAATCAAGATTTCATCCCAGATCTTGGAGAATAGGGAAATCCAGACCTTCATTACTCGATCACAGGATCTGGCACATCATAAGGACTCAACAAATGTCTATTGCATGTATGCATGTGTAAATGAACATATGGAAACATGATGAAGGTCTAGTTCTGGGAAGTGATATTGCGGGAACCAGACATATGGTCAGGAGATAAACAGGTTGAGGAGAGATAGGGGGGTAATAGCTGAGTAGCATGATGTCAAAGGAAGTAGGTTTTATATGAGGGTAGAGGGGAAGCTGCTATGGAAACTGACAGGTTCCAGGTGCTATGTTTAAAGGGGACAGTTATTGGTATAGAAGGAACATACACACACACACACATCTTTGTGCACATTCATGGATGCATGTATTGGACCAAGAGTAATGGGTGGAGAAAGTAATGAAGAAAGGAGAAGTTATGAAATAGATATTCATTCATTTAATTAATACATACTGCACACTTAATATACTCCAGGCATCAAAGTAGGCTCTGAGAAATGACAAAAAAAACAGATATTGTTCCTCTCCTTTTATGACTTAACATCTATTAGAGAAAACTGAAAGATGGTAGTTTTCATAGTTTTTTCAGAAAACTGAAACAAATTCAATATATATTAAAGCATAAGTTAAATTGTGAAAATTTCTAGGAAATAGGAAAACACAGCAGAATATAATGCCATTTTAAAAAAAAAATGAAGAGGTTGAGAAAGGCTTCTCAAGGAAAAGGAGCAACGAGCTCAGGCTGAAAGTAGGGTAAGGAGTTATCCAGGCATGGAGAGTTCAGTAAGCCTCTTAGTAAAAAAGAGTATGTTGGCAAGTAGAAAACAAGCTTAAGGAACCAAAGTAAATAAATGTTTACATATACATATATGCACATACCTATTTACAAAGATCGTGAGAAACAAACATCATGAAAAACACTGGGCTGGAAGAAGCACAAGCTGGAACCAAGATGGCCAGGAGAAATATCAATAACCTCAGATACGCAGATGACACCACCCTTATGGCAGAAAGTGAAGAGGAACTACAAAGCCTCTTGATGAAAGTGAAAGTGAACAGTGAAAAAGTTGGCTTAAAGCTCAACATTCAGAAAACAAAGATCATGGCATCTGGTCCCATCACTTCATGGAAAATAGATGGGGAAACAGTGGAAACAATGTCAGACTTTATTTTTCTGGGCTCCAAAATCACTGCAGATGGTGACTGCAGCCATGAAATTAAAAGACGCTTACTCCTTGGAAGGAAAGTTATGACCAACCTAGATAGCATATTCAAAAGCAGAGATATTACTTTGCCAACAAGGGTCCATCTAGTCAAGCCTATGGTTTTTCCAGTGATCATGTATGGATGTGAGAGTTGGACTGTGAAGAAAGCTGAGTGCTGAAGAATTGATGCTTTTGAACTGTGGTGTTGGAGAAGACTCTTGAGAGTCCCTTGGACTGGCAGGAGATCCAACCAGTCCATTCTAAAGGAGATCAGTCCTGGGTGTTCTTTGGAAGGACTGATGCTAAGCTGAAACTCCAGTACTTTGGCCACCTCATGCAAATAGTTGACTCATTGGAAAAGACTCTGATGCTGGGAGGGATTGGGGGCAGGAGAAGGGGACGACAGAGGATGAGATGGCTGGATGGCATCACCGACTTGATGGACGTGAGTTTGAGTGAACTCCGGGAGTTGTTGATGGACAGGGAGGACTGGCGTGCTGCAGTTCATGGGGTCGTAAAGAGTCGGACACGACTGAGTGACTGAACTGAACTGAACTTACAAAGATATATACACCTGTGTACATATATGTGTGGACACATATATGTATGCACTGCTGCTGCTGCTGCTAAGTCACTTCAGTCCTGTTCGACTCTGTGCAACCTCATAGACTGCAGCCCAGCAGGCTCCCCTGTCCCTGGGATTCTCCAGGCAAGAACACTGGAGTGGGTTGCCATTTCCTTCTCCAATGCATGAAAGTGAAAAGTGAAAGTGAAGTCGCTCAGTCATGTCCAACTCTTAGCGACCCCAAGGACTGTAGCCTACCAGGCTCCTCCATCCATGGGATTTGCCAGGCAAGAGTACTGGAGTGGGGTGCCATCGCCTTCTCTGTATGTATGCACACATATAAGCATATATTGTTGTTGTTCAGTCACTAAGTCATGTGCAACTCTTTGTGCCCCCATGGATTGTAGCACACTAAGCTCCTCTGTCCTCCACTATCTCCTGGATATTCCTTTTATGAATCACAGCCTTGTCATGGAGAAGGGGCTTGTGTAACTCAAAGAAGCTATGAGCCATGCTGTGTAGCCCCCAAGATGGATGGGTTAAAGTGAAGTGTTCTGACAAAACATGTTCCACTGGAGGAGGAAACAGCCACCCACTCCTGTATTCTTGCTGCTAGAACTCCATGAACAGTATTAAAAAGCAAAAAATGTGACACCAGAAGATGAGGCCCCAGGTTGGAAGTATCCAATACAGTACTGGAAAAGAACAAAGCAATTACTAATAGCTCCAGAAAGAATGAAATGGCTGGGCCAAAAATACATTATGTGCATATATATCTTTATATATACACATGGATATTGATCTATTAAAAAGATTTATCCTTCTGCAATTGTGGTAGCTCACTGAACGGTTTATATGAAGCTGTAGCTTTCCCATCTGATACAAAATAGGTAGTCAGGAAGGGAAGATACATGTGAAATGATGGCAAGGACCAACTGCAACCCACAAAAATGAGCTATAACCTATTCATTTAGATTGGCAGGTTTGTTCTTCGCATCTCGTCCAGGCCTCCACTTTCAATGACGTTGCTGTCCTACAGAGGAAGTTGGCCTACTTTCTAACAGAGCTAAGCACACGCCAAGTACAGGATTAGGAAAGAGATGGAGGATTCACAGGCAAGGCTGCCACACTTCAATAAGGTAACGCAGGGTACTTGTGAGAATGTGTTCTGAATCACAACACAGTTTCTTACCCTGCAACCAATTTCCCAAATGTAAAATGAATATGGCTGCTGCTTCTCATTCTGCTTTGTAAATCCCACACATACCCACAGATACTCTGGGAAGGGAATCCTGAGAAATATAGTTCTAGCTTAGCTAAACTAGCACAATACAAATCCACTATGTTATTGATCCTTATGACTTAAAAGAAATTCTTTCTGTAAGTCTCTAAAGGAAGAAGAGACAAAGGAATGACTTTTATTGCTAGGAGCTGAAGCTGGGAAGATGAGAGACTTGACCACAGGCCTTAGTGTTGTGATGAGAGAAGGCTCAAGTGTAAGACACAGAGAGAATATTAACATTTTAGGAATTCTAGCCTTAGAACAGAGGCTATCTCTGTCATCCAGTTCTCTTATTGAGATGGGGTATTCAGTCAGTATAGACTTGACCAAGCTGTTCACAAAAGGAAAGGAAGAAAGAAGGGAAATAAAGACAAGCATAATCATACCAATTTAATAGAGTTCATCTGGCGAATACCACTAAGAAATGAGTTTTAAGTAATCAGATGTTTCCCATAACACAGTCAAAAATTCCATTCCTTCATAGAGCTTCTCCAAACTAGCCTCACTTGGCTTCTTTTAGTTTCAGTCACTCCAAATTTCTTCCTGTCTATTTCCCTGAATACTGAACACTTACTAATGTCTCTGTACAGCTCTGGGCTTCCCTGACAGATGTTTCTGACACTTGAGTCTATAATTTTACAGGTTTACCTTTTGTCTTCATGGGACCATAAGCTCCTCAAAAGAAGCACTGGGCTTCTTGATCCTTTTACAGTACTTTTTGGATCTTGCTATCAATATGTGGGTCTCTTAGAAAATGCTGTTGACGGACTTAGAAACGTATTAAAGGATGTCTGTTAAAGGATGTCTTGTGTGGAGATACTGTTGGTTCAATCTGAGCAGCCTAAAAAACTCTTGCTTAATTGAAACAATGCAATAAAAGATAGGCCTTTTATATAAATATTTATGGAATTGTTATCTTGGAGTATTTTATAATTTTAATGTGAGAAATTCTTTAGATTCAAACTTTAAAAAAATAATTTTGGTTTATCACATCAGCACCTCCTTATTATCATAATCTATTCTTAAAAGCTTGTCTCCCTTCCTACAGAAAAAAAAAATCTGTACACTTTGCAAGAAAGAAACTCTGTTCCATTCACTCTGCCTAAAGTACTGCTGGTAAATATTAATTCTGGATTATCAGTAGTTTTAAACCTACTGCCACTCTGTCTGTAAAGTCTTTTCTACTTCTTCCCCATCAGAAGTCTCTTTCCCTTTCTGATTTCATGGAAATACAGATACATACTTGAACTTATTGTCCTTAATTCTGGTGCTTGCTAGTATCTTTCTCACATGGTAAACAGGCCACCATGGTTGGGTGCTTGTGTTTTGAATGAAGTGATATTATAAACCACCCACAATCACAGGCTATGCATGCTTTATCTCTGTATACAGGGTCATGAACTTTTTTTTTAAGGAATGAAAAGAATGAGTCTAATAAAGGAAACTAGATCTTGAGAAAACAAATGTCCTCCACTGACCAAACTAGTAATAAATTATATAGCCCCAAATACCTGAGAATGCCTGGAGTAGATGAAAGACATATGTGCTATTACTGGCCTCAGTCACACATTGTTCCATTGTTTATTACTTTGAATGTGTTAATTCATCTCTCTGAGCTTCATTCTCTTTCTCTTTAGAATGGATATATGGCTACCAAACTCATAATGATGTTATAATGAATATATAGCTTATCATATAAAATACCTAGATTATCAAAAAGCATCAGGGGCTCAAAATTTATAAATGTTACTTTTGTCTATGATGCCCCTTTATTTTTTCTGTTCCCAGACAAAAGGTAGTAATTTCTAACGTCCCAACTCAAATTCCTTTTTCTCCTAGAAGTTATCCTGTTATACACATGGTCTCTCATTTCTGTATATTTCTAATGCACTCCTAGCAGTTCCCAATGCATTTCAGCTTTTTGAAAGAATCTCTTTTTAATGTCAAAAGAGTTATTTTTCTTATATAATAATACTTGATTTAAGAATCTATTAATTTAGACAATACATTTTAACAAAATGAAGGTGTAGGTTGTGCTTCTTTTTGATTCCATGGACTGTAGCCCACCAGGCTCCTCTCTCCATGGAATTCCCCAGGCAAGAGTATTGGAGTGGGCTTCCATTTCCTTCTCTAGGGAATCTTCCTAAACTAGGGATCAAACCTGTCTCCTGCATTGCAGGCAGATTCTTTACTTATGAGTCACCAAGAAAGCCTGGTGTGTTGAGTGCCTATTATATGTCATGTTTTGTACCATGAAATTTCAAATACATTATCTTTGATTCTTAAAAAGAGTCATTCAAGTATATGTTGACAGTAAACATTTTTGTTTGGCCAGAATTCAGACAAACTTGCCCAAGATCACATAGCTAGTGGTGCGTCTAAGACGCAAAGCAAATATAAATGAGTTATTTCATGTTTTCAGAGTCAAAATGAGAGAAAAAGAAGACTCAAGCTCCAGATTTCTCCTGTTAATCAAGAATAGTTACAATTACATCAACAGTGCTGCTCAAGTTTTAAATCATAGAGGAACATCCAGGAGCTTGTTAAAAATGCATATTAATAGACCTATTTCACTATAAGCGAATGTTTGTTGAACCTTCACATCAGTATTTGAAGAAGTATTCTGAAAGAGTCTGATGCAGGTGGTCTGCAAAACATGAGCATGGTATACATTGCTGCTAAGTAAAGAAAAAACCAGAAGACATAGTCATTGTTTCAGGATGACAAAAAATATAGGTGATAAGAACTGTGAAGATAGCAGAAGGCTTCACTATCCACTTTTGCCCTGCTCACCATGCATGTACTTGCAACCTTTCTCCCCTAAAATTGCTTTCAAACAGCTACCCTAGGGAAATAGACACTGATTCATGGAAAAATGTTTACACAAAACATTTTACTGTGATTGTAATATGATATATTACACTCATTTTATATCATAAGAATCATACATAGTATTCTAATACAATTTGACACTATACTTCATATGCAATAAAAATACAGGAGGAAAATTATAACTTATTAAGGGTGGTTACTCATGAGTGATGGCATTATGAGGGTTTTTATTTCCTTCTTTGGAACTTCCCATTATTTCCAATTCTCAATAATACATACATATGGTTTTTGATTTAAAATAATTTTTAATTGCTAAACTTAACTTCGACAATTTCTCTGAGTATTTGAAATGTATAACCCTAAAACATCAGAGCAGCATACTTGATGGAAAGTTTCACTGACACATGTATTCAAACAGAGAAATTATTCCAATCTATGGAGATAATCAAACAGTGACATTGATTTCTACAATGTTTTTGAAAGCAAATTAATTTTTGTTCTACAATATGCTCCAGTTTAATGAATATTTAACTATGTATAACAAATACAACTAATTACAGTAGTTTCCTATAAGGTTTTTAAAATACTAACTGGAGTGTCTTGGGAGAATTCTCAATATCCATTTCTACATCAAATACCTCTTTCTATCATTGTTTTCCAAAGAGCCTGGCCTGTTTTTGAGATCTGGTAAAGAATTTTCTCAGTGGAGGAAAAAATGGCAGATTTCATTATTTTGATGTTTCCTTTTTAATTTGCATCTTTAAAGAAATGTTACTTCATTCCTATTCACGAGTTTACTCGTTTGCATTAAGTTCAACGTGTCTAGAATTTCATGACAGTGCATTTAAACTATTCAGCCACATCTACCTCTTTTGGGAAATTTTGACATCTTTCTGTAGTGTGTTTGTAAATTTTTTGTGGTATTCCCTTTCAAATTCAGTAGTAGAACATCAAACCTTTGAATGTGCTAGCTCTGGCAGTTGTCAAAGTAAAAAGTCATATATGTTTCCCAATATAACCGATGTTCTTCCGGTGAAGTGAAAGCTTCTACTTAATGAAGAGTAAATTAATCAAATTATTTTTCTGCATTTCAGAGAAGTAAATTTATTTATTCTTATAAAAAACACAGTAAATTATTATAATAAATACAACAATAATACAGCAAAATTATTTGTGAATATTAGGTTTAAACAGAAACAGATATACTATTCAGAAATAAATTAAGAAAACTATTTGAAAAATTAAATACTAGAAATATAATTGAGAAACATCTTCCCAGGAAGAAATACATGAGCATTAAAAGAGATTAGCATGCTTCTAAATAATGGAATTTCTGACAATTATTTATCCAACCTGAATGTTTCTAATATAAATAGTAATGCCCTGAAAAGCATTTCTAATCTTGCATATTCCCAAATATCCTCCTTCACTATTTAGGTTTTATTAAGTACCTACAATGTTAGGTCTCTATCAATCATATATATATGGAAAACATGTTAGAGTACATGAGAGTAAGTCAAACAATCCAGATATTGTAAAAATATAAACTGGTAAATATCATATAGCTTTTTAGTAGCTGCTGCTGCTACTGCTGCTAAGTCACTTCGGTTGTGTCCGACTCTATGTGACCCCATAGACAGCAGCCCACCAGGCTCCCCATCCCTGGGATTCTCCAGGCAAGAACACTGGAGTGGGTTGCCATTTCCTTCTCCAATGCATGAAAGTGAAAAGTGAAAGTGAAGTCGCTCAGTTGTGTCCGACCCTCAGCGACCCCATGGACTGCAGCCCACCAGGCTCCTCTGTCCATGGGATTTTCCAGGCAGGAGTACTGGAGTGGGGTGCCATTGCCTTCTCTGAGCTATATGACCTTTATTTTCCCTCTGTTTTTGCTTTGTTTGGTTTTGTTTTGGGGTAAGAAAAAGAGTTTTCCCTTTTTGAAAAAGATTGCCTTGAGCCCATATACGATATTTCTCATATAATATATATGGAAAAGTTACTTGAGTCTCAATTTCCTAATAATGTAAAGTACTCATGCAAGATGCATATGCACATGGATATTTAGTGTATCATTTTTCTTTTATATCAGCAAAGGTTATATACATCCTAAGTATCCACCAGTAATAAAAAATTAATATAACAAAGTACTATGCATCCATGGAAAATAAATTATTTATGTATTATTATGAAGTGGTCTTCAATATAAAATAGTATGTGAAAATAAATATTTAGAAGAATGTGTATAATATGTTAAAGGAGCTAATTTATGGAAGAATTTTGCCTTAGTCTATTTCTGTTATGTAATATTTACATTATATTAAAATTGCTTTATAAATATGACACTTTTATAAAGGTTTTTACAAATCGGCAATGATTATCGTAAGACTATACCTTATAGAATATTGCTGTTGTTGTTGCTCAGTTGCCCAGTATCCGACTCTTTGTGACCCCATGTATTGCAGCATGACAGGCTTCCCTGTTTGTCTCAAATACTGCTTATGTTTTTTCATAAACATTTCTCTTGAAAATCTGTAAATATTTGCAGATTTTTAAAAATTAGCATAATCATATAATTGAAAATTTGCCAACATATAAAATATAAACACTTAAGGACTTCTACAAATTGTTTACTTGACACAGTAGAGCCATTCTTATTTACCATGCAAACTCAAGAACCTTTGAAAGCATGTGTAAAGAAGAATACCTATATCAGAGGGACTAGTGAAAAATCCACAGATTAATTGTCCACACTAGGTAAGAATATGCCCTTAAACTATTTAAACTGATTATTAGAAAATTAAAGTAACCTAGACACATTTTTAATTTTCCATATACAACATACGCTCTTTATGGAATCAATTACAGGAGATTAATATATGACAAGCAAAGTGTGTAAACAGGGCAAAGAAGACAGAAGTAGGAATTGCTGCTAATTTGAGGAGTTTCACAAAAGTAGCTTAATATTTAACATAAAACGATTAGCTACAACCTAAAAACTCTGACATATATTTACTTCCTCATCCCTTAAAAATGCTTTAAACACAACTAACACTTTCTTGGTCAATTGAAAACAAAGGAAAATATGTTTTCAAAAATTTTACGTTATCTCTTTTTTCCCCTACATGTCAGTCTTTTGGGGAAAATCAGTAAATTAAATATCATATTTAAATATGATATTTAATTTACATCTAAGAATTAAAAATTCTTAGATGAATCTGAATATTTTCAAAATCAGGTAATATTTTTACTAAGTGAAATTACATTCACTATTTTTTCTCCACAGAAAAGCTTCACTCTAAGAATGTGCTAGACATAAAATGCCAACAGTATAAAAGAAATCCTTCACAATATGGCTTATTTAAGACACAAGAGGATACAGTGTCATAGAAGTTTGTTGATTATAAGATGACTTTAAATTTTAAATTTGCTATAGTATATTTAAAATAAAATTTATTTTGCAAAGTATTTACACACTTGGCTATATTAAATGCATGTCTGGGACATTTATTTTAAGGAGAGTATTTGCTACCCAGAAATTAGTCAATTCTGTATTAATATCATATACACACTTTTGTTTTAAACACACATGAAAATTTGTGGTAAAATGCATTTTAATTAGTGACAAAGACAAGTACTTACCAATATGGAACCTGAAAGACCATGTAAATCAAATGAAATACTTTAATGGCTTAAAGAACAATTTAATACAGTTTGCCTTACCTTTTTGGTTAATATGTGTATTATGTATGTGTTTCCTAAAATGTATGATTAAAGGAGAAAGTCTAAGGAGACTTCATTTTCATACACATAGTGAATAGGAACAAGAGAAAATTTTCAGGCAATGTATTTGGAAAGTGTCTTGCTTTTTCAAACAGAAACTATTGGTTTAGAATATCTCTGTAGCATTCTCAATTGATTTATTCATTTGTAGGGAATTTTGGAAAAATACATTTTCTTTTAAGGAAAACCAGTTCTACCAAAACATCCAAATGTATTCACTGATCTTACAAATAAAGTCAAGACAGAAATAAAACAGTAATTTGAGAAAGGGCTATTGATAATTTGGAAATAAGATCAGTATAAGTATTGAGGATAGAGTAAAACATTTAGAAGCCAAATGGTACTTTAAGAGATTCTTTGAAAAGTTAAACAAATACCTCTTTTACAAACTTTAAATATATAATTTACATAGAGATGAGAGCTATCACTTGCTTTCCTCTGGATGCCTCTTCTTAATTCATATAGAATTAAACTAAAGCTCAAGTTCAGTTTAATACTAGTCTAAATAAAACATAACAGAAATAATACACTAGATTTTGGATTATATGCACTATATAGCAGACAAATAAAATTTTATGCTACAAAATATAACACTGCATTTAGTTGTCTCTAAGTTACAGCACCATCACTGGCTCTTCTAACTGAGATAACCAGGTGATTCCCTGGAGGAATTGTTAATTGTGGAGGATCTATAGACAGAAGGGTGTACTTTATAAACTCATCCTTAGAGACCATCCTTGGTGTCTTACAATATAATTGATTGTAGCAAATTGTATTTCAAACTTGTTGCAAACTCCAAGGGAATGCTGTAGTCATCATAACAGAAACATTACTCCAAGAAAAACGAATCCTCAAACATGTTTCATATGAAGGCTGTACAAAATATATCCTAATTTCTCAAATCTCTAGAAATTCAAAATCCCACCAGGTTTCTTAGAGTTACAAAGAAAAGCTATTAACTTTCATTTCTTTTCAAGACTGCTTATTTGTGTAGGTTACTTTTTAATTTAAACTGCTTACCTAACCTATAAAATGCAGTTAAACTGAGCAATTGATATCAATCATGACTCTAGAAATGTAACCTTTAATTTTATTTTTATTACCCTATTCAAAATGTAAAACTTTATTCAAATGTCATATTTTCCCTACCCTCCTTTTCATAAAAAGAAAAGCTGTTTTACTAGAGAGCATGGAAACCATCTATCAATGCTTATTATTGCTGAAATGTTGGGAAGCTTCATCCTAAATTTCAAAATGTACAGTATGCTTCTCATCTATTTATCTATAACATGTTGTCTGTGTATGCTATTTTGCTCTAGTGGAAACCACTTTATCATAACTTATAACCGAATTCTTAAATAATAATTAATAAAATATTTGCAGAGAAAATTTTCAACACCTTAATATTGCACAATTTTACTGAGGCAGATGCATAGATTAAAGCAGAAATATGTTTTCACCTTCTAGAGACTGATTTTCAAATTTCATGATTCTTTAAATGTTTATTTTAAAAATAGTATTTTGTTATAAGGAAAGCACAATTTTATATCTTATTCCAGATCACTCACATGCTTATTTTAATAAAATGGCTCAGAGTTCAAAATAAATATTCAAATAGTATGAATACTAATTTCAAAATGGATAGGGACAAAAACAGAACCTTTTACATTTTTTTAGAAACTAGAAAATTATGTTTTGTGCTTCAGAACCACAAAGAGGTAAAGCACAGTTTTCAGAAAAGATGTAGCATGGGGTGAAAAGAATCTAAGAACCACTGATTCTGTTGAAGATACCTAAAAATAGCAAGAAATGTAATATCCTTAGAATACAGAACTTTAAAATGTCTTATCAAGGCTGAAAACTTCATGGCAATGCACACTGTATAGTCTAAAGAGTCATTGTTGGCCATCTCTCCCTACTTTTTATAAAAATAAATTTGTGAACTAAAGGACTTCTTTTTACAGTTCCACTATAGAGCTTGGTTTATACTAAAAAAAAAAAATGTTCATAAAAAATAATAATAAGTACAAGGAGATCAGTCAACTGTTAGCTATTATTTGAGGGTATTCTTTGTTATCCAGCTTGAAGAGTAGTCAGTAAACTTCCCTTTCTTCTAAATCTCTTTTCATTTCACACATTTTTATTTAATATCTCCTTTGTTCCATGGCAGAAAGTGAAGAACTAAAGAGTCTCTTGATGACGGTGAAAGAGGAGAGTGAAAAAACTGGCTTGAAACTCAACTTAAAAAAAAAAAGCTAAGATCACTCCTTTCTGTCCCATTACTTCATAAGAAATAAAGGGGGAAAAGTGGAAGCAGTGCCATTTTATATTTTAGGGCTCCAAAATCACTGCAGACAATGACTGTAGCCATGAAATTACAAGATGCTTGCTCCTTGGAAGGGAAACTATGACAAACGTAGGTAGTGTATTAAAAAACCAGAGATGTCACTCTGCTGACAGAAGTCGTATAGTCAAAGCTATGGTTTTTCCAGTAGTCATGTAAGGATGTCAGAGTTGGACCGTAAAGAAGGCTGAATGCCAAAAAAATTGATGCTTTCAAATTGTGGTGCTGGAGAAGACTATTGAGATTCCCTTGACGTGCAAGGATGTCAAGCCAATCAATCCTAAAGGAAATCAATCATGAATATACATTGGAAGGACTGATGCTGAAGCTGAAGCTCCAATAGTTTGGCCACCTGATGCAAACAGCCAACTCATTAGAAAAGACCTTCATGCTGGGAAAGATTGAAGGCCAAAGGAGCAGGGGGTGAAAGAGGATGAGATGGTTAGATAGCATCACTGACTCAAGAGTGAAAAGTGAGTCACTCAGTCATGCCCAGCTCTTTGTGATCCCATGGACTATAGAGTCCATGGAATTCTCCAGGCCAGAATACTGGAGTGGGTGGCCTTTCCCTTCTCCAGGGGATCTTCCTAACCCAGGGATTGAACCCAGGTCTCCCCCATTGCAAGCAGACTCTTTACCACCTGAGCCAAGGGGAGGCCACTCAATGGATATAAATTTGAGCAAACTCTGGGAGATAGTGGAGGACAAAGGAACCTGGAGTGCTGCAGGTCATGAGATTGCAAATATGGACACAGCTTCATGACTGAACAACAACATGTTACAGGAACTCTCTTGGCACTTGGAAGTCCTCAAAGAATGAAACAGACTAAAGTTCTTACTTCAAGGAGCTTACCTTTTGGTGAGTCAAAGGGAATAGGAAATGTTGAGGATGAGGTGATTGAAACTTTAAGTTGGGACCCCAGAGCTGATGTCACTGAAAAAGTCATGTTTGAGTAAAATCTGAAGGACGTAAGAAGTCAACAATCTAGGTGTCTGGAGGATATCTGCTAAGGAGGAACAGCTAGGGTAAGGTACTGAGTCAGAAGTCTGGTTATGTTATTGGAGGATGAACAAAGAGGCCAGCATGGCCAAAGTTGAATGAGATAGAGAGACAATGCTAGGAGACAAAATCAAGGGCACCAGATGGCACAGTGCTTTACAGGCTCTTGTAAGGTTTCTGCTTTCATTTTGAGACAATAAAAATTTTAAATAGTGTTAGGAAAGTAGTAAGATGATCTAACTTTCCTTTTAATTGACTCCTTGGGCTGCTGAGATGAGAGTAGATTGCAAGGGGCCAAATATTAAAGCAGAAAGATAACTTATGAGACAAGTGAACCAACTGAGGTAAGAACACAAAAACTTATGCCAGAATCATATTAATGATGTATTGGGAAGTTGTTGAATTTTTAAATATACTTTGAATATGGAAACAATGGAATTTCCTGATGGTCCAGATGTGACATGGGAGACAAAGAGAGGAGTCAAGGAGACTTGAAGTGAGATTTTGGAACTGAACAGCCAGAAAAACAATGTCAACATTTATTAAGATGGAAAAGGCTGCAGGACAAGCTGGGATAGGAGAAATATCATTTGATAAATTTGTGATGTATAAAGACTAAAATGCATATAATATACTCAAGTAGAATTCCAGTTAGATATAGTACATAGATCTGAAATATTAGTATAGAGATTATACTTAAGGCCATGAAGATTAATCAAATCACCAAGGGAGAGAATGCAGAAAAGAGAAGCCATCCAAGGACTGAGCCTTGCTTATTTCTCACAGGTTCAAAGAAGATAAGGAGAAAAGAGAGGGGGTAAAAATGTTTAATTATTTCAGCTTCTAATAGTTCAGTTCAGTTCAGTCACTCAGTCGTGTCCAACTCTTTGCGACCCCATGAATCACAGCACACCAGGCCTCCCTGTCCATCACCATCTCCTGGAGTTCACTCAGACTCACGTCCATCCAGTCAGTGATGCCATCCAGCCATCTCATCCTCTGTCGTCCCCTTCTCCTCCTGCCCCCAATCCCTCCCAGCATCAGAGTCTTTTCCAATGAGTCAACTCTTCACATGAGGTGGCCAAAGTACTGGAGTTTCAGCTTTAGCATCATTCCTTCCAAAGAAATCCCAGGGCTGATCTCCTTCAGAATGGACTGGTTGGATCTCCTTGCAGTCCAAGGGACTCTCAAGAGTCTTCTCCAACACCACAGTTCAAAACCATCAATTCTTCGGTGCTCAGCTTTCTTCACAGTCCAACTCTCACATCCATACATGACCACTGGAAAAACCATAGCCTTGACTAGATGGACCTTTGTTGGCAAAGTAATGTCTCTGCTTTTCAATATGCTACCTAGGTTGGTCATAATTTTTCTTCCAAGGAATAAGTGTCTTTCATAATTTACATTATCAATACTGAATAGGGAAGGAGACTTTTTGAGGGAGAAAGGATGAATTTAGCTTTAACATACTGAGGTGTAAATTTATGTTGTGACTTCTAATGAAAGTTGTGTGGTAAGCAGTGTATATTAAGTCTGGAGTTCGGCAGAGACAAGACTAGAGATACAAAATTTGTATATAGGTTTTGAATATTTTCAAATAACTGAAGTTAAAACAATGGATTTAGATGAGATTTCCAAGATGAGAAGAAGCTGAAAATAGAACAAAGGCAGACCCCAAAATGCACCACTATAACATGGGCGTCTCAATCAGTAATAGTTCTAGTTTCAGTGATCGAAGAAGTAGACACTTCTTCACAAAAGGAAATGAAAATTGTTTCTATTTCCTCATTCATTCTCCTGCCCTTTACAACTTCCTAATAATTCTTAAAAATGTCCATTTCCTTTTTGCGCGTCAAAAAGATTTTTTTGCCTATATGGCAATAATTTCCAAACTTCTACTTTTGCACACTTTCATTTTCTTTTTATTAAACATATACAAATATTGCATAGATAGCAGCCAAATGTAGACCAACTCATGCATGAGAATCCTGAGAAAGTACAGCTTGAAGTATGACTACACAGAACAAGCCGCCATTGATGCTTACTCCACCCAACAACTTACATTTAAAAGGAAAACTTAAATGACATCACTTATGTCTTAGGTTATTCTTTCTGTTATAGGACATGTTTCCACTGCATTAAGTGTACATATCACCTATGCAGAGATTTTATATTTTTTCTATGTGTCAAATTTGTGCAAAATTCAGTAAAGAAACTAAGGCTAACATATATAGGAATCAAGTACAACAAATAGGATGGTACTGCCATGCTAAACCAATCATGAGCCACTTAAATTTGCACCTTCAGTATTTTATAGATAGACACTGCTGGCCACTGGTTCATGGATTATAAATGGCTTACTTCATACCTCCCTAGTCTTTCTATAATTCCTTCAGCAACTCAGTTTGGCTATTCTGGGTAATTCCCTTTGACAATTTTTGCTTGAAAGCTTAGACTGACAGAACACCTCATCCCTGCTCCCACATTCACTTTGGGGTTTAGGATACTGTGATTCCATTCACACTAAATATTCAGACTTGTCACTTTAAAACTTGCTTGTGGTGCTCTGCTCCTTTCTTGCTCTGGACCAGAAGGCTTTCAAAGACACATCAGAGTATAAGCAGTCAAGCAAGCATATTTTAAAGTGGCAGGTCTATATCTGAACTTTATGGTCTTAATGAAATCTTTATTCTAAGAACTGAACATTGTAACTCCACTGGAGCCACTGTGGTCTCAAGCCTCTCTCTGGTAATCATTTCCAAATCAAGTTCATGGGCAAGAGAAACATCTCTAGGGTACTCATGAGATGAGGTTGAACTCAGCAGTCATTGGAAGCAGGTGCCTCTGAGCACACTGAAGAACTTTTTCAAATATCTTAGGCTTGCAATTCTGAAGAGCCGCTTTGGATTTCAGTTATTATGAGGGAGAAAGAGAGAAAGCTGGTTAGCCAACACGAGCTTTCAAAGGCCCTTGTATTACTAAATCATAAATAAAGTTCAGTGTGGAGTTTGAGTGTATTTACGCAATTCTTGCATTTTGGCATGGTGCAAGTAGATTGGCAATATTTGCTTGTGAAAGACGTGGTGGCTAACACAAAAGGATTGCAGGTCAACATCATGATTCACTGCCAAAGCTGTCTGGACACTGCTTGCAAGATGCTTGGAGCCCATCCAAGCAGTTGTCCCTGAAGAAGTTTATATGAATGATGCTCATCAAATTAACCTCAACATTTTAAAACTGTGGAATGAATATGTTTAATCTCAAACTTTCCCTAATGTATGAACTTTTGCATTTGCTTATTGCAATGCTTTATCTTTGCTTGCTTAGAATTGATTACATACTAACTAAGCAGTTCAAAAATGACCAGGTACCATTTGGAGCATCAACCCAATATTTCTGTAGAAGTTATAAACCTAACTCAAGTGCAAAGACAATTAGAATCACCAGGATCAGGCATTATAAAACGGTCAACTCAATCTCACAGTACAGTGTTCTGAGTGCACTGCACCCAGTATGTAGTGCAGGCTATCGAATAGTCTGGAGGACACATTCTAGGCTGTTATTGATGGTTGATAGTTAGGAGAGGGAGATATAAGCTAAATCAATAACATATTGAGAATCTCTAGTCACTCTGACTCATCTATGTTGCTTTGTATATTATTATCATAATAATACTTATAAGAAGTCTTTTCTTGATCATAGAAGTTCTGCAGAATGGAAGGTAAACATGTGAGCAGTAGAGTCAGACAGCCATGAGCTAAATTTTAATTCTTCCACTTTTTAATTATATAAAGTGAAGTTTCTCAGTCATGTCTGACTCTTTGCGACCCCATGGCCTATAGGGATTACAGGCTTACCAGGCTTACCATGGAATTTTCCAGGCAAGAGTACTAGAGTGGGTTGTCATTTCCTTCTCCATTTAATTATATAATCACAGTCAAATTACTCCCTGTATCTTGGTTCTTCAGCCATAAAATGAAGCTGCTGTGTAGCCCTGGGTGTAAAGTATTTAGAAGAGCATCTAAGTACCAAGCGAGTGTTAGCCATTATTGACATTGCTTAAGAGTCATTGTTTGATCCCACAAGTCCATGAAAAGTGAAACAAATCTACATGGCTTGGAAGTATAGACACTGATTATATAGTAAGGGTTAGATCTGGGGGGTCTCACCTGGCTTATTTCATAAGATTGCTGTGAAACTTAACCAATGTAAATAAAGTACAAAGGCTATAAACTAGTGATGACAGTTTTATTACTAGTGTTATTATTAATGTTAATATCATTTGCATGACTTAAAAATGTTCACCAATTATCAGTGAGAAGTGGATTTCATTATAATAAAATAGTAGCAAAAATATCATGAAATATTAGAGTCAGAAGGAACCCTAAAAAATAACAACAAATGTTCTCACTTCTCTACTTTGGCTAAAAACAACCAATGAAAAAACAAACAAACCCTAAAACTACCTTTGATCACCTATGAAGATATAATCACTCCTTTATAAAGTAGCCCATTAAAGTAGAAATACTTTTAAGTATTTTCAAATTACTTCTTTTATTTATCTGAAATTACTCACTATTTTTTTTACCCATTGTCTCAGCTTCTGCCCTAATGACTCTCTCAGGATCCCCTAATTCCTCCTCTATATCATGTCCAGTGTTCTACCTCATATGCATACCAGATTTTCTTTTTCCTGTAGGCTGACACTTCTAATTCCTTTTACTAATTCTCAGATAACCTTGTTTTGACTTTCTTCATCACTGTGACTGCCCTCCCATGAGTGTGTTCTGGTTTGACTATTTTTTCTCCTAAAATGCAATGCCTAAAAGAAGTTAATATTCCAAATGTAATCTTTTTCAGTACATGGTAAAGGGAACATATAACTTATTTTCTTGGACATTGTATTTCCATTATGTAGCCTAAGATCAAATTAGTATTCTTGGCAGTTGAATCACACACTTTACTACTTGACAAGCTTATAGTCAAGATGCTCTTAAATATCTTTCATACAATTTGCTCTTTTTTTTTTTCCTATCTTGCCTTTTTGTAGCTGGCTTTTCAGTTCAGTTCAGTTCAGTTCAGCTGCTCAGTAGTGTCCGATTCTTTGTGACCCCATAAATCACAGCATGCCAGGCCTCCCTGTCCATCACCAATTCCCGGAGTTCACTCAAACTCATGTGCATCAAGTTGGTGATGCCATCCAGCCATCTCATCCTCTGTCGTCCCCCTCTCCTCCTGCCCCCAATCCCTCCCAGCATCAGAGTCCTTTCCAATGAGTCAACTCTTCGCATGAGATGGCCAAAGTATTGGAGTTTCAGCCTCAGCATCAGTCCTTCCAATGAACACCCAGGACTGATCTATTTCAGGATGGACTGGTTGGATCTCCTTGCAGTCCAAGGGACTCTCAAGAATCTTCTCCAGCACCATAGTTCAAAAGTATCAGTTCTTCGGCACTCAGCTTTCTTCACAGTCCAACTCTCACATCCATACATGACCACTGGAAAAACCATAGCCTTCACTAGATGGACCTTTGTTGGCAAAGTAATATCTCTGTGTTTTAATATGCTATCTAGGTTGGTCATAACTTTCCTTTCAAGGAGTAAGTGTCTTTTGATTTCATGGCTGCAATCACCATCTGCAGTGATTTTGGAGCCCCAAAAATAAAGTCTGACATTGGCTTTTAGAACCTAAAAAATAGGATGTGCATTTATTCCTAATAACTTCCAACCCATTAAACTCAGCCCTTTGTTCTATCTAGACTACATTTTGTTTCAGATTCTTACTAGCTAACCCCTCCAGCTTTTTATCATCCACATATTGTGAAAATTGTTCTTATCATTGATGTCAATGAAATACTTAGTGTGTTGAAGCTTATAAAATTAATGTTTGATACCAATCCTTCAATTAATACTTTTTTAGTACAATCATTCACATATTATACATTCTTTGAGTATTTTAACACTTAGCTTAGTTATACTCAGAGATGCCATGGGAACACTTGCAGCATTCCTCTAATGTACAAATAGCAACACTGAGAAGCCCCATGGATAGAGAAGCCTGGTTGGACTATAGTCCATGGGGTCGCAAAAGAGTCAGACATGATTTAGCAACTAAACAGCAGCAAGAACCCTATTATTAGAATAAACAAATCACAAAAACAGAAATAATCATATGCTGACAGTACCTATATCATAAAGCCTCCATCTAGAAACCTAGACCAATGCCTTATAAGAAGGTTCTCTGCATCCCACTCACCATTCCACTTATCTCCCTTTTCTGGCCTCAGTAGATAGAGGACAAATGAAGACATTCTCTTTATTCTGTAGAAACAAAGGGGAACTCAAGCAGAGTTTCCCTGTGAATTTTCACAAAATTACACATCTCTTAACTTCAGAATTATATTTTCATTGTGACTTACGAAAGGCACCATGGAACATGTTCTATATTCTGGTCAAGTGACAAATATCTCATTCTGACTTTTGTGTGGTCTTACAAATTTCTGAGAATGAAGTTAGATATGCCTTGCCTAAAAAGATTGTCATTTTTGTTTATGGATTAGATATTTATTTCAAATACTTTCTACTCAACACTTGGAGGTATTTACTCATTTTACAACTGCATATGTGTACATCAGGAGAAATGCTGGGCTGGAGGAAGCACAAGCTGGAATCAAGATTTCTGGGAGAAATATCAATAACCTCAGATATGCAGATGACACCAGCCTTATGGCAGAAAGTGAAGGACTAAAGGGCCTTTTGATGAAAGTGAAAGAGGAGAGTAAAAACGTTGCCTTAAAGCTCAACATTCAGAAAACTAAGATCATGGCATCTGGTCCCATCACTTCATGGCAAATAGATGGGGAAACAATGGAAACAGTGGTTGACTTTATTTTTCTGGGTTCCAAAATCACTGCCAATGGTGATTGCAGCCATGAAATTAAAATATGCTTACTCCTGAGAAGGAAAGTTATGACCAAACTAGAAAGCATATTATAAAGCAGAGACATCGCCTTGTCAACAAAGTTCCATCTAGTCAAGGCTATGGTTTTTCCAGTGGTCATGTATGGATGTGAGAGTTGGACTATAAAGAAAGCTGAATGCTGAAGAATTGATGCTTGTAAACTGTGGTGTTGGAGAAGACTCTTGAGAGTCCCTTGGACTGCAAGGAGATCCAACCTGTCCATCCTAAAGGAGATCAGTCCTGGGTGTTCATTGGAAGGACTGATGTTGAAGCTGAAACTCCAATACTTTGGCCCCCCAATGCTAAGAGCTGATTCATTTGAAAAGACCCTAATGCTGGGAAAGATTGAGGGCAGGAGGAGAAGGGGACGACAGAAGATGAGATGGTTGGATGGCACCACTGACTCAATGGACATGGGTTTGGGTCGACTCTGGGAGCTGGTGATGGACAGGGAGGCCTGGGGTTTTGCGGTTCATGGGGTCACAAATAGTCAGACATGACTGAGCGACAGAACTGAACTGATGGAGTTCTTAATGTATATCTATATTTTGTACTAGTTATAAAAGATTTAAATTTCTTTAAAAACATAGTGGCTTTTTGGAGCTAACAATCTAACTAGGAAGACAGATACATTAACAAATACGCATAAGGCAATGTTGTAAACACTGTACAATGGAACACCTATAAAGTACTAAGCAAGAGTAGCAGAACTTGTAGCACCAAACTAGAATGTCAGGGGTGACCACATGAAGGATGAATGCACCTTTGTAGGGTTTAGGGGAAGGAAATATCCATGGTTTAAATACATCATTTCAAGCAAAAGACACACACACAAAAAACCCTAGTCTTCTATCAACTTATGATGAAAGTGAAAGTGTTAGTTGCTCAGTTGTGTCCAACTCTTTGCAACCCCATGGACTGTAGCCTGCCAGGATCCTTTATCCATGGAATTCTCCAAGTAAGAATACTGGAGTGGGTGAGCCATTCCCTTCTCCAGGAGATCTTCCTGACTCGGGGATTGAACAAGGGTCTCCTGCATGCAAGCAGATTCTTTACCACCTGAGACATCAGGGAAGCCCACAAACCTATGGTCATGGTCCACTAACACTCCCCACCCTCCTCTAGATCCTTGCAATGTACTAATCATTTTCCAAGCTTTTGCTCTTGTCTCCTAAAATCTGTCCTGAACACGGTAGACAAAGAGATTCTTGTAAAATCTAAATCAGATCACGTTACTAAAGTGCTCAAACTCTTCCAATGATTCATATAACAAAATTAAAGAATAAATATGTTAGAATAATATTCCAGAACAAAATCAAACAATAAAAATCAAATTTTAAAAAGTAATATCACAGAATAAAATCAAAGTCCTGAAAATGCCCTTCTCCTAACCTCACCCTCATTCCAGTCTTACAAATCTCCAATCCCACATTTTACTAATATCCTGACCACATATCTTCAGACTACTCTGCTTCAGGACATTTTTCTGGTTGCCTTGCTATTTTTTAAAACACTTTAAGGAGTGTTTCTCCTTAGGACCTGCACCTTCAGCTTCCCCTGCCTGCAACATTTCTTACAGAGAGACATATTTCTCCTTTTCATTCTTCTCTAGTTTTCTCCACAGCACTTATCATCATGGGTCATTCCATACCCCTACTTATTTGTGCATTATCCACTTCCCATCACAAGAATAAAAGCTCCATGAAGACATGTATTTTGTCTCTTTCATTGTAAGCTGCGTTCCCAAGTGTTTTCACAGAACTGACATATAGAAGGAAGAATCAGATGAAGGAAAGTTACTCTGGTGCCATTTTATAAAGAATCTAGTGTTATATGTTAGGAAGAAATGACTTTATCTTTTAGGCAAAGATAAACTGTTGAATTGGAGAAGGCAATGGCATCCCACTCCAGTACTCTTGCCTGGAAAATCCCATGGATGGAGGAGCCTGGTAGGCTGCAGTCCATGGGGTCGCTAAGAGTTGGGCACGACTGAGTGACTTTACTTTCACTTTTCACTTTCATGCATTGGAGAAGGAAATGGCAACCCACTTCGGTGTTCTTGCCTGGAGAATTCCAGGGACGGGGGAGCCTGGTGGGCTGCCGTCTCTGGGGTCGCACAGAGTCGGACATGACTGAAGCGACTTAGCAGCAGCAAACTGTTGAATGATTGGAATACTTTGGAAAATGGAAGTGAAATCTTTGGATTTGGGGCCCTCAGGGTCAACTGCCATTCTTTGCAGATTGCAGTCTAATCTGATTCCTTTTCAAGGTATGCAAGCCCTGAAGAGAAATCTCTGCTATAACTAAATGGGCTTATGAATATTTTAATATTCTATGATGATGTCCAACATAGCTGATTAAACCTACCAGCTCCTTTGACTGACTACTAAGAAACCACTGAAGCATATGAAATTGGAATTATTGCTATTTACATATTCAAATCAAGAGTGAGAAATTAAGAGAGTCATAAGCTAACATAATTTTAAAATTAAATAAGCCTGTTTTTATGAGTGCAGAACAACATGGAAAAGGAATTTACATACAACAAGGGTAACAAACTAGCTATATAGTAAATTTCTGACATCAACACAAAGATATTCAAGTAAACCATAATAAACACATAATTTTAGTTATGATGCTGACTTTGTTGTGTGTGTTACATCACTATGTGAAACAAAAGTCTGAAACCAAGAGCTGAGTGTGGATTAGTTGAAGCAATAAAAGAATATGTCAGGTAGGCTGTGAGAAAAAGCAATTGTAATCCAGCAGGCAATTGAAATTCAAGGTGAGATTCCAGGGAGGATGAGCCATGCGTCTTCTCTACGAGCAGAGAGCTATGAGTTATAAGAATAAGAAAGTGTTTCATTGGTTTCAGAAACTACCAAAATTACAAGAAAGAAATTCTCAGTTTTAGCCACATAACCTTACCTCATTAATTGCTTACTCATTTAGTACACTACTTCAGTATTCTTGCCTTGAGAACCCTATGAACAGTATGAAAAGGTAAAAAGATAGGACACTGAAAGATGAACTCTGCAGGTTGGTAGGTGCACGATATGTTACTGGAGAACAGTGGAGAAATAACTCCAGAAAGAACAAAGAGAGAGCCAAAGCAAAAACAACACCCAGTTGTAGATGTGACTCATTATAGAAGCAAAGTCTGATGCTGTAAAGAGCAATATTATATAGGAATCTGGAATGTTAAATCCATGAATCAAGACAAATTGGAAGTGGTCAAACAGGAGATGGCAAGAGTGAATGTTGACATTTTAGGAAACAGCAAATTAAAATGGACTAGAATGGGTGAGTTTAACTCAGGTGACCATTATATCTACTACTGTGGGCAAGAATCCCTTAGAAGAAATGAAGTAGCCCTCATAGTCAACAAAAGAGTCTGAAATGCAGTACTAGGATGGAATCTCATAAATGACAGAATGGTCTCTGTTCATTTCCAAGGCAAACCATTCAATATCAAAGCAGTCCAAGTCTATGCCCCGACCAGCAATGCTGAAGAAGCTTAAGTTGAATGGTTCTATGAAGACCTAAAAGATCTTCTAGAACTAGCACCCAAAAAATATGTCCTTTTCATCATAGGGGACTGGAATGCAAAAGTAGGAAGTCAAAAAGCACCTGGAGTAACCAGCAAATTTGGCCTTGGAGTACAGAATGAAGCAAGGCAAAGGCTAATAGAGTTTTGTCAAGAGAGTGCACTAGTCATAGCAAACACCCTCTTCAAACACCACAAGAGAAGACTCTACATATGCACATCACCAGATGTTCAACACCGAAATCAGATTGATTATATTCTTTGCAGCCAAAGATAGAGAAGCTCTATACAGTCAGCAAAAATAAGACTGGGAGCTGACTGTGGCTCAGATCATGAACTCCTTGTTGCCAAATTCAGACTTCAATTGAAGACAGTGGGGAAAGCCACTAGACCATTCAGGTATGACCTAAATCAAATCTCATGATTATACAGTGGAAGTGAGAAATAGATTTAAGGGATTAGATCTGAGAGACAGAGTACCTGAAGAACTATGGATGGGGGTTCATGACATTGTACAGAAGACAGGGATCAAAACCATCCCCAAGAAAAAGAATGCAAAAAAGCAAAATGGCTGTCTAGGGAGGCCTTACAAATAGCTGTGAAAAGAAGAGAAGCTGAAAACAAAGGGGAAAAGGAAAAAGATACCCATTAGAATGCACAGCTCCAAAGAATAGCAAGGAGAAATAAGAAAGCCTTACTCATGTGATCAATGCAAAGAAATAAAAAAAAAACAATAGAATGGGAAAGATAAGAGTTCTCTTCAAGAAAATTAGAGATACCAAGGGAACATTTCATGTACAGATGGGCTCAATAAAGGGCAGAAATGGTATGGACCTAAAAGAAGCAGAAGATATTAAGAAGACATGGCAAGAATACACAGAAGAACTGTACAAAAAAGATCTTTATGACCGAGATAATCATGATGGCATGATCACTCACCTAGAGCCTACACATCTTGGAATGTGAAGTCAAGTGGGCCTTAGGAAGCATCACTGCAAACAAAGCTAGTGGAGGTGATGGAAATCCAGTTGAGCTATTTCAAATCCTAAAAGATGATGCTGTGAAAGTGCTGCACTCAATATGCCAGCATATTTGGAAAACTCAGCAGTGGCCACAGGACTGAAAGAGGTCAATTTTCATTCCAAGCCTCAAGAAAGGCAATGCCAAATGATGTTCAAACTACCGTACAATTGCACTCATCTCAAATCCTTGTAAAGTAATGCTCAAAATTCTCCAAGCCAGGATTTAATAGTACTTAACCGTGAATTTCCAGGTGTTTAGCTGGATTTAGAAAAGGCAGGGGAACCAGAGATCAAATTGCCAATATCCACTGGATCATCAAAAAAGCAAGAGAGTTCCAGAAAAACATCTATTTCTGCTTTACTGACTATGCAAAAGCCTTTGACTGTGTGGATCACAATAAACTGTGGAAAATTCTGAAAGAGATGGGAATATCAAGCCACCTAATCTGCCTCTTGTGAAATCTGTATGCAGGTCAGGAAGCAACAGTTAGAACTGGACATGGAACAACAGACTGGTTCCAAATTGGGAAAGGAGTACATCAAGGCTGAATATTGTCACCCTTCTTACTCAATGTATATGCAGAGTACCTCATGAGAAATTGCCAGGCTGGATGAAGCACAAGCTGGAATCAAGATTGCTGGGAGAAATATCAATAACCTCAGATATGCAGATGACACCACCCTTATGGCAGAAAGTGAAGAACTAAAGAGCCTCTTGATGAAAGTGAAAGAGGACAGTGAAAAATTTGGCTTAAAGCTCAACATTCAGAAAACTAAGATCATGGCATCTGGTCCCATCACTTCATGGCATATAGATGGGGAAACAGTGGAAACAGTGACAGACTTCATTTTGAGGGGCCCAAAGTCACTTCAAGTGGTGACTGCAGCCATGAAATAAAAAGCCGCTTACTACTTGGAAGAAAAGTTATGACCAACCTAGATAGCATATTAAAAAGCAAAGACATTACTTTTCCAACAAAAGTTCATCTAGTCAAAGCTATGGTTTTTCCAGTGGTCATATATGGATGTGAGAGTTGGACTATAAAGAAAGCTGAAGCACCAAAGTATTGATGCTTTTGAAGTATGATGGTGGAGAAGACTCTTGAGAGTCCCTTGGACTGCAAGGAGACCCAATCAGTCCATCCTAAAGGAAATCAGTCCTGAATATTCATTGAAAGGACTGATGCTAAAGCTGAAACTCCAATACTTTAGCCACCTGATGTGAAGAACTGACTCATGGGAAAAGACCCTGATGCTGGGAAATATTGAAGGTGGGAAGAGAAAGGGGCGACAGAGGATGAGATGGTTGGATGGCATCAATGACTCAATGGACATGAGTTTCAGTAAACTCTGGGATTTGGTCTTGGATAGGGAGGCCTGCCATGCTACTTTCCATGGGGTCACAAAGAGTCAGACATGACTGAGCAACTGAACTGAACTTAGTAGATTTTCAATCACAAGATGCATTTCTCAGATTCTAAAGAAAAAGGTAAATGAGCACTCTATTCATGAAAAGTTACATTATAACTTGCATTACCAGTTATTTTCATACTTTTAGTCAAGCACAAGCTGCAATATATTATATAGCCTTTACAATTATCTTCCAGAAACCTCAAAATAGCAATAAAATTGTAATATTTTCTGGTTAGAGATATAAATTATATAATATGAGAAGTGAAGTGAAGTGAAAGTTGCTCAGTTGTGTCCGACTCTTTGTGACCCCATGGACTATACAGTCCTTGGAATTATCCAGGCAAGAATACTGGAGTTGTTAGCCTTTCCCTTCTTCAGGGGATCTTCCCGACCTAGGGATCGAACCCAGGTCTCTCACATTGCAGGCAAATTCTTTACCAGCTGAGCCACAAGGGAAGCCCATGAATACTGGACTGGGTAGCCTATCCCATCTCCATTCAATCTTCCTGACCCAGACATTGAATCAGGGTCTTCTGCATTGCAGATCGATTCTTTACCAACTGAGCTACCAGGGTATCCCCCTAATAGGAGAAAATAATATATCAAGGAAAGATTTCAAAGGTATTTCATATAAAAATGTTATATTGAGGAAAAGTATTACCAAAAATTTAGAAAAATATAAATAAATTAGTGTTTTTTTAAATTTAGTCATTTTATTATTTATATGCGAAAGTTGGGAAATGATAAGGCAATTAGAAATTATCTCATGTTATCTTTTGAACAACTTTAAATGTTAGAAATGAATATCATGTTTTTTAATTTTTTTACACAATTGAGGAAACAGTAATTGAGCAAGCATAGTGACTTGCTCAAGGCTACAAAGCAAAGTAAGGTTTAACATTGGACTATTAAAGAACCCGCCTGCCATGGGTTCAACCCCTGGGTAGGGAAGATTCCCTGGAGCAGGAAATGGCAACCCACTGCAGGATTCTTGCTTGGGAAATCCCATGGACAGAGGAGTCTGGCAGGCTACAGTCCATTGGTTCACAGGTCATGAAAGAGTGGAAATCACTTAGGGACTAAACAGCAGCAACAAATTAACTGATGGCTTTCTAACATTTTTCAGCTCTCTAATAGTGTAGACAACATTAGCCTGGACATAACATTCTGAAGAACAGATTAATAATAACTCATTACATTCTTAATGGCTTAAGTCATGTGAAAGATAACATAGTCCTGGTTTTCTCTGGGATTTCAGGGGAAATACAGTGCAAGTGAGGATGAGTCAGGCTGGCTTAATTTGACTGGTCTCAGGATGCCTCCAGTATCACAGAGTAGATTAAATGAGCCTGAAAACTTTCCTCCTCAGGGAAGGGTGGTATCTGCCCAATAGGTCCCTTATGGCCAGCATTTGTTCGGATTGGTTGAGTGTCTTACCTAACGGTTCAGGTGTCTGTCCTAATTGGTTAGTGCTTTCGCATGTTCATTGAGACATATTTTGAAAACTAAGTAAGTTTTCTCAAATGTTTAACAATACAAATATCGTTCCATATTATAAACATTATTTCCAGTCAATCACACACTGCAGCTTCCTATCACCACTCAGAGATATTTTTCTTCATAGTATCTCTTCCAAGGGTGTCAGTTCTCTCCTGGGGACACTTGAAGGGTCAACATTCATTAGAAAGTTCTCATGTGTGCATGGTCAGTTGCTTCAGTGGTGTTCAACTCTTTGCAACCCTATGGTCTGTAGCCTACCAGGCTCCTCTGTCCATGGGATTCTCCTGGCCAAAATACTGGAGTGGATTGCCATGATCTCCTCCAGAGGATCTTTCCCCCTAGAGGTCAAACCCGTGCCTCCTGCATCTCCTGCATTGCAAGTGGATTCTTTACTGCTGAACCACCAGGGAAGCCCTAAAAGTCCTTAGGTAAAGACAATTTCTATATCTGCCCCTAGTGATACTTCTCAGAACAATGTGTGTATTCTCCAGTACTCAGCATCATTTCTTTGAACACTGAGAGAGCATATTAAATGAAAAAATAAAGGTAAACCTTACAACAAAATATATTCTAATCCTTAAAATATGGGAAATAAAAGGGAAAAAATAATGTCACACAGTGAGATAATTTTGAGATATTTGCACACTGTAAAGATCAGCCTTCTGAGAGTGGTGTTCCAATAGTATCACTCACTCCATTCCACTTGGAACCATCACCTTTAAAAGCCTCCTCACTGTCCAGTTGAAATTTTCTTAATTTTCTCTCCTGTCTCTTCCATTGTTGTAGAAACCAATTAAAGTCACCTTAGCTAAGCAGTAGGCAGAGAAAGTGGGAAAACAGCAATATAAAGATAGAGGCCCTCTAAAATAGAATATGCAACAGGGCACTCTGTATTCTTAACCTCTCAGTAAAGCCTAAAGGTCTAAAACTGTCATTATTCATCTTTGTTAAGAATTGCCTTTCAGCTAGTTTCTTCTTCCTTCCTTTCTTCTTTCTTTTCTTCTTTTCTACTTTCTTTCCTTCCTTCAGTTTAATCCTTATATCCCTTTCTTTGTCTCCCTTCTCTTCCCTTTTCTTTCCCCTCCTTTCCTTTTCCTCTATTGTATAATGGTCATTTAATCATCAAGACACCTCACAAGTTAAGAATTGCCCTCAGTTTTTAGATGAAAAAAATGGAAGCCAAGAGGCTGAGTAACTTGTCAAAATTATATATTTAGTAAGTTGCATAGCTAGACTTGAAACAGGTGATCTTCTCTGAAAATAGAGCTATGACAAACCTATGAATTGTGTTGAAAAGCAGAGGCATTACTCTACCGACAAAGGTCCATATGCTCAAGACTATAGTCTTCCCAGTGGTCACATTCAGTTGTGAGAGCTGGACTGTAAAGAAGGAAGAATGCCAAAGAATTGATGCCTTTGCACTGTGATGCTGGAGAAGACTCCTGAGAGTCCCTTGGATAGCAAGGAGATCAAACCAGTCAATAATAAAGGAAATCTACCCTGAATACTCAGTGGAATGACTGAGCTGAAGTAAAGCTCCAGTGTTTTGATCACCTGTTGCCAACAGCTGACTCATTGGAAAAGTCCCTGATGCTGGGAAAGACTGAGGGCAGAAGGAGAAGAAGGCATCAGAGGATGAGATGGCTGGATGTCATTACCAAGGCAATGGACATGAACTTGGGCAAACTTCTGGTAATGATGAGGGACAGGGAGGCCTGGAGTGCTGCAGTCCATGGGGTTGCAGAGTCAGACATGCATGGGTGACTGAACAACAACATCATATTATGAAGGAATGAAAAAAAATACTTAAAAACAAATATTATCTCCTTAACATGAACTGCCATTTTTAAGAAGATGATAGTAGTTTTGAAAAATCTAAGAGCAGATACTAAAAGAGTAAGGTTTGAGATTTCATAAAACAAAATCTCACCAGTTTCCCAGGGTCAAACCACTAAATGCCAATATGTGCCAGGACTTGATAAAAGATCATTATCAGGTAGCTTCCATCTCAGTTAAACAAGATAGTACCAAAATCATTGTTGCTGAAAGGGAAAGATATACCCAACTGAAAGCAGAGTTCCAGAGAACAGCAAAGGGAGAAAAGAAGGCCTTCTTCAATGAACAATGCTGAGAAATAGTGGAAAACAACAGAAAAGACTAGAGATTTCTTCAAGAAACTTGGAGATATCAAGTGAACATCTCATGTAAGGATGGCATGATAAAGGACATAAATGGCAAGACCTAACAGAAGCAGAAGTGATTAAGACAAGGTGACAAGAATACAGAGAAGAACCATACATGAAAGGTCTTAATGACCCAAATGACCACAATAATGCAGTCACTCACCTAGAGCCAGATATCCATGAATGTGAAGTCAAGTGGACCTTAGGAAGCATTACTAAGAACAAAGTTAGTGCAGATTATGGAATTCAAGCCGAGCTATTTAAAATCCTGAAAGATAGTGCTGTTAAAGCGCTATACTCAATATATCAGAAAATTTGGAAAACCGGTGTGTCCACATGACTGGAAAAAGTCAGTTTTCATTCCAATCCCAAAGAAGGGTAATACCGAAGAATGTAGAAACCACTGTACAGTTGAGCTCATTTCACATGCTAGAAAGGTGATGTTCAAAATCCTTCAAGCTAGGCTTCAGCAGTCTGAACTGAGAGCATCCAGATGTGCTAGCTCGGTTTAGAAAAGGCAGAGGAACCAGAGGCAAAATTGCCAGCATTTGTTGGATAATGGAAAAAGCAATGGAGTTTCCAGAAAAACTACTTCTGCTTCATTGACTACACTGAAGACTTTGTGTGGATCACATCAAACTGTGGGAAATTCCTAAGGAGATGATACTACCAGGCCACCTTACCTGTCACCTGAGAGACCTGTATGCAGGTCAAGAGAAGGTACTTATAATCAGATATGGGACAATGAACTCATTCCAAATTGGGAAAGGAGTATGACAAGGCTGTATATTGTCACCTTGCTTATTTAACTTATATGCAGAGTACATCATGAAGAGGAACTAAAAAGCCTCTTGATGAAAGTGAAAGAGGAGAGTGAAAAAGTTGGCTTAAGACTCAACGTTCAGAAAACTAATCATGGCATCTGGTCCCATCACTTCATGGGAAATAGATGGGGAAACAGTATCAGACTTTATTTTTTGGGGCCCCAAAATCACTACAGATGGTGACTGCAGCCATGAAATTAAAAGACGCTTACTCCTTGGAAGAAAAGTTATGACCGACCTGGATAGCATACTGAAAAGCAGAGACATTAATCTGCCAACAAAGGTCCATCTAGTCAAGGCTATGGTTTTTCCAGTGGTCATGTATGGCTGTGAGAGTTGGACTATAAAGAAAGCTGAGCGCCGAAGAATTGATGCCTTTGAACTGTGGTGTTGGAGAAGACACTTGAGAGTCCCTTGGACTGCAAGGAGATCCAACCAGTCCATTCTGAAGGAGATCAGCCCTGGGATTTCTTTGGAAGGAATGATGCTAAAGCTGAAACTCCAGTACTTTGGCCACCTCATGTGAAGAGCTGACTAATTGGGAAAGACTCTGATGCTGGGAGGGATTGGGGGCAGGAGGAGAAGGGGACGACAGAGGATGAGATGGCTGGATGGCATCACTGACTTGATGGATGTGAGTCTGAGTGAACTCCGGGAGTTGGTGATGGACAGGGAGGCCTGGCGTGCTGCGATTCATGGGGTCACAAAGAGTCGGACACGACTGAGCGACTGAACTGGACTGAACTGAACATTATGCAAAATTCTCAGGTGGATGAATCACAAGCTGGAATCAATATTGCTGGGAGAAATATCAACAACCTCAGATATGCTGATGATACCATTCTAATAGTAGAAAGTGAAGAGGAACTAAAGAGACTCTTGATTCAGGTAAAGGAGAAGAGTGAAAAAACTGGCTTGAAACATTAAAAAAAAACTAAGATCATGGCACCTGTCCTATCACTTCATAACAAAAAGAAGGGGGAAAATGGGGAACAGTAACAGATTTTATTTTCTTTCATTCCAAAATCACTGTGGATGGTGACTTCAGCCATGAAATTTAAAGACATGTGCTCCTTGTAAGGAAAGTTCTGACAAATCTAGACAGCATATTGAAAAGCAAAGGCATCACATTGCCAACAAATGTCTGTATAGTCAAAGCTATGGTTTTTTCCAGTGGTCATGTATGGATGTGAGAGTTGGACTATAAAGAAAGCTGAGCACTGAAGAATTCATGCTTTTGAACTGTGGTGTTAGAGAAGACTCTTGAGAGTCCCTTGGACTTCAAGGAGAGCCAACCAGTCCATCCTTAAGGAAATCAACCCTGGATACTCATTGGAAGGACTATTGCTGAAGGTGAAGCTCCAACTCCAATTTCAAGGAGAGCCAACCAGTCCATCCTAAAGGAAATCAATCCTGAATACTCATTGGAAGGACTATTGCTGAAGGTGAAGCTGCAAGCTCCAACTTTGTCCACCTGATGCCAAGAGCCAACTCCTTGGAAAAGACCCTGATTCTGGGAAAGACTGAAGGTTAAAGGAGATGAGGATACAGAGTATGAGATGACTAGATAGCGTTACCAATTCAGTGGACACGAATTTGAGCAAAATCCAGGAGATAGTGGAGGACAGAGGAGCCTGGCGTGTTGCAGTACATGGGGTCACAAAGAGTTGGACAGGACTTAGTGACTGAACAATGGCAACACCATAATAGACATTTCCTTACTTAGAAAGTACAATTAGATTTTACCACTGGGGAGGCAGAGGGGGACCATTGAGAGATGTTTTAGAATCTCCCTGAAAATTCTTGAAGTACTTTTCCCCCACTGTGTGTGCTAGGTCGTTTCAATCGTGTCCAACTCTTTGTGTCTCCATGGTCTGTAGCTGCTAGGCTCCTCTGTCCATGGGATTCTCCAGGCAA
This sequence comes from Bos mutus, assembly GCF_027580195.1. NCBI lineage: Eukaryota > Metazoa > Chordata > Mammalia > Artiodactyla > Bovidae > Bos > Bos mutus. Next base: position 59,511,728 of record NC_091619.1, read on the forward strand.
GGATACTGGAGTGGATTGCCATGCCCTCCTCCAGGGGATCTTCTACACTCAGGAATTGAACTCAGGTCTCCTGTATTGCAGGCAAGTTTTTTACTGCCTGAGCTACCAGTCTCTTCTTATTCCTCCTGAGACTATGTATATTTTCTATATAAACAGGTATTTCAATATAATTAGATTTCCAAGACACTTATTAGCTTTATAAATCCCATTATGTAAATAGTTACATAATCTTCTAGATAAATAATATCTCATGTGTATTAAGTATGAAATGCTTCCATTTAACCCTCAAATAATCCTAGATGCTAAAACAATAATACAGTTATTATACTTTTACAGATAAATTAATGAGATAACTTCCTTGGTTTTAGTAAGCTGGAGAATAAAGCAATAGAAAGCTGATCCAGTTAACTGAACCCCCCAAAACCCACTTTGTTCACCATTGCACTGTATTACCAAGGAATCTATTTAAATGGGAAAAAAAAAAGCATTCTTTAAAATTAATGATTGTGTTTGTCTAAAATATTAAAAAAATAAAATATTTATATTGTTTTATTTAATATGAGTTTTAAAGAAATAGCCTATTTATCCTTGGACTAAAAAAAAGTTTTGATTTTCCATTTCATTGTAACTCCTTGAATGTGATAATTTTTCAAAGTGTTAACTACATCACTGAGAGAAGCATATGTTTTATATATTATTACAAAACCAAACTGTTGTTTCAAAATTCAAAGAAGACCTTTTACTATGTTTTTATTTATATCAATCAAGGTAGATATATATTTCTTTGGTGTTTTGTTTTCATGTAGGAATTGTTGGAAGTACACAAAAAAGAGGAAAGGAACTATTAAAAACTCAGAAAAGGCAAAAATAGAAAAGACGAAATTACTGAAGAAATATCTCACTCAATTCACAGAAGGAAAATGCTTTGCTCTTGTTTATGAGAATTTGTGTGTAATAAATTTCCATATTTTAAGTTTCAATAACACAGCTATTAATATAAAAATGGTACAAATTACTAAAAAGTACTTTTTAATTTAGCATCAGAAGAGTTTATATCAGCATCACATTATTAATATAAAACCATGATTTATGGAAATAAAGGTGAACCATCTTCCCCTTATCTACTCACTCCCAAAATAAAACCCCACAATCATATTCAGTAAAAATATTTCTTATCTTTTCTATATTTAGAATATTTTTTTGAAATGCAAGTTTTATCATGGTCATATTTTTTGTTTGTTTTTGTGTGCTACAAACCAGGATTTTTAAAAATACCTTCCAAATAATGTGATTTAAAAAGCATTCAGAATAGAGACAGCTGAGTGATATTGTCTCTGTTACTTCTCACTTTCCAAGTATTCACTTTCATATTTATATTAATTCACTCTGACAGAATCGATTACAGTCAATCAAAGGGGCTAGTTGAGAAGATTGTGTATTATGTGAATAAGATGGTGCCTGGATTATTGAGATCAATATATATATATATATATATATATATATATATATGTTTGGGGTTGGGAGATATTATGCTACTCAAATGCTCAGAGATGATTCATGAAGGGGAAAATATTCAAAGTTACATGGAAAAGAAGTTTGTTCGGGTTAGAGTTAGGTTTTAAATGGTGTTTAAAAAATGTTTTTAATAGTTTTACTTATGTATTTATTTTTGGCTGTGCGGGGTCTTCGTTCCTGCATGAGCTTTTCTCTAGTTATGGCGAGCAGGGGCTACTCTCTGGTTGCAGTGTCAGCGTGTGTTGCGATGGCTTCTCTTGTTGCAGAACACAAGCTCTAGGGCACACAGGCTTCAGTAGCTGCAGCCCTTGGGCTCATTAGTTGTGGCTCCCGGGCTCTGGAGCACAGGCACGTGGGATCTTCCTAAACCAGGGATCGAACCTTTGTCCCCTGCATGGGCAGGCAGATTCTTTACCACTGACCCACCAGGGAAGAGATGGTATAAATTTCATTTGGCCTTTTTCCCAAGAACTAGAATCACATCATTTACCAGAATGTCTTTCACTGTCTACTCTTCTTCATGACACTTGCCTAAGTGCATCCTCACTGCAGGCAGGGCCATTTTTCCAATTAACCAAACAATAATATAGCAATAAGTAACATCTACAATCTAACAGTATGCTAGCCTCATGAAGAATAAAATTATACAAACTGCATTCACTGATGAAAAAGCTTATTCTTTCTTCCTTTGTCCTTCTTGGATTCTCTGGTGAGTAAATATTCCAAAGTTCACTCTCAATCTCCTAGCACCTTGCATAAAATGCTCTCTTGGTCATGAGTATCCTAGCCTTAATTAGGCTTCTCTAAGTTGAATTGCCTATGCATTTTTTCCCTGTGAAGAAAGTGGGTTACTCATTGCTTGATTTATTTTTCTCTTTATTTTTTTCCAGCTTTATTGTCATATAATTGACACATAACATTGTGTAAGTTTAAGGTGCTCAAAGTGTTGATTTGATAAACTTACATACTGTAAAATGATTGCCATTCTGGGAGTAGCTAATACCTGGATCACATCATATAATTACATTTCTTTTCACTAGTAAGAATATTTAAAATCTTCACTCTTAGGAACTTTCAAGTATATAACACAGTAGTGTTACCTATAATCATTATGCTGTACATCATATCCCTAGGATTTATGCATCTTATGACTAGAAGTTTGTGTTTTTCAAACAGTATCTCCCCCTTTCTCCCAAACCTCAGTCCCCTGTAACAATCATTTAATCTCTGTTCCTATGATTTCAGTTTTTTCTGTGACTTATTTCTTTTCCAAAATTAAGTGAGCTAAGAAGGCTGAGCACTGAAGAACTGATGCTTTTGAACTGTGGGGTTGGAGAAGACTCTTGAAAGAGAATCCCTTGGACTGCAAAGAGATCAAATCAGTCCATCCTAAAGGAAATCAGTCCTGAATATTCATTGGAAAGACTGGTGCTGAAGCTGAAGCTCTAATATTTTGGCCACCTGATGTGAAGAACTGACTCACTGGAAAAGACCCTGATGCTGGGGAAGTTTGAAGGCAGGAGGAGGATGGGATGACGGACGACAAGACGGTTGGATGGCATCACCACCTCAATGAATGTGAGTTAGAACAAGCTCTGGGAGATGGTGAAGGATAGGGAAGCCTGCCCTGCTGCAGTCCATGGGGTTGCAAAGAGTCAGACACAACTGAGCAGCTGCACAACAAGTGAGTTAATGCAGTATTTGTCTTTCTCAGTCTCACTTATTTCACTTATTGTATTCTCTCAAGTTTCACCCATGTTTTTGCATATGGCAGGATAGCCTCCCTTCTCATGTCTGAATAATATTTCATTGTTCATTCATGAGTTGATAGATACTTAACGTTGTTTTCATATTTGACTATAGTGGTTAATGCTGCAATGAACATGGGAGTGCAGATATATCTTTGAGATCCTGCTATTATTTTATTTTATATATATATATATATATATATATACTTAGAAGTGAAATCACTATAGCATATGATAGTTTTATTTTTAATTTTTTGAGGAACTCATACTGTTTTTCATAGTCATTGAACTAATTTACAGTCCCACAAACAGTGTACAAGGGTTTCCTCTTCTTCACATACTTTAAAGAACTTTTTTTGCTGTTAACAGCCAGGCTAACAGATGAAGTGATATCTCATGGTGGTTTTGATTTGCATGTTCCTAAAGATTTGGGACTTCCCTAGTGGTTTAGACACTAAGGAGTCTGCCTGCAATATGGGAAGACTGGGTTCGATTCCTGGGTTGGGAAGATCTCCTGGAGAAGGAAATGGCAACCCACTCCAGTATTCTTGCCTGAAGAATCCCATGGACAAAGAAGCCTGGCAGTTCATGGGGTCACAAAGAGTCAGACACGACTGACCGACTTCACTTTCACTTTCAATGATTGGTGGTGAACATCTTTTCCTATACCTTTTGGTCATTTGTATCTCTACTTTAGAAACTGTCTTTTATTTTCTCTGCTCAATTTTTATTTTTTACTAATTATGTGTGTATGTATGCATGTGTTTTAATTTGATAAATGTGACATGCTATATTTTGTAAAGTTAAGATGCATAGCACATTATTTTGATACATTTATATGTTATGATTGCCAATGATGCAATACAACATTATTGTATATTCATTATACTGTGCCTATCAGTTTAGTTCAGTCACTTGGTCATGTCCTACTCTTTGCGACCCCTGAACCACAGCACCCCAGGCCTCCCCGTCCATCATCATCTCCCTGAGTCCACACAAACCCATGTCCATTGAGTTGGTGATGCCATCCAGCCATCTCATCCTCTGTCGTCCCCTTCTCCTCCTGCCCTCCAACTTTCCCAGCATCAGGGTCTTTTCAAATGAGTCAGCTCTTCGCATCAGGTGGCCAAAGTATTGGAGTTTCAACCTCTGCATCAGTCCTTCCAATGAACACCCAGGACTGATTTCCTTTAGGATGGACTGGTTGGATCTCCTTGTAGTCCAATGGACTCTCAAGAGTCTTCTCCAACACCACAGTTCAGAAGCATCAATTCTTCGGTGCTCAGCTTTCTTTATAGTCCAACTCTCACATCCATACATGACCACTGGAAAAACCATAGCCTTGACTAGTTGTACCTTTGTTGACAAAGTGATGTCTCTGCTCTTTAATATGCTGTCTAGGTTGGTCATAACTTTCATTTCAAGGAGTAAGTGCCTTTTGATTTCATGGCTTCAATCACCATATGCAGTGATTTTGGAGCACAGAAAAATTAAGTCAGCCACTGTTTCCCCAACTATTTGCCATGAAGTGATGGGACCAGATGCCATGATCTTAGTTTTCTGAATGTTGAGCTTTAAGCTAGCTTTTTCACTCTCTTCTTTCACTTTCATCAGGACGCTTTTTAGTTTCTCTTCACTTTCTGCCATAAGGGTGGTGTCATCTGCATATCTGAGGTGATTGATATTTCTCCCAGCAATCTTGATTCCAGCTTGTGCTTCCCCGAGCCCAGCATTTCTCATGATGTACTCTGCATATAAGTTAAATAAGCAGGGTGACAATATACAGCCTTGATGTACTCCTTTTCCTATTTGGAACCAGTCTATACCCATTCTTTAATCAGATTTATTTTCTTATTGAGCTGTTTAGGTTTTTAAAATGTATTTTAGATATTAACTCCTTATCAGATATATGATTTGCAAATATTTTCTTCTATTCAGCAGGTTGTCTTTTCATTTTATTGATGGTTTCCCATGCAAAAGCTTTTTGGTTTGATGTAATCCCACTTGTTTAGTTTCACTTTTGTTGTCAAATTCAAAAAATCTTTGCCAAGACCAATGTCAAGAAGTTTATCAACTATGTCTTCTAGCACTTTATGGTTTCAGGTCTCATATTCAGATCTTTAACCCATTTTTCTTTTCATTTTTGGCTGCATGGTGTGGCTTGCAGGATTGTAGTTCCCTGATCAATGATCAAACCTTCTTTGGGATCGGAATGAAAACACATTTTCCAGTTTTGTGGCCACTGATGAGTTTTCTAAATTTGCTGACATACTGAGTGTAGCACTTTAATGACATTAGCTTTTAGGATTTTAAATAGCTCAGCTAGAATTTCATCACCTCCACTAACTTTGTTCATAGTAATGCTTTCTAAGGCCCACCTGACTTCACACTCCAGGATGTTGGGCTCTAGGTGAATGACCACACTATGTGACTATCCTGGTCATTGGGACTTCTGTGTATAGTTCTTCTATGTATTCTTGCCACCTTTTCTTAATATCTTCTGCTTCTGTTAGGGGCTTACTGTTTCTGTCATTTATTGTGCCCATCTTTGCATGAAACTTACACTTGGTATTTCCTATTTTCTCAAACAGATTCCTAGTCTTTTCCACTCTATTGTTTTCCTCTATTTCTTTGCACTATTTACTTAAGAAAGTTTTCTTATGTCTCCTTGCTATTCTCTGGAACTTTGCATTCAGTTGGATATATCTTTTTCTTTCTCCTTTGCTTTTCACTTCTCTTGTTTTCTTGGTTATTTGTAAGGCATTCTTAGACAACCATTTTGCATTCTTTCATTTCTTTTTCTTTGGGATGGTTTTTGTCACCGACTCCTGTACAATGTTATGAACTTCTATCCATAGTTCTTCAGGCACTCTGTCTACCAGATCTAATCTCCTGAATCTGTTTCTCACCTCCACTGTATAATCATAAGGGATTTTATTTAGTTCATACCTGAATGGCCTGGTGGTTTTCCCTATATTCTTCAATTTGGCCTGAATTTTGCAGTAAGGAGCTCATGATGTGAGCCACAGTCAGCTCCAGGTCTTGTTTTGCTGACTATATAGAGCTTCTTCATTTTCAACTGCAAATAATATAATCAACCTGATTTTGGTATCGACCATCTGGTGATGTCCATATGTAGAGTCACCTCTTGTGCTGTTGCAAGGGGGTTTTGCTATGACCAGTGTGTTCTCTTGACAAAACTCTGTTGGCCTTTGTCCTGCTTCATTTTGTACTTCAAGGCCAAACTTGTCTGTTACTCCAGGTATCTCTTGACTTCCTGTTTTTGTATTTCAGTATCCTATGATGAAAAGCACGTCTTGTTTTGGTACTCATTCTGGAAGGTCTTTATAGAACCATTCAACTTCAGCTTCTTTGGCATTAATAATTGGGGCATAGACTTGGATTATTGTGATGCTGAATGGTTTGCCTTGGAAATGAACCAAGATCATTCAGTTGTTTTTGAGATTGCACCTACAACTGCATTTTGGACTCTTGTTAACTATGAGGATTATGCCATTTCTTCTAAGGGATTCTTTCCCTCAGTGGTAGACATAATGGTCATCTGAATTAAATTCACCCATTCCCATCCATTTTAGTTCACTGATATCTGAAATGTTGATGCTCACTCTTGCCATCTCCTGCTTGACCATGTCCAATTTACTTTGACTTATGGACCTAACATTCCAGGTTCCTAAGCATTATTGTTCTTTACATCATCAGATTTTACTTTCCCCACCAGACACATCCACAACTGAGTGTTACTTCTGCTTGGCCCAGCCCTTTTGTATCCTGCAATTTTACTAAATATGTTTCTAAGTATTAGCCTTTTTTTTTTTGGTGTAGTCTATAGGTTTTTCCCCAGGGGTTTCCTTGGTAGCACTGCCTGCCACTGTAGGAGATTTAAGAGATGTGGGTTTGATCCCTAGACCTTGGGATCCCCTGGAGGAGGGCATGGCAACCCACTTCAGTATTCTTTCCTAGAGAATCCCATGGACAGAGGAACCTGGTGGGCCATGGTCCATAGCATCATAGAGAGTCAGATGTGCCTGAAGTGACTTTGAACGCACCACATGTGCACATATAGGTTTTTCCACATATACCATATGCAGACCAAGGCAGTTTTACTTCTTCTATTCCAATGTGGAAGCATTTTTTCTGTTTTTAATTGCATAATTGCTCTGACTAGGAAATTCAGTACTATGTTGAATAAAAGTGGTAAACACGGACATTCTTGTCTTATTCTTGATCTTAGAAGAAATGTTTTTGAGCTTTTACCATTGAGCATTTTTCACATCTGGCCTTTATTATGTCTAGTACATTCCATTCATAACCAATTTGCTGAAAGTTTTTATTATATAAGGATGTTGAAAATTGTTTGCCTCCATCTATTTTGATGATCATGTGATTTTTTCAATTAATTTACTTTTTACTGGAAGACAATTGCTTTACAGAATTTTGCTATTTTCTGTCAAACCTCAACATGAATCAGCCACAGGTTTACATATATACCTTTTGAAACTCCTTCTGATCTCCCTCTCCATTTTGAACCTCCCTCCCATCTCCCTCTCCATCCCACCCCTCTAGGTTGATACAAAGCCCCTATTTGAGTTTCCTGAGCCATACAGCAAATTCCTGTTGGCTATCTATTTTACATATGGTAATGTAAGTTTCCATGTTACTCTCTTATCTTTCATTCTATTAATGTGGCATGCCACATTTATTTTTTGAATCATTTTTGTACCCTTTGTTGAATCATTTTTGCACCCCAGGATAAGTCACACTTGATCATGGTATGTGACCCTTTAAATGCATGTCTGAAAATTCAGTTTGCTAATATTTTGTTGAGGATTTTTACATTTCTATTTATCAGGGATATTGGGACCATTTCTTTTCTTATAAAGTTCTTATCTGGTTTTGGTTTAGGACAATAATAGTCTCATAACACACATTTAGAAATTATGATCAAGCACTCAGTAGTGTCCAATTTTTCACAGTCCCATGGACTGTAGCCCTTCAGGCTCCTTCTGTCCATGGAATTTTCCAGGCAAGAATGCTGGATTAGGTTGCCAATTCCTACTCCAGGGTATCTTCCCATCCCAGGGATTGATCCATGCCTCTTGCATCTTCTGCACTGGCAGGTGGATTCTTTACCACTAGCATCTGCTGGGACATCCATTTTGGTGCTAGAGAAGACTCTTGAAAGTCCCTTGGACTGCAAGGGGATCAAATCAATCAATCCAAAAGGAAATCAATCCTAAATATTCATTTGAAAGACTGATGGGGAAGCTGAAACTCCAATACATTGGCCACCTGCTGTGAAGAGCCATCTTATTGGAAAAGACCCCGATGCTGGGAAAGATTGAAAGAAAAAGGAGAAGGGGGTGGCAGAGGATAAGATGGTTAGAAAGCATCACTGACTCAGTTGACATGAATTTGAGCAAACTCTGGCAGATAGTGAAGGACAGGGAGCCTGGCATTCTGCAGTCCATGGGATCACAAACAGTCAGACATGACTTGGAAACTGAATAACAACATCACACATTTGAAAGTCTTCCCTCCTCTTTGATTTTTTGGAAGAGTTTGAAAAAGATTGCTATTTAAATATTTGAAAGAATTCACCAGTGAAGCTATCTGTATTGGGACTTTTCTTTGCTGAGAAATTTTTGATTACACATTCACTCTTCTTACCAGAATTGGTCTGTTCAGATTTTTCTATTTCTTTGTGATTTAGTCTTGGTAGGTTGACTCTCCCTAGGAATTTATCCATTTCTTCTAGGTGAATCAATCTGTTGCCCTATCATTATTCATAGTAGTCTTTTATGATCCTTTGTATTTCTGTGTTAACAGTTGTCATGGCTCCTCTTCCATTTCTAATTTTATTTATTTGTGTCCTTTTTTTTCTTTTGTAATTCTAGTTAAAGATTTGTCTATTTTTAAGTCTTTTTAAAAAATCAGCTGTTAGTTTTATAGCTCATTTCTGTTAGCTTTTTAGTCTCTGTTTCATTTATTTTTCACTGTGATCTTTGTTATGTCCTTCCTTCTGCTAACTTTGGGCTTCATTAATTCTCTTTACATTTCCTTTCAGTATGAAATCAGGTTGTATATTTGGGATTTTTTAAATGTAATGTTTATTGCTATAAACTTCTCTTTTAGAATGGCTTCCCTGTATCCCATAAAGTTTGGTATGTTGTATTTCCATTTTAAATTGTTTCAGTGTATATTTTGATTTCTGCTTTGGTTTCTTCTTCGATCCTTTCATTGTTTAGGAAAGTGTTATTTAATTTCTACATATTTATGAATTTTTCAATTTTCTTCTTGTATTTCTACTTTCATATTATTATGGTTATAAAACATGCTTGATATGGATTCAATTTTCTTGTATTCATTGAAAGGTTTTGTGAACTAGCATATGTTCTTTCTTGGAGAATGGTCTATACATGTTTGAGAAAAATGTGTACTATGAGGCTGTTGGACGAAATGTTCTATAACTGCTTGTTAGGTTCATTTGATCTAAGATACAGTTTAATCCAATGTGTCCTTATCCATTGTTGAAAGTAGAGTATTGAAGTCTCCTACTCTTATTATGTTTCTATTTCTCCCTTTAGATCTATAATATTTGTTTTATATATTTATTTGTTCTATGTTGGGTATATAAATATTAACTAATATCACATTTTCTTGATATAACAGTATATTTGGGGAAGTTTTTTTAAAAATAATATATGCTTGTAACTACTTGACCTACTACTCCTCTCTGAAGACAGTAAATGACTTTTCTATAAGAACAAATAAGAATATAGATACCATTCATTGATCATCCTTTGCATGCCAGTTACTGTCTTTGGCAATTACATGTTATCCTTACAATAATGTTAAATAGTAATTATTATTATCCTTATATTTTAGTCATGTCTGACTCTGTGCGACCCCACAGATGACAGCCCACCAGGCTCCCCAGTCCCTGGGATTCTCCAGGCAAGAACACTGGAGTGGGTTGCCATTTCCTTCTCCAATGCATGAAAGTGAAAAGTGAAAGTGAAGTCGCTCAGTCGTATCCGACTCAGCGACCCCATGGACTGCAGCCTACCAGGCTCCTCCATCCATAGGATTTTCCAGGCAAGAGTACTGGAGTGGGGTGTCATTGCCTTCTCTGCCTTATATTTCAGAGGAGGTTAAACAAATTGCTTTGTGCCACCCACCCAGTAAGTAGAATAAAAAAGGTTTGTGCTGAGATTTAATATATCCAATAATAATTTGCTTTCTATACATGTCTACAATCTTTGATAAAACATTACCACCACATTTGAAAATTCTCTGATGTTCGAGAACTACTATTGAGTGATGAATTTCCTCATCTGGTAAAGTGTTCATTAATAGACTTAAGAAAAATAGAAGGTCTAGAAGGAAAAGCATACGTGACCTTCTCTTTCTTGTCTAAATAGAGGGCAAAAATCTCCAGGCCTACCTTAAGATACATGCTATTGATAGTTTCATTTGGCTTAAAATATAAGTCTTGGAAGAAATTAGACTTGCTACTTTACCTCACTAAGAAGAATCCTTCAGTATGTAACAGTAAATATGTAACAGAAAGAACATTCCAGAATTTCTTTGTTGGCATAGTTATCATGGTAAAGACACACTAGTCAAATAATATGAAAGGTAAAAATATCGTCATGAATAACCAAACAATAGATGAACTTAACCTATTATTTAACATAAATTTCAACTTGAAAATATTCTGCAAATACTTTTGTATTTGTCTTCTGATGTATTGTTTCAATAACAAGATGTTATTAATATTATTTCAGTTTCAAAAACTGAGGGAGAAAGCACATGCAGAAAATTAATTTTACTTTCAAAAGGGACAAAAGATTTCATTCTAGTATTCAGAGTTGTGTAATGCCTTCAGTTTTCTAATAATGTTTCTGATTTTCTTTGTTTAATCTTACTTTATTTTTGGTCTTATTATCTAAAATAAAGCTCTTTGAGAGCAGACAGCTTAATCTGCATCTTCAAGTTCCATTTAAAATAATAAACATTTGTTGAGAATATACAATATTACTAGCTAGTAGTAGTATTTGGATACATATATATTTAAAACATTATTATTTAGGAGTGAAAATTTTAATATAAGGAAATATGGAAGCAACTCAACTAACTGAATAAAACAAAGCACTCTAACATGACAGACACCAACAACTAAGTATGGTCATATTTAGTTTTGGTGAGAAGTTGCAAAGCATTTAAGATTTTTTCTCCTAAACATGTGAACTGGCAACCTAAGCCTCTCAAATTCATTCAGTATTTTAATTAACCGTATGCTTAGTGGAAAGACTATACTGTAGTTAAAGTCAGAGCATAACAACTGTAATTGCAATTTTCCACTTTTCTGAAAAATGACAAATAAATTATAACACTACTCAGGCTCAGCTAATGATTATTAATCATAATATTTCAAAAATATTTTTCAAAAGCATTCATTTTCAAAATGAATCCTTCTATTTATGTTTTTTCCTTTTCATGGAATTTAGCATCACATATTTATTAAATCAACATACATAGGAATTTTATTTTTAATACCTGTATCCACATAGATATGTTCAAACCAAATTGAATGAGAAAGGGAAGTATGAGCATATTTCATACTATACATTTGCAAACTGCGAAGTACACTTGGATGACTTTCTTGGAAAAGATCCACAATAAAATTATACTCCAGAATTATTTCCTGGTGAACCAGACAACTTGATGTGAATGATAATCTAGAGCCATTTTGTTGATAAAACAAATCTTTGTTTTGAGTGAATAAATAGTTACATGCAGCATATTGACACCATCCAAGAATATGGTTAGCAAATCTTTTTATGAATATTTAATTAAGTTTACCTAGTTATAATGGTTCTTTGGAAAACCTAAAACTGAAAAATAAGAAAAGCCTTGCACCTGGGCATCTGATTGACAATACTTTTTTTTAATCCAATAATGCCCATTGAGTTCCATTGAGAAATTCATAATGGCCTTTATTTACATTTAATTAGCACCTCTCTGGATTAATTTCTCATTTTATAAACCTAATACAACCTTAATATTGGAAGATGTGAATTGAATATGATAACAACATGTACCTGGTTGTTTTAATTAATCTGTCTAAACTGAACATGCCACCTCAAACTCATAAAGATCATACTTCATGCTACCTTTAGACTTCTTACAAGTTAATTGGCTGCTCTGCTAGGAAATTAACTTTATATTATTCTGACTCTGTGGTAAGTGGTACAATTCTAGTTGGTTTTGATAAATACGGAGAGCAAGCATATAATCTTTTTTCAGATAGTCATTTATTTAGGCTATAGGAAAACAAATGTATTAACATTGGTTAATTCTAAGTGATAAAAGTATAATTAAAATTAATATTTTATATTTTCCATAATTTTCTACAATGAACATTTATAACTTTTGAAAAATATTACATTACATATATAAACATGTATCCTTATATATACATATATTTGTATAATGATATACACTTAAATCTGTTTTAGAAAAATAAGGAAAACACTCATCATCATACCTTCTGCTTATATCTTACATGATTTCAATATTATGAAGGTGAAGATGAGAAGCAAGTCAAAAACATGAGACCATGTGAACATTAATGGCTCAAATAAAGGACAATAAGAATAATGAATGAATGAATGATGCTTTATGATTTTTCCTTTTCAGAAAGGAAATGGGAATCTCAAATACAGAGTGGTAAAAGCTTGTCAAAATGTCCTTTCTTTACTGAAGTTGTTTCTTTATTTAGCTGTTCTCACCAGATTGAACCCAAGACAATGTGTTTATCATTAGATTCTAAAATTAGAATATGTTGCCTCTAATATTGGAGAAGGCAATGGCACCCCGCTCCAGTACTCTTGCCTGGAAAATCCCATGGACAGAGGAGCATGGTAGGCTGCAGTCCATGGGGTCGCTAAGAGTCGTTGGACACTACTGAGCAACTTCACTTTCACTTTTCACTTTCATGCATTGGAGAAGGAAATGGCAACCCACTCCAGTGTTCTTGCCTGGAGAATCCCAGGGAGGGGAGCCTGGTGGGCTGCCGTGTATGGGGTTGCACAGAGTCGGACACGACTGAAGCAACTTAGCAGCAGCAGCAGCCTCTAACATAAATGTCTATCAATTGTATCAGGGGCATATTTTACTAATTTTTGATTATCAATTAGTTATATGCTGATTAAGAAGATAAATAAACAATCTAGGGAAGCAAAGCATTCAAAATGCAAAACAGTATACCAATGAATAAAAAGCAGCAACCATAGGAATGTTATAAAGTTTAGAAATTCTGGAAAATAGTATATGATGTCACATCCTAGTTGGTTCTGTAAATTGGGACTGATGCCAAAGCCAACCAGAATTAGAGCCAAAAAAGTCTAATATAAGGTTCTTGTGATAATTGTCTGTTTCATGAACTTAGAGAGGAATGTTGTCATATTACAGTAATTGTTTCTCTGTCACATTTAATAATGAGATTTTTAAGTTTTCAGTATTATTAATAGAAAATGCAGAGGGCTGTGTTTAAATTTCAAAGTTTATTCTTATGTAAAGCTTTTACTCTATACATATGAGAATATTATTTTTTAGGATTTATTTTTTTACCTTCTTATTTGCTTGATTATTCCAGTGATCTCTTACAGCATCATTTCCCCTAATCTTTAACTGTCATCTTTAACTACATATTATTGTTAAGTAAACTTCTGTTCTTTGGGACTATAGACAGAGTCAAGGACAGACTGCAGTCTAGAGAAAACAGGGAGGTAAATAATAAGAACTGGAGCAAAATTATTAATCTTCATAAAATGTTGACTAACTAACATTCCTTTTACTCCACTTTTGATAAAATAATTGTCTACTTTATCAGATATAAATAAAGTCTGTGTGGCCCACATTAAATTGGGCCTCTGAGTATATTGGGATTAAGTGGGAGACAGCAGTCTTGTAAGCAAACTGGAAACCTGGAGACTTGGATTCTAGTTCAGGTTCTACCTCTGCTTAGTCCTGTGACTTTGGATAAAGCATAAGGTTTGAACATTCACGTAAAAAAAAAAAAAAAAAAAACTATTAAGACTTAATTGATCTAGGTAGTATTTGAGCATCCCCATCAATCCTTATATGTAAAACTTTGGAAGGATATGAATGAGTAATCTCACTTACATGATAACTTAAACCTAGTTGTTTACCAATTTGCAAGAGTATATAATGTGATTTGTTGATTCACTTTTCCTCAGTCCTTGTCTTGTGGATTGTCACTAGCTGGTATTGCTACAGTCCATTTTCACTTGGATTCAATATTATTCTCTGTATATTTACAACATATATCATGCACACATTGTACAAGCAACAAAGAAGAATCCATAGACATTTTAGAAATGATTACCATTTGATGAGTTGTCATATTTGAAAAGAGAGATTGAATATAGAGCACTGTGAATTACCTTATGTGCTTATCACACCTTCTTTCATGCCAGAGTTAGAGCTAACAAGCAATCTATGTGTGGTTTAATTCTGGAAAATTACAATTTTCCCGCAAAAACCTACTTTGTGATAGTACTGTTACTAGATACTCTGGGATTTTGAAATTTCCCCAAAGAGGAGAGAAGTTGTGTATAATGCCACATGGTGTTGGACCTTTATCATCAGAAGTATTTAGATATCCTACTTGAAGGGTGGCGAGTAGTACAATATCACAATTAAGAACAGGAATTTAGCAATAAGACAATATGTGAATTTGACAAGTGACTTTAATTTTTCCAAGTTTTTGCTATATTATCTACAATGCATGGATGATAATACACTAACTGTATACAGTTGCTGTAGTTATTAGGTGAATTTAAATGAAAAAAGGAAAGTGAAATGAAGTGAAAGTTGCTCAGTGTGTCCAACTCTTTGTGACCCCATGGACTATACAATCCATGGAATTCTCCAGGCCAGAATACTGGAGTGGGTAGCCTTTCCCTTCTCCAGGGGATCTTCCCAACCCAGGGATAGAACCCAGGTCTCCTGCATTGCAGGCAGATTCTTTACCAGCTAAGCCACAAGGGAAGCCTGAGAATACTGGAGTGGGTAGCCTATCCCTTCTCCAGTGGATCTTCCCAACCCAGGAATTGAATTGGGGTGTCCTTCATTGCAGGTGGATTCTTTACCAACTGAACTATGAGGAAGGGGGAAGAGTAAAGAATCCGCCTGCAATGCAAGAGACACGTGTTTGATTCCTGGGTCGGGAAGATCCCCTGCAGAAGGACAAGACAACCCACTCCAGTATTCTGGCCTGGAGAGTCCCTTGGACAGAGGACGCTGACAGGCTACAGTCCATGCGGTTGTAAGTGTCCTACATGACTTAGCGACAAACCCCCAAGTGAAAAAAATATATACAGTGCTTATCATCATGATGGCTCTTAAAGGCTTTTATATAAATGAGAAAAACAAAGAAAAAGTTGCAATATTTGAGAATCAGATGCAGTTCTTCTAGATGTCTTTTTTTTTTTTTGCTATTAAAGCATTACTGAAATATAATTAAAATACTTAATCATTAAACGAGTCAATATTTTTTTAAGATATTCATAGACTTTTGCAACTGTTACTACAAAATTATTGTAGAACTTTTTCACTACTCCCCAAAAATCTCCATCTCCTAATATACTTTCTGTCTATACATGCATCTATGCTGGACATTTCAAATGAAGATAATAATACAGTATGTCTTTTGTGACTGATTTATCAACATAGTGTTTTCAAGTTTCATTCATGTTGTAGCATGTTTTATGACTTCTTTCCTTATTACTGAATAATATTACATTATATGAATATATTACAATTTTTTATCTATTTGGTATGTTTCCACTTTTGGCAGCTATAAATATTAAGAATATTCATGTACAAGATTATTTGTGGATATATGCTTTCATTCTTCTTTCAACATACAAATGAAATTGTTGAGGATCATATGGCAAGTTTATGTTTAATATTCTGAGGAATTGCTTATGAATTTTGAAAAAGGTATCAGAGATTTTGATAGAGAATTCATTGATTCAATAGGCCAGTTTGGGGAATCTTGCCATTTTAGCAAGTCTTTTTTTAATGCCTATTTTTATTTATTTGTTTATTATTGGCTGTGCTGGGTCTTCATTTCTGCTCGAGGGCTTTCTCTCTTTTTTTTTTAATAAATATATATTTTTAATTTAATTTTATTTTTTAACTTTACAATATTGTATTGGTTTTGCCATATATCTAAATGAATCCACCACAGGTATACATGTGCTCCCCATCCTAAACCCTCCTCCCTCCTCCCTCCCCATACCATCCCTCTGGGTCGTCCCAGTGCACCAGCCCCAAGCATCCAGTATAGTTGTGAAGAGTGAAAGCTACTCTCTAGTTACGGTGTACGGGGTTTCTCATTGTAGTGGCCTTTCTTGATGAGGCGTACAGGCTCTAGGGCATGTGGGCTTCAATAGTTGCTGCATGTGGGCTCAGCTCTTGCATCTGGAGGACCCCAGAGTGCAGGCTCAGTAGTTGTGACACAGGGGCCCAGTTGCTTATGGGCATGTGGGATCTTCCATGACCAGAAATTGAACTTGTGTTCTCTGCATTGTAAGATGGATTTTCAACCACTGGACCACCAAAGAATTTAAATTTTTAAATTCATAAACACGAAATATCTTCTGTTTATATAGGAGTTAAATTTCTTTCAACAAAGTTTAGTAGTTTTCAGAGTACAAGTTCTGTACACTCTTTGTTAATTACTTATTTCAAAATTATTTCTCATACTATCATAAATGGAATTTTTTTTAAATTTTATTTTCAAGTTATTTGTTGTTATTGTATAGCAGGTAACTGAATTTGTGTATTGACCTTATTCTGCTTAACTTGGATATTGGTTCTAATAGCTTTTTAGTGATTTCTTTAGGATTTAGTATATAAAAGATCATCTGTGAATAGAAATAGTATACTTCTCTCTTTCCAATCTGGATGTAGTTATTTCTTTCCTCTTGTCTAATTGGCCTGGATAGTACTTTCAGTACAACATGGAATAGAAGTGGCAAGAACATCTATTCTTATTTTATTCTTGATCTTAGAGTTAAAACAGAGATCTCTTATTATGTATCTATGAGTCATCTGTGGATTTTTTTTTTTAGATATCCTTTATCAATTTGAGGAATTTCCCTTCTAAGCCTGGTTTTTGGAATGTTTTATCAAGAAAAGCTGGACTTTTGCCAAATACTTATTTTGTGTATTTTAGGATTATCATGTGTGTTTTTTTTACTTCTGTTAACATGGCATAACAAAATAATTGAATTTTAGTTGTTAAAACAACCTTACATCCTTGGGCTAAATCACATTTGTTATTATATATAATCTTTTACACTTGCTGGATCCAGTTTGGTAGTATTTTATTGAACATTTTAAAATTTGTATTAATTTGTAATGTTGATCTCTAGTTCTCTTTCCTGTAATTTATTTGTTTTTTATATTAGAGAAATAGTGGCTTCATAGAATGAATTGGAAATGCATTTCTCAGTATATTTTTGGAAGTGTTTGTGAAGAATTAATATTAATTTTTAAAATATTCATCAGAATTCACCAATAATGGATCTAGGCATGGTGTTTTGTTTTTTTTTTAAACATGGGATGTTTTAAACTTATTAAGCTTCTTTGTTATATCATAGGTATGTTCATATTTTTCATTAAAGTCAGTTTTTATTATATGTGTCTCTCTAGAAATTTTTCCATGTCATCTAAGGTATACATGTTTGGCATAAACTTTTTGATAGCATTTCCTTTTAATCCTTAGTTTCTATATTCCTGATATGAGGGCCCATATTTCATTCACTACTGCAGTATTTAAAAACTTCTCTTTTTTTTCTTGATCACTATTCATAATTTTGTCAATTTTTTGGTTTTTCAAAAGAAAGCAAGTTAGTTTCATTGAATTTTTTCTTTTGCAATTCTGTATTCTAAACATTCATTAATTCCTGACATGACCTTTATTAATTCCTTTATGGTGCTTACTCTAGGTTTAGTTTGCTCTTTCTTTTATAATTATTAGGTGGAAGATTAGGTTGTTGATTTGAGATATTTTCTAATTTTTAATAAACATGTTTATAGTTATAAACTGTAACTTTAAGCACGGTTTTAGTTGTTTCTTCACTTTCATCTCAAAATATTTTCTAATATCCCTTATAATGTATTCTTTGACACCCATTAGTTATTTCTAACCATGTTTCTTGACTTCACATATTTGTAAATTTCCTAAATTCTTTTTGATGATTTTTCCTAGTTTAATTTTTACATAATCAGAAAACATATTTTATATGACTTCAATACTTTTAAATTTTCTTAAGATTGTTTTATGGTCTAGTATATGATTGATCTTACAGAATATTCCATATGTGCTTGAGAAAAATGTATATTCTGCTGTTGTTGGGTGTAATGTTCTAGAGGTGTCTATTAAGTCTACTTGTTCTATCCAAACTCCTACTGAATAGGGATTCTATTCAATATCCCCAATAATAAGGGTATCAAAGTCTTTTACTATTATATTTTAATTGTCTGTTTCTCCCTTCAATTCTGTCAGTTATTCCTTCTTGTATTTTAGGACTCTGTTGATTGGAATCTATTTCTTGTGTGGTGTATAACCTGTAATGTTACTTCTCAGAGGGTGCAGCTTGGGGCATGCACAGTTACCTTAACTCCCTCCCTTCACCCCAAGGAGAATAAGGATTTTATCTGAGCCCTTTGACAAAGTCTTTCCCTGATCTCTCTTATCTTCTTGTAAGTTTCTGGCTGGTCTCTATATTGATATCACACCCCAATGTTACTCCTCACTAACTGCTGGCTGTTTGTTCTCTTATTATCTACAACAATGCCTTAGAGCATAAATCATTCCACAGTCTGATCAGATTAATGTCTGATTCCCTTGTGAGGCTTGCTTAGATCTCAGGGGGATTTCTCTTAAGTAAAATCATCGTTGTTTGGACAGTGTTAGGCTCAACTTCCCATGTTTTGTTCCAAATAAAGTTAGATCTCTTAGAATATCCCATTTTCTGGTCTGTACTTGCCCTGAATAAGACTTCCATCACCCTGAGCTAGACAAACAAAGGAAGCTGGGCATGGCTTGACTTCCATAAACTGTCACTATTCCTACAAAGATTTAATAGATTTTTTGGAATAAATAAACCTCCATTTGCATAAGGCAATTTCCAGAGACTTCATTTGGTGTGTTTGTTTTTAATTTTTAGGTGTTACAGTTGTCTTTCTGGGGGGAAATTTTGTAGTGCTCCTTATGCCACTATTTTTGAAATGCTTCTCCTCCCTAGGAAGTATTTAATAAATTCACTGATGTTGTTCATATTATTTAATGCAATTATATGGAAAATACTTTTTATCATATAATTTTTGTCTTCCACCAATGTTCTGGTCACATCAGGCTGTGAGATTGCTCCAGTCAGCAGCCCAATGACCTCAAACCCCAGAGAAGCTCTGGAGCTGTGAATAAAGATAAGCGTGGACCTTGGGAAGCTGCTTGCTCAGGATTTCCTCAGGAGATGGCTCTTACTTTGTGTCCTGATTTATATTTTGTGGGAGGAATAAGGGTAAAATAGTGTTTTACTGAGGTTTTAGTTTTGCTCATGACCTAAACAGACTGCATAGGATCGTACACAGGTCATGGGAAAGCCTCAAACAAATATACACTGTCTTTTGGTCATCTGCATCAACATGTTGACTATGAACTCAAAGTCCTGTACTCTAAAAACCTAGTTAATGAAATGGGACTTGATTCTTTATGTCCAGGTCAAATTTCCTGTACTTTTAGCTAAACTTCTGTCTTTATATTTTCATAATTAGAAATCCAAGTGAGAGGCACTGATGGAATATCAGAAGAAACAGGGAAGAAGGGATGATTTTATCCATGTTTTCTGTTTTCTGTTGCATTTGCAACAGCAGTAGGGCATGAACAAGAAGAATACCTGCAGATGCAGTAGCAGAGGCCCTGAAGAGTGTTCCTAGTTCTTTGGTTCCAAGGGTAAGAGTTCCACGGACATATCAGGTGCTGGGAAACCTCTGCTTCCCTTTTGATTCTCCACCTTTTGTTTTCACATCACTAATCTTCAGATAAAGTTTTGTTTCTCTAGCCCTTCCAACAGTCTCATAACCCATTCTGATTTAAATTCTCTCTTTCTGAAATACTAAAGGTAATTTCTCCTCTCTGACTAGATTCTAACTCATACACAGTATTTATCTTAATCTTTTCCTCTGCAATAAGAAGATGGAAGGAAAAAATACAACCAAATACTTGCAAAAAATTTAGGGATACTATAGTTCATTGACAATAATTGACAAGAAAATGGCACCTAATTACAATTAAAAATTTATCCTCATCAAAATGCACTAATAAAATGAATAAACAAGTCACAGACTGGGAGAAAATATTTTCAAAATCCATATGTCTTACAAGGACTTGTATCTAGAATATATAATGTACTCTTCATAATTAAAAAAACACAATTAGAGAAAAAAAGGGGACAAAGGACTAAAATAGATATTTTGATAGGAAGGTATGCAACTGGCTAGAAAGCACGCACGCACACACACACACACACAGCCTTGACATCATGTATCACAAGGGGAAT
Source organism: Bos mutus (assembly GCF_027580195.1). Lineage (NCBI taxonomy): Eukaryota > Metazoa > Chordata > Mammalia > Artiodactyla > Bovidae > Bos > Bos mutus. The sequence goes on from NC_091619.1 coordinate 59,532,675, forward strand.
GCAATTAAAAACCACAAGGAAACCTACTGAATACTTAGTAGAATGAGTAAAATTAAAATATTTACAACACCAAGTGCTATCAAGGATATGTAACAACCAAAGCATTTATACAGATAATGCTACTAGGAGTCTAAAACGTTTAGTAGTTTTTTATAAAAGTGTACTGATACTTACCTCATGACCCAATATTTCCATGCCTAAGCATCTACCCAAGAGAAATAAAAAATGTATCTGCTATAAAAGCCTTAATGTTCATATAAAGTTTATTCTTAATAGCTCCAAACTGGAAACAATCCAAATCCCAACACCAGAAGAATGGAAACAAAGTGTGACAAATATATAATGGAATGTTGTTCAGCAATAAAAACTAATGAACTATTGCTGTAAGCAAGAATATGAGTGCATTTTCTTATATTATGCTGTGTGAAGCAAGCTAGACCCAGGAAGCACTAACTGTTGGGCTGTATCTATTTAATTTCTACAAAGAGAAAACTATAGTGGAAAAAAATCAGCAAAGTTTTTGCCTTTGACATTTGCGGAAGACTCACGGAGAAGGAGCATAAAGGCACTTTATGGGGATGATGGCTATATCTCAGTAGGAGCTTGGGTTACTTACATGGGTAAAACACATCAAATTCTCTTAAGATTTGTGCATTTTACTTTATGTCAACTTTGCATTAAAAGAACTTTTTAAATTAATGGGTACAAAAGAGTTAAATATTCCAGAAATCTACTCTTAACCTTTATCTAATGCTTTACTGTGGAATTATGAGTTCTATTTGTTGATAATGAGCAAGAAATAAATGCTGTCTTCTTGAAAGTTATGTAATTTTAAGCAAGAATTATGATTAGCATAATCTAGATTCAGGATTTGGCAGAAAGGGACAGAGTATGTAAATTTATAGCACTGTATAAACAGGGCCTTGGAGAGAGGCCAACTCTGTAAACTTGGAAGCTTGACCTGGAAAACCATTATTCTAGAAGCAGACAAGGAAGGTATCAATTTCAAAGTGATTTGTAGTAAATGAAAGACATAGAATCAGTTCAGTTCAGATCAGTCGCTCAGTCGCGTCCGACTCTTTGTGACCCCATGAATGGCAGCATGCCAGGCTTCCTTGTCCATCACCAACTCCTGGAGTTCACCTAAACTCATGTCCATTGACTGAGTGATGCCATCCAACCATCTCATCCTCTGTCATCCCCTTCTCCTCCTGCCCTCAATCTTTCCCAACATCAGGGTCTTTTCAAATCAGTCAGCTCTTCACATCAGGTGGCCAAAGTATTGGAGTTTCAGCTTCAACATCAGTCCTTCCAATGAACACCCAGGACTGATCTCCTTTAGGATGGACTGGTTGGATCTCCTTTCAGTCCAAGGGACTCTCAAGAGTTTTTTCCAACACCACAGTTCAAAAGCATTAATTATTTGGTGCTCAGTTTCTATAAAATTCAACCCTCACATCCATAAATGACCACTGGAAAAACCATGGCCTTGACTAGACAGACCTTTGTTGACTAATATCTCTGCTTTTTAATATTCTGTCTAGGTTGGTCATAACTTTCCTTCCAAGGAGTAAGTGTCTTTTAATTTCATGGCTGCAGTAACCATCTGCAGTGATTTTGGAGACCCACCCAAAATAAAGTCAGCCACTGTTTCCACTGTTTCCCCATCTATTTGCCATGAAGTGATGGGACCAGATGCCATGATCTTAGTTTTCTGAATGTTGAGCTTTAAGCCAGCTTTTTCACTCGCCTCTTTCACTTTCATCAAGAGGCCCTTTAGTTCTTCACTTTCTACCATAAGGATGGTGTCATCTGCCTATCTAAGGTTATTGATGTTTCTCCCAGCAATCTTGATTCCAGCTTGTGCTTCTTCCAGATAGAATAGAAGCAGATAAAATATAATTAACAGATCCAACCAGTCCATCCTAAAGGAAATCAGTCCTGAATATTCATTGGAAGGACTGATGCTGAAACTCCAATACTTTGGCCACCTGATGCGAAGAATTGACTCATTTGAAAAGACTCTGATGCTGAGGAAGATTGAAAGTGGGAGAAGAAGGGGACAATAGAGGATGAGATGGCATCACTGACTCAATGGACATAAGTTTGAATAAACTCTAGGAATTGGTGATGGACAGGGAGGGCTGGCATGCTGTAGTCCATGGGATCACAAAGAGTCAGACACAACTGAGTGACTGAACTGAACTGATCTGAAAAACAAAATAGATTATACAGACAGACAAGAAGACAGAAAAAACAAATAAATTGAAATATAACTAATAGGTTTCAGACTTGCTTTAGATTTCTGTGTTTTTGTTTTGCTTGTTTGTTTGTTCTCCATAGATTTATTCTCTCTGGTGTACACTAGAGAGAATAAAACTCTACCCAGTTTTATAGGATATCTTTTGGCTAGTATTAGGATCTTTTGGCTAGTTCAAACTGTTGGTGTTCAAACTTTCTCTCATTTTATTTACTTAAAAAAAGGAATAGGGGATAGAAACAAAAGAAAGTGCAATAGATAAAATCTTGATCTGTTGAATAGATTCTTGAAGTGAATATGTAAGATTCTGGCTTTCTGACACATTTTTTGAAAAGTTCCCATTAGGGTACTTTTTATAAGATTTTGACTAAACTGATAAAGCAACAAAGGGAGTCCCGCATTGGTTATACTATGTCTAGCATAGCATTAGGTTAAGAAAATGAGCTCTGCAATAACCTACAACTGGGTTCAAATTTCAGCTATGCTTCTTCACAGCTGTATAACTTCAGACAAATTACTTAACCTCCTTGAATGTTCTCATCTGCAAAATTCAAATAATGTCTGCCTCAGAAGGTTAATAGGATTAAGTGAGAAAATAAATGAAATTACTCAATATCTGACATTAATATTAAGCATCATTATTTAAAATGATATGACTAATGAGATAGCTGTGCACAGTTCAGATGCTTGTTTTTATTAAAACTGAGGTTTACTTGAATCAGTTTTAGAAATCATCAAAGTATATTAGCTGAAAAGAAGCAGGACAACCTAAGGACAGACTATGTATAGATTCTCGTCATCTAATTTATTACAAGTCTAACTCTAGTGTAGGGTTTTAAAACTTCAGAGTATTTCACTAATAGACTGCTGTGGAGGTTCTATTTAATCCTCCATTTAGGCTTTTTTCCCTCTTTCTTCCCTGTCCCAGGTAATAGAGTTTTCTGATTGTTCTGTTACTGCTAAAGTTTTTTTTTTTTTTTAATTCAACTATTAAAGTTCTTCATCTTACACATAAGACTTTTAAGGCTGTCTGACTATTATTCATTTAATCATTTAACAAATACTTATTAATTTTTCATCTTAGGCAGGCTGCCATTGCAATCACTCATGATATAAGCCACTGGCTGAATAAGATAGTCTCTCTCCTCAAAAAAAAAAAAAAAAAAAAAGAAATAGTAAGTGGAGAAATTTTAAATTACTAATTAGAGACCATTTAACTAAGTTACTATTACTGATAAGAAGGAGAAGTACAAGATTAGAAGACCTTATTTTGGCAGCCCTTGGGGTTTGTGCAGATAAGAATTCTCTAAAAGAGTAGCATCAAACTGAGGTCTGAAGATATGTAGGTTATTTATAAGTGCTGCATAAATATAAAGCCATAAGTAGAAGCCATGTGATGCCTAAAGTTAAAGAAAGCCTATGAGATTGGAGCTCAAGAGAAGGATGGATGATAGAAATCTTATCAGGGCACATTAGATATGCTTTATTTCTTTATATAACCCTTCTTTTCCTGGTAGAGAAAGGCTCGCTACTAATTCTGCAGTACACTGCCTTTGTTGACCATCATCAGTTTGCGTACACCATCAGCCTTTGAACTCCATGGTGATATGTACTCAACCTGCTTAAAGGCTAGATTTTTCTCCTTGGCTATTCATGCCCTAGGATATCACTCATGTTTCTTAGGTCTCTATGATCTCTCATCATTGACTCTCCAGACACAAGTTAATGACACCATCGGAAATATCCTTGACCCCAGGCCAGTACCCTCTACCAGTCTATCTCCTTAGCCAAGACCAGGATTTCACCAATGATCAAGTCTTTTTTATTTGACTGAGCATTGGAGGATTCCTCACTCAGACTGGTCTCAGCCTTATCTCTGGTCTCCATCCTTCAGAAAAGCTGTACCTGCCACACAGTTCCCTTTTAGACTTCTAGGTATGCCCAAGATTAACTGCCTCTTACTTGTCTTCCTTCTAATATCTCTGCAAGATGAGTACTCTTAGCTTATATTTGCATGTGAGAAATGTAAGCATTAAGGAAATTTGCTCACTAGTTCAAATTTACGCAGCGAGTACAAAGATCTTTGTCTTAAGATCTAAACCCAAGTCTCTCTGGTTCTAGAGAAAAGTACCAAGAGCAACAATAGAAAAGCGATGCTAATTATTTTGCTCCCTGCTACAGAGTAAGAATGGAGGAGGAAATGGCAACCCACTCCAATATTGTTGCCTGGAGAATGCCATGGACAGAGGAGACTGGCAGGCTACATACAGTTCATGGGGTGGCAAAAGTTGGACACCACTTAGCAGTTAAATGACCACCACCACCACCACAAAGAAAAGCTGTAATTCAGGGCTATAAAAATCAAGTAGATTTGCTATAATTTTTCTCCCATTCTGAGGGCTGTCTTTTCACCTTATTGATAGTCTCCTTTGCTGTGTAGAAGCTTTTAATTTTACAATGGAATACTACTCAGCCATAAAAAAGGTATGCATTTTGGTCAGTTCTAATGAGATGGATTAACCTAGAACCTATTATACAGAGTGAAGTAAGTCAGAAAGAGAAAAACAGATATCATATATTAACACATGTGAAGAATTGATGCTTTTGAACTGTGGTGTTGGAGAAGACTCTTGAGAGTCCCTTGGACTGCAAGGAGATCCAACTAGTCCATTCTGAAGGAGATCAGCCCTGGGATTTCTTTGGAAGGAATGATGCTAAAGCTGAAAGTCCAGTACTTTGGCCACCTCATGCGAAGAGTTGACTCATTGGAAAAGACTCTGATGCTGGGAGGGATTGGGGGCAGGAGGAGAAGGGGACAACAGAGGATGAGATGGCTGGATGGCATCACCGACTCGATGGACGTGAGTTTGAGCGAGCTCCGGGAGATGATGATGGACAGGGAGGCCTGGCGTGCTGTGATTCATGGGGTCACAAAGAGTCGGACACGACTGAGTGACTGAACTAAACTGAGGGAATCTAAAAGGATGGTTTGATGAATCCGATCACAAAGCAGCAATGGAGATGCAGACATAGAGAACAAACTTATGGACAAGGGTTGGGGAGAAGAGGGAGAGGGTGAGATGAATGGAGAGAGTAGCATGGATGTATATACACTAACATATGTAAATAGATAGCCAATGGGAATTTGCTGTATGACTAAGGGAATTCAAATGGGGGCTCTGTAATAACCTAGAGGGGTGGGAATCAGCAGGAGATAGCAGAAAGATTCAAGATGGGGAGGACACCTATGGTTAATTCATGTTGATATATGACAGAAATCAAACCAATATTGTAAACCAATCATAAATCAATTAAAAATAAATAAATAAATATATATTTTTAAAGTAGAATAAAGAGTACTCCCCAAATCACTATCTCTCAAGACATGAGTCATCTTTGTCACTCTCCTTTTCTTATTAGATATTTTCTTTTCTCTCTGTTTATGAATTAGTTCTCACCTACACTCATTTCAAATGTCTTGCAGTTCTTTCAAAATCATTTAGGTTTTTTCCCCCCACTTAGCTCTACAAATTATTCCCAAACACATGGTAATCGCTCAAAATAAACTGCCAAAGCTCCAAATCAAAGTTGTGATTCTATACGGAACAGGTCCTGCCTTTTGCTGACACATTTCTCTGGTAGTTTTTCAAATTTCTTTCAGCAAATCTAGCAAACTTAAGTGAGGTGAAAGGAAATGTATTTGTTACTTTTAAAGTGGAAAAACATATTTTACTATCTCTTTTTCTGATTACTGATATAGACCCACCACAATGTAAAGGAAAAGTGAAAGGAGAAAGACACAGACAGTATCAGGTAATCTAATATGAAGTAAAAACAAGAAATAACTATTATTCTTTCTAAAATAGGCATTAGCATAGGAAAACTGCCTACACTAGAGCAAGAAGCAGACTTCAGAATCACCATACTCTTCAGCAAATGTCCTTAAAACTGCCTCTATATTTTCTTAATCAAAAAATAATTCAGGACATTTTCCTCTATATTTTTAACATGTCCTTGACCTTAATTTTTACCTTTTTAGGAAACTATAGTCCTTGAATTAATTGCCTTATATTATACATTGCCAAGTGCAAAAACTTTCAATAAAACAGAATGGTATAAAACACAACAGTATTTTACATAAAGTAATATCCCCCTAATGTTTACCCATCAAAAATATAGGTCAACTGGGACTAGACTTTAGAGAAAAACATATGGATTTTAATTTCAGACTTTGAAAGGGAGAATTGTTAAATGGTTTGTAAGGTAATGTGTTGGTTTTGATGAGCCATTGTAATTTATATTGTATTTCATTTGGGGCTTCTTAGTAGTCAAAACTGACTATTGAGGCTTTTTGTATGAATGACTTGCTTTCTGGAGCATCCATTCTCTAACATTTAATTAATGTGTCCTTCTGGCACTTAAAATATCATCTAAATAGTTTTTTGTGTGTGGGAGGTATGGGTAGTTTAAACCAAAGAGGAATAAAAATAAACACTGGACTCATTTTTTATATTGCCAAGAGACACAACTATAAACAAGCACCACTGTTATGATAAGCAAGAAATGCAACTCAAATCCCATTCAGGGTGCTGAGAATTCCACCCTTAATATATTTGTAAACACACTGTCATAAAATCAAACTTCTTTCCTGATGTTGCTGCTACATCACTTGGAAATTGTGCAGGGAACATGAATCTAGGAAATGTAATTTCCCTGTAGCTTACCTTGTGGAAAACCCTATTTTTAATATCAACTGGTTATGAACTAGAATGATTGTGACAAACCCATTTCTAATGCAATGAGTGCTGTGGTTATTTTTATAGTGTTTTGCTTACAGAAAACAACAGAAATGCCATATAGAGAAGAACAGACTTCATGGGTCTGATGCTAATAATTTTGAGTAGAAAATCCATCTTCTGGCTATATTCAGAATATAGAAGGACTGACCAAAATACAAAAATACTCTCACTTTCAGGCATATTTGGGTCAAAAGTTCTCTAGTATGTACAAATTATCTTCATACTATTCAGTGCAATTTATTTAAATAAATGTATTGAGTATTTTGTATTTGCAAAGTAGCATGTGATTTACAAGTTCCTGTTTAACTTTCCAAAAGAATGATAATAAGATGCTTCAACTACAGGGTCTTCTCTTGTGTTGCTGGAAGATGGTGTTTGCTATGACCAGTGTGTTCTCTTGGCAAAACTCTGTTACCTTTGTCCTGCTTCATTTTGTATTCCAAGGCCAAATTTGCCTGTTACTCCAGGTATCTCTTGATTTCCTACTTTTTCATTCCAGTCCGTTATAATGAAAAGGACATCATTTTGGGGTGTTAGTTGTAGAAGGGCTTGTAGGTCTTCATAGAACCATTCAACTTCAGCTTCCTTAGCATTAGTGGTTGGGGCATAGACGTGAATTACTGTGATATTGAATGGTTTGCCTTGGAAACGAACAGAGATCATTCTTTCGTTTTTGAGATTGCATCCGAGTACTGCATTTCAGACTCTTTTGTTGATTATGATGGCTACTCCATTTCTTCTAAGGGATTCATGCCCACAGTAGTAGATATAATGGTCATCTGAGCTAAATTCATCCATTCCAGTCCATTTCAGTTCACTGATTCCTAAGATGTCTTTGTTTACTCTTGCCATCTCCTGTTTGACCACTTCCAACTTGCCTTGATTCATGGACCTAACATTCCAGGTTCCTATGCAATATTGTTCTTTACAACATTGGACTTTACTTTCATCACCAGTCACATCCACAAATGGGTGTTGTTTTTGCTTTGGTTCCGTCTCTTCATTCTTTCTGGAGTTATTTCTCCACTGATCTCCAGTAGCATATTGGGCACCTACCGACCTGGGGAGTTCATCTTTTAGTGTCCTGTCATTTTGCCTTTTCATACTGTTCATGATTTCTCAAGGCAACAATACTGAAGTGGTTTACCATTCCCTTCTCCAGTGGACCACATTTTGTCAGAACTCTCCACCATGACCCGTCTGTCTTAGGTGGCTCTAGATGGCATGGCTCATAGTCTCATTGAGTTAGACAAGTCTGTGGTACATATGATCAGTTTGGTTGGTTTTCTGGGTTTGTGGTTTTCATTCTATCTGCACTCTGATAGATAAGGATCAGAGTCTTATGAAAGCTTCCTGATGGGAGAAACTGAGGGGGAAACTGGATCTTGTTCTGATGGGCAGGGCCATGCTCAGTAAATCTTTAATCCAATTTTCTGCTGATGGGCAGTACTGTGTTCCTTCCCTGTTGTTTGACCTGAAGTCAAACTATGGTGGAGGTAATGAAGATAACGGTGATCTCCTTCAAAAGGTCCCATGTATACACTGCTGCACTTAGTGCTCCCGACCCTTCAACAGGCCACCACTGACCCACGCCTCTGCCAGAGCCTCCTGGACACTCACAGGCAAATCTGAGTCAGTCTCTTCTGGGGTCACTGCTCCTTTCTCCTGAGTCCTGGTGCACACAGATTTTGTTTGTGTTCTCCAAGAGTTTGTTTCCCCAATCCCGTGTAAGTTCTGGTGGCTCTATGATGGGGTTAATGGTGACCTCCTCCAAGAAGGCTTATGCCATACCCAGGTCTGCTTCACCTAGAGCCCCTTCACTAAAGAGTCTCTTGATGAAAGTGAAAGAGGAGAATGAAAAAGTTGGCTTAAAACTCAACATTCAGACTAAAATCATGGCAACTGGTCCCATAACTTCATGGCAAATAGATGGGGAAACAAAGGAAACAGTGAGAGATTTAATTTTGGGGGGCTCCAAAATCACTGCAGATGGTGACTACAGCCATGAAATTAAAAGATGCTTGCTCCTTGGAAGGAAAGCTATGATCAACCTAGTGAGCACATTAAAAAGCAAAGACATTACCTTGCTGACAAAGGTCCATCTTGTCAAATCTATGGTTTTCCCAGTAGTCATGTCTGAATGTGAGAGCTGGACTATAAAGAATGCTGAGAGCCAAAGAATTGATGCTTTTGAACTGTGGTGTTTGAGAAGACTCTTGACAGTCCCTTGGACTGCAAGGAGATACAATTAGTCAATCCTAAAGTAAATCAGTCCGGAATATTCATTGGAAGGACTGATGTTGAAGCTGAAACTCCAATACTTTGGCCACCTGATGTGAAGAACTGACTCAGTGGAAAAGAGCCTGATGCTGAGAAAGATTGAAGGTGGGAGGAGAAGGGGATGACAGAGGATGAGATGGTTGGATGGCATCACCAACTTGATGGACATGAGTTTGAGTAAGCTCTGGGAGTTGGTGATGAACAGAGAAGCCTGGCATGTTGCAGTCCATGGGGTTGCAAAGAGTTGGACGTGACTGAGCAACTGAACTGAACTGAAGTACAGTGTATGCATGTGTACTAAATCGTTTCAGCTGTGTCTGACTCTTTGTGACCCTATGGAGTATAGTCTACCAGGCTCCTCTGTCCATGGGATTCTCCAGGCAAGAATTCTAGAGTGGGTTGTCGTGCCCTCCTCCAATGGATATTCCCATGCCAGGGATCAAACCCACATCTATTATATCTCCTGCATTTTCAGGCAGCTTCTTTACCACTAGCACCACCAGGGAAGTACAATGGATATATAGATGGAAATACTGTCATTCATTAAAAAAATTTTTTTTTCCTAATTTATTGTTTGCTGCTGCTGCTGCTAAGTCGCTTCAGTCGTGTCCGACTCTGTGCGACCCCAGAGACGGCAGCCCACCAGGCTCCCCCGTCCCTGGGATTCTGCAGGCAAGAACACTGGAGTGGGTTGCCATTTCTGTCTCCAATGCATGAAAGTGAAAGGTGAAAGTGAAGTCGCTCAGTTGTGTCCGACCCTCAGCGACCCCATGGACTCCAGCCTTCCCGGCTCCTACATCCATGGGATTTTCCAGGCAAGAGTACTGGAGTGGGGTGCCATTGCCTTCTCCAAATTTATTGTTTACTATATTTTAAATAATATACTCCAGTGTAGTTATTTTTATTGACTCCTTCTTAAAGCTTATGAATGTCCTATGTATTACATGTTCCATCTTAAGCCATCACAATATGACTTAATTAATTTAAACATACTTATTGGCATTCAATATGAAAGAGAGTCTGGCACACTTCTGCGATGTCCAGCACAGCCGGTGCACTTTTAGGTCAGGAGGGGCAGCAGTGAGGAGATACCCCTAATCCAAGGTAAGGAGCAGCAGCTGCGCTTTGCTGGAGCGGTCATAAACAGATACCCCACGTCTAAGGTAAGAGAAACCCAAGTAAGATGGTAGGTGTTGCGAGAGGGCATCAGAGGGCAGACACACTGAAACCATAATCACAGAAAACTAGCCAATCTGATCACACAGACCTCAGCCTTGTCTAACTCAAAGAAACGAAGTCATGCCATGTGGGGCCACCCAGGACGGACAGGTCATGGTGGAGAGGTCTGACAAAACGTAGTCCACTGAAGAAGGGAATGGCAAAGCACTTCAGTATCCTTGCCTTGAGAACCCCATGAACAGTATGAAAAGGCAAAATGATAGGATACTGAAAGAGGAACTTACCAGGTCGGTGGGTGACCAATATGCTACTAGAGATTAGTGGAGAAATAACTCCAGAAAGAATGAAGAAATGGAGCCAAAGCAAAAACAATACCCAGTTGTGGATGTGACTGGTAATAGAAACAAGGTCCAGTGCTGTAAAGAGCAATATATCATAGGAAACTGGAATGTCAGGTCCATGAATCAAGGCAAATTGGAAGTGGTCAAACAGGAGATGAAAGAGTGAATGTCGACATTCTAGGAATCAGGGAACTAAAATGGACTGGAATGGGTGAATTTAAGTCAGAAGACCATTATATCTACTACTGTGGGCAAGAATCCCTAAGAAGAAATGGAGTAGCCATCATAGTCAACAAGAGAGTCTGAAATGCAGTAGTTGGATGCAATCTCAAAAACGAAAGAATGATCTCTGTTCGTTTCCAAGGCAAACCACTCAATATCATGGTAATCCAAGCCTATGCCCCAACCAGTAATGCTGAAGAAGCTGAAGTTGAATGGTTCTATGAAGACCTACAAGACTTTTTAGAACACCCAAAAAAGATATCCTTTTCATTATAGGGGACTGGAATGCAAAAGTAGGAAGTCAAGAAACACTTGGAGTAACAGGCAAATTTGTCCTTGGAGTACGGAATGAAGCAGGGCAAAGGCTAACACAGTTTTGCCAAGAGAATGCACTGGTCATAGCAAACACCCTCTTCCAACGACACAAGAGAAGATTCTACACATGGACATCACCAGATGGTCAACACCAGAATCAGATTGATTATATTCTTTGCAGCCAAAGATGGAGAAGTTCTATACAGTCAGCAAAAACAAGACCGGGAGCTGACTGTGGCTCAGATCATGAACTCCTTATTGCCAAATTCAGTCTTAAATTGAAGAAAGTAAGGAAAAGCACTAGACCATTCAGGTATGATCTAAATCAAATCCCTTATGATTATACAGTGGAAGTGAGAAATAGATTTAAGGGCCTAGATCTGATAGACACAGTGCCTGATGAACTATGGATGGAGATTCGTGACAATGCACAGGAGACAGGGATCAAGACCATCCCCATGGAAAAGAAATGCAAAGGAGCAAAATGGCTGTCTGAGGAGGCCATAAAAATAGCTGTGAAAAGAAGAGAAGTGAAAAGGAAAGGAGAAAAGGAAAGATATAAGCATCTGAATGCAGAGTTCCAAAGAATAGCAAGAAGAGATAAACCTTCCTCAGCAATCAATGCAAAGAAATAGAGGATAACAACAAAATGGGAAAGACTAGAAATCTCTTCAAGAAAATTAGAGATACAAAGGGAACATTTCATGCAAAGATGGGCTCAATAAAGGACAGAAATGGTATGAACCTTAGAGAAGCAGAAGATATTAAGAAGAGGTGGCAAGAATACACAGAACTATACAAAAAAGATCTTCACGACCCAGATAATCACGATGGTGTGATCACTCACCTAGAGCCAGATATCTTGGAATGTGAAGTCAAGCAAGCCTTAGGAAGCATCATTATGAACAAAGCTAGTGGAGGTGATGGAATTCCAGTTGAGCTCTTTCAAATCCTGAAAGATGATGCTGTGAAAGTGCTGCACTCAAATTGCAATCATCTCAAACACTAGTAAAGTAATGCTCAAAATTCTCCAAGCCAGGCTTCAGCAATATGTGAACCATGAACTTCCAGATGTTCAAGCTGGTTTTAGAAAAGGCAAAGCAACCAGAGATCAAATTGCCAACATGTGCTGGATCATCAAAAAAGCAAGAGAGTTCCAGAAAAAACATCTATTTCTGCTTTATTGACTATGCTGAAGTTTTGACTTTGTGGATCACAATAAACTGTGGAAAATTCTGAAAGAGATGGGAATACCAGACCACCTGACCTGCCTCTTGAGAAACCTGTATGCAGATCAGGAAGCAACAGTTAGAACTGGACATGGAACAACAGACTGGTTCCAAATAGGAAAAGGAGTACGTCAAGGCTGTATATTGTCACCCTGCTTATTTAACTTCTATGCAGAGTACATCATGAGAAACGCTGGGCTGGAAGAAGCACAAGCTGGAATCAAGATTGCCAAGAGAAATATCAATAACCTCAGATATGCAGATGACACCACCCTTATGGCAGAAAGTGAAGAGAAACTAAAAAGCCTCTTGATGAAAGTGAAAGAGGAGAGTGAAAAAGTTGGTTTAAAGCTCAACATTCAGAAAACAAAGATCATGGCATCTGGTCCCATCACTTCATGGCAAGTAGATGGGGAAACAGTGGCTGACTTTATTTTTTGGGGCTCCAAAATCACTGCAGAGGATGATTGCAGCCATGAAATTAAAAGACACTTACTCCTTGGAAGAAAAGTTATGACCAACCTAGATAGTATATTGAAAAGCAGAGACATTATTTTGCCAACAAAGGTCCGTCTACTCAAGGCTATGGTGTTTCCCATGGTCATGTATGGATATAAGAGTTTGACTGTGAAGAAAGGTGAGCACCGAAAAATTGATGCTTCTGAACTGTGGTGTTGGAGAAGAATCTTGAGAGTCCCTTGGACTACAAGGAGGTCCAACAAGTCCAACCTAAAGGAGATCAGTCCTCGGTGTTCATTGGAAAGATTGATGCTAAAGCTGAAACTCCAATACTTTGGCCACCTCATGTGAAGAGTTGATTCATTGGAAAAGACCCTGATACTGGGAGGGATTGGCGGAAGGAGGAGAAGGGGACAACAGAGGATGAGATGGCTGGATGGCATCACTGACTCGATGGACATGACATGAGTTAGAGTGAACTCCGGGAGTTGGTGATGGACAGGAGGCCTGGCGTGCTGTGATTCATGGGGTTACAAAGAGTCGGACATGACTGAGCGACTGAACTGAACTGATGAAAGAGAGTCTATTTCAAACTGATCAATGGCAACATTTGTCTATTTTCTTTTTTGTATTTTTCACTCTGTCAGGTATTTGATTAAAAAATTATTCATTTCCAATTTTACATTAACCTTAGGCACTTTGAAAATCACTAATTAACAAGATTAGCAGTGGCTTCTTTAGTACATTGAAAAAAATTCTGTCAAAGAAAATTTTGCTCAGTGTTAACAAATCAATAATAACAAGGGGCTGCAAATCATATTTTTTACTTTTCCTTTTAATAGGTCTTCAGTTTTTTTTAAAAAGTGACAATTTAGGCATTGGGTGCCAATTTTCCTTAAGTGAGAAATCAAATGAAATATTTTATGGATGATTATAGTCTCTGGTTCCTCCTGGGAATTGGGACTTCATTTCATTTATTTTTACTGACCAAGCGCCATTTTCAAAGTGTTCCCACTCTGTTACTAATATCTTTCTGTCCTTGAATAGTGCATAATGCCTGACATTTAGTTATGCTTGTTATAGCCTGGCAAGACTGCTGTTCTCTTCTTACCTAATGATTGTGGTTTTAGAATGTTTCCCCAGGAATTAAAACTACACATCCACTCTCTATGAAAGATATTCCGCTCTATCAGCCATTGACTGTTCCCTGGTCCACTCTGTACTTCTGAGAACAGTAGCTAAAATTCTTACCAAATAATCATGAAGTTTTCAGAGTTCCTGACATGCAAGACCTCCCATAATGCAAGGCCAGTTTTATAGAAGTTGAAAGCATCTTACCAAATTAGGCTTCAAGGCTATTTTTTACCAAATTAGAACTAGATTGTTTATTTGAGCAACAACTAGAGATATCCAGAGGAAAAAGATCAAACTAAAGAAAAATGGGCAAAAAGGACTAAAGTTGAAATATGTGAATACTTGGCAAACTTCAGCCTTTGAACAAGAGAGTAGGAGTATGTCATCCAAAACCAAATCTCTTACTGTGCTCAGACTGAATGGAATATGTCATTTTAAATCCAAGTTTATGGAAAAGAAAAAAGAAATGGATATTATAAATTCTCTGTTGGTGGGAAAACAGTGGAAGTAGTTACCATAAAGTTCTCAAAACATTTTTTTAATAAAAATAATGTTAAATTTTTGTAGGTTCTGTGGTTTTTTTGTTCATTGCTATATCCCCAGCATCTAAAACACTGTCTAGCACATGGATGTCTCTCCGTAAATGTTACTTATATGAATAGTAAATCAACATATGAATTTCAGTGGAATGCTATGTTATCTGGCTGGTACCCTTCTTTGAGCAACTATTCTCATTCATCTGCACATACCTGGAATAAAAGCATACAGTTAATGGTAACCCAAACCCCTGACCAGAGTTGATTGGTTCAGGAGTAGTTAACTCATGCAAACTGGACTGATTATAACTCCTCACTCCTTTCCTTTCCCACCCCAGTTAAGGTGAGTGGGACTGAGGTTCCAATCTGACTGAACAAGGACAGCAAGTGCCTTCCCTGGGAACTGTGGCCTTTGGTAAAGAAGGAGATCAAAGCAATCTTCTTGGGGTGATTGATTCTCTGGTATAAAATGCAGGAACTGTTGACAGCCTTATTTCCCAACAACATATGGAAAATGATTCTTGATGGTATTTCTAAAACCTAATTGTCCCACATTTCCTCAAGACCCAAATGCATTTATATTCTTCACTTGTGTGAGACACTTGAGCATTCATAAAATAAATTATTCAGTTTTCTCAAACTAGCTTTTCTTTAGCTGTTACTTGTAACTAAGAGTTCTAAATTCATTCTTCTGCTCTTCCTCCCTTATTTCCTTCCTTCCTTCCTTTAATAGTAGTCATTGGTTCATCTATTTTCTGTCTCAACTGCATATTCTTTAAAAGAGAGGTATTATTTGAAAAATAGATAACCAGGAATAAATTGTACGTTCCCTGAAGACTGGCATCTCTATTGTGAGCATGGAGCAAACAGTCATGGATTGAGGAGAAGTTTTAGTTTCTCAAATATGATTACCCATTTATATTGATACATGCTCAGAGGCTTAATATGGAAGATTAACATTATTAACAGAATTTTCTTTCTTAATAGGTTGTTTTCTTCCCATTAAGTCTAAACACTATGTGTTTCTTGACAGCATGATTGATGTAATTATTATCCTTAAGTGCCAATTATTGAAGGAAGAGAGCACTGCATGCTTACTCTGAAACTGTCAGGATGCTCCTGGGTCAAAATGTCTGAAAATAGGTAAGTTCAAAACACATTCAGAATTTGTAGCACCGATTCTCTTTTCTAAACTCTAATCCTAAAGGTTATTTAATCTTAATTAAAAATATCTTTGCTGCTTGGAATGCCTTTAAGCCTTTAAGATGCTATTGTGAAGACGCTCAAAAGAAAAACATGAAAATTTACTGAAAGGTGATTTTAAAATACCCTTGAACTAAATAAGCAACAAGCTTAACACCTTATCATTTAACATACATATTGATAATAATAATGGCTAACAATGATAGTGGATACTAAGTGCCATTAATAAGAGCCTTGTAGATTAATTCTCATATTTATCTGAGGTAAGTATCATTATAACCCCCTTTTTATAGTTAACTTCAAGCCATTTGAGTTTAAAAAACCTTGCCAGTTTCACTGACAATCTGTCACAATTTGTTAAGGTTCTAGTGAACTTAGATGCTATGTTTCTACACATTGGTACCTAGTTGAAAGAAACTGAACTGATGAATTAAACCCTCCAAACTTTCTTTTAGGATCAACATTTCACCTTCAGGCAATTTGCTTTTCTTTGGCATATCATGGGGAAAAGTTCAGATTATAAAATACAATAAAGAATGGATCTAAAGGACTCAGAAAGTAAAGTAGAAAAGATATTCATTTTTTAATAACAAAACAAGTCAGGAAAAATGTTCTTAGGATCTTCACTTGATAAACAATTATTTCACTTACCTTTAGGGGAATGAGTGTGTCCTAATGCAACAAAGAGGAATTTTAGAGTCTGAAAGGCTAGTTTCTTGTTCCTGGCTGTACCACTTCCTGTCCATGAGCATGAGCTTGGTGCATCACATTTCCAACATTACATGGCTCCTCCTTCAAAGGACAAAGTAAGGATTCATGTCTTACCACTCTTAGATGGATTTTTTAAGGAACAAAAAATCTATTCAATTAAAGTATAAATTCAAAAGTTCAAATGTACACTATAAATATATGATAATATTAAATTTTACCTTACTGGAAAAGGTAAGACTCGTTGGAAAAAACCCTGATGTTGGGAAAGATTGAAGGCAGGAAGAGAAGGGGACGACAGAGCATGAGATGGTTGGATGCATCACTGACTCAATGGACCTCAGTTTGATCAAGCTCCAGGAGATGGTGATGGACAAGGAAGCCTGACATGCTACAGACCATGGGGTCACAAAGAATCAGACACAACTGAGTGACTGAACTAAACTGATAGGAATAGCTGCTTTAAAGGAGCCCATTGAACTGTGTCATGTTAGATTTAGAACATATTTTACTGCCAAATAAGTATTCTAGTAGTCACAGAATCTTAAGTACTCATTAAAAGTCAAGCTTTAAAAAGTTTAAGTATGCTTACTGGTATTCTGAAAATTTTCCATTATTTTAATCATGAGTAATAATAGAATCAGATGTATTCATTGTTTTCATATTAGATAAAGAATAGTATAGCATCATCATCAACTGGCTTTCATATTTACTACAAAGCAAATTTGGAAGCAAAGGTGATGGTGGCATTAACATATTTGGTCCTTGTTAATGTATTTATTCATCTGAGCTTATGTAGTGAGAGGGCGTCTTTCTCCAGAAATGTATATATCTTTCCTTAAGAATGTTGACAGTCATCAGTATAGTTGCAAATCTTTCACTTATGATCTCCTAAAAACATTTTTAGGGGCTTCCTGGTGACTTAGATGGTAAAGAATCTGCCTGCAATGCACGAGACTCGATTTGGATCCCTGAATAAGGAAGATTCTCTGGCGAAGGGAATGACAACCCACTCCAGTATTCTTGCCCAGAGAATCCCATGGAAAAAGGAGTCTGTCCATTTTTAAATGGACAGTTATACCAAAAGTAACAAAATATACATGACTTTAATATTTATTAAGCACAGGTCTATCAGGATTACACCTAAGCACTTGATAATTTTTCATCCACAGAGCTTGCCCCTCAAAATAAAGTGTTGTGAAAGTGTTATGTACCATTACATTTGAATAGGATTTGCAAAATCTTACTCTTATTTTTGATAACAGAATGAGGTACCATGGGGAGATGCCCATTTTTCACAAATAGGAAGTAAGCACTTCTGTAGACAAGAGAGTAAGGGAAGGAAAAAACTTTGAAACTTGTTGCTCATCAGTGTTAAATTTAGTTGTGTCACTTTAAGTGTTGTTGTAGTTCAGTTGCTAAGTCATGTCTAACTCTTTGCGACCCAATGGACTATAGCATGCCAGGCTGCTTTGTCCTTCACTGTCTCCTGGAGTTTTCTCAAACTCAGGCTCATTGGGTTGGTGATGCCATCTAACCATCTCATCCATTGTTGCCCCAGTCTCTTTCTGCCCACAATCTTTCCAAGCATCAGGGCCTTTTCCAATGAGTTGGTTCTTAACATCAGTGGCCAAAGTACTGGAGTCAGCTTCAACATCAGTCCTTCCAATGACTATTCAGGGTTGATTTCCTTTAGGATTGACTGGTTTGATCTCCTTGCTGTCCAAGGGACTCTCAAGAATCTTCTCCAGCCCCACAGTTTTAAAACATCAATTTTTTGGTGCTCAGCCTTCTTTATGGTCCAGCTCTCACTTCTGTAAATGACTACTGGAAAACCTGTAGCTTTGACTATGTAGACCTTGCTAGCAAAGTGATGTCTCTGCTTTTTAATATGCTATCCAGGTTTGCTATAGCTTTTCTTTCAAGGAGTGTCTTAATTTTGTGGTTGCAGTCACTGTCTACAGTGATTTTAGAGCCCAAGAAAATAAAATCTGCCACTGCTTCCACTTTTTCCACATCTATTTGACACAGATGATGGGACTATATGCCATCATCTTAGTTTTCTGAATGTTGAGTTTTAAGCCATCTTTTTCACTCTCCTCTTTCACCCTTATCAAGAGGCTCTTTACTTCTTCACTTTCTGCCATTAGAGTGGTATCATCTGCATATCTAAGCTGGTTGATATTTCTCCCACCAATACTGATTTCAGTTTGTGAGTCATTCAGCCCAGCATTTCATATGATGTACTCTACATAGAAGTTAAATAAGTAGGGTGATAACATACAGCCTTGACATTCTCCTTTCCCAATTTTGAACATTAAGTGTAGGTACTGCCAAGAGATAATCTGGCTGTAGAGGCAAAAATGTCAGAATGTTGGACATGTTTAAAAGCATCTCAGTGTATTGAACTTAGTAGAAATGATAATATCAACTAAATCAAGAAGTATGTTTAAAAATATTTCAAGGCCATAAACTTTCACTATAGAGGATCCACTTTGCCTATGCCACCCACTCTCAATTTAGTCATTCTGTCTCTTGTTTGAACTCCAGTGTCAGATATTTGAAAGAATTAAGCATCTGATTTCAAAAGTACACAGTGTTCACCACAAGTTCATGGATTCCATGGAAACTAAATGCAACCACGTTTAAAGGAATGTTTTAAAAATATATAAATGATATACTTTTGTAAAAACAAATATTTTATTTTATATTAAGCATGGTCAATTTTGTCTGGATACTTTATCTGTAAATGAATTTGGAAATTTGCATTGCAGGAATGTCCACTTAGGACTCAGAGAAGAAATATTCAGTAGTAGTATCTTGTCTGTGTCACTTAAAACTGAATAACTTTGACAAAACTAATTAACTTCTATGGACATCAGTTTCATCACAAATTGCCATATTAGCAGTACCTATCACATAGAATTATTTAAAAAATAGTTACAGCGAGTATAATTTGTATAACAGTGTCTGTCCCATAGAAAGTTCTCCATAAATTTGTCTGTTGTTCCTGTTATCTGATTCATATCCTCATTTTCCACAGCAGATAACTGAAATCCAAAGACATTCTGGCCTCCCCCAAAGACCTTCTGCAGTATCAGAAGGAGAGGATCCTCTCAGCTAGTTTCACTTTCATACCTCCTTGAATTAATAGCAATCAGCTCCTCTTTTGTGTTACATGCTGCTTGTACACAACTCTTTAACAGTTTTACACATTGGAATTTGATTTTTATTTCTATCTTGCCTCATATTTCCCCTCTATGAGATCATATGAGATCATTGGTGCAGGAAAATATGTCTTAGTCCTTAGCAAAGTGCCCTGGAACATGCTAGTAGCTCAGTAAATATTTGCTGAATGACCAAGTGAAAGAATGAGCGTTCAAATGAACAGCTTTGTTATTTGAGAAAACCTACCCTGTAAGTATACTACTGGTGAAATGATAAAAGCTCTTCCTGTCAGTCTTTTGCAGTTGTTTCTAATAGAGTTCAAATAAATTCTGAAAGGGTAAAAGACAATTTCAGTAATGTTGTCACTGCTCTTTAATAAATGATGCAATTTCTGAGTAAAGCAATTCAGCTACTTAGTTGTTGCAATTATTGACCATCTGATTACAAGTGTTTCTTGCCTTAAGTAGAAACTTGCTTTCAGGTGTTGCTACAATAAGGAAATTTAGATCACACTGTATTGATTCTCCTGTATACCGAACAAAGTCCTTAACCATCTGCTTCCAGCACTTAGCCAAAGTGATGCCCAAGAACTGTTGAGCTTGGAATAACTATTCACAATATGAAACAGATTTTGGTCTTGGAGACTGAGCATAAAAGATGGCAAGCTTCTGATTATCTCTGAAGAACAAAAATATAAATAAAATTGAAGAATGGTACTGAAATATAAATAGGGGGGAAAATCAGGAAAATGAGATGAAAAGCAAGAATATTCACAACTCAGTTGCTCTATATTTTGAATGCCTATCTAGTTTTGTAGGTCTAAGGAAAGAAAAAAAGAACAATTAGTCTGGTAAAGACAAAAGGGTGTTGTCATAGGGTTTCCTCTTAATTAAATAAAGGTTGAGAAAATGCTACAGAGGAGAGTCATAAGGAAAATAATCCAAAAAGGAAAGAAGAAATAAAGTTAACAGACTAGAATAAATATGAAAATAGAAAAGTATAACTGTATATAAATAGTGAGAACATATTTCTTAAATTTCTCTTTATGCATTGCATAAATAAGAAAGAAATACATTAGTAGAGGTTTTCATTATAAGCACTCAGCCCCTTACAGTCTAAATTGCTTTGCTTTCTTGAATGTGATTTGACCGGAAAGAGCATCTAAGCAGTGAATCTCCTTTATTTTCTCTCTGTAAGGATTAGAGACCACTTTTCCATCACTTTGAAGTAGAAAGAGAGAAAGGGTTACTGAATAAATTCAAAAAAAAAAAATGATGCTGTTATTCAACTATCTTTGTTAAGCACCTCCTCTGCAGAGATCACCAGGGAAATAAAGATGGATGACAACTATCCTTCCATATACTGCTTATGACCTAATATTTTGACAGCTTGAATGTGGTAACCAACAGGATAGACTTACTGAGTGGTGCACTGTGATAAGCAATCCTCCTGCCAATTCAGGAGAAGCATATTTGATCTCTGTTTGGAAGACCCCCTATAGAAGGAAATGGCAAGTTGCTCCAGTAGTCTTGCCTGGGAAATTCCTTGGACCAGGAGCCTGGGCTACAATCCATGGGGCTGCAAGGAGTAGGACACTACTGAGGAACTGAGCACTCAACCAACAGGATAAATTATTCATTCAAGGCAACTGAGCTGGTTAGTCTTATAAGCCAGGGTTAAACATTTAAAATTGCTTGAAAATGATATAATTTTTCAGATTAGCCATGGATTAGAAAATAGGAATCCATAACTTCTTCAACTTTTAAAAAACTTCTGGCTTTACATTTTTTTTTTTTTATTATACATTGTTCCTTCTGATAGCTACAATACAAGTCCTTTCCTAAAAGAAAATATACTGATTCTGTGATAAATCTTGTAATAAGAAAAGAAAAACAAATTAAATTTGGCATTTTAGGTAAAAAAAAAAGTAACCCCTTATCATGACTAAGAAAAATAGGTTTATTTTAGTTACAAATTTCTAAAGATCACTCAAATGTCATGCTAACTACTCAATGCTTATTCACCCACCAGACAAAATACTCCATACTAAGAAACTTCAAGGCTACATTAGATCCTCACTTGTCTGAAAGTCACCTGTAATTAATTATTCACTCACCCAACTCACAGGGGCCCTGGATGGAATGACTAATATATCACTGATAACTGCTTTACATGGTATGTATTAAAAGCAAGATTCACATCTTGTGTTCCTTTAAGGAAAGTCACATGAAAAGGTAGGATAATGAAATAGTCTCTGGAGACTTTCAGCAAATGAACCTGTCTGAATTAATGAAAAGTCATTTTTAAAACCAAGCACACCAAGAAAGGACTGCAGCTCCTATAAAGCATTGGCCCCCATCAGCATCTTAACAAATACTCTAGATGTACATTATATTACATCACTGCTGCTATTTGCACACAATACTATTTTTTGGTGGGAAGTGAGTGTGACCAGATGCAGCTCTTGAGACTATTATAATTTTATTTTAAATGGATGTGTTTTAGTCCTTCAGCCTTTAGCACAAAACTATTACATTTTAAGACAGAATTGCCTCTTTTAAAAGTGAAACAAATCTTGAAGTTGTGATTTAAATGTACATTGTTTTCTTTTAGTGAACTCTGTGAAAACACACTCCTAATGTCCCATTTATTTTTCTGCATTTAAGGAAACAAATTATAGATTAAATCCGTGGGGAATCACACATTTTAAATTGCCTTAGTTCATTCTTACAAGTTAATAGGAAAGGATATTTATATAAAAGGAGAAAAATGTTCTCTGCACTTTCTATGGTGAAGATAAGTTATGAGCTCAGAGTTAATTAAACACAAAGCCAAGGTATTTTGGATTATGGTATGGTAATCCAAAATATGGTATTCTCTCTTAAGGAAGGAGAATAAGAAAGAAGCAAACTAATTCCAAAGTACTCATGTGTCTTTGAGAGGGAAGAGAGATAGTAATATTGAGTTCCCAAAGGCAGCATCTCACCAACCTTTTGATTCAGCATTCACCTAATCAGTTCTAAAAGCAAGTGATATATAATGGCAAGATTCTTTACAAGTGAAAAACTGTAATGAGTAGAGCAAAACTGGAATGATAATAGGTGTACAAAAATCTAGTAGGCAAAATATGCCTACTCCTTCTAGATATGTCCCTGGCCTTGAGACCTGTGACTATCATATATTTCATTCAAAAGGGACTTTGCAGGTGTAATCATTAAAATAGGGAGCTTATTTTGGATTAGCTAGGCCCAGTCAAATCACATAAACCCTAAAAAGCAGAGACCTTTTCTAGTTGGAGGTAGAAGACATGCATCAAAGAAGGAAGGCAGAAGGATTGGAAGCATGAGAAGACATGATTGCTGGTTCAAAGATGGAGAAGATAACATGACAAAGAAAACAAATGATTTTAAGGTGCTGAAATTGTGGGCCTGAGCTTAGCATGAAAAGGGGGATCTTAGGCCCACAACTGCAGAGAACTGTATTGTGCCATCTTAAATGAGTTTGGAAGTGAATTCTCCAAATTCACTCCAAATAATCTCCAAATAAGTGTGAGCTGATACATAGATTTCGGCCTTGTGAGGTCCTAAGAAGAGGGAGCAACCAAGTTCACTGAACTTTTGGTCTATGAGAGTGTGACATCATAATTTTTTGCTGTTTTGAACCACTAAATTTGTGGCAGTTTGTTACAACAATAACAGAAAACTAGTATGAGAAGGTAATTGTTGCACCTGATCATATATTTACCTTGAGAACTAAGCAATATCAGTTACACTTCTGCAACTCAGTCTGTACCTGGGTTCTGGAGACATCTTTTCACTGAGTCCACCTGTTTGAGAGGCATCACACTGGATCTGAAAAGACAATGTACATGTTCTTAAGGGGAAGAGCAATGCACACATGGCTAATTCTAACCCATCAGGATGATGAACGTTATTAACAGAGGGTCACAAAAATCTCTGAGACCTGGAGTCAAAGGAAGAAGGGACTCCAGGTCCCTTGTGAAACCTGGGATGTTTCACAAGGACGCTAATGGAGTTGAGTCGAATGGGAAGAGGGTCTTAGAATTGTTTGGGAATCTCATCATTTCACACCTGTAGATACTATCACATGTAGGAAAGTACCCCCAGTTGTAGTATATTCTGTCCCATTGTTGCTCAGAGGCTCACCCTGAGCTGAGGGGATGCAAGAAAACTCAGCAGATTCCAGAAGAGTGGCTGGGATGATTCTAACAAGTGCAGTCTCAGAATTTGATAAAATTCTGATAAAAAACTTAAAAATCAAATCTGCAGCTTGCTCTGACAATTGGGGATTTGAGGTTCTCTGATATGATTCAGGAAGGAAACAAAGTACCTAAAATAGTTGTTTTGAATCCTCATTATTTTTCAATTGCCATGGGCTATAAAAGAAAAACAGTGCTGTCTTATCCCTATCCCAAATTTAAAGATCAGAATTTCCACATTTCAGGCTTGAGAGTATGTCTATTTTTTAACCCCTTTTATATTTTCATGAACTTTTCCAGGAATACTCATTGCACAGCCAAAGTTTGAAAAAGGTAGCAGTTCATTCAAGGTTACGTAATCTGACAAACAACTGAACTCCATGTATGCTATGCTTGTTCTAACAACTCAGGGGAAGGCAGGGTGACAATCCCCTTGTGAGTTTACTCCAGGACTTCTGTAATACGTCAACTATATCCATGGTTGGCAGAGGAACTGGAGTGAGCAGCAACAACCTTTCTTCACAAAAAAATCTGGTTTCACTTCAACATGGAGAAAATTTAATACTCAAAATTCCTAAGTCTCCAGTTAGAAATATGATTCTCATAAACTTTGCCTGGAAAGTAAAAAAATATATATATAAAACACACTACTACTATTACCCAATATGGCTATGGACAAATATCATAAAATTCATAAAAGAGAATATCCCTCAGGAATTCATAAAAGAGAATATCCCTCGGGAAAGGCAAAACTCAAAATATACATCTACATAGCTAAATGTAATAAACCTGTTGTGAATGGTTAAATATAGGCTAACTAAAAATTTAAGAGCTTCTGATGCTGAATTTTTGGCAGTGATATCTATAATTTTGGACATGTTATTTAGAAAAAGAAACAAAAACTAGTCAAGAATATTGCAGGAACTTAACCCTGCTTGTTCCTCAAACAGAATATCAAACTGAAAAAAAAAAATGTGAAATTTATCCAAAAATAAACTTGGTTTAATTCACAGGGAATGTCTGATAAAGACTATCTTCAAAATTTGACTGTGCATATATGTGTTGCAAAGGTGCGTCAAGTTGAATATTCACCTTTATAAAGTACAAATCATTTCTTCCTGGTCTCTTTTCTCAATCAGCTTTGAAGAGTTAACTATTTGTTTTTGATGTGAAGGTGAAAATTTCATTCCTTAAGGCAGAACTACTGAGATATAAATATCTAGAAAATTCTAGCAGGTGGTTTCAAATATTACCACTCAGTTAAATAGCATTGACCTTCGTCTAAAAGTTAATGAAAGCTTCATAAAAACAAAAAACAAAAACAAAAACCCCCACTATTTTTCTAAGGAACTTATAGGTGAGTGGTGAGACTGCCATAAATATGTTATATATATTCCTGGAAGTGGTGGTACTCAGTTGTGTTCCACTCTTTGCAGCCCCTTGGAAGCTAGCCCCCCAGGCACCACTGTCCATGGAATTTTCCAGGCAAGTATACTGGAGTGGGTTGCCCTTTTCTTCTCCAGGGGATCTTCCTGATAAGGAAAGATAACCATTTTGCTCTTTTGATAACAAAAGGGATTAGGAACAAGGATAGGTATAACGTCTATGTTCAAAACACATTGAGTGTTATACTTTATATTGGAAAAATAATCATTATTTTTTATAACAAAAACTATATAAAATCAAGGACAAAATTCTGTCTGGTGGAGCATGTGTAATAAAGGAACAGTACTCCAGGTCAGGTTATAAAAAACCTGACTAAATGTAATTGAGTTGAGGGAGATTAACTGGGAAGCAGCTCAACCAAGAAAATTAAATGGATAAAAAAATAAGTCAGCTAATAAGATGTTAGAAATAGGTTTCTTTAAAGAGAATTCTGGGTAGATATATATGCTTCTCTATGTAGTTGAATAGATCAAGTTTGCTGATCTTGGTGCATTAAAGAAGAGTCTCCTCATTAGTAAGACTAAGTAAGACTCTGAGCCCTGGCTTTATTAGACAGTTTAGATACTAGATCTCATGTCAGGAGACTATGGGACTTGGGAAACTTGAGGCGCTCTGCAAATTTTAAAATAATACACACAATTTTAAAAGACAAAAAAAAAAAAAATAGAAAAGACTTATTAGTGTCATATGGCAGGACCTTTTGAAAACAGATAACTTTCAAACATGTTAAAGCTATTATTGAAAGCAACTATATATTTAAAATTAAAGTGCACAAATATGCCACAGAGAGAAACTTGTCTAACACTTGGAATTTTAATATGCCTCATAAACATATGAAATTTTATCCCTATGATTTAGTATTCCTGATAATGCTTATGATATCTGTTACTTCATATAGATAGAACAAACACATTAATTATATTTGAGTATCTGAGGTAATAGGAAATATTATTATTTCAGATATAATTAATAATGTCAGTATCTCAAAAATCTCATTATATAAATCTCTCTGCCAATTTCAGTTACTCTGAAAAATAAAGAGCCTTTAGAATAGTAACATAGTACATAAAAAGTATAATAAAGATACACATTTTTAAAACACTTATACTGGGAGATAAGATATAAGTATATAATAAAAATAAAAAATAATGCTACATGATTTGAAACAAAGCTTGACAAATTTTAAATTTCTTATACCAAATATGTTCTGTTATATATGTTTTGTTAGTTAGTTAGTTCAGTCGCTCAGTAGTGTTCGACTCTTTGTGACCCCATGAATCTCAGCACGCCAGGCCTCCCTGTCCATCACCAACTCCC